>NC_086285.1:150218726-150894976 GCF_963924245.1 Chroicocephalus ridibundus | reverse complement strand
GAGAAAAAATTCTTTGCACTAGAGTAAGGTCCAGTTAAATACTAGTAATTTCAGAAAAGCATTAGGGACTAACCATTAACACAGACAAATATGAAAAAAGGAAAATTATTTTCTGTCACTAATAAGATGTCTTTCCTTCCAGGATAATAGATGTTAACACAGAAAATTATATTTCCATTCAAGCTTGTTTTTTTTTAAAAAAAATCAATTCCATGTGCATGCTAGCATAAATTTAGCATGTATAACTGTGAATTTCATCTCTGAAAAACTGGCTATTCAGAAGTTTATAAGAAGTATGTTAAGTTTTGACAGTTGGTCTGCAAAGAGATCCAGCTGGCAGGAATTTGAAACTCCACATTATTCAGGCTTACATTATATTTACTTATTACTAAAACATCCTATACAAAAGGAATCAGTGTTACAGCACCTTGAAACCCATCCATTGAACTGGGTCTGTCTTATCTTTAAACTTAATTTTTTACTAGAATTAATTATATATGGATATTTTTAGGGTGAATTATTTGTATGGAGACATTTCAGTAAATTTGGCTTTTTTTTTTTTTTTTTTTTTTAATCAGAGCTACAAGAAACCATTTCCATTTCTCACATACTGTTTGATAGGTATATGCAAATATGCAGAAAATCAAGATTAAAGATATTGCATTAGTTTGAAGGAGATTTGCATTTAGTTTGCTCTAAAACATGAAACTTCCTTGAATCAGGCAGAGGAATTCCAGCATTCCTCTCTAGTGAATCAGGATACTTTTCAGAAATAAAAGAATTTTTAAAGACCTAAACAGAATTTTCACATGTTTTGACAATAAAATATTTTTTAATTTTCTGTATCTTTGAAAACATGCATGACTTTTAAAACAAAAAAAAAAGTATTTATTCATGTGTGGAAGAAGTTTGCATAAAAAAATTTGCTGTCTTTCTCTTATATTTAGATTTTAATGACAAAGTAGTATAATGCCCGATGTCAACAGGGAGATAGATGGAGGCCTTCTATGTTTCTGAATTTACAGTATTACCAATATCTGAGAGGTACCTCCAGAATGTGGGAGGACTTATGCCATGGCAAAGTAACAATTAAGTGCTATAATCAGCATAATCTGAAGTGGGATGAACACCACAAGGACTATCCTTGTTCCCTCAGGCCTTAGCTATGGTAGCACTGAAGAAGGTACAGCTCTTTTCAGATTGCCTTCCCCAATAACTGCCTTTGCCACTCTAAGTCTGGAACTGAATAGATGTTATCTAAAATGGAAGAAAACTTGAAGAAAAGGAAAAAGCCAGAGATCAGTGATGTAGGCAGTAGATAGATTAATTAACATTTCTCTGAGTGTAACTGAAGACTGAGCAATCAGTGCATCAGATGATTGAACAAATTGAATGAGTCATCCAAGGACTGGTGAAAGACCTGATTAAGCCAGGCTACAAGAAGTCTGTCTTGTCTTGTATTTGATGTATGAAAAAGAGAGGAAAGGAAAAGGACTATTATGGAAAAAGGGTTAGTGATGAGCACCTGTGCATATATCATTGATTATACTGCAGGTGTTTCTGAAAGGCAGATGCCCACTCATAGCCTATGTTTGTGAGACACAGCTCTAAATTATGCAGCACTCATTCCAAACCCATTAAGGATGTAAAAAGGCTTCAAATCATATCAATAATCCGTGTTAATGTTTACATAATTTTACATCAATTATTAGGAGTCTGCACTTAAAAAGGGCAAAATGAGAATCTAAAATTACAGTGAAATGGATAAAGAAATAATCAGGGTCTGGCCAATCAAATCTGCAAGGCAAGTTAGAAAAAACAGATCTGAAGTAATTGCTTTCCTGGACAATGACAGGTATTTATCTAGAAGTTGAAAGCAAAATGCATGTCATCTAAAGAACAAGGCCCAAAATAGGTAAATTTTAAATAAACCATTTTAAATTGTTTGTTCCATTATGCGACTGAAAAAGAAGGTGACAACCCATTGGTTGATTCTTGAACTCTTGTATAAAACCAACACAGATAAATGGCAGAAGAGATTTGAATGAAGAAGCACGAGATGAGTTGGTATGTCATGAAAACTGTCAGCCATAAGCACAGGGTTGAAAAAGGAAGCGAAGAAAAACATCTGTTTAAAAGAAAACATGAGGTCCTGACGGAACACAAGTGGTACCCACAATCCCTGCAACTCAAACTGGAAACGGTGATTGTGGCTGGTGGTTCGGTGCTAAAGAGGAAGAAATTAAAAATATAGAGGATAACTTAATAAAATTATCAATATAGTCAGAATGACCTTGCATTTTACATTAGAAGAAAACGTTTAGATTAAACCTTATTAGACAACATAAAAAATAAAGTCAGTACTGCTAATTCCTGCTGGTTTGCACTTTGTACAATTATTTATATTACAAGTATTCTAGTTTACTGGGTAGAGGGTATGTCTGATGCTAACAGCTCTTTTCCTTTCTTTACCCACTGCTTTCACAAAGCTGTTCCACCCTGAAGAGCTAAGAGGCAGCTGATCAGGTTAATGAAATCAACTTCAGTATTGGGAGCTGCGCTAGGCTGTCTCTCCTTTCTGAAGAATGCAAGGATTCCGACTGTGACAATAAGTTCACCAGCTCTTTTTACTACTCTGAAACTTTCCTATGGAATTTCTGAAGCAAAAGAACTTTTAAAAATCTTGCTTGCTCTAGTCTCTGAAATATTAGGTTGATACTTCATGTAAGTAAATACCTGTAGACTTTTATTCCTAAATTGTATCCTTTCAGTTAAAAAGAGGTTGGTTGTTTTTCTAGTAAATGTCTCTCATTTCTTATAAGAAAGGGCTACATGAAGAAAGATGATCTAGAATTGGGACACCTTCTTCAGCTACCAGCACCGAGAAACTGGGAAGCCTCAAGAAACCTATTCTGCATGAAAATACAGAATTTCTCCGATCAAGTTTTGGTTTGGTTTGGTTTTGTGTCATCCGTCGTTCCCCCCCCACAAGTAATGTTGCTTAGATTTTTGGCTATCAGCTGTTGTTTGTCTCCCCTCCACCCCCCACCCCCCCACTCTCCCACGAAAAAACTATTCATCTTTTCATCTTTCTGCTTTTTCAGTTAAATTACCTTTGTGACATTCATGTGACTTTGGATACTTCAGAAATAAACAGCAGATAAGAAAGCAAAACAAAACAAAACAAAACAAAACAAACTGACATTAAATTCCAGTGGGCAAAAGCATGAAAAAAACCTGAGAGAATTTGTGCATTTAGTCTGGAAGATGTGCTTGAGAGATTCCTTTTATTTTATTTCTTGGGGTGAAACAGGAATTAAACTCTTGCCAGTGAAGCACACTTCACATTCTAAAAAAAAATCCACATATGAATATCTTTCTTTCTTCCTCACCACTTGCACAATGGGCAATATATAGGAACAATTAAGAATACAGACCAAGTAAAGCAAAATCATATGTATATCATAACTGTAAACATGCAAAAGAATCAAAGCTTTTGGAAAAGGACTTTTTTAGAAGTTTGGCACAAGCACAGTAAATATCCATTTGTGAAGTGACAGATGATAAATTGACTAAGGCTTTTACAGTTCGGTAGATATTTTATTGTGCATCTGTTCTTTTCCTCTGATCTGCTTTGTTCTTTCTGAAGCTGCAACAATGAAAGAGGAGCCCTTGTTATTAGTTATTGAGTTGAATGCCAGCAGCTCTTACAATTTAACCTCAAGGTTAGTGAGGAACTAATATATCACTTATTTTGGCTGGCTTCTTTGTATCATCTGTTAATAGGACCCAAGAGACAACCAAATAGGTATAATCATATCAACAAAATGTGTTGCATACTGGATAAACATGCTACAAACTGATCACCCTTATGAACGTTTCCACAGGGACTTCATAGCCCTGGTAGCATTTTTCAGAGATACTCAAAAGAATGAGTGAAGGGGGAAGATAAGCCTCCCTAAGACAGTGTGTCTCCTGCTGTCCTCATGCACAGATGCATGACGAGCTAGAGCTTTAATTGTTTTGGAGTTTTGTGGAAATCTCCAGCAGTTTTAATGGAATGTATTAGTAAGTAAAGCTCGGTGGAATCCTGACCAAGTAGAATCACATGGCAACTAACTCCTTGACTTTTTTTTTAAACCCTGCTTAGTTTCTCCATAAAGGGTCACTTGTGACCTTAAAATAAGATTTGCTTTTGAAATTCAGAAGGATAAATTGGATAAAAAGTATAAGATAATCAAATAGCCTATACAAAAACCTCACGGCATAGAGGCATATTGTGACATTGATGGGCTTCTCTCCAGGTTGTAGTAGGTCATCTTCAAACTGGCACCAGTGAAGGATTAAAAACAAGTTATAGTTTATGGTCATGAGAGATAAGATGACAGATGAGTTTTATGGGGGAAAAAATAAAATAATTAAAACAAAGGGACTTCACCATATAGCAATGTTACTAACTAGTGAGAAAAAAAGAATAATCCTGCTTCGGGTCAATAAGCCTGAATTCTTAAGTAAAGTATACCATTAGATTTATCTTTTGCTATGTTTCTTTTGTCCCCTTAATAGACAATAGCGAGTCATCTCTGGACAGCTGGTGGAGTTACAGGATTCAGATAAATGCTTCCCAGGTTGCAACTTGCCTACAACAGAAGAACATGACATGAAAAATAAATGAATATAGGAAAAATGCATAACGCTACTTCTGTGAAGTCTAGCATACTTTCTCTTCAGAACTTCTTTTTCTTCAAAATAAAACAGAGCTTGAAACATAGTTCTACAGAATATGATTTTAAATTTATTTGACAAACTTATTTTTTTAAATTAAGAAATAAGAATATTTATGCTTTTGGTAGTGCTTCTTGCAAATTGGTAGTCAACAGGAATTTATTGGTGTTGCACCATTATTCAAGCCCATGTTCTTCAGTTTTCATAAGGTTAGGTTTATTGTTGACTAATCAAAGTGGATATGTCCCATTAGAAGTAAATGAAAGTCAAATTAGAGCTACTCCTAAATTAGCTTGAGAGTTCTTTGTTTGCTGTTCCTACTTGAACTGTCAAGTATCTCTCCTCTCAATTGCTTTTGTGAGGACCTCAAAGTAGAAAGGCTCACTTAGAATTAATAGTTAAGCTACAGCTTTGAGAAAAGAATGGATAAGTTTAAACATATAAAAATTAAAGATAGTATTCTTGAATTACTATTACACATGCTGCATCAAAGGTATCTGGATGCAAAAAGAAAGGGTGGTGATTAATACCAAAAGCACAAATCAAAGTTGGAAGTTCAGTCACTGGAAAAATGTTTTTACTGTCTAGTTTGTATCCCAGACCTCAGAATGAAATGAGCACAAATGGATATAACGTTTATTTAATATACGGCTATGCATAGTGGAAGTATATTCAGATAATGCAGTAATGAGTTTAGCATGACAACTTATGAAGAACAGAACCATGTAATTTCTTAATTATTATCTGTGACATTGATTTGGTATCATTTAGAAAAATCTTCATGTGATGTTTCTTGTATATGTGTATACATCTTTAGACAGACTGTGTCCCGTTTATTTATCAGTGGTTTATTCCCATCTGTCCACCAAAAAAATTGAAGCCACTCATTTAATATCATGTAAAAAAAAATTTTATTTGAGGTCACTTTTCATTCCATTGTAAACATTTAAATTTATTCAGAACCTAGGGAAGCCATTTCAAATTTAGATAAAACAAGTGGTTTTCCTTAATCAATTAATTTTAGTTTCTGTTTCACCCCGAGTTTAGAGAAAAAAAAATCCTTTTAAGTATCGCTGGAAACGTTTTGGTTTTGTTTTGAGATCCTCCAGTGAACTGAAAAATCCATTATTTGCTCAGCACTTCTCTTCAGTTTTGTTTTTCTGCACAGGTATTTGTATCGGCTACTAAGCAAAGACCACAGAGGGCAGGAAGTTAGGATTCTTTTCAACTTGGTTTTATGGTAGCTTAAAATCAGCTTTAGGCTCAAGTCCTTGAAATGGAGTCATGCCTGATGTGTTGGAGAATCTTCACAACTAATTGCACTAGTTAAGACTCTCCCATATATTTTTACACTTCCAAACAGAAGTTTCTCATTCTCTCAGAATTCAGCATTTCATTAGAGATTTTGAGTACTGACACATAATACTGACAAGAAATCAAAAGCTGTGTTCCATAATAGCATTTAAAACAAATTGTGTGTCTCATTGTCTTGTTTCATATATCATTAGATCCTCTTTCAGTAGTCTACCAGGAAGGAAAGAAAAAAGAGGATATTATATACAGTATTAAGGCACAGATTTACTGAGAAAAATAAATTCAGATGGAAAAGAGGGAAATACAATGAGACGGAATTAGATGAAACAGTGTTACATAATGCTAGAAAACTCCAATATGGAAGTTAATACTGCAGGGGCAAGAACACAAAGAGAGAGAAAAGGTATATATGATAAGCTAGCAATCCTGAAGAAAAGTTAATAACAAAGGAAGAAAATGCCTGCAACTATACATACAGCATATTCATTTTAGCTGTAGCTTGGGGTAACATAGCCTCCTTTTTTTTATCAGTTTTTTTGGTTAATTATGCTGAAGTGATTGCCTAAATACTCTGAAAGTAAAGCACATACAAGTATAACCCACTTGCTAATCATACATTACTCTGATACTGTCATGTCTTAATTTAAAATTCTTGATACAGCAAAAAAACTTCTTTCTAAAATAGGTCTGCCTGCTAAACTTCTATCATCATGGGTTTTTTTTCTGCTGCTAAACTTTTATCATTATATTTTTTTCTACCAGGGATCTTTAACTTGGAAAAGAACAAGAGAAGGTAGAATATTATTTAGTTCTGCTATATTAGTTCTGCTATATACCTGTGGATGTGCTTATTTACAATGCAAACGAACCACTAGAGATATGTTTTTTTTTAGTAACCTTTGCTGTTAGTCACACCGCAGCATGTCTTTTCTATGTACAAACTGACATTTGCATTTTCCTCTTGAATTCAACTCGTAATCTGAATCTCTGACAATATGTACATCCAGATTGTAGATAGATTTGGCAAGAAATAGATACAAATTAAGCAACTTCCAATTTCTCAAAAAAATGCTCATATTTCTTAGCTGGGGAAGAGAAAAAATGTTTATGTCATATGAAGGGATATCCTTCAAAAAGTACAGCTTTAGAAAAGAAATCTGGCACTGTATAGGGATTATCAAATATACATATATATGTTAATCTGCATCATGATACACGTGTGCATGCCACTGAATATGATTTATACTATGAGAAGCCCTAATCTGTGATCGATTGCAGTGTATGTCTAGCAAGTGAAATGCACATTTCATACTTCAATCTCCTACTGAAATACCTAATTGATTTGGCCTATTTTAGTAAGTCTCAGTGAATTTAGTGGAACTCAACATGAAAAAAAAGCACTTGCACTTATGCTGGAATAAAGGTGTATAAACGATTTTTCTCTCTTTCAGCACAGTTCATTGAAGTTTTGAAGGCAGAATACACTAGCAGTCTGTACAGATTCACAAACCCTGGGTAAAATATCCTATTCACTAGTAAATTTTATGGGCCGTCTTTGTATTTCAATGCTAATATTTTCCACACTAGACTAGAGTAAGCTACCATCAATATGGTAGAAGATACAATAATCACTCCTTCATTTTTATTGATATGTCTTAATCAGGATGAAATGGTTCTTGGAATAACCAATAAATCAAAAAGACATGATTTATAACTGGAGTATTTTTTATTTCAAAGGTTTTTTAAAAATGTAAGCAAAGTGATTCCACTGTCACTCATTTATAAATTCTTCTGATCCACTCAGCAAACTTTAAATGTGACACGTTATTTGTAGACCAATGATAATTTTGTATTACTGATAACTCCATTAGTGATAGCGATTACTTTATATTGAATACCTGGATTCTTGGAGATTCTATCCAAAAGATACATAGCGTCTGCATATAACAGCTGTTAATCATAAGAAAGCTCAATGGATATAAAATGGGAAACTATATTTTAAAACACGTGAATAATTCAAAGCCTTAAAAGAGACAGTGACTTACCAGACAAAAATGAGTTTATAGCGTGATGCTGTGGCTGAAAAGAAAGTCATTCTATGAAACTGTAAACTCAAGTAGGGCAGTACAACTGAGACAACATACGCATTTGTGGCAGCAGTTTCTAAAACAGTGATGAAACAGTTGAGAAGCATGCTAAGAATAATGCACTACCTCTGCAATCTGCCTCATGATAATAGTCTAAGGAGGCTGAGCTGGAGCCTAATGTTTTACTACTCTGCAGTGACAGCACTAAATAGACTACATTCTTGTTAATTCAGCACTCCAGCACAATTTTGTCATTAGACTGAACTGCTTTTGGCAAGAAGTTTCAAATTCCACCTGGGGTATTTCACATGCACATTACAAATTACACATCTTTTCTTTTATCATACTGTTCACTGTGGCTTTTTTACCATTAATCAGTATGATCAACAAAAATGAGAAGGGTAAATTGGTAATAAAAAAGTTTATATCATTATAATTAATTTTACATGCAAATCTTCAGCCTTGCACTCAGGAGGAAGCTAAGGAGATACCTGGAATGTGGTCAATAAGTTGGATAAAACTATGGTTTATGCATTCCTAATAGCCGAGAACTTTTTTTAAAAATTGTAACAAGTTTATATTTTAACCCTGAAAGGAGGTGAAACACAGCTAGACTACAAATAAAATACAAAGTTTAAAAAAATTTCTTCTACTGTGAGAGTTATTAACCACTGGAACATCTGTCCCAGTTCATGCTGCAGAATTTGCACTGGTAAACATTTAAGACACAGATCAGATATCGTATGAAGAGTCATTAATTGGTGCACATCTATGACTGGCTTGTGTTAGACATGCATCATTTTCCTTTTTGGCCTTAAAACGTATGAATCTATCAAGACGTGATTAGGGAGACTGCTGTAAAGTAACAGTTGTCAGCTATTTGACCAGAGAACTCTACACTTCCAGAGAAGCCAATGAGAGCTGTGATTTACAACAGAAGAAACCATGTAAGAATGTTATCACAGAAGAAAAGATCTGGTTTAAAAGGAGGAGGCTATGAGTACAGTACAAAGAGCATGAATGATAACATAATCCATAGGAATATAATCTGAGCGATGATTAATCAAGAGCACCCACCGGAGTATTTCACACATTATAATCTTGTTTTGTTCCATTTATGGAAGACAGTGAAAGCATGTATCAGGTCATGCTACTCATAGTGGTATTAACTATGAAACTATGCAAATGAAACTTAAGGAAAAGAGGAACATAAAAAAAATAAATTACATTTAACTGCTGTACATTTTGGTTCACTTGGTGTGAACCTACATAGCAGACTGCCATGAAATTACCCCAGTGTAGTTTTAAACAAGGCAGCACAGGTTCCACAGAAATCTAGTTTTGATTTGATCTTGGGTTAATTTACTGTTATCAACAGAAAGCAGTATGTATTTCCCTTAAACACATTTCTGTCTGCCAGCTCCCTTTGGAAACTGGGGAAGGAAGGCACAGGGAGGCTATTAAAAGAATGAATTTATACACTGAACACTCCAACTTTTAATATCAAGAATACAGGTCACGGAATCATTAATCCACCTTACTAAAGATAATTTTCTAAACTTTCCTTTGTCAGTTAGGCTCCAGGATCAATATTTATGGGTTTTTTTGTTTGATAGACTTAATTTTCAGAAATTCTGACTCTGTAAAACCCCATTTAATGGAGTTAATGAAAGACAGTTTTAAAACCAAAAACTGATTAGAAATTGTTCAAGGACTTTTGTATCTACCCGCTCCGTGGAAACTTACTCCATTACATAAAACATACGCTTCAAAAGAACATCATCAAGAGATGACTGAGAGTATCTTTTGAAATTCCTTAGAAAGCTCAGGGTTTGCAGCCTTTATGGCCGACATTTTCAGTGTAAGTAAGGAGTAGTTGTGCACAAACAAATACATATTGTTTATTTATATTCTAATCTCAAAAGTAAATTGATAGTTTCTAAAGAAGTTATAGAGCCTCTTATAAATAATTCAGAGTAAAATTCTATTTGGTCCTGCATAAATTCTACAGCCTCACATGCTTGATAGCTAATTTGGTCTCTTTAGTTCCTTTTAGTCCTGTTGTCAAGCATAAAATTTAGCATGAAAAACTAAGCGAAAAATCAAGCCCTAAACTCAGAAGCAAGCAGTGCAGAAAGGTGATTCAGAGACTTGCTAACATTAAATCAGTTTATTTAATGAAAATATAAAATCTATAGAGTTTAGTGATCTTTAAATCTTAGTAAACCAGGTATATTGCTATTGCAATATATCAAATATGTATATAAACCAAATATTGCTATTGCTCTAGCATAATTAGAATATTATTTCATATACAACAGTCATTCTAAAAGCATACAGTTTAATCTGCTTTAAAAAGGTGTTCGGCAATAGTAGAAAAAGCCAGAGCATTTCTACCATTTTTATTTTATTCTGTAGACCTATGCTTTTCCAAAAAAAGCAATTTACTCTTTACTTGAGTGCTTTTCCTTATTACAGTTTTATATCTGTAGTTCCTCTGGGAGGAAAACCAATCCTTGATTACAAGAAAAAAGCTGCAGGTCAAAAAACAGCACCAACATGCTTAGAATGTAAATCTCAGCATTTCAGGAAAAGCTTTGTTAATTCTGGCAGCTAGTCATTAAAACCAGAGCTGCACAATGCTCAAGATAACCATATGCCTTATTTTCTGTGAAGGGAACATAATGTCATAGGTTTCTTCTTTCCAATTGTGTGTGGATTTTTGTTCCTCTTTTGTGGAAATGAATGTATTTACAACATCACATTGGGCATCTTCTAATGCCAGATCTCATTCATAATAACATCCCAGGAGATCTGTCTCTTCCTTTTTTCTTTCTCTCCATAACCATTTTGTTAAATACCACTCTTGTGAGCTTTCCCTTTCTAGCAACATCTAGGCTTTCTCCAGATCCTCTGGACACTCTCCCATTCGTTTCTCTCCCAGCTGGAGCTGGACTCATAAGTACTATAGTACATGTAATTCTCACATCCGAAATATATCTCATTATGGCTTTTGTGTCTTTTTCTTTCCTCCCTCATTTCCCTGTCCTAAAGTATAAAAATATGTGAAGTTATTAGTTACACTGGAAAAATGCAAGTGTTTGTTCTTCCACTTCACTTTTCTTTATGTATTCAAATATGTACAGATCATTAAATATGAATACAATGAATGTATGTATACATCTTTTGAGGAATCAACTGCTTTAAACTGTGTAATGCTGTAGATAGCTTGGGCTGGATATCTTACTGATGTCCACCTTATGGAGACAATTTCACCTGTGTGCAGTGACTGCGAAGTGGTGAAAATGACTACTTTTCTGATTTAATGATGTTTTACATCCTCTTTGCTCTGATGTAAATAAATAAAGTAGATCACAATGAAAAATAGGACATCTGATGTGGAACCTAACATATAGTGCAGTTAGCAATGGAAGAGGGTGACCCAGGCAAAACTGAGATGTGGAAAGTGGGAGGAAGCCATATCCCTGCATAGTATGAGAAGTTGTACCACGGCAGTTGTCATGAAAATCTCTTAGAACTATTTCTGAATGCCTGCATTTTTGATCCATCATTTTATAGTATTCTGCTCTTAAAATGTCACATTTTATTACTCTCTAACTTGCTTATTCATTTAGACTGGTGTGAAGTGCCTACAGGGCTCACCTGTGGCCTGAATAACAACAGATGTTAAGACAGAAATGTGAATATACACAGTGTGTGACAATGAGACTCCTAAAACTCTTTGGAAGGGTGCTGTTTGGGAGGGTGTTCGCCCAAAACTCAGCATGTTAAAGAAGACGATGACCATCAATCAGATGAAACAGTAGCCAGGGAATCATATAGAGACGTTTGAAACAAAGGAATCAGGTTGAAAAGAGATATAAAAAAGATACAAATATTTTTTAACAGTAGGGAGAGACCTTGGAGAGGAAGCAGCAGCACTTGCTGCTCCCTACCGGCATCGCAACCTGTCTACTTGTGTGAAGTGCCTGCCCCCAGGAGCTGGAGCACGAAGATGGGGTGCAGCACACAGAGACCCGCACTCGAGGGGTGTGAACCTGAACTTGTGGTGTGCATTGTCACTGGCGTGGGCATCAGTGTGCTGTAGGCAGACGCACAGGTTGGTCCAAATCTGCAGCACCCACAAAAGGGGCATGCAGGTAAGGGAGAGTGCACCCAGGAGAGTGAGTGCACTTGCAACTCTGTATGTGCACTGTATATGTGTGTGACAAGAACATTTCAGGATTAGTAATACAAGGCTGTTGAGAAATTTGTGGGTAAATAATAATATTTCGGAAGAGCCTAGTAAGTGATATTCCTGTTGAATTGTTGATAGTGATCTTGAATCTATAGTTCACTGATTGCTGATTAATTATGTGTCATTAGTAAATCAATAAGCTACTTAGTCTTGGTTCAGTTTAAACTATCTGAACTAAGAAATACTGAGAAAACCATAGACTCTGCCAAGTCCAGATAACTTAGACTAGCCAAACAGACCACATAAGACTTCCAGCCTGCTACATACTCACCACCTTTTTATGGGTAAAAAGGGAAACACGCTGTACATGTGGAGAAAAAAATCTGTTATTAGTTCAGCTACTGATTTTGTATCCTTATAAAGATATAAAAAGCATTTTTAATTCAGTTGTATTGCTAATGTCAGTGTTTATATTAATACAGAAAAGTTTCAGTAATACCCCTAAAATGATTATATAGGAAAACTTCAGAATATCCGTCCTTTTTCTGTGGTGCTATATTCACCCTTCCAGTGTCCCCCTGTGCCTCAGATCAGCAGCACCAGTCTGTCTGAAGAACAGAGCTGCGGGAGGTTGTGATGTATCATAAGCATACTTGACGTCTTCCTCAGGAGAAGTACAATGGTTGCGGTGGTGGACATCCCTTTCCGTTCACACTTGGATATTTTTGAGGCTATTTTTAAGTGTTCTCTTATCCTGGCCTGCTTCCTTCACACTGGTTTCTGTCCCCTGCCTAGAAGGTACACCGCAGCCTTCCCCAGCCCCAGGGAAAACGTCTTGCAGTGACTTCTCGAGACTTTCCCATCTGTGGCCATTACAGGTGATCAGCTCAGGCCAGGCAATGGTCCTGTGACCAACAGGTCATTGTTGGTGCAAGCTGGCATCACCTCAGACCCAGGCAACCCCAGGCAAGTGCTGAGCCCTGCCCTGGCACCCCAGTGCGACACTGTGGCTTTGTGGTAATAATGGCAGATATCATATTAGTGGGGCCACAATAGAAACAAGGAAACTGATTGGCTCCTCCATTGTTTTAAATTTTTCTTTAGCAAAATGACATGATTTGGATAGTCTTTATCTAGTTTTGCTGTGCTATTCTGCTAGAAGCTTCAGAAAAATGTTCCTTATTCCAAATTAACTTTGATATTTAAAATGTGTGAAGCTTCTTAGCAAAATGGAAACCAATCCCTTTAGAAGTTTTCTTTCAAACGTGGCACAGGGTCATGAGAATGAGTAACAGTGTGAGAGTTAGAATATCAACAATCACTTCCTTGGAGCCCTAATTCCAAGCTATATTTTCTTTTATATGGGCTTCATGTGAAATTTTAAAGTAAGAATTTTCACCTTTAAATGGAAAACATTTTCTTAATATTCCATTGGATGCATCAAAACACAAAATTACAATTTCAGTAGATCAGCATTTTATGATGAAAAACAACAGTGTCATGAAAAATTCTTTGCAAGTTCTAGTAAAACTTTTCATGTATTTATAGGAAACCTTTATGAAAGCATGTGCTAACAGAACAAGTGCTGAACTTAGATTGTAGTCTGAAGTGCTGAAAATAAGATTGTAATTTTTCTACTCTTTGTTGTTAAAATCTGTCCAAATTTACTTATCACCCCTTCCATTTTTTCAAAATCTGATCACTTACCCCCAAAACGGACGAAAAATAACCAGAGAGCAAGTGATTATAAAAGAATGCCAGATGTAAACGCATGATGTATCACAGAGCCTTCCAAATAAAAAATAGCACCATAAATCATTATTCCCAATTGGTTCATAATACATTACATTCCAGTTGAATGCATTCTGTCATGAAGCCTTTACAAGCTAAGCTAATATCTCAAATGGAAAAATTATACATCATATAAAATAGAAAAAGTAAGGTCTCATTAACTTATTCCTTAGCTTTGATCATATTTACCTACAGCAGAAAGTATCAAAACAATTAAGTTAATTTTGGTGCAGTTTGACCATTCCCCATATCTTTCCATCATCCATTATCAACCCCAAAAGTGAATGTGTAAAGACTATTAAAGAAGTTTAGCCACCCAAAGTTTTTCAACCATTGCAGCTGATTTGAATCAACAAGAAAATAAAATGAGTAGATAATGTTTATAGGAATATCTATCACTTTATTCTAAATTCAAAGAAACATTTTTATTAATACTTGTGACCATGTCTGAAGCCCAAACTAGCACTAAGATTTGAAATTTCCATATGAATTTTTATCTCATATAGGATAAACCCTGTTGTTCTACATTAGCTTTCTTGAATCGGGATCTGTTAACTGTTTTCAAAACAAGGTCACTTTCAAAATACCATAAAAATCAAACGTGGGCTTAACAGTAAGAAGAGCATGTGCAAAGTATAGTGCAGATACTAACATGTTTGATTCTCAGAGGGGAATGTGCAAACCTGTAGATAGGATTTATGTTCCTTCTGCATTAACAAATGAGACGGCCAACACAGAATGCATTCCTTTATTGTCTCTCCAATGTGTCTGAAAGCACCTGAAAAATTCAATGCAGAGAGATGTGAAGTCCTACCCTACCCATGTACAGGATTGAAAGTAGTTTTTCTGTGTTGACTCCACATAAAATAATGGATCTTACTAGCATGAGCATCATTTTCTTTGGTTTAGCTACTTTCCCTGCACAGCCCGATGCTGTACTGAGGGACATAGAGTTCACTATTAGGATTAAGTCAAGATACTTCTGAAATCTTCACTATTCATAGAATCCTAGACTCTTCATGGTTGGAAGGGACCTTTGAGATCATTGAGTCTAACCATACAAACACAAAAAACACCCCCTACAATCTGTGTCACTAGAGCATGCCCTGAAGTGCCACATCTACATGTTTCTTAAATACCTCGAGGGATGGTGACTCCACCACCTCCCTGGGTAGGCTGTTCCAGTGCCTGACCACTCTTTCAGTAAAGTCATTCTTCCTAATATCTAACCTAAACCTCCCCTGCCGCAACTTCAGACCATTTCCTCTGGTCCTGTCATTATTCACCTGGGAGAAGAGGCCAACACCCACCTCTCTACAGCCTCCTTTCAGGTAGTTGTAGAGGGCAATGAGGTCTCCCCTCAGCCTCCTCTTCTCCAAGCTAAACATGCCCAGCTCCCTCAGCCTCCTGTGACCTGGTCTCCAAACCCCCCACCCGCCTGGTAGCTCTCCTCTGGACACGCTCCAGCACCTCAATGTCCCTCTTGTACAGAGGGGCCCAGAACTGAACACAGTACTCGAGGTGAGGCCTCACCAGTGCCGAGTACAGAGGCACGATCACTTCCCTGCTCCTGCTGGCCACGCTATTCCTGATACAAGCCAGAATGCTTTTGGCCTTCTTGGCCACCTGGGCACACTGCTGGCTCATGTCAAGCTGACCGTCCACCAGCACCCCCAGGTCCTTTTCTGCTGGGCAGCTTTCCAGCCACTCTTCCCCAAGCCTGTAGAGTTGCTTGGGGTTGTTGTGACCGAAATGCAGGACCCGGCACTTGGCCTTATTAAACCTCATACAATTGGCCCTGGCCCATCGATCCAGCCTGACCAGGTCCCTCTGTAGAGCCTTCCTACCCTCAAGCAGATCAACGCTCCCACCTAGTTTGGTGTCATCTGCAAACTTACTGAGGGTGCACTCAATCCCCTCATCCAGATCATTGATAAAGATCTTAAACAAAACCGGCCCCAAAACTGAGCCCTGAGGGACACCACTGGTGACCGGCCGCCGAGAGGATTTCAGCCCATTAATCACAACTCTCTGGGCACGGCCATCCAGCCAGTTTTTAACCCAGTGAAGAGTACACTTGTCTATGCCATGATTCGCCAGTTTCTCCAGGAGAATGCTGTGGGGGACAGTGTCAAAGGCCTTACCAAATTCCAGATAGACAACATCCACAGCCTTCCCCACATCCAGAAGGCAGGTCACATGGTCATAGAAAGAGATCAGGTTGGTTAAGCAGGACCTCCCCTTCCTAAACCGATGCTGGCTGGCCCTGATCCCTTGGCTGCCCTGCACTTGCCGTGAGAGCTCACTCAAGATGATCCTCTCCATGATCTTTCCTGGTACCGAGGTCAGGCTGACAGGCCTGTAGTTCCCGGGATCCTCCTTCCGGCCCTTCTTGTAGATGGGTTTCACATTAGCCATCCTCCAGTCATCTGGTACCTCCCCTGTTGACCTGTTCTTTAAGTAGGCATGAGTCTATTTATCATTTTAATTTTAGCCTCCCCCCAAGGTGTTTTTTTTGTGGGTTTTTTTGGTTTTTGGGTTTGTTTGTTTGTTTTGTTTTTTTTTTTTAAAAAAGGCTCCCTGCCAAGAACTTCTGGAAAAGACTGATTATAAGGCTAATCAGTGTGTGTGATGTGATCCCTGAACCACCTTAGCAAAACTCAGCCTGAAAAGCCTCTTTGTCAAAATCAAGATGTTTCCATGTTTCACAAATCCAAAAAGCAAACCAAAAGATTATTGTAAAAAAGTTCATATGCATCCTGAATATAATTCTGCATAAAGATGTTAAGCTATTGCTGACAGCCATGGAATCTGTAGGAATGTGTCTGAGAGAAAATGATCACGTGAGCCAGCCTCCCTACTATGAGAGATTAGATTAAGAGCAAAACAGGTGGTAGAAGATGGAATTAGTACATGTCCTCCGACATCTGGTAGCAGAGGATGGTTCAGCGCGACTGAGTTCTCCGAGACTGCGGTAAGCAGCTAGAGGAGGGGAGTGGGAAACTTCGGCTGGGAGACGTGCTGCTTGGGCGCATCAGCGGGAGCAGACAACGGCGTGAGGTCGCTCCTCACCTCCCAGGCGCAGCTATGGAAACAGAAGCTGCGGCCACGCTACTCGCTGGGATCCTCTCTAAGAGAGGGATTGAAACACCAGCGAAACTGTTGCTCAAACTGATTAAGCCGGGGCAGGAGATGGGACAACAAGTAACAAAAGAAGAAGGGGCTATATTAAGACTGCATATCCTCTCTAAGAGAGGGGTGAAATACGATGAGCGTATGCTCCGAAGGTTGTTAACCTGGTGCAGAGAGAACGGATTCGCACCAGAGCCCCAAACAGCTTTTAAACCAGAAACATGGGGGGCTGTTGGGAAAAAACTGTGGGAAATGATAAGTAAAGGAGACAAAGAGGCATCACCGTTAGCGACGACATGGTGGTTGGTGTTATCGACCTTACAAGATATGAACGCAGAGCGAGCCACAGCAGCCGGGGCTTTTGCAGCGTTACAACCCACGGGAGGGGGATCGAACAGGCCAGGTCCGAAGGTCTGGGACAATCCCCTGCTGAGCCCCTCTGCTCCATCTGAGGCCGATGGAGGAGGCAGAATGTCAGCAGAGAAGGACAGAGTCGGAGCTGTTTGCTCCTGACATTGCCCGCCTCACCCCCTCCCCTCCCCAGTCGTCCCCCTGAGATAAAAGTGCTGTTTTTGTATGTCTGCTGTGTAAGTGTGTGTGGGCGCCGGCTTATACCTGCTGATCAGCATGTGTGCTACTGTTTGCTTTTTGTTGTGTGCAGTGTCGTTAGGTGACTCCACTTGAGCAGGCGTTCTGCCCGGTGTGGTACTGTTCTCGTATGCAACTAGGGCTGACACTCCGTCAAGTGAAGAAGTTTGTGTATACACAATGTTTAGACGTAAGGCGAGCGCGCCTCAGGCAGATACACCAGGATGGGCTGTAGAACCGATGGAAGTCCTGGAATATTGGGGGAGTTTTCACGAGCCGACACGTTTACGGTCTCGGGAACGGCTCGTCCGTGCAGGGCGTATCGCTGGTTGTTTGTTGTTTGTCTATAAGGTCATGGTTGATTGAGAAAAGGAGTTGAGCCAAAATCTATAGGATGCTCTGTATGAAAATGAGAAACTTAAGGAAAAATGAGAAACTGAGCTCTTGTTGCAAAGGCAGACTTTTATGTCAGTCGTAAGTGATGGGAAAAAAAAAAAAAAAAAAAAAAAAAAAAGAGAGAGAAAAAAAGAAAACAAAAGAGAAAAAAAAAGAAAAAAAAAGGAAAAGAGGAAAAAAAAAAAGAAAAAAGAGAAAAAAAGAGGAAAAAAAAAGAGAAAAAAAAAAAAAAAAAAAAAGAAACCAAACAGGAACAATTAGATGGGAAATGTGCCATGTTAGCACAAAAGTATGCCATAAGCATTATGAGAAAGCATCAGAAAAAGAGAAATAGGACACCTGATTCAAAGCAGTACCATAGAGATATGGTTTTGGTTTTTTCCTATATGTGTCTATGTTATTGCATGCCTTAGTAGATTGCTCTGTTATACCCTGCGAGACTAAAATGAACCCCAGCAGAAGCGGTCTCTTGAGCAAGGGGGTGGAATATGGGAAAACAATGGAAAATCGGCGAGGAGGACTGTAAATACACGCAAGGGACTCGCACCTGGGTGCTGGAAAACACAGGTATCACACCAATTGTTATTCATTCTCGGGTGCTTGCAAGAAAAACATTTGGATGACATAAGCCTGTAATGGACTCACAGACACCTTATCTAGCTGCTTGAGAATCTTGGCCTGTTGTGGAAGAAGATCAAAGCACAGTACCAGCAAGAACAGGGAGTCCGCATGCGCTCTTGCTAACAAGGACTCTTTTGCTGCCAAGGATTCGTGATAACAAGGACTCTCTTGCTGCCAAGGATAAGTTTAACAATGCTACTAGTACCGCTATTTCTGAGTTATTGCTAGATGTAGATAGTATTCGATATGCGATGTTGCAAAACAGAACTGCTACTGATTTTTTGCTTTCAGCTCACAGACATGGTTGTCAAGATTTTAAAGGACTGTATTGTGTGAATCTAAGTGACCACTCCAAATCCATCCATGCCCAGTTGCAGGAACTGCACCGACTGAACCAGCAACTTGTGGAGACCACTGGGTGAAATCTCTTTGCTGGATGGACTTGGGGGTGGGGTTGGTTGAAGCAAATTGTACTCATCGCCTGTGTGGAAGGAATTTGTCTGTTATGTTTAGTATGCTGTTTGCCGTGTTTAATAAGCATTATACGATCAGCTGTAAATGCCGCTTTGCATCATACCTTTGTATGAGTTGTAGAATATGTTGCTCTAAAAACTATGTGTGTATCCATGAGAACCTGACCTTCACAGAAGATAACAAGAAGGGATTACAACAATGTAGTCACGTATCAGACAGCTGCTGTCAGCAAAGCTGGATCATGAGTTTGGTGAGACTCGCTGTGTACGCTGGCCACGTGTGCAGCGACTCTGGCCTGTACTTTTCTACTCGATCCAGTGCAGGAGAGTCTGGTGGGACTCACTGCGTGCACTGGCCATGCATGCAGCGACTCTAGCCTGTACTTCTCCAGTCAATCCAGTGCAGGATATAAGGAGGCTGTCTCGGGTCAGAGAGGGGGAGAGAGACATGAGCACACTTTGAAGGTACAGGGGATGCCCTGAAGCACTGTGTCTGTTCCCCCCGCCCCTCCCCCCGTAAGTTTTATGTTCATTAACCCCAACAGCTCAGAAGGCATCACAGCATGTTGAAAGATAAGATATAGTCTACTACTGCTGCAAGACGCACTGAACACCTTCCTACAAGAATTTCAACTTTATGCCCTGATAGGACAGTGGGATGATGCACTCGCAAAGAGCCTGACTGCGTTAGAGTGGGTATTTTTGCCACATACCTTTTCAAAACCAGTAACTATGATGATCAAAATGTTATCACGATTGTTTTTCCAGGGTCGCTCGTGCTGTCAGCAACCGCAATGTATTTGAAATATTACAAAAGGATTTCTCGTGGGTAAATCCAAAGAAATTGGCTTTCTGGGCTAAATTTAGGAATCTGGGTATTTATTGCCTTAGCAGGGTTCTTTTTGATTCTGTTTTTAATTGTGTTTAGTATATAACTTGCTAAGAGTGTCACAACAAGGATAACATGTCCAAATTAAAAGCGGTCAAAAATGGTTTCGATGATTGGTCAAACTCATGGGGTATAACGGGATGGTTATCAGACTTACTAAAACAAGGGCTCATGCTACTGTTGGTTATATTATTATTGATTATGGTAGCCTCATGTGTTCTCCGCAAAGTGACTGACATGATAGAAAATGCCATGCATAAGGTCTGGCTGGCTCAAGAAGAAAAAGGGGGGATTGTAGGAATGTGTCTGAGAGAAAATGATCACGTGAGCCAGCCTCCCTACTATGAGAGATTAGATTAAGAGCAAAACAGGTGGTAGAAGATGGAATTAGTACATGGGAAAAACGGGGACTGAGAAGGTAGAAAACATGTTGTGCTAATGACTAAGTAATTTACTATGTGAATTCTTGTAACCAATCTGATCTGTGAATGAACTGCATGGACAGTGCGTGAACAGAGACTGTAAGCCAATCATATAGCTGCCGCTAGCGCGTGCTCTTATTGCCTGTCTATATATACTCTGTGAAAACTTGAATAAAGGGAGAACGATCATACTCATATTGAGATTCCATCGTTACTCCGGGTCCGTCTCCCACTCCGACGTCCTCCGACAGAATCCATTTATTTTCATGCACAGTAATAGTGGCTGGGACGTTCTTAATGTAAACAAAAAAAGTTTGAACTGAGATCTTCCAGGAAATATTTTGGAAGATTGATTGAAATTAAATGAAGACGTGGAGGCAAATACAAATCTTGTGTCTTAAAATAGCAGTACAATTCATTCTTCAGAAGAGAGTATGCATAGAGTATCTACCTATATTGTTTTCACAGCATGAAAGAAACTTCACTTGCTTAAAATCCCAACCTGTGAAGTCTTTACTAATGATGTTTGGTCAATTTAATTATTTGCTGATATATATATGCGCTTCCTTCAACCATCCTATAAAATAAGCATACATCTATAGGTATTCTCTCAAATAGCTTACCATAATAAAACACATACCTGTTTCATTTCTGAGGATGAGAGAAACTGCTAATCACACATGCCAAACGCAATACTTGACACCTGCAAAGCTGGAAACGGGGAAAAGGAAGCACTCAATGATGTGGCTATGATTTGGTTATATAGCAAAGATAAATCAGAGTCCATCTGCTCTAAAGTGTATCTGTGATGTGTAAAGATGCTTTAGATTCCTCCAGCATTGTTGTACCACTGCAATACACAAGTTGACAAAGCAAGTACAGGGTCATTTGTGTCCAGTTCAGTTTGTCCTAATAGCAGACGTGAAAGCCATTTGCAAAATCAGATTTAGATTGCTGGTTTCCTCCATGATGTCCAGTTCTTCTGATCATAAAGCTTTAGCCTTAAAGTTTGTAAAATGGAATATCCAAGCAGCCAACTTCCGATTGTATAAAGAGAAATAAAATACTCATAAGGTGCACTGTCACAATGCCCAAAAAATGGTGTAATGCCAAAAGAATCGCTGAAATAAAGTGGCTTTAAACATGTTTTCACAATGTCTGATTTTTCTGTCATACCACTGCAAACAGTGCTTTCAAAGTCTAAGTACCTGAGGGAAAGTGCTGATTAATACTCCTGTTTAAACTGAGGTTAATGAATTGTGATAGAGATTAATTGGTCTCTCCCCTTCTCTCTCTTTGAAAATAATTTTTGTGATGAGACCATGACACCTATTAATCCATATCAAAGACTTATAAATGTAGAAATAGTGAAAGGGGGAAGGCAGAGGAAGATTTCAAGAATATAATTCTGAGAAAAAAAATGAACTGAACTAAAATACAGGCAAATTCCACTTTACAATGATCTGTTGATTTATCAGTCAGATATCGGCTGATTTATCAAGCAAGTCGAGGGAGGTCATCCTCCCCCTCTACTCTGCCTTGGTGAGGCTGCATCTGGAGTACTGCGTCCAGTTCTGGGCTCCCTGGTTCAAGGACAGGGAACTGCTGGAGAGGGTACAGCAAAGGGCTTCTGTACAGCAAAGATGATTAGGGGGCTGGAACATCTCTCTTATGAAGAAAGACTGAGGGTCTTGGGTCTTTTCAGTTTGGAAAAAAAGACGACTGAGGGGGAAACTTATCAACACTTTTAAATACTTAAAGGGTGGGTGTCAGGAGGATGGGGCCAGGCTCTTTTCAGTGGTGCCCGGGGACAGGACAAGAGGTAATGGGCACAAACTTGAGCATAGGAAGTTCCACCTAAACATGAGGGTGGCAGAGCACTGGCACAGGCTGCCCAGAGAGGTGGTGGAGTCTCCAACTCTGGAGACATTCAAAACCCGTCTGGACGCGTTCCTATGCCACCTGCTCTAGGTGACCCTGCTCTGGCAGGGGGGTTGGACTAGATGATCTCCAGAGGTCCCTTCCAACCCCTACCATTCTGTGATTCTGTGATCTGTCACAGGAAGTGTGCGTGGAAACATGACTAATGGCCATAATAACATATATATATTCGTCCAAGCTATGGTCCAGTCTTGCAAGACACTGATTAAAAGAGCCTTATTGCTATCAATAGTGACTCGCTTTAAAAGAAGTTGAAGGTACTGGGCATTTAAGGAAGCATTTATGTATTTAATTGGAGGTCACTTGCCTAGACTCAGATGATTGAGACAAGACTTCCCCCCCTCACACACATACTTAACAGAAAAGCTCTTTGAAACCTATATATCCTGACAGATGTCTTAATATTCAGTGTTAGGTACTGCAACTACATAGTGCAAGTGTCTTGAAATAAGGTATTTAATGGCAAGCAGACAGACAGAAATGGCTAAAACAGATTATATGAAGGGAAAAATGTAAAATCAAAGCCAGAATGAAAAAAAAAAAGCAAACCCCCTCACATAAAAATGTGCTCCACCATGCCTTAAATGGTGTTGTTCCCTTACATACACTTGAAACCTGACCACCTATGGTATGTCCTATCATTAGAATACAATAGTGTCTGGAAAATGTAGTGCAACTCTATGCATTTGAATATTTAGCCCAGTAAAAAATGTCGTTTTCTCTATGTGTAGCAGGTCTGGCTATATATTTTTCATATCTCTTATACAACACTTTGAAAATCTTCCCTGCTCAAAAGCTGTGGTGAATAAAACCCACAAAAAACTCCCCTACAAAAACCTTTCGGAAAGAACGTATGAAAATTAATGTCAAGTAGTTATTATTTTACATATTTTTTATTTTAATCCATTATTTAATATCATAAATAGTGGTCAAGAATTGCTTGAATATGATTAACAGTATACTGTGTAATTACATAGTTTAAACTTATTTCTCAAACTGATACTTGCTGCTACTTAGAACTATTTGTATCAGTTTATCTGGGAAATAAACAGTTTGACTCTTCAGGACTGGGAAAAGTGTGAACACCTTAATCAATAACAATTCACAGATGTTTTTCTTAGTGAAAAATACATCATCATATTTAATGTGTGGTACACATTCTTGAGCATTCCCATGTTAGATGGTACTGGTATCTCTTTAATGTCAAATAAACCACAACAAAAATTCTGTATAAAAAAAGAACATCCAGACATGACATTTATGGAACTTATATTTTAAAAAACAGATGCCAAAATTAATTACTTTTTTTAATTGTTCTGTTAGTTTGACTAAAATAAATAGCGTCATAAGAATCTGTGATTAAAATTTAAATTTTCCAAGCAGCTCAGTAATATGTTTGGAATTTTATTTTCATGCCCCCTGTACAGCCAAGCAGTGGAGTGCCGGGGCTCAGTGAGGATGGGTGGCTCCCTGGGAACGGGCACTGGAACCTCAGTGACTTGGCAGACAGAGCCTGTTCCATCGCCCCAGCCAGGAACCCGGGGGAACAAGGGCAGCCACATTCCCAGGCTTCAGGCACCTCCCCAGACATGGGGATGTGCCGGGGCCAGGCCAGGATGTGGGCTCAGCGAGGCCCATGGCCGAGCGGGGCTGGGCTGCAGGGAGCTGGAGACTGGTCCTGCTGTGACATTGCTGGGGCAGGGGCTGATGGCCCTGGGAACTTATATGGGGTCCTGGCCCTTGGGTAGTGTGAGGGGAGTCCATGGGCTGGGCAAGGTCAGGCAGGCCAGGCAGTATCCTCAGAACCCTGACAGAGGAGTTCACAAAGCCATCAGGCAGCAAATGATTTTTGGAAAGAAAAAAAAAAAAAAAACAACAAAAAGGAAAAAAAATGAACTTTAGTGCAAACTACTGTAATGAAATAGAACTTTGTACCTTTCTTTAAAATCAACGATATGTACATTAAGAGATAATAGATATTTTAGGTAGATATTTGTCCAAAGACACCAAGAAACTCTGTACAAAAGCAGGACATGGATGTGCTGCCTAAGGCTGTGAGGCCCTTTCATTTGTTAAAATGAGAACATTTCCATGTTCGGTATGCTCACACTTTTTTGCATAGTCAACAGATGAACAACAGAAAAATATCAGGAACCCTTAGAAATCTTCCTAATTTATATGCACAGAGTCTAATTAAGCAGAAATGTATAGAATTGCATTAAATACATATATATATATCCCAAGTCTTATTTCTAGCTGTTCCAAAGAGCAGAATGAGTAGTACTGCTCACCAGAACCAATATCCCGCATAGCTGGGAGTGACTACTGAGTAGCTGACACTTATAGACTTGCAAGGCATATGCAAGAGTAATGTTAAAAAATATTAGTTTTACACAACCCTGTGATAAGTAGACTGCATTCCCCTGGTCTCTGCTCTCTTAATGGTGTCAACAGTTAGACCAAAAAGCTCGTGTCATTAATCCAATCCGGAGCCTATGATCTTTCCCTAACATCACATTTCTATTATTATCAACTATTATTAAAGAACTCAGAGGGTTGTGACCAGCAGCATAGAGTCTAGTTGGAGGCCTTTAACCAGTGGTGTCCCCCAGGGGTCAATACTCGGTCCAATTTTGTTCAGTATATTCATTAATGACCTGGATGATGGGACAGAGTGTATCCTCAGCAAGTTCGCTGATGATACCAAACTGGGAGGGGTGGCTGATACTCCAGAGGGCCGTGCTGCCATCCAGCGTGACCTGGACAGGCTGGAGAGCTGGGCAAAGAAGAACCTAATGAGGTTCAACAAAAGCAAGTGCAAGGTCCTGCAGCTGGGGAGGAAGAATGCTAAGCACCAGTATAGGTTAGGAGTGGACCTGCTGGGAAGTAGTTCTGAGGAGAAGGATCTGGGGGTCCTGGTAGACAGTAAATGATCCATGAGCCAACAATGTGCCCTCGTTGCCAAAAAGGCCAATGGAATCCTGGGCTGCATAGGGAAGAGTGTGGCCAGTAGGTCGAAGGAGGTCATTCTCCCCCTCTACTCTGCACTGGTGAGGCCACAACTGGAACACTGCATCCAGTTTTGGGCTCCCCAGTTCAAGAGGGACAGGGAACTGCTGGAGAGAGTCCAGCGAAGGGCAACTAAGATGATTGAGGGACTGGAGCATCTCCCTTATGAGGAAAGGCTGAGAGAGCTGGGACTCTTTAGCCTGGAGAAGAGAAGGCTGAGGGGAGACCTTATTATGGCATACAAGTATCTAAAGGGTGGGTTGAAGGAGGATGGTGCCAGACTCTTTTCAATGGTTCCCAGTGACAGGACGAGGGGCAATGGGCACAAGCTAGAACATAGGAAGTTCTGTTCAAACACACGGAAAAACTTCTTTACGGTGAGGGTGACAGAGCACTGGAACAGGCTGCCCAGGGAGGTTGTGGAGTCCCCTTCTCTGGAGACTTTCAAGACTCGCCTGGATGCAGTCCTGAGTAATGTGCTCTAGGCAATCCTGCTTTAGCAGGGGAGTTGGCCTAGATGATCTCTAGAGGTCCCTTCCAACTCTGAAGATTCTGTGATTCTGTGATAATTACGTAGATTTGTTGGCTACTTTGCAAACATGCACATTTAATTACTGGAGAACTTTAAGGAAACTGTTCATATGATGTTAATGTACCTCCTTGGTGGAAAACCTAATTACATTTTAATCTTTTCAGGATGGATTCCACATCTGGTTGCTCAAGAAGTGTTTTTGACTTCATGTCCAATTGCTGAACTTCCTGGTAAAAATATCTCATGATTAAACCTTTTGTCATGTACAGTGCAACATAAGAATATTTCCTTTATTGTAGATTATAGGAATGCATTTAATGCCTTTGTTACTTGTTTGTGCACAGAGCAAGACATATGTAGGGTGTTCACAAAAAATATAATATTCTGCTATTGCATAACAAAACATCTGGGTTTTTTAAGATATTTAAAGCAGAAATAGCTCTTTAAGCCCAGTTAAAAAAAAACTGATGCAATTATATTCCAATGCACTTCTTTTAAATTGTAGAGGTTCTGCACTACAAAACATTAGTATTTGACTGTGTGAAGGATGACATTTAAAATTAACTTTTTATTCTTTTAATCGGCTTCATTTTCCGTTTGGTAAGATGAATTCCTGTCACTTAATTGCTTCAAGTGCACCAGCTGCAAAAACACTTGACTTTTTCAGAGGGCCCAAAAAAGAAATCCAGATATGCTATTTGGGAGTAAATAAGAAAAAAAAAACCTCTTTACATGTTGTTTTGCTGAATTTTTTTCAATAGCAAATGACTCAAAAAGGAAAACAATTTTTCTTTAAAGCACTACAATGTAATTAAGTTCCCAAATTCAGTATATTCAGTGTATTCAGAATATTGTTTCGACCTATTGGAATTTAGTTTTTAGCTTTTAAATAATCACCTATTACTCGTAAATTGGAGAAAAGTCACATAAATGCACTCCTCATCTACTCCCAAATGCTTGATTCAGAGTGGAAAACAAGCCAAACAGCTTACAGTCAGCCTTGTTTTCTGCAGCCACACAGTTCCAATAGTGTAAATTGTTTCCTAAAGTTCTCTTCTCTGGCCACTGTTCACTAGTTTTGAGCACTTTTTCAGGTGCTCTGATAACAATTGTCTGTTGAATTTGGTGCACTACCCAAACAGATAGAAAGCTGTAGCCAAGATCGTGGGAAACAAGTGCTCTGTGTTCTATGAAAAGACACAGCATTTTCAATCATTAAAATGGTTAAAATAATTGTTAGGAATGTAAGGTTATTAAAAATGCATATATAACTTTAAAGGCAAGAACTTTTTACTTGTTGCAGTTTTCATGCCGGAGAGAAAATTTTAACAATCTTGACAAGAACATCATTTACCTGACTGTGTAATTAATCACAGCTAAATTACAAGACAGAGGAATATCCTACAGATATGCTTCCAGAATGGGCACTTGGACTACAGCTCAACTGCAGACTAAATATATCCTCCTTATATCCTGATGTCCTGGTATCTTGATCATCCCTACTGAGGTGTGAATTTGAGTGCACCATGGCTCCCGGTCTGAGCCATGTGCTCATACGAATTCACTTCTAAGGTAAACAAGTCCAGTATATATTAAAGTATTACTCCTTAATGTAGGTGCTTCCTTTCTTCGTCTTCTCTTGCTTTAAGCAACATAAGGAGTTTAATTATACTTTTCTCTCTTTCTTTCTAGCATTAATAAATTAAAATTTCAAGTGCATAATGTCATGACTTTCAGACAAATTATACGAAAGCGGGGGGGAAAGCATGTCTTTGGCAGTGAAATTATTTGTAGACACATTTCCTTTGGATTAGTCTTTTATATAGTCTATTGGATAGGTAACAGTTATATTTTGGTTCCAGACTGGTATGGGAGATGTGCAAAAAGAACCACACTCACAAAAACATTGAATGCCTAGCGTGAGGAGGTAGAGAGCTGCTAGTAGTATCTTATTTCAAATGAACCATGCAAACTTCCTGATGACACAATTATCTGATCTGTGTTTAGGACAAAGCGTCAAGCTGGGTAATGATATTATGCCTACTTATATGGGCACAAATGCTATAATAAATTATATCCTGTCAGTGAAAGTGTGTATACTTATGGTAAATCATCCTGAAGTAATTACTAGATGGTATTTTACATGCCTTATTCTAAATGGTTTGTTTTACCTCAGAGTGCTGTATGTGGATGCTGAGTTAAGTAATTCCTGTATGGCATTAAACTATTAGTATTCTATTTGTTTGTAAAGCACTTTGTGATCCACTGGCATAAAATGTAAGATGCTATCAAAAGTCTAGGCAGGTTCTTTCCTGGTAAGTTTAATACCATTTAAGTGGTTGAGAATTACCAGGCTGAAATAAAATGAGAAAATTAAAGACTCCAGATGAAGTCTGTGAAGATGGATTCAAATGAGAGTGGCAAAAACTGAGGACCCTGACTCCAGAATCCATTCACACATAATCTGTAGAATTATGTATCATATACATCATTAAAAGTGCCTGTAAACAGAAATTGGGTTGCTGAATAATATTTAAACAGCGAAACTATCCTTCCTTTCATCACACTTTGTCTGATACGTGATTCATAGAATGAACAGTTATAGTGGGAAGTCAGCTGAAAGGGTGAAGAAAACCAAGGCAAAGAACTCCCCAGTACAGGGTCCATCTCTTATTCACCAAGCAGATTCTCTGTTTCAAAAGTTAAAGTGTTAATGGTCTCCAAGGTTACATCCATACCTTTTAATGCAACCAATCCAGGAAGCAGGGTCTGCCCCCAGGCTAGCAGGGGCTGAGCAGTCATGTCCACATTGGCTGGGACTACCACCCTTTTTAGCAAATTGGTGCATTCACACTTCACTGAAGAAACCCCCATGTGGTGACTCTGCAGTCCTCAGACAGCAATGTTGTCTTACCTTCTGTGTTTTTTATTTCAAAATAATAATAGGTTGTTCTGTTGTTGACCAGAGTGACTTTTCTTATGAAATGAAAATAAGTTAATGAAATACATGTTGTGCAACTCCTGTCAGTTTATGAGAAAGCTTTAGGACAAAAAGCTTTCTGAGACAGTGGTAGATGACTATATAGGGCACAACAAAATAAACACAATGCTACTGTGTCTATGCGGTCTAATGGAAGGGTTCCCTTGAGTGAAGTATCTCCAGAATAAAAAGAAATGGGTTTGGAAGAAAAAAAATAACTTAAAGAGAGCCCAAGCGTAAATGAAAATGTATCCAAAGCAGGCTATCAGAAACCTGGCAGCCAAGAAGATAAATTATTTGGCAGAGGGGACATACTTAAAGATACAGTTAGACTGGAAAGACAAAGACACTCCCCAAATATGCTAAAGTAGCAGAGAAAGAAGATAGTTTAGAACTGACATAATTCTGTGCTAAGAAAGAAGTCTATACCGCATGCAGTACCACATGCTCCTCTGCTCAGTTAGAGACACAAGTGAGAAAGCTGTAGGAGTCACAGACACACATTATTTGGTTTCTATGATAATTAGTTGTTGCAAGGAAATTCAGTTCTATCCTCATATAGGCAATTAAAGAAGTACCATCGACTACCATTGTAACCAGATCAGGAGTACAGACATGCAGCTGATCCTGCTACAACTGCTAAAATTGGCACATAATGAAGTGGCTTCAACGGAATTTGAATATGATTTTTAATCCCTCATTACCCCTTTGATAATGTCTTATCTTATGACTTCCCAGTGGGAAAATAAAACTAGATTGTGGAGTCATTCTTAATCTTAGTAGAAATTTCTAAAATATGATTCCTTGCTTTCCTAATATACAGCTCATTCTAAAACACCTAAGGATAGCCAAAGCCATGTGAGGTGCTCACACAGAAAGAAAGGTATTTCAATATTTTCTAAACATGAAAATAATTTACATTACAATAAACAATCCAAGATCATGTACACTAATAATAATTATAAAATCACAAATCTGCTTATTCTTTTTCTTATGATTCTAGATATATAATCTTATAAATACACAGATACATTTTTAAGTACAAATATATACATATGTATTTAGTTTTGAGACATGACCACTCCTTTTCACCTAAACACTAAGATTGCTCAAGGACCATTGACATTAACTCTGTGAAAGACTGCTATTTGGCTATTTTAACTATTTTGTTTTTCTCCCACATGCTGAGATAATCTCTTATGAATCCACAATGTGTCCTCCTGACTCTCCTTCATGTTCTTCTCATCTTCATGCTTTAGACAAAATTTTCTAGGAGCAGCTACTCCCACGGTATTATCAGTAACAGGATTCTGAAACAAACTACTACTCTTGTGCACAGAGTGGTGTCAGGCATAAAGGCCAAATAGAGGGGGAAAAAAAAGCAATAATCTTGTCAATTCTGAAATTGCCTTTAAGACATTTTATAGCTCTCTTGATATAAACAGTGGTACATGCAAAATGGAACAGGCTTAGGAAGGAAATCTACTTTAAAAAGCAATATTTAAAGACTAGTATCACCATGCTATTGATTATTTAGAAGTTGTATGCAGTATAACTCTTTGTCTTTCATACTGTCTACCTGTGAAGGGGACATTTAAAATGCAGGTCTTACGTTCCCTGCAGTATTGTTGAGAATGAATGAGAAGTGAGTGCCTGAGCAAACTGACATCCAGTATGCACTCTACAAATATAGCTGTATCAGCTATAGCTGATATGAAATTATATGGAATCTGAAGCCTGTTCATATAGGTCTCTTGGTTTATTGAGTAATGTTTCAGACAAAAAGAATACTGTACCGATGTCCAAAGATCTCAAAACTGTAGCTATTTGTATTAGAACCTAAATTCAGAAAAATTTAGACAATTATCTTTTTCTTTTTCTTTATTCTGAAACCTCATATCCTATCATGTTGACAGCTATTTCAATCCTAACATGATTTTGAAGAAAGTTAGCTGTACCAGTGTTTTCACCGTAAATGGTTCTCAGGCCTCAGTTTCACTTTTCTCTTTGATGGTTTTTTGATCAATTCATCTTTTCTACTTTTTCGTTGCAGAGGAAAACAAACCCAATGTTTTCTCTTGGAGATGCAGTGACAACACTGAATAGCACTGAATTCCTATGCAGTGCTTCAGGCATTCTGTGTGTGTCTCTCTCTCCTGCATCTTATATGGACAAAAATGTTTGGCCTGATAAGAAACGGATTCACTCTGGTTTTGAACTATCAAGACAACTGTGAATTTCAACCACATGACACACTTCAATAATAGTCTTTTCCAGGACACCTGGAAATGCTTTGAATAATAGCAGGTAATACACAGGTATATATGTGTGTTATGGTTTCATCACCAAGCCAGAGCAGATGGTTACAGTCATGTTTGGCCTCAACCTAGAATCATTGATAATTTTATCTCAGGAATCTCAATCAGAAGCTTCCCAAGGTTAACAAAGATATACAATGTTGGTTTAAAATATAAGATTCAGTTCATCAGAGTTGTGCTGTAATGCATATATGGGGTCCAGCATAAAGGAAAAAATGTTAGGGTAAAGATAGGAGGGAAAGAGAAAACCAATCCATTTCTGAGTCAGTGACTTTAAGGACTGTCCAAGATGGCATCAGATCCACCAAAGAGGTGAAAGAGGAACAGCAGGAGATTCTCCAAGAAAAGTGAAAGGAAAATAATTTTTAGAAGAGAAAGATAAAACCTGCAGGGTACTCTTGCAGGTGTTCAAAAACCAGAGTGGTTAAAAAAGTTAACATCCGTCAACATACAGGTTTCTTCCAGAAGGTTGTAACCTGAGACACAGGGTGCTCAGAGGGAATCTATCACACAGAAAAACGCTCTGCAAAAGGTCTGCAAAATTAAGTATTTAGATTTGACTCGTGTAGTTTCTTTTCTTTAACCATCCATGCCATTTATAAGCATTTGAAGTTTCACTGCCTCTGTCAGTTGAAAATTAATAGCTTTACTTGAATTTTGCATTGTTCTGAAAAACAGACAACTATGGATCTTCCTCATGACTGTGCATACTAAGTTGGGTAAATCCTCTTCAGTTTCTCACTCTCAAAATACTTTTCCTTAATGACACAAGGAAAAGAAGAACCAAAAAATTAGGAATATGAATTCTCAATATTTTGCCAAATATTGGCAAGACTTAGTATGGGGGAGTAAGTTTCAAATTCCTAGTTTAGAGGAAACTGCACACGGTAAAGCAAGCAGTTCTGATTTAGAGTGATGCCGTATTCAACTACAAGTAGTGCATAGCTATACAAAGTTCTGAACCATTTTCTGTTATTCTGTAAAGATTGTGCAACCATAAACATGATCTTGCACCTTCAGATTACCAAAGGTGATAATATTGCATGTCTAGAGGAGAGAAAAAAGATGGCACTTGGTGGATATTAGACTACAAAAATTGAAAAATTTATCAAACTTTCAAAAAGCAGTCTTTTTGAAAGCTCAAAAAAGCTATTAGCTCAAAAAGCTATTTTTCCTGGCTCAAAGAACTGCTTTTTATTGTGCAGAATTAAAACCTGTAATTTTCAATGCATTTATTTTGCCAGGATGATGACATATCCCAGAACCAGTTTGTTAGTAATGAAAGTACACTGACTACTTTTATCCCAGTGATAGAGGAGTATATAAGATTATCAGAGAAGAGCTATTGCAACATTTTCATTTATGACTTGAACACCCCCCCCATTACCATTCTTCACTGCCACTTAACATTTTGAAATATAGGTCTTAAAACCTACATAGTAAGGTATTTGAATTAATGCTGCTAACCAGTTCATAAATAGACATTAAAGACTTTTCTGCCATTCTCTAATCTTTACAATACATTGAACAAACCTTCCTTGAAAAAGAGGCATGGATGGAAAGAAACCTAACCAACAATAACAATGAAAAATACCACCCAAACTCCCAGACACACAAAAGATTAAGAGATTATCTTTAATTAAGACAAACTACATCATTTAATAAATGTACCTATAGTACTAACACAGTGAAATGTGGCCATCTTCATGAGATTCCATGTAAGTCAGTTAGGACTGAAGAGAGTAAGCAATGGTATGAATCAAGTAACACTTATAAGTACTGCTACTACTACTACATTCTCTTCAGCATCTGTGTGTAATTCTTCCTGCTCCTTCAAAAAACAGACAATATGAAGAAAGTAGTGGTTTAGCAGATATGAAGGCTAAACTGAATTTCTTCTGCCGAGGTGACACATTTTGCCTACGCTTGTGACTTCATAAGCCAAAGGTTGTTACAGAGAAGCACACTGGAAACATGGAAAACTATAAGAAATTTCTATATATTATTTGTTAGCATAAAGGACTGCATATGAATTCTAAAAGGAGGAAAAGCAATATGCCTCCCCTATGATGCTCCAATACAAAATAATAAGGTAGGTATTGAGAAAACAGAACACCTTCCTTTTTTAATTTTTTTTTTTAATTATTATTAAATTTATGGTCCCATTCTAAAGAATCTAATGTTAGCAGTAGAAACAGTACTGTGCAAAATTCATAAAATATTTTAGATCACTCCTTGATTTGTACAGAAATTACGTAATTGTGCTATGCTATCTCATTTTGACTCACACTTTACAAAATTAGAATATAACATAGTATAGTGGAAGCTACTTCTAATCAACTGAAACACCTGCATCCAAATCATTGCACAGACAATTTCTACTATTCAGCACACAAGTTAATTTAGTGATAGATTAATGAAAAATGTGTTCTGTAATTTTTCTTCCTCAAAATAGATAGATATAGAGAATACTGACATTTAATAGCCGAATGAAACCTGTAGATTCACAGTATTTTTATATAACAGCAGATCTTGAGCTGAAAGGTATTTTAAAATAACATGGGTTTATTTCTGGGTGATAAACTGAAATCAATAAAATAATTCATACCATAGTAAGCAAACATCGAGAATGGGCATCTGCCAGAGGATAAATTAGACTTCAAGTGGGAGACTATTTCTTAGGCATATGTCATGAAACATTGATGCAGAAAGACAGCTCATCAAAAGCAGAGAGAGTGAAACAGAAAGGTAAGAGGGAGTCTATGCTATTGTTTGCCCATAAGTAACTTATAGAACATATTATATAATAAATTTGAAAGACTAATCATGACTGCAAAAGGTTAAGGTTACCTTTAATTTTTTCCATGTGCATCCTCATTTCACTAGCACCTCACTGAAGTAATCATTCCTTTCAAGTGCATTTGCATTCCTCAAGGAAACAAAGTTATTTTTTCTAAAAAAATTTCAAAAGTCCTGTTTTAAAGACATCTATATGCTATTGATTTAAAGTTACTTATTTTGATGTAATTATAATACTTTTTTCTACTAGCTCTTACTTTTTCCATAAACTCTCAGCAGCGGCCTTTTTAGATCATATTTTGATTACTTCATCCTACATGCTTGATATTCAGTCATGACAGTAAAAAGGTTAGTGCTACGGTCAGGAAAGAAGAAAACATTTAGGCAGCCTTAAGAGATTATACGATCTCCTAAGCCTAATAAAGTTTTGTACCTCTAACCCTTCCCCCACCACCACCCCCACCTCACCCCACTACCCCCGCTCCCAGTCCTTGGAGGAAACAGCAATATCCAAAACCAAAGAATCATTTCACAGTTTTTTTGGGAAATAAGATGAAGAAACGTTATGGGTTTATGTTAAAGGATTGAACTGGAATTCAGAATGTATGGAGTTTAATCCTGGCTTTGTGAAGCCATCTGCAAACTTCGTGCATGACAGAACAAGGCACTTCTCTATGCTCCAATTCCAGCCATCATCCTTTGCCAATTTTAGGTCATTCAGGAAAGACTACCTTGTAAAGCAGACAAAATGGTACTTTCCAAAACACTATTGTAAAACCAGTCTAAATTCTTCTGCTTCTGAGATCAGAAACCAACAACTGAGTGACGGGGGAAGTTTGAGTACCAAGGTCAAGGTGGATGGAAGAGAAACAGAAATTGAGCACCACCTAATGTTACGGTTCTCTTGTCCCAATTAGTGAAAATCGATACATCATTCATTCCGAATTTAATTCCTTTAAACTGAAGCAGCTTCAGCCTGAACAACTTTATAATGATTTCTAGGAAGAGATGAAAATCTTACAGGCAGAGAAGAAAACTCATGCATATATCCTGCTTTGAGAATGTAACCCTCAAAATATTTTAATGTGCAAATAGGGGAACATGCCTTTCACATGATGCCAAAAAATTATTATTTGTCTACTTAAAGTTTTTAATGTATAACTATTTTACAACAGTTTTTATGGCTAGTCCACTTACAACGATACTAACATGTAGAGCCCAAATTATCTAAATAACTCAGAACAAATCTCATTAATAATACACCTAAAATTTGTTATAATGGAAAATTTCTAGTGCTCCCTTTTGTCTGCTGTTGCGCTCATCCTTATGCTGCTCCTTGGGACCCACTGCCGGTACACGCAACTGCTTCTCGTGGAAGCGGGGTGCTGCAAGTTGTCCTCATCCCAAGTTCATCTCCTGGGGAACAGTGATGTCAATGACAACATTTCTTTTGCTTTGCCAGGAGGAACATTCTCTTGATTCTGATGGTTTCTTGTTCCTTATTGTGGGGTCCACTTCAGACTATTTTTCTATCCTTTATATACTTATACAATTAATGTATTTAAAAATAAATAAAATATTTCTGTATTTTAGATACTTATTCTTTTTTCTTTTAGCTACTGCAAGCCCAGTTTCGACCAGCTCTCAGATCAGCACTACTTTACCCGACCATTCTTTAATTCTTCATAGCTCCAGTCTCATGTGTCTTTTTTTTTTTTTAATCACCTCATTCCTATACTTCTCCCCAATGTGGAGGCCTCTGCTTCACTTTCACGTTCAAGGCCTCTGTTATCATACCAGGCTGGCATTTTTGTGCTCTGTGTCATTACATTTTAGTCACAAATATTTCATCCTACACAGAATAATTAATCCTTATTATTTGCTATATAAAAATTGTAGTTATATCATACCAAGATAAGCAAAAAAAAAAAAAAATTGTGTCAAAAATGCTGTTGCAGGTAAAGAAACTTAAAAAAAGAAAAAAAAAGTCAGTACAAAAGTCCGTTGCCTTTTACTAGCAATGCCAATGCTGTATGTATTGGGCTGCAGGCTATAAGACTGAGTACTATAAGAAGTCAGGAGTCACATCAAAAAAGAAAGCCTTTTCTTTCTGCTTTTAAAAGGAATAAAGCAGAATCATCACTATGTTTTGCAGAGTTTCTGCTCCTGATGGTGTTCTTTGACATGATCCTAGAAAACCCTGTAGACTGAAATCTATCAGGGGAGTTAGGTAGAGGAACAATAGTTCCTAAATCCTGACTGGATTTAACGTACGCTATATTCTGAGCCATCCAGCTCTGTCAAGACACAGTGTCAGTTGTCAAAAATCTTCACAGTAGAAAGGAAGGCTATGGATTGTAGGTGCCCCTCAAGGGGAGAAAAAGTCTTTGGAGCAGGCAGCAGCTAAGTACAGATTTTTTGAATTTCAATTACAGACAAAGTTCAAAATATTGCACAATCCCTACTGCAGATCTATCTGAGCTGAGCTAAGAGAAGTATAACAAAACAATGAAGAAAAGAAATACGAATTAACACCACCTCAAATAAAAAATGAAGAACTACAGATACCACATATTGTACACTTTATTTAAAACAGAAGTCACAGCCATAAGCAGCAATTATGCCAACTGTGTGTCCTTGTCTTTATCTAAAAAAGTAATAGTTATCATGTGGACATCCTCTCTGTTGGACAGAATAGATTTGTTTTCTTATAAGAAAAATCAGTTATTGCTCAAATGGGATCTGCACGATGTGCTGCATGTGGCTCGGAGGCTCATTTGATGCTGCACGACTTGGGAAACCCAACATCTAAAGGGATGTAATATTATCTATACCTTTCTCACATTCTTTATAGAGTTAGCTCTAATAACTAATAGCATTTCAAATGATACATTTTAGAGTCTGAGTGCTTTTCTTACTGGGATCATCATGGACTAGCACCTCATGTTGCAAAGCAATTTGACAAGCATTTTTACACAAATATTTAGATTATTTATATTCTGTCTTTTTCTTTTATCTTCTGTTCAAAGAATCATGATTTTTAGAGGCTATTTAAAACAAAATAATCAGTAAATTGGCTGTAAAACTGCTTTATTCCCTCCCAAGAAAGAAAAGAGTTATAAAGTCTCTGCAGCCTTTAAATTTATATTCCTTTGAGCGTCTTGCCAATATTTAATGTATATGCAAAAAGCCAATCACAGAGATTTTTGGCAGACAAATAAGAATCCATTTAATTGCCTGTGAATCAATTTAGAAGAATCTTCTGCATTAAATTGCAGGGAAATTATTATACTGGAAATACAGAAGAGCAAGCTCTCATTTCTGGAAGTGTAGGTACTCTGAACTATCGATTAAAGTCATTAAATCATTTCTTACTATCCTCAGCCTTTACCTAGTTAGGTCATGACATACATTTTTCTCTGGCAGGTACATTACAGTCTCAGATTTTATGCCTCAAAGTCATCATACTTTGTTGGGTTTGTTGTAAATATGTGTGAAGTTTTTCCTGTGCAATAGGAGAAATGTAAACTGGATTGCTGCAGTATACATCATGGGGATTTTAAATGATCTGTATGTAGAACTCTGTAGAGCACAATTTGTCATGAAATAAACAACATGGAGTAAAATTTATATCTTGCGCATGTCTCAAGTGCATGATATGTAGGTTCAATTCAAATCCAAATGCCCATGAAATGCATTTGGAGAAAAAGGACAGCAAAACTAAAGCTTGCTACAGTATATTTTAATTCTTCTTGCAATTTCTTAACATTATCCACAGAAATTACTGTGAATATTAACATCAGCATTATCATCCAGCCTCCAAAAATATTTCTACACTGGGGAAATTACCTACTGTTATTTAAATTATTTTCACCAAAGCCAAATATGATATTTTGTACCCAGGGGCATGTTGATTTGGTGCCATTGCTTTCCCACCTATCCACCGTTCACACTGGAATATAATGTAATCAATAAAATAAAATAAGGTATTATAAAATATAAAATACACATTTTTGTGATGTCACCACAGATTACTTAAAAACACTTAAAAACAGTTTTTGCAGGATTAGCATTATTTGTATGAATGCACTTCCTGCAAAAGGCTTCCTGGGGTACAGTTCTTGTCCTGTTCTTACTGTAGCCATGCATTTGACACCACTATTTTGAGAGCAAAGCTGTTGACACTTAAAACTAAGAAAGTTGTCACTGAGCTTAGAAATTGAGGAGCTCAGGAAAGCTGACTGACTAAAAGGTGTAGAAAAGCACTCAGCCAGGGAAGATGTATCCAAAACTGTGTGTATAAAGATTTTTGCATTCTGAAATAGGATACCAATAAAATAGATTAAGAATGGCTGAAAGAGAAATGTGAAATATAATGCTTGCTACTTAAATAGGGTGTAAAGAAGGGGGCCAAAACAGTGGCAAGCATGTTTCTATAACAATATTAAATGTCTAAAAAAATAAGAAAGAAGATAAGAAAACTGGAATAACTTGCCCTGGATGAACACATTAATAAAATAAATATATCAGAATTTTGTTGACTGTCATTGGGACAGTATATGCAAAAATTTGTGCGGCTGCCTAATATTACAAGTAAAAGAGAACTTTTAACAAATTAACACATTAACAAATTCAGCACAGAATCTGAATAGAACAAAATCCCAAAGTTAAATTAGAGTAGAGGACAGCAAACTACATACAGAGGACAGTAAACTATGTGCTTCATGCATATCTTTGTATCTGTGAAATCACTTAAATTTCGGACAGATTGCAAATATGACCATAGTGTAATCCTCATAGTTTTAGTGAATGAAGGAAAATAAAAACAAACATATATTCAGTAAAAATATAAGGGACCCAGGATACATATGTAAAAGCAGTATAAAGGAAATAAAAATCTTATTGATTGCATTATTGCCATATCACAAATCCAAGGTATTTGTAGATGTTCCCAACACAGAAGCAATTTTAAGAAAAGAAAGTGCAGGCAAAAGTTAAGCTCTATGTGCATTTCAGTATCTGAAATATGAAAACAAGAAATCAGTGATATGGCCTAAAATAAGGTGAAAATTGTTTTTCAAGATGCAGACTATTTCTATACATAATATTAAGTGGAAGTTTGTAAATGTGCAAAGCTTATTGAATAGTAAGAAATCAGGTTATTTGTAAAGGTTTACAAAGAAGAGATAAAAAGTAATATAAACTTTGAGGACAAACTGTTCAGAACCATATATTCTTAGGGGTAAAGTTACCATAAAATGGTAACTAACGTATTTGTATTCAAGATCACTGAACAAGAAATCGAAGTTACAGAGAACATTTCACCAAGTTAATTGTTTTTATACTAGGTACTGCATAGTTATGTGTAGTTAAAAGCACTATACATGTAAGAAATCACTTGATCATAACTAAACTGAGGTCAAGAAAGACTGCCTGACTATTACACAAATAATTGCTGACGTTCTCATTACTTGAGAACAAGGCAATGTGAAGAGCAGTCATGAGCAGAAACTGCATTGAACTGAAATTGCATTGAATCTGGCTTACTAAGAGAAAGTGCCACATGTTATACTTCTGCTGACAAAAGAAGGATTAAACTATAATCTGAAAAAAATCATAAAAATGCTCAGTCCCATAAATATGTGCTAGTCAAAGAACCTTAAGGATAGTGCTAGACTTTATCACTTGCCAACAAACTGTGAGCCTCTGAGTCAACTAACTCAAAGCCATCATATGGAAATGGACAGAAATACAAGAAAAAGCTTTTGAAGAAGTGAAAGTGTTAATTTAAAATTCTCCACTAATGAAATGTTATTACCCAAAGGAAAGGCTACTCTTAGAAAGTGACACATTGGACACCAGTCCATGTTAACCACATTAATGGAGAGAGAATGTCTAAAAGCACTTCTGAGCTGTGATTTCTTAGTTAACAAATGAGAAAGCATTAGCACTAGACCTTTAAAAAACTGTGTAAAATTTTTTACAAGGTCTGTCAGGACAAGAAAGCAGTATAGTGTCATGTCTCCCCAGCTTTGCTTATGGTTTGAATTTCTGAAAACATTCTTTTTAATGGAGAATCTGAAACTGTGGCTCATCACCATGCACATGAGACTGGGCCTGACATAATGAGGATCTCCTGCAATGTTTTGCCAAACACCACCACATAGCAAAGAATTGTCCAACACATTTTCAGAACCATTTCTCTCATATAGTTAGTGTCTCCCAAAATCCAAAATTAAGCATTTGCCCATCAGCATAATGCCATCTTTCCTATTGAGGGCCTCTTCAGTCCTCTTCTTTCAAAGCTGTAACGCACCATCTTTTCCACCCAATACACTCTGGCCTCCAAAAAAATTTGTCAAGCAACCCAGATTTGAACATTTGTCACTTTCACTAAGACTGCATTTCCAGTGGCAGGCTGAACTGGCTTTAAGGCATTTGACCTTTACATTCGCAGTGCAAGGGCGCCACATGGGCCAGCTGCTCCCTGGGGTCTGGGGGCAGAGGGGGCTGCCCAGGGCAGCAGGTCAGGGCCTGAGAAGACCCATCCCATCATGCCAGCCAGGAGCAGGGCAGATGGGGAGCACCAGGGCAGACCCAGTCCTGGGCAGTACACCTACTAGGGGACGGACTGAAGCCAAGCAGGGATGTCAGCCCATGGGTAGGGGTCAGGATCAGGCCCAGTGAGGGGGACCAGGGTCAGATACAACCCCAGGCTACCCAGGAGGGGCTTTTACAGGAGAGTTAGGTTTGGTTATGCTCACTCAGCAGCTAGTCACAGACACATGCACTGTTGTTGTGTATAGAATTTTCTGAACAAAAGCTTGTCCACACACCTGAAAACTGTTTCTTTGGGTATTCCCAAGAAATCTCTCATCTCTGACAGATTAGAGGTAACAGCTGAGCACCAAACTGCTAGTTCTACGGGGATCCAGATGTTCAGCATGATTCTGCTTAAATCCTCAAATCTAGCAGATGCTCTCAGAATCCAATTAATAAAGAAGTCCCTATTTAACAAACAGGACCTGGTTAGTATCCATCTTGAAGATAGTGACCGCTGCTTCTCTGTAACACAGAGTTGTGGATCAATGGAGGAGTTTCCATTGCATGACAACATAAAGGCAGAGATACAAGTATGGGCACACTGATTAATTGTTGACAACTCAATTAAAGACATATAGAATTTTAGTATTTTATGACCTATAGAATATCCTGGTTATAGCAAATTGATATTGCATGTATTTATAAGATACATTTCTAATTTTTTTCAAGATCAAATGTCAACATGAGTGTAATTTATGATGCCACCTCCTTTTATTAAACTCAGAATGGTGTAATTTCAAATATTTAATAGCTTTAGTAAGATACATGTCCTGAATTGCAAAACTTTATTTTCTTAGAATACTTGTCAAGCAGAAGACACAGAAAATGCACCATAAAGGCTGTCCAGGCATTACTGATGAAAATGAAAGGAACTGTGCCTTGCTCCCATCTGGCAATACAGCATCAAGTGAAACAGCAGGGTTTAAAAGCAGTCTAACATGGAATCTAAGGATAAGAACACAAACATTGTCACCAGTCAAAACCTGACAGGCCTACATTTCTGTTGAATAATCTCTGGAGCGCAAATAAAGCAGGTAAGCATTATCCTACAACAGATTTGCCAAAAATGTAAATTAAATCAGTGAAACAAGTATAACAAGGTGCAATAGCATAATAACAATTATAGTAGGAGGAGAATGTTAAATTTTACAAGCGATCAACTGAGATACAAATGAAAAAGGAAGAGAATAAAGGGAAAATAGTGACATTTAAGTAGTAACATACGGTATCCCCAAATACCAGGCACAGTCAGTAGGCTGGAAGATGCAGAGACAGGGAGGTCAGAATGGTCAGCACAGGAAACAGAATGGATGTGGAGATGCCAGCTCTTCACCACAGCAAAGTACCTCAAGGACTTGAACTTTTTTATCTCATAGGTACCTGGTGAGCCAGAAGCAAATAAGCTACAAAGACTAGGTCAGGTCAAATAATAATAATAAAGATATAAAGACTGGTTTGAGACACCTTATAATGCACAGTATGGTGGAGCGCTAAATTCACACTTGAAAAATGAAAGTGGCACAGGGGCAGCACAAATAGAAAGCAGGAGGGAACAGAGAAAATCTGATCCCCATCTCCCTGGACCTTAACTGCTCATGATGGTCAAGCCTCAACAGACCCTGAACCTCAGTCACTTTGAGAGGCTTTTTGCTTGTTTCTTATCTCAAAAGAATCCTGTTTCTCAGTTCAGGTCTTCATGAGTATCTGTGGTTTTGTTTCATATTCTCTTAAAAACGTGGCAAAGTTATGCTTTGCTATTCCTTACAACCTCTGTTCATTAGAAATATGGAAAAAAGTTATTCATACTAAATAAATCATAGTCACCTGTCATGTATTTATGGTGACTGGGTATTATAGACCTCTGTGTCACATCTTCATAGATTTTCTTGTGGAATCTCTTCAAAGGTACAGCACTGACAATGAATCCCAGCAGGTAGGGTTGGAGAGGACAGCATGAAGAAAAGTAAAAAGGTTTTGGAACTACATCTGCTGTGCTGACTGGCATGGCACAGGGAATGCTTAGCTGATCATAAACTGAGGACTGAATTTTGCATCCACACTTTACTATCCCATCTGCAACAGACTGTCTCACTTGTTTGATCACATCCTTATGCAAATTCTAAACACAGGTTTGTTTCAGTTATGTATACATACGTACAAGTTCAATATACTTACAAGTATGGCAGCCGTTCTTAGCAGTCATCCTAACTGTGCTATACTTAAATCCTGAGGCCAAGCCACAATTGTCCACACAAAATGGATTTTGGTTGTCTGTAATCCTATTTGAATTTATGTCTGGAATTGTCACCCTTAGAAATTGCCCTAGGAGTCCTTCCAGGAACAAGTCTAAATCATCTTTTCAACCCGGAGATGGTCACCTACTGTTGTTATGAATGAAGAAACAAACAAACAAAATAGATGAGGCAGCCTGATACACAATGCCAGGAGACATCCATGTTTCACAAGAGAGAATAACTGCACTCTTAAAAAAATTGAGTTTGCCTTTATCCATATCTGAGTTTTCCCTTCACACCCAAAGCAGTTCAGCTAGCTTGCACCAGAGATAAACATACGGTGCACCAGCCTTAAATAAGCAATGAGGAAAGCTGGCAAGTCTGGCTTTGAGCTTGACCTCAAGACCACTCCTGCACTACATTCCTAATTAGGTTCACCCAAAACTTCATTTTAACAAATAATGTTCCAACCTCTGAACATTTAATAACAGATGACATTATTTAACAAGAACTTTCCTGTTCATTTCTTATTTGGTATTTGGTTAATCCATAAGCAAGCAGGACATACACAGGGACAGAGGTTAGATAAAATGCTGAAACAGTTTATTTCTTCATGAATATTCATTAATAACTTTGGAAAACATATTCTTTGGCGTATTCTACCTTAGCACATCACAAAATATGTAGTTTCAAACAGATAAGGACAGAAAAAGTAATCTCTAAGAAATATGCCCAATTATCCAGGATGAGGCACTCTGAGAATTTTAAACAGGAAAATAAAGCATAAGAGCTGAGGAGAACCGAAAGGTTTGCCAGCTGTTTAATATTAGATGTCTTCTCTCTATTCTACACCAAGAGAGTTAAAGCATTGAAAATTAGTAATTTTAAGTGCAGTTAGTAACTTTTAGTATAGAAGTACATTGAAGTGGCAGAAATACATAAATTAAACAATTTTTTTACAATTAAACTATTTTATTTAACTACTCACAGCACTGTAGCCAAACTCAGCAGAAGCTGCTAAATCAATTTGAGCAGCTAATACGTACTGTGCCTTCTACTGCTATAGATACAATAATGACAGCACCACCCATACACAGTCCTTTTGACTGCAGGGTAGGCACGTTAATGGTTATAACCCACATACAAAAACACCCATCAGCTTATTAGTGACAACTGAGTTCTGATTATGCTATATATCTAAAGACAAAAAACTGCAGGCATTGAATAGCTAACAGAATAATTCATTCCTCAGAAGAATATTGAATGTGACCAATATTAGGTTTCAAATGTATCTAAGATATATTTTTGCATATTCCCAAAGCTAGGAAATTCTGCATGACAAAATTTGTGGTTAATAAGTTCTTGAATCTGCCTGCAAGCACTTACATTGTCATCTCTGAGCACAGTAAGAACCATTGAAAAATCATCAGAGTTGCCCAAGGTTCACTGAGGAAATTACACTGGAGAAAATAGACTGTGGTTGTGTTTTAATATCCTAGCAACTTTCAACCAAAGGCCCTAGAATGGAAACAAAAAAAAATCCAGCCCCAAACATTCAATGACTGTACTCAAACATTTAAAAAGAATCTGATATAAGAATCCATTCTTCATTGTAATACTGATATTATTTCAAAATATTCGTACAGTAGTCTACTTGGCAGAAACACTGCATAATTTTCTTATCATACTTGCACATAATTTCAAATTTTGGCACCAAATCAAATTTTTGGGAGGCCATCATTTCTTTTCCACTGAATCTGATGGCTTAGTGAAATTCTATTAGACAGTAATATAAAATCAAAGCAACAGTTGGAAAATTAGAGAGACACTTGTCAAAGGCTGTTAGTCTAGGGAAAATTAGTGTAGCAAATAGCTTCAAAACCTGCTGTTTAAGATTACAGTCTTCAATTCGCACTTAGCATTATGTATCAATAACCTCATTGAACACCTACCTGACTTAATGAACACAATAAGGACAGCTGAGCACCAGAAAAATTGGGCTGGAGTCGGTGGGAGTGGCATATGCTGATTGGTTCTCAAAATCCTGAACAGGCTTCTTGTTGGTACCTAATTGTGGACATAAGTATCTAATTTTAAGCCTCAGGGTCTGAAGGACAGTTAAATATGTTTCTGCTTGAAAATGACACTTTATATATCAATAATAATCCACAAAATGGAAATCTGCAAGAGCAAAAAAATAGATCTGATCATGTTCAATACATGAATATTGCAAGATTTGCTTTAGGACTAGAGCCCTCACATGAATGGTATTCTACAGATGATGAAGCGGTGCTTTGCCAACAGACACCAGATGGTTGATAAGTGACAGATGAGGGTCTACATTTGATAGAGTCAACAAACCAGGCTGTAGTATATTTAAAACTAGTAATCGATATGCACGTTTTAGAGACTAAGAACTCACTGATGATTACAAAAGGTTAGTTCAAAACCATTCAGTTTTCAAGGTTTACTTTGCCTCAACATTTTCCTGCTTGAAACAGTGTCTTTATTACTTACCTTTAAGTGGTAAATGCTAATAGCCTCACCTGTGGTAAATGCTAATAGTCTTCTATGATGGAATGACTTGCCCAGGTGGCCAAGAAGGCCAACAGCATCCTAGCCTGTATCAGGAATAGTGTGGTGAGCCGGACTAGGGAAGTGATCATCCCCCTGTACTCGGCACAGGTGAGGCCCCACCTCGAGTACTGCGTTCAGTTTTGGGCCCCTCGCTACAAGAGGGACATTGAGGTGTTGGAGCGTGTCCAGAGAAGGGCTACAAAGCTGGTGAGGGGTCTGGAGGACAAACCTTATGAAGAACGACTGAGGGAGCTGGGGTTGTTTAGCCTGGAAAAGAGGAGGCTGAGGGGAGACCTTATCACCCTCTACAACTACCTGAAAGGAGGTTGTAGAGAGATGGGGGCTGACCTCTTCTCCCTGGTGACAAGTGATAGGATGAGGGGAAACGGGTTCAAGTTACGTCAGGGGAGGTTTAGATTAGATATTAGGAGACATTTTTTCACTGAAAGGGTTATTAAACATTGGAATAGGCTGCCCAGGGAGGTGGTGGATTCACCATCTCTGGAGGTGTTTAAAAAAAGGGTAGATGGGGCACTGAGGGACATGGTTTAGAAGTGGCTCTTGTCAGGGTAGGCTAAAGGTTGGACTCGATGATCTTAAAGGTCCCTTCCAACCTCAACAATTCTATGATTCTATGATTCTATGACTGGCTGAGTGGATGCGGGGAGAGCAGTGGACGTTGTCTACCATGACTTCAGCAAGGCTTTTGACACTGTCTCCTGTAACATCCTCATAGGTGAGCTTAGGAAGTGTGGGTTAGATGAGCAGGCAGTGAGGTGGATTGAGAACTGGCTGAACAGCAGAGCTCAGGGTGTTGTGATCAGCGGTGCAGAGTCCAGTTGGAGGCCTGTAACTAGCAGTGTTCCCCAGGGGTCAGTGCTGGGTCCGATCTTGTCCAATATATTCATCAACAACCTGGACGAGGGGACTGAGTGTCCCCTCAGCAAGTTTGCTGATGACACAAAACTGGAGGAGTGGCTGACACACCAGAAGGCTGTGCTGCCATTCAGCGAGACCTGGCCAGGCTGGAGAGTTGGGCAGTGAGGAATGCAAGAATATAGTTTCTTCCAGTTCTTTCATTTGTCTCTGATAGTGTTTCCTACCCATCCTGGGCCCAAGGAGCTTGGTAAGCCTCTGCAGGGGAGACAGAATAAAGACCCCAATTAATAACAGAAAAGAAAGTGATAACGAAGAACAGGGTCAGAATATGACAATGCCCTTAGTCGTTGGAGTGCAGGATGTGGTCTGTGTACTTCAAGTGAAGGCACTCAAGCAGCCCAAGCCTGTAGACTATGTGTTGCTTGTTCTGCCCTGTGTCAGTAATCTGTTACAGACAAAATTAGGGTCTCAGGGAGAACTGGAAGAGGCTGAGAGCTTAGATCTGTACTGTATATGTTTCTCAGTTATTTTGTCTCTCCTTTGTCAATCATAGTTGTCATCACACACTGAGGAGCAGATGGTATCGCTGGCATGTGCAGGGAATTGGGGAACAGCAGGTACGTAAGGGGATGGCCTAAATTCTCATGGACCGTTGCAAGTGTAAAGCTGAGTTGTGTATGGCAAGGCCCAAGAGGAGACCCTATTGATGTTAATATCACAGCTGTAGATGAAGATTAGAATGCTTCTTGCAAGCATTATAAGCGCATGTTGGCTGAGACCAATGCTACCCCTTTTCCTTTTGGTTATATGATATAAAACTTGCATGATAGGTATAAATGCACAGGAAACATCAGTATTTTATGTGTCTGTAAACATGTATGTACCAGATACAACTTTCGGTATGGCAGAAAATGTGGAATCAGGAAGAAATTAAAACAAGCTAGCTGGGCATAGCAAAATGCTAGGAGAGTTCTGGGAGGCATGAAGAAAAGGATTTGGGTGATAAATCTCTAGTGCACTTTTGTAACAATTGGGAAACCTTGGATCATCCTAGTAGTCTTCAGGGTGAACACCAAAATCATGGAGAGAGCCCTCAAGAATATCTTACAACAGCAGTGTGGACAATATCCAGCATGGTCTGAAATGCATGTTCTGTAACCCCCCGGCCAAGGAAGCCACATATCTATTTGCTTCTGAAGCTCTACTTTATAACCTGTAAGTTGCAGGCACCTGCCTTAGTAAATGATCTGACTCCTCCTTTCTCTCATCAAGGCAACAGAAATGTTCGTTTGTTTAAAAGGTGCAGTGTTTCTGAAATCACTGGAGTCTATAAGGATGCCCAGCTCTTTGATAAACAAGGCAGAAGTGTCTAAGTGTATATTTCATTGTTATGGTTTAAAAAACCCATAACAATTTATTGTTGTTTAGACAGTTATTCTATCACCTGATGACCCCTCACCCCCTGTGAAGGGGAATCGGGGAAAACAAGGAAACACAAGGGTTGAAATATAGATTTAATAGGATAAGACTAAGTAATTAACAATAATACTAAAGAACCAGTATTGATCCCAATACTAATATAAGATATACAAGGATTATACTCAGCCAATTTTATCAGTAGGAATCTGTGCACTCCCAGCAGTGGACAGCAAATGTCAGACACTGCCAGTGCTGTGGCTTCAGGAGAAAGGGAAGGGCTCAGGGGTCCATCACTGGGGCAAGAAGTTCTCTGGACCACCACCATCAAGGGAGATAGAGAACTACGCAGTAAGCTTTCTAATTTATATTGAATGTGACGTTCATGGTATTAAATGACCCTGTTGGCCAGCCTGTGGCAAATGCCCAGGCCCCGTTCCTCCCCATCTTGCACCTGGCAAGGCTTGAAAACACTGAGGCCTTGAATCCCACATAGCCTAGCTGGCTATGAAGTAAATATTTTCATGAATTTACACACTGGAGTCTTCTGAAAGTGCAGTTTTCACAAGTATTAGAAGAGAAGTTAGTCCTGTGTCTCTCAAATCAGGACATGCATTTAACATTTTAAAAAGTATGTTATTGTGATGTTAACATAAGCTACCTAATTTCTTGCTTTTAAATGCAGAGTTTGGTGGGAAGGCAAAATTATGTTTTCATTAACTTTTAACTTGACATCTAAAAAGCTTTGCAGTGACTTTGAAAATCTGCATATTTATAAATCCGTCACTCATTGATATTGGCTGAGGTCGTGAAAAGTGACAAAACCACGTTTGAAGAACATGAAGGTTGCAGTGTCCTGTACTGAGAAATGTGAAAAGGCCTTCACATCAGCTCAAAACTGAGTATACATAATCATAGTCTTTTTCCCTCCATTCTCCACTTGAACAGTCCCTCTACCCTCAGCTTCATGGCCTGTGCAAGGCAGGATGCTGGGAACACAGATGCACTCTCCATGCTCCCAGCTTATGTGTCATGTTGCACACCAGGCAGAAGCAGCAGTTCAGAAGAAAGCTGATCTGATCACCAAGAATAGAGCGTAGCAAGGATAAACGAGCTACCTATAAATGTTCAGATAAATGAACTACATAACTGGATCTTTTAGATGGCCATGACCATGTCATTGGATTTTGCATTGGCAAATATACTTTTCCTCTTCTTAACACCGTTCCTCTGAAACGCACCCATACATGAACACATCTATTTCAAGCATGTATCTGAAGAATCCTTTGAAAATCTTTTAATGTTCTTTTACATGAAAACACATGCCCCAAACTCAATCTGATTGAACAGCTTTTGCTGAAATTATGAAAATAAAATTAAATTTATGTTCAGGAAAATGTATATCATAGAAATTCTGATTTGAAATGCAGCAGAGCAGCAGAGTTCAAATCAGCTGAATGAATGCCTTAGGATGGAAGGTGCCAGCAATTTCTACCTGCTCTGCTTATTGTAAACATATTTAAGTAATATTGCAGCTCTTGAAATGTTGGTGTTTGCAAAGTACAAGGGAGCATGTTGCAAGTACAAACACTGATAGTCATCTGCCAACTAACACTGCTATCAGGTAGTCACAGCATGAAATTGTAAATGGATTATTACACTTATAAGATAGCACCCAAAGTCTGGTAGGCACTTTTATCATAGATAACATATAAATAAAATTGTTTCCTGTTTTGACAGCAATTTTTTTCAAGATACAACCTGTAATTTTCACATGCCTTTCAGTTTGAGTATTAACTTGAGAAGAACATAGGAAGGTTCTGCTACAATAAAAGTTTTATTTGTTCATGGTAGGTATTAGTTCATTCCTGATGATCTGAAGGAAACTTGCAGAGAGCAAACTCAGGCTGAACATAACACCTCGCAAAGCATGGTGTTCTGAGTTGTAAATAGGACAAATACGTAGTTTCTGGGAACTGAGATAGGTAGTCAGCTGCTCATTTTTTTCATTTTGGACACATGAGAAAGCGCTTTGTTTAGCATTTGTCTGAGCATGGGTCATGGTGGTTTAGGCTGTTAAGGCTCTTTTTTTTTTTCTTTCATACAGCTTATTCTCAACCTCAGCCTGCACATAAAGGTTCTCAGCAGTTGTCGTTGTCCTTGAGGGACATATAACTAGCTTCAGCTGACTGCCCTGACCCTGAAGTAGCACTGTCTGCAAAATACAGTAAATTGCATCTTTGCTTACTCTGGTTGGTTAACTTGCATCACAAAAGGTGAACAACTAGTGCTGCAGGTGAGCATGTACTTCACATGCATGCTTCACATGCACTTAATGGATCTCTCATGAGCTGCTTAATTAAACATTTTTTACAAGCATGAAATAAATATTACAATAAAAAGACGTTAAATTCTAGTTTTGAGGAAAAGAAGTTACAGAAGAGAGAAAGAAAAGGGAATACTAGTGCAGCCCCACAGAAATAAGATATTTAGGAAAACACAAGCCTTATAGAATAGTGTTCAAATATTCAGTAGTATTTCTTCAGAGCTTTATTTAATATATGTCACTTACATTTTGTTACTTAGGGTGTTAAATAATTTCTTGTGACATAATTTAACTGTCACAGAACACTCTCCAAAACATTAGGTGAAAAAATGAAATGCCTTGAGTATTTCATTGAATTCCATCAGCTCTAAATAGATGGTTTTTTTTTAAAAAAAAGACAGTAGCATACACCTAATAAAAGCAACATATTAATAAATTAATAGACAAGAAAAACATACACATAGGATTCATTACTCTTATCAACGTCTGAAACACTGATGTACTATAAATATTTTCTGAAGTTAGTCACCAAAGGAAGGTACTTAAAATTGCACCTGTCATAATATTAATTATCAGCTCGATCACAAGAGTTCTTAATTAAATTTCTCTCTAATTATACTAAATAATTCTTCCAGTTGCATTTGATTTGTTCAGCTGTTAACAAAATCTTCCAGTTGACTTGGAGCAAACAAGAGACACACAAATGACTTTAAGAGTTCTTAAAACTTTTCCAGAAAGAAATTCTGTACTAAGATTTAAAGAGCTCATTTTAAAAAATGAACTCTTTACTATTATGAAAAACGTCTACTATGAATTATGCTGTCAGAAATATACACAACAATTCAAATTTTTAACCAACATAAGTATTTACACTATTTTCTTGTCAGAAAATAATCAAATTCTAGTAGAATTCTGTTCTCAAGTTCTATGTGACAAAGCACTTTTGTCAGAGAAGGATTCAGTGCATGGCATAGATTTCTAATGCACTTTCTGTAAGAAATAAGATTTTACTGGAATATGTGTCTGCTCTTGAATCTCACTTTCCGCTGATATTTTTGTAAGCAAAGTCTGGACACAGAGGCAAGGATCTATGACTTTTTAGCTTTTCCTAGCAAGATAATGGTTTAAATGTCATCCTTAACACCTCTTGTGATAGTGTTTTGATCATTCTCATTTTAAACCCACTTTGACTCTGCTGTTTCTTAGAGTCTTGCACAGATTCCTTTCCTACTAATTCACAGAATTATTCCAAGTACTTATTTAGTAAATTCCAAACCACCTGCTAAACTTTTACTCTCTTGATGCTCCAATGTCGGATAGATAGACTTCATTGGCAAGTCTAGGGAATTAACAGCAGTAACATTATTTTGATGATCAATAGAGCTAAAGGGAAAGAAAACTGAGATCCGCAGAAGTATACTGCTTTGATGGAGGTTGCAGGTGTTCAGATATCACTTCAGAACTGAGCACAAGAGACTAATTCAGTGTTCAGAAGACTGTGAGGAAGACCTCAGAAACCAGTTCCTGTAATTATCTTATCCTACTTCTGTGACAGTGTGAAATGCATAGGTTGGAAACTTTGTCTAAAAAAAAAGCAATAAAAAAAATTACATTGGTAGTTTCTAATTAATTGGCTGAGGGATCAAAAGCAACACATGAATAAGCTTATAAAAAGAGTTATGAACTAGGTTCAAACTGTAAGTTTTAAACCTAGTAAGTTTGTAGTAATGAGTAACAATAGGCTCAAGATACATCATCCTTTCCAGTCCAATGTCCTGACTGACAGATCTAGTCTAGCTGAAGCACTGAAAAATATGAGGTGACAGCAGTTTGTTGGGCGTTTTAATATCCTAAGATCATTGACTATGTCTAATTTACATATTGACCCAGGAATTCCAGGGTTCATTTGTTTTCTCTTTTCAGTTATTTGTAGAATTTTTTTATGGGAGAGGAGGGGGAGTTCTGTCCAGAAGTTGATTTTTCAGTGGAGCTTCAGATTTGATTGTACTAAATTTTCCATGTACTAGAAGGATTTTTAATATATTTCTCTCCTGCACAGAGAAATACAAGCAGGATATTGCCCTTGCAAGATACCAGCTCTTCTGAGTGCTGTAACAGCTTTGTCATTTTCCTCTGCTTTGATAGAAGCAGTTAATGCAATGTTGTCTGACAGGAAACTGCCAAAACTGCTTGTGAATAGAAAATAAAATAGCTTTGTTATTTGTAGAATAATCTTGCACACTAGCAGGATGTCCCCTTCTGTCTCTGTTGTCTTCCTTATCTTTTTTCCATTGTCTTTCTTTTTTTTAAACATTACATTTTTCTGGATGACCTTAATTGTTTTTTTCCTGATGCCTTCTTTTAATGATAAAATTAATTAATCACTTCCATATGAATCAATTAATCCACTTCCATTTCAAGTTTTTGGAAGTTACATATAGGCAATTTTCCAGGGAAATTTTTTGTGTGAAGTTTGGGAGAATGGAAATATTATTTCTTTCCTTTTCTCCCACGTTGTTTCTTAATACTGATAGAATTAATGCTGAAGAAAGTTAGAAAGAAATGTTCTGGAGGGAAAAGGAATGAAAAATCAAACAGGAAACATAACTTCTAAAATTATGTCATAGACTTTAAGTGGTCAGTGGACGTCAGTCCATCAAGATTAGATTAATGATTAAATTTAAAACTGGATTAATTATATCATTCTCTGTAAATGGGAATACACCGAAAAAAGAAAAAAAATAGTTTTCCTAGAGTTCTATGTGCATACTTTAAATTTTTCTAGCTTATGGATAGATGAAATATGAAATAAAACATTATTATAATTTGTTAATTCTAATGATATTCATGCTAATGTTGATCAAGTCATAATATTCCTCCAAGAAAATGCTGAAACTCCTCACTTTTCCTCTGGATTTCATAACGATTTCTAATATTTAGGCTATGCAATCTCAGACTTATTTTAAAAACAACAACAACAAAAAGTCAGAATAAACACATAAAGGAACAACTAACGCAGTTAGTTTTTCCTCTCTGAGAAAAAAATATTAAATGGGAAAAAAGACCATTTACCCCAAAACTTATATCTCAAAAATCAAATTAAACAACACAAGGCTCTCTAATAATTAATGGAGAGAAGTGTTCTATAAACTTAAAATGCAAGAATTGTAACTCAGAAGTGCTTATTTCTTTGTCATAAGAATGACAACCTAAAGATACTATTTGGGAGGTTGATACCTGCTGGTAGATTTCACCCCAAAATACTATAAAAGAATATCTGAGAAATAAAACCTCTAACTATTATAAACTAAAGTATGATACAGATTTTTTAAAGTTTTTTAATTAATCTGTTTACATCCTGAAGGATTTTTGTGGTGCATTGTCCTTTGAGGAGCATCATTCACACTATCTGTTAGTACAGCAAAGTTGAGTATTTTGAATTCCTTGAAAAATGTGTCCATATTGTGCTATGAGAGAAATGTTCATTTATTGCTCATGAGCGTGCTAAGATTCAAGCTTCTGTCTGAAAAAATGTCTAGCTATTTTATTAAAAAATAAAAGTCCTAATTATAGAAAAATGACAGTTGCTAGAAATGCCTCATGTACGTGAAGGTAGCCATTTATATTGTAGAAATGCTGTGGTTCCTCTCTTGAGAAAAAGTATCCCAAAACAGTCAAGAGAGACACCATTATGGTCATGATCTTTAAAAAAACTAGAAGAGGGGGAAAAAAACCTCAGGAAAGTATGAAACATAAAAAAGACACTTACCTTTGAAAGTAATTGATCAACTAGTGGGATTGAGGGCACCCTCAGCAAGTTTGCCGATGACAAGCTGTGTGGTGCGGTCAACATGCTGGAGGGAAGCAATGCCATCCAGGGGGACCTGGACAGGCTTGAGAGGTGGGTCCGTATGAACTTCATGAAGTTCAACCAGGTCAAGTGCATGGTCCTGCACCTGGGTCACGGCAATCCCAGGTGCAAATACAGGTTGGGCAGAGAATGGCTTGAGAGCAGCCCTGAGGAGAAGGACTTGGGGGTGTTTGTGGATAAGAAGCTCAACATGAGCCAGCAATGTGTGCTCACAGCCCAGAAAGCCAACCACATCCGGGGCTCCATCAGAAGAAGCATGTCCAGGAGGTCAAGGAAGGTGATTTGAGTCCCTCTACTCCACTGTCATGAGACCTCACCTGCAGTACTGTGTGGAGCTTTGGAGTCTTCAGCACAGGAAGGACATGGACCTGTTGGAATGGGTCCAGAGGAGGGACACAAAGATGATGAGAGGGCTGGAGCGCCTCTCCTATGAAGACAGGCTGAGAGAGTTGGGGTTATTCATTCTGGAGAAGAAAAGGCTCCAGGGAGACCTTATAATGGCCTTCCAGTACCTGAACAGGGCCTACAGAAAAGATGGGGAGGGACTCTTTATCAGGGAACATAGTGATAGGACAAGGGGTGACAGGTTTAAACTGAAAGAAGGTGGATTTAGATTAGCTATTAGGAAGAAATTCTTTACTGTGGGGGTGGTGAGCCACTGGAACAGGTTGCCCAGAGAAGTCTTGGATGCCCATCCCTGGAGTTTTTCAAGGCCAGGCTGGATGGGGCTTTGAGCAGCCTGGTCTAGTGGGAGGTGTCCCTGCCCGTGGCAGGGGGTTTGGAACTAGATGATCTTTAAGGTCCCTTCCAGCCCAAACCATTGTATGAGTCTATGATTCTGTAACTAAAAAAGCAATTTCTTGTCTTCATAGAGTCACTCATGTAATCTAGTTGACAGATAAAAGGTTTGATAATATTTGATATTATTTTTAAGTCAGGATGTTAGAAGACATATTAATGGAAGTATTAATTTTATCAAGGAGCTTACAAAGAGAATACACCTATCTTATTCTAGATAGACCAGATACTTGTCAGTTTTTCAGAAATATTTTGCTTTCACACTACATTTTTTTTAAAGCAACAATAGCACAAGATGATTACTACAGACTAGATGAGAGACTGAAAAAAAGAAGACAAAATGGGTGTCATATCAGAAATTTGAGTGATATTGTGCTGGAAGGAAATTGCTAATGTAATTGGGTAAATTCTCATGCAATATTTTCATTGTTCACTTTGCCACATAAAATAGAATTTGTTTAACAAGCTTTCAAGTTAAAGGAGGTATTACAGAAGCATGTAAGTATATTATAAATATATATATAATATTATAAATATGTGATCAAAAAAATTTTTACAGAGGTCTTGGCAGGCAAGAGTCCCAAAAATAGCTGCACATAAATTGATGAAGACTTATTTATACCACTAGTCCAACAATACACAAGTTTTGGATTAATCCATTTTAGGGTTTGTCTATTTATGCTTTGGCTTCTCAATTTTAGCCACTATCAGAGCTTCCAGCTGTACAAAATGTTTCTTTGATCTGCTCATCTGCTCTCTAGAAGTGTAATCAAATTGCAGCACAGCAACATTTTAATGTGACCCATCAAATACTTCATTAAGACTACTTAACCATTGCTAATCTACACAACGAGTAGACACAAGAGTCTGGGCAAGCCCCTAAATGCAATTCATCTTTCCAAAAATATTATAGAAATAAAAAAAAAAAGAAAAAAAAACACTTGAGGGCCACATGTTTAAAAGAATTACATAGGAAGGAAAATGAAGCATCTGAAATCTGGGGAAATACAATTAATAGTTTTACTGGAGTTAAATAAATATTAAATGTTTCTGATACTGTGTATTTTGTAAACACCTTTATCTCATGATAACTTTTATTTTAGTAATAGTGAAAATTCTTTTTAGTAATGGTGAAAATCAAAGTCGTATTCCCCAGTGCACATCATTTAAACTATTACAGCTAATGTAGATGTAAGGGGTTTGTAACCGTTTTGTAGATATAAATATATAGCCATGAAAAACTAACACTTGGGATTGGGATATCAGACTCAGTGCTTCCTAATACCACATCACATAATGCTATTTCATGTGAAATGAGTAGCCACATTAAAGGCAGCCAGATATCTCATTCACACCCAATCCTACATACCCATGCATGGCATGAAACATTTTTTTCTAGGGTTTCTAACAGAATTAGTTATATCTGTTGCATACTTTGTCCATCCCATTTAGCATTATGGAAGACTTCTGTTTGTCACTGTGCATCCCTTTCAGCTTCTCCTTCTGAAAAATGTCTGATTATTGGTTTTGGAAAGAAAACACAAGTCAGCGATTAAGTTAAGGATAGGATCAGCTCTCAGACTGTGCAACAACCAGCAATTTTTGTCATCAGTCTGGCAGTCAGCGCTTCAGACTCGCAGTAAGTAGCTCTGTAGAGGCACCTCTGAAAGAGCAGCACCTGTGGGGCGGTGAAAAGCTGAGGATGCTCCTAATGCTCAGCTTCACTGAAGCCAGCCCCCTTCATGCATTCAGCCTCTTGAAAAGCAATCATTCTGATCATATGTTTAATCCCAGCACAACACATCTTTTCAAAACAACGTGTTGAGCTTCAGAGGGCACTCGGATGTTTTAAAAGAAGGGCTGCTGAGCAGTAGCTGTTACTAGTGCTATATAGTATTTAGAAGATTACAATATTTACTCGTTTGCAGGAAGATCTACTAGTGCATTCCTGCCTCTTTACCTCACAACAAGAAGAGTTAAACAGTCTTGCGGTGGAGTGGTCACACACTGAAACACGCATAACAGTGCTTTCAGTCAGCTCTCTGCCTCTGTGAATTTCTCTAGAATATTTGCAGGCTATTGTTACACTAAATTTGATCTGTCATGATCTAATTTATCTAAATCTAAATAGTCTATGTATATTCTGTGTATAACTGAGATATAGCAAAATGTTTCCGTCTAGGTAAAGGTCACAATAGAAATTCTTTTTAGACATAGCAATGACACATTTAGTCGCCCAAAGTAAATACCAGGGAAGACCTTACCTTCTATCTTGTTTTTTAGTTTAGCAGTTTTCAGTGCCTCTCTTTCTAAAATTAAATCCACACAATCATCTTAAGAGTCTTCAAAAGGTCATCTTGTTCCCATATCCTCTGTATTTTGGCTTTACTTTTTTTTTTTTTTTTTTTTTTTTTTTTTTGGAGGGGTATTTACTTCCTTCTGCAATCATCTCCCTTGTTTTTTTTTCTTAGAGATGTGCCAGTCTGGATCCATGGAGCTGACTCCCTCCTTGCTGCCTAGACCTGCTCTGACTCTACAACCCCGCAGGCTACAGGCTCCTTCCAGGGGAAAGAATGAGCTCTGCAAAGGTTCCTGTGAAATCACAGCCGGGACCCGTGGCAAAGCCACACAGACACCTTGTCTCTGCTGACCAGCCCTGTCCTTTTCAGAAATGTATAGTACTTGTGCAGAAAATTGTGAATGAAGAAAGGTATAATTATGCCCTTCATCACAAATGCAAATCTTTTCCCTCTCCCCACTCCCGATCAGTTCAGCATTCGTAACAGAAAATCAGTGACACTTGTGAAAATCAATACTAAAATACTTCATAATGTTGGGAAATAAATTCCATTAGCAGTTGAAGGCAGACAGAAATCAGATGTTTTGGTGTTTTCTTTATTTTAGCAAAAGTGAATGTTTAGAAGGAACAAACCAGTACTTCAAGTTTAGTCATTGCATTTTAAGCAATACTTTTGTTTTAACCATTGTAGGAAAAAAATGCAACATATAGAGAGAGAAGCTTTTACAATCCAGCTGATGAATGTGCTATATAAAAAGATATTCCATTTAATATTGAATAATAACTGCAAAGTTAACTACTAAAGTCATCTTTCATCTCTGTGTGTGTTTATGTGTATAAACAATGTCCTTTTAAGGGAAAGAAAATAAAGTGCCTATTCAGCTATGGAAATAATTTCCAAGTGTAGGTGTATATGTTCTTACACTCAAATGTGTATATTTTAAGGACAGGATACATAGTTCCCATGCTAGACTACTTAAATGCCTATACAGTAGTTAAATACTGGAACTCCTGCATATTTAATACAACCATGGGACTTTCATAAATAACTAAGCACAGAAATTTATGGACTTGTGACTGTACACTCCACAGTTTCATAGGGCTCCGTAGATTTGAATGTTTATTTGAGTAGTTGTATGTTTTAACTACTTTATTTAATAAAATCTGAGAAGAAAAGAGACGTCATGCCTGAAAGTCTGAAAAGTTCGGAAAGATTTATGTTCTGCTGCTTCACAACATATTATATTCTCACTCATTATGGAAATAGGATTCTTGTGTATAATTCTAGTAAAAATATTTTCATAGAAAGTGACAAGATAAATTATATTTTGGAGTGAGTAACAAAAGAAACAATATGTCTATATTCTTAGATTTGTGGTAATTTAAGATGATGATTTCTGGGCTTTTTTATTTCCATGCTGTCTCAGAACCTAACTCAATCTTTAAAATGAGACATGCTGCTGTTTACTTCAAGAGACAGAGATAATCCCAGATAGTTATCACATGGGTTTGCTAGAAGATTGTAAGTGATTCTGAATATCTAAGAAACTATTGCTGGTTTTAAATCCAAATAATATATATTTTTTTTATTATTATGACAAATATTCTTATGCATACAATTTATTCTTAATAACATCTATGAATATGCCAAAAGTATGAAAATATTATTTTACTGTTATAGAGTCAGTTAAAATCAAATACCAGTTCTGTTAGCTGCCAACTAAAAATCACAAGTTCACTAAACGAGAACCAGAGAGCTCAAATTGCAGGAGCTGCCTTTCTGATGGCAGCACAAAGTACTTGGCACTTTGTGGAGAAATGTCACTGACTATCACGTTCTTTGATAGCAGTGTTATGAATTAAAAAGGCTGAGTGAACTTTAAAGCCCCACTGCCCTTGCTCTTAGAGCTATGTGATTAACTGTCCCTGGATCTTCTTTCTTCCTTTCTTGTTTTGTGCTTTGCCTGTTTCTTTATGGTGTGCTCTATCCACACAGCATTTAAATCCTCTGCACATCATGTAAGTCATTAGCTAAAACTTAGGTATTTGGCATATGGACTAACATAGTTGCGTTTAAGGCTTCTGTATGTATGTTTTTCTTTCTGAATATCTTTATTCCTTTTCTCTCTAGTTACAAAAGAAAAAAAGGTATAAAAAAAGGGAGTATCTAAGTGGATTCACAAATAAGAGAAGCCAAGAATAAGATATTTTTCACTAAAATTAAATATTTAAATTAATTCAGAATGTGATTTCATGTGAGAGGGAGATTAAGTTATATTTTGTTCTTTGTACTCTCTATCTTTTATCACCTCTGATTGTTTGACTTTTTCCTTTCACTGTGCCCTATCAATGACGCAGTGTTGGAGAGAGTAACTGTACGCAGACCTTATTATGAAATACTCCCTGACTCAAAATGCCATTTAAGTTCAATGGTATTCCCAAACACTAATACAATTATTTTTTTTTTTTTAAAAAAACATATATTTAACTAATAGATACAATATCCCTGTTTTCTCAGAGAAAATTAGGAATGTAGTATTGCAGCATGAATACCTTCTGGGGTCCTGTGGAATAATTACTAAATTGGCCAAGAATACAAAAATACAGCATTGTTCACACATTAAGGAAAGTCATAAAATCGAGAGGCTTCTGAGGTAGAATACAGCCGCAGCTAGCACACGAAGAATGCAGCATCTGTGATTCCCTGTACAAGGTTGTTTGCGAAACTACATGAGGGATGGAACGGAACACGCTTGTTCCGTGGCCTTCCCTTGTGACGAATAGCAGATATGGGGACGAGATGGTACTACGGAACTGATAAGCGGCCTACACGCTACCCGAGCCAACATTTCGTCAAATGTTGATGAAATGCTGTCCTTTGTGCGAACTTTGCTCACCACAATGTACCAAAACACACCTCCATCCCGGAGGCTATCCGCCCCCGAGGCGTGAACACTCCTCCTTGAATACATTAATCATAATAAAAGTACGTATGACTAAAGTCACTCAAACTCCACTTTGAAGATAAAAAATAATATAAAAATAGCCCGAGAGAGAGGGGATGTCAGGGAAGACACCATCGCGAAGAATTCCACCGCTGATTTCCGGGATCAGTCGACGGGCTGAGCCTCTCTTCCCCCCCATAGGGACGCCTTTGGGTAAGACTTCGATTACACCGAGCGCTTTCTCGGGGACTTAGAAATTTCTCTAGAGAATCTCTACCCTACATTTATAGCCAGGCTGTATCGTTTATAATTTTGTCGCGCGTTTGTATACTTAGCAATATCTTTATTTGCACGTGCTTTGCAGACAGTGTATTTATCACCGGCAATCCAAAAGAACCTGTATATCTGTTGTTTAAATAAACTGCACTGTTTAAGTAGCTAGTCGTTTAGCTTTCTCACTGAACGCGACCAAAACTTGAGAGAGGCCGTGCTAGTTCAGGAGTACGACTAGACTGAAGGTGCAGTCCACTATTAGTGTATCCAAATCGTAATAGTTTAATACACATTAAACGCGATTGGACTGATAGTGCTGAATTGGGCATCACTCAGAATTTAAACCTAGCCGCACCTAGCCTCCCACCTCGGTGAGGAGTGTTAGAACGCAAGGGGGTTTATCTTCTGCCAAAACCGCTTGGCCCCGTTTCACGCAACAGGTCCATCTGCTTTTTATCCAAGCAGAGCATTTCTAGGCAGATAAAAGCAGATGTACAAAATAAAGGGAAGGTATAGTGCTGCCCTGAGTCTCAGTAGGTTTTTGAGATTATTTTTAAAGTGCCTCTTGAAGTTTCATGCTGCATTAAGGGACACTTAACCTTTTTTTCACAATATAAGTTCTTTCACATATCTTCTTTTTTTTCTATTTTTTTTTTTCCTATTTTCTTTTTTTTTTAAATTCCTCCTTTAGGTCCTAATACTATTTTAGGCTTTCAGGGAAGGCATCTGGTCTAAAAGAAGGTGAGAAAGGATGTAGGGAAACTGCATTATTATGCCTTGGTCAGCTACACTAGAACTTTCAAGCATGCTTATGTGCCTGAGTAATAGAGAAATGAAACAGAATTAGATAATTACTTGAGAGGGGAAAACATGTTTTTGTGTCAGCCATCTGAGAAAACGAGTGATAATTCTTCCCTCACCATTCCACTCCATCTTGTGAGGAGATAAATTTACAGAAATAGAGCCAGCAAGCGGGTTATGTATTTTCTGAGCAGCAAGTCATGAAAAGTGGTTGGTGAAGCACAAATATATGACACAGAAACACACACAAACACATTGAACACTGTACACCACTTCTCCAAATAACTCCAAGACCAGAAAATAGCTCAAGTGTGGGTTTTGCTGCTGTTTTCAACTCAGCTCCCCTGCTGCATTAGTGCCCATTCCTTGCAAACATAGACTGTCTATTCTAGTTTTTAAAATTAAAAGACTCACTTTGTGAGCACTTTTATATTTGTTTGAAGGCAAAGAAAAGTTTGCTGCCAGTTTAACTAATCTTGATTCAAGTCTTTTTGACATTACTATACCACTTGAAATACTTGAAGTTCATATAAAGGTGTAAACGGAGGAATTTCTTCCTTTTGCTGTTTCCGTTTCTGAGGAAAAGGTTTTCCAATTACCCATTGCCCTTTGGAAAATACTAGCTTGGATCAGATAGTAAGTCAGCAAATATTTTTATTTCAATATAGGAAGTACTATGGAACTGGGAAGACAGAGTTGCAACTAGAGCTTTTATTTACATCGTATACTATCTTTGGAAGGCTATACATAGCTTTTATAAAATACCTTCATGTAGTGTTTTTTTAATCAGTACTATTTCATATTAATACGTATTGTATATTGAATATTGTTAAATATACTAAGACTTGGAGGCTTTTTGATAGGGTTAATAACTTCTTCAAGCCCTTTTTTATTTCTTATTCTTTCAGAGCTGGAAGACGCATGAATTCCAAGTACTACAGTACAAATTAGCAAATTTAAATTTTCTAATGTAATTAATGCCATTTTTAAAATGTATAAATCAATACATTGTAGACTAGTTCACATTGATAGAGATTGTGTCAGTCCCTCCAAAATCTTCAAATAAATCCAGAAAAAAAAATGGATTATAATGTTTAATGTAGGCATTACAGTTTAACAATGTAACTGATTTCCATTTTTTCAATACGTATTTATTTATGAGGTTCTTTTTTCATTTTTTTAATTAATGTTCAATGTTTTTAATCATCAATGCTAAAAAATAGATAATAAGTACCTTCGAAAGTGATGATATATTTCTTGACACTGTGGTGGCACTGAGAATCACTTCTTGTCCATTTTTCAGAGAGAAGTTCTTCACAACAGCTATGCCCTCATCATTCTAGCAACACTTTGTTTCCTGGCACTAATACAAAATAAGTCTTTCCATACAGGTAATATAAAGATTCAGTACTTATAAGTACTTTTAAGTCATAATCCCTCCAGACGTTCACAGAACTTCATCAAACCTTAATCTTTAAATGTGAAAAATGTAATTGCCAGCCACCCACTATGTGGAAACCAAAATAGAGGGCTGGGAGATGAGTGTGACCATGAGGAGGGCTGTCACCAGATGTGGTTTCAGTACACAAGCCTTCATGAGGTCCAAAATTCTGCTTTAGACAATAAGGTAAGGAATGCCAAATTCCAGCAAAACAAGCCCAACTGAAATACCTCATATTTTATAAGCCAGATAGCAGTGGTAATAATAGTGTAAAAAAAGTGACATAACATTAAGATCTTTACTTCCAATAGGAAAATAAGTAGGATAGAAGTGCCATATATATGCTTTACACTGTAAACTTCACATTTCCCTTCTAGATATGAAATACTGTGGGTTATGATGAGACGATGCAGGACGGTGGTGGTGGTTGCTGTGGGGTTCTTTTTGTTTGTTTTTTTGTTGTTGCTGTTGTTGAGGTTTTTTTGTTGGGCTTGGTTTGGGTTTGGGTTTGGGTTTTTGTTTTTTAACTTCTAGAAATAATAGAGCAATAGAGACACCTACTGGTATTTTCCTAATATTGAAAATTAATAAGTCTCTTGGGAAAACACTAAAATATTTAGCTGTATTTTAAACTACTTTAATTCCTAATACAGGTTTTGAGCTTAAAAAAGGTCACGAATCTAGGAAAAAAAGTGATAGTTTACTTTCCACATTAAATTCAGAATGTTCCAGATATGCAATGTCTTCCTCAAATTCCTATTTTTTGAACATGACATATTCAATCTAAGAGTTCTTAATTAAGTAAGACTTTACATTAAAAGCATATAATCCTTTTATTTTTTTTTTTTCTCGTATAATTAAAGTGGCAGGGGACAAAATATATATTGACTACAGTGTGGAATAAAGTCATTATATTGTCCCTAGACTCTTTTGGACACCTAATGTAATTTTCCATTGTCTCCAGTTATTAACTTTTCACAATAGTAGTAAAATCTTGAATTTTCCTTTTATGCCTGGAAAAAATAACATTCTTAAATAATTACCATCTGCTTCTATTTTTTTTTTTTAATGAAGTTACTGGCAGTTCTTGAGAAGAAGTGCTCAGATTTTAAAATTGCAACTTTCTGAAAGATGTGGATGGATTCCACATTGAATGAGCCTGAAAAAAAAAAATGTTATATGTTTCCAAAGCAACTGGTGACTTTCATTTAACAGACACAAGGCCAGTTTGATCACCATTCTCCATTTTTGTTTTTTAAAGATCAAGAACAAAAACATTTTTAGTTTGTGATACTTGGCTACCTGGCTATTATTTAATTAAAAACACAAACTGATTATGTACTAATTATGATTCAGAACATTCCCCAGAGGGAGTAGAGATGAGAACCTGATGTAATGTGGTGTGACAGCTGGCTGCTATTTCTTTCTTATTATTAACGTCAGTTCTTAAGATGGTCTGTGCCATAGCTTGTTTTATCTAGGGGAAAAACACAACACTGGGAAAATTTTGAGAAAAGGTAATATCCTCAAATTGACCAGTGTTCCAATCCTAAAACAGAGATAGCTCGTTTTAGCACAAATTATTGCACTACATTCTAAGAGTAAGGATGTTAAATCCTCATATTGAGCTCTGGTTGTGAGTAGATTCAATTGGGTATAAAATATTTTTATAATTAACATGTTCTTTATATTTTAACTATTTTATTCGATATATTTGTATTTATGTGTTTGTTTTGGTTAACACTGCATTGTAAAAAAATGCTCTTCTAAACTAAAATATATGTATTTCAGTGTAATTAAATAATTCATAAAGTGGCATGGAGTATCAGTAAATATTGGATTTGACTTATGCTGGCACAAGAAAAGCATGCCATTAACGTTAACCCTGTTACGAACGGCAAGAGAGTTGTACTCTAACCTAAGAATTCATATAACCAATTGAATACTCCTTCAAAATGAAATTAATTTTTTCCAGAACTGCCTTTTTTCACCATTTTTCATCGTAAGTGGAGTTAAAGCCTCTCTGGCTCAACTGAACAGATATATCCCACTCTTTGTCTTCAAATAATAGCAGGAAACATTTCTTCTAACAAATGAGCTAATAGAAAAGTAATTGATAACAGCAGTTGTAAAATGTTTACATTATTACAAATTTTACATTGTAAAATGTTTTAGAAATTGTATGTCAGAGAAATGAGTCTATTGCATAGATCCTGTAGTAAACATCCAACTAACCACTAAAGAGTGGTAGGAAATCTGAGTTTCATAGAGAATCCATTCATAACTCTCTGACACCGAATGAAGGCACAGTTTGTGTTCCAGTTCTCAACTCCTTAAGCATTTCCTTAATTCCTTTTCCAGTCCTAATGATAAATACAGTCACTTTAAGCAATCACAGGCTATAAAACCTGCTTTCGTATCTTCAATTTTCCAGTCCCTAAATTGTTGAGTCTTTTTTATACATGTATTCTCAAATCCTACCTATCTTCTCTAGAAGAGATGAACTAACTGAACTATACAGGTTATGTACAGTTGTATGTCAGGCTGATATAGCATATGTCACTTTCTCTGTCCACATAGTATCCACAAATAGTTTTGTTTTCTGAAGATCTTTCTCAAAATAACTTTAACACATTGTGGAGGTGTATTTCACTTTATAAGTTTTTTGAAATCTACTTATCTTATCTGTATCTTTAAATTCTTGCTATCTGTTATTTATGGTATGTCTAGTTTGAAAAAAAAAAACACAATTGTTGTTCTAACCTAGGAAAATTTTTAGGATTCCTAAAAATGCTTCAGTCCTGAAGTAAAATGGTAAAATTAAACTTCAAGAGATATTGTACCTTGAATTAAACTAATTGCAAAATGTATTAGGTGAAAAAAAATCACACTTTAAGAATTTTTCATACTTTTTAATAACTTATTTAAAACTCCTATTGCCAGGATTCAGGGTTAAAGAATGAGTGTTTAACTTTGATAACGTAACATTTTATAACTTAAAAAAGGATTAATTTCTGGAATTCCATCAAACAGCCTTTTTTCTAGCCTGTTTTACTTTTGAAAGTCCACAAGCTTTCACCAAAAAAAAAAATAGTTAAAAAATTTGCCATCACTGGAAGTATGCATTTTTTTAATGTACTGATAGAAACTGAATGTCAGTTTAGGAAGATTTTTTTTTATTTGAAAATTGAAAAAAAAAATAAATTTCACACTCAACTAAATTGTGTTTCTTTGTCATTATTACCTTCATCACTACCATTCCCAAGGTAAAGGAATCATATCATTCATTTCAAAGTATAGTTAGACTTTAGTCCTCCCTTTTTACCTCACCACTTACTTAGTATTTTTTGACTCCTTAATTTCATCATCAAGTGCAGTTGTAATCAACCACTGGGTTCAACAAGTATTATACGCAAATAAAGAAAGATCAAGTGGTTACATAAGCCTGTTTGCAATTAAAATAAGATCTAGAAAATAAGGTTTTCACATACTCCATACTGGTAAAACAATTGTTTATCTAACAATTTGTGATTAGGGAATATGCTAATTTAAGAGAATCTTAATGTCTCCTTGCTTGTTCTGCACGTTTTCAGAAGTCTAAGAGGCAATGACCTCAAATGAGAGTTTTCTTACTAGTTGAGTTTTTATTACAACTTTGCCCAATCATTTAAGAAAAATTATAGGAATTGAATGAGCTTTAAGAACTCAATGAAGGTTAGATATGACTTTTTTTAAGGCATAATAGAAGACACTATGTCATATGAGTTATATACACAACATTTTCTACAGAAAGCGTTTCCACTGTTAAAAAGTAATGATGTTCAAGTTCATCAGTCTTCTCTATGGCTGATTGGTCACAGTACACAGCACTTGATTATAGGTTTCTCCTGGGTCAGATATGGTCCTCCCATGTCCCTAAGAAATAATCTGTGTACACACATGGACACTGTACAGTATCTGAAATAAGTGGAAGGCTGTGTTACAGCCCACCAGAATGACTCACGGGACAGGGTAATATTCTGCCTGCCTATGGCATGAAGTAAAAAGAGAGAGTGGTACTTGACCTGTTGAATCAGAACTAGAGACCTGTGCAGGGGAAAGACCTTATACAGTCTGGTGGATACAGGAGTGAGCTAGGTAGCTAAATATTCATACAGTGAAGAGGAGGATGTGATATAAACAATATGTGATTTCATTTAGATTTCAATTTAGTATCTGTATGATACAAAACACCGTGAACATATCAGGCTAAAACATCAGAAACTCTTCCAGTTTCCACAGCGTTCTCCTTTTCATGCCTTATCAGTGTTCATCTGCTGTGAGCAGGACAATTCTTATTGTTATTTCTGTATTATCTCTTTTTACTTTCTTGGTGCTCAGGAAAGTCATTGAAGTAATGTTCTTGAGTACTGATTCTGAACATAACCAAGTCAGAGCCAAGACGTATGTTGAGCCTTTAGTATGAAAGATAAATTTTCAAATAGGAAGAAGAGTTTAGGAGGCCAAGAAAGGGATTTTTGAATCTCCCTTGTTCATAAACAAATTTTCCAACAGACTTTAACTTGGTCATCAAATACCACTAACCAGAGAATGCTGTATTTCATCTTGTGACCTCTTAAGGAGTCAATTACCCCTTAAGACTGGAACTACATCCTTGCGCCCTAGCTTTGTCCTACAGTATTGCCAACTACTGTATTTCTACAAACTAATCTGTGACCCAGCTTCAGCCTTTTCCTCCTCACAAAAGAGGAGAAACAGCAGTATCTTCAGCCTCTAGGATAGGTACCTCTGAGATTGTATCCTACCACCACCTTCATCGCCATTAAAGACGGTTGACATCCAAGTGAATTAACTTGTTCATCATTTCACTTCAGTCCTGCTTTCATCCATTAATAACAGGAAATCATCAGACAATACAAAAAATGAAATTTTCTGCATTTTTTCTAAACCTGAATCTTAAACTAGAAAAGTGGAAAAAATATGAAGACCTGTAGAATACCAGCCATACTCTCAGTCGGACACTATTTGAAAAACATGGAACGTCATTATTGTTATTTATGTTTACATGTATTTTAGCTATGAGGAATACCATTTTTCTTAAAGAGGACCAGGGCTAGGGTTTTACACAGTAATAAGATTCATACATAAATGTCTTTTTTCATATTGTCCACATGAAGAGATGCCTAAGAAGTGTTTTGTTGTCAAAATCAATGATTTAACCCTCAGAGAACTATGAAATGTCATTTTTCCATCAGCATTTTATCTACTGCAAACATGATTTTTCCTGGAAAAAGTCTGTATAAGCCTATAGTATTGAATTTGCAGCAGTCATATATATGCACAATTTGAATGTTGGTGTCTAAATCAGATTTAAAAAAAAGTTTAATAATATCCCATGTTCTATACAAAAACATTATTCCGCTTTTTTGAAATGCTAATTTCTGAAAACATTTGGATGCATTTTTGCTGCAGGCTGTTAAAAATATTTTTCAGGATGTTGCATATATAATTATACATGAAATTTGCAGGAAGTGGCAGAAGTCTTAGTTAAGAATGAACTATGATGTACTAATAAGACAGTCTGCAGGTCCCATTACTCAGGTGCTACTGATGTTTCACAGCATCTTTTTAAAATAAGAGGCAGTGATAATTTTTTTGGCCTCAATTGATAAAGTATTTTTGACCATGTACGATATATATGAGAACACTCATATATATAATTCAGTTTTCTAAGCAATTGTCTATGAACTGCATAAGAGATTATTGGTATCTAGCAAAGATAGCCTTTTCACATCAACAGTTTTATTCCACAAGCTTATTTGCATATCTTAAATGAAACATTTTATGATATCAACAATAAATAAAATAGAAAAAATGCAACTCTTTAATTAAAGATCTTTTCCTAATTTCTGAAATATTTTTCTTTAGATGACAACTATTTTGATTTGCTTTGGTCTGCTTCATAAATAGCACTAATGAGTTTATAAATCACTGACAGATCTAACATTCATGTACAGATCACTTTTCTCTATCTATTCTCTGTTTTTCTGTGTTCTCAATTTTTCTGTCCATTTCGGTTCCTGCTGCTGTGTTCTTCATTACCAGTAGTAGACTGCTCTATTGTACATTTAGGAACTAGGAATTTGGGAAGAAAGGGCTGCAACAGAGTCTCCTGAATAATAAAAACCAGTCTATTTCACTGCAAGTAACAAGGAAACAAGAATTTTAAGAAAGTTCTCCACAATATCCAGGGTAGACCCTGGCACTTTTCTTGGTGTACAAAAAAAAATTTCCGTGTACCCTGGAAACAACTTAAAGACCTACAGTAATATACCAGAAGCCAAATATACACTATGATGCATGAAGAGAGCAAAAACTTTATGAGCATCACAGGTACTCTAAACTCTCAGAATGGAACTGATTAAGAAAAACTCCAAGGTGATCTTAGGATATGTACGCTTTCTGTGCTACAAAAGAGGGCACAGACCCAATTGGCAAGCTGAGCTGGTAAAAAATTTCCTTTTTTATTTCAAAACAGCAATCTGATGAATATGGAAAGAACAATCAGGTCAGATCCATACATATTGTACCTAAGTATGACTAATCACGAGTTCTTGGGGGAAAAGGAAAATAAAAACAACAAGAAAAAAAAAAGCATAAATCAAGCAATTAGTCTTAGGGTGGGATCATTCCTTGTTCTCTGGTTCATTCTTACAATCACCCTGGTAGATAGTCTGAGATTTAGTATTCCTGTACCGTTGAAAACATATAGTCCCTTTTTCAAACCTTAGAGATACCAAAAACATTGGATATCTGAAAATTCAAAGAAAAAACTGTTTGTTCTCCCATGTACTGAAATATATCTACATGGATTCCTTCCATAGGCTTATCATGAGTGCTCCTATCATAATTGTGGTGACCACATCTTCCTGTTTGGTTCAGACTGCTTTGATAGATAAGTATTTCTTTTTAAATTCTGCAACTTACTCCTCCAAAAGTAGAGTAAACCATAACAATTACAGTCTCTGAAGCTTTGGAGAACACTGTAACTCTTGTCAAGGTTAAAATATGAAAGCCCTTGATTTTTTTATCACATTCTTTTTGCTTTTATATGTCAGAGAGACATGGGAACCCACTAGGAATTTGAAAAGACATGCTGCCAGCCAGGGAAGTGAATATTGTGTTTTAAATAGTGTGTGTAGAATCTCTCTCAGAACTACTGGGCATACTGGTTGTGGTTACATGTTATTTTTTGCTTCCATAAAAGGAAGGTGCTGGGAAGGCGTACCTTCACTGATGAAAGTTGAGCATAATGTTCTTACAGCTTTCCTATAAGCAGCATATGGTCAGGTGTTGAGCAATTACCATCAACAAACACTCTTAAATTAACGATTTCTCACTGAGAAACTCTCTTGCCCTTTAGGCACCAATGTTTAGAGTCCATGTAATAGACATTAAAAAATAAAAAAGCTATGTGTAACAAAGATCATTATTTCAAAATGACTAACGTTAATAACAGGAAACTAACAATTGTTTAACTGCCTTAATCTAAATTAAATACTGATTTGTCCCTCAGCTTCCTTTACACTTGACTCTACGTTTAAAAATAAAGTCAGAACAGCATAGAACCCAGCAGAAGGACCTGAAGCCTAGAGCATTTGTTGATGCAGGTAATGATGACTATTAAAAATAAAGACACAGCTGTCACTTGAAGAATGGTCTGAATTTTTGAGACTTCCACTATGTAGTTCACGTAGCCTCACAAACTTACCATATGGTTACCTCTTGGGGCATGTCTACACAAATTGGTTTATCTAAAACTGAGGTGCACTGAAGCAAAAGCTGCAGTGTAACTGCTCTGATGCAATTACATCTGCGATAACTGCCAAAGCATGCTACTTCTCAAATTATTATTTCTACATGAGGGAAATTTATCTCAAAGCGTGTGCTCAACCATGGTAGGTACGCTCACTATGTTTTTTGAACTGCTGCCTTGTCCTATGCACTGTGGGACTTTTTGGGCTGCAGCAAAGGAATAATTCTCCAATTACACTACTGGTTTTGATGGAAATCATATTCCTATTCTTGGTTCATGCCACAAGCATCACAATTCATAAATGAGAGGGTGACTTCTTTATAGTCCCAGGACTCAGTCTTGCCATCTGAGAAATATTCACAGCAAAATTTTTAGGAATTGTGGTCTTTATAATAACATGGAAAAAAAAGGTGTGAGCATTTCTTCTCTTTTTATTGAGATTCTACTACCATGTGTGCTGCAGCCTTGCACTTAGTACCTGGTTAACAGATAGACCTGCCTAATGAACAAGCAAGCAGCTGTGGGATGACAGTGCATCATACCTTTGGGTGACTAAAGATGATTATTAAGTGGGCAGATAGACAGTATCCAGGATTAGTGCTCAATACAGTAACTCTGAGAAGAAAACTGAGTACTTTGCTGAAATCTGGGAGACAGAACAATGCTACTATCCAATAAGTAGCTTGCCTGTATGTGACCGTTCCTGTGGGCATATTATCTTCTATGCTTTTTACTCCACTCAAGAGTGAATATTTTGACTGCAAGAAGGTACCTTATAATGCTTTACCTGTCTTCATGATTTTTTAAAATTTAGACAACAACGTATCAACAGTTTTTTCAGGGAGGTCAGTAGATCTTCAGAATTTGTTTCCTTGACATCACACAATGGTATCCTCAGAAATTAGCGCATACAGTCTTCTAGTCTTTGTGGGCTCACTGGACATTTGAGGCACAAGCTATATATGTCTCCTGCGAAAACACACATTCCAAACTTCATGTACTTTCAGCTTTTAAATCTTAGCATGAGAAAGTGAAAATCCATAAGCTCTGAACTTTAAAGATGATAAAGCTTTGTGAATGTATGGTTATGTAAGCTTAGATAAAGCCCATGTCTATGTGAAGGGTCTGTTATGTATTTCAGCTGCAACAACCTTGTCAATATTGGAATGTATCTTTTTGCTCCATGAAATGAAATAGCAAAGGTGTCTCCAGAGTGTTATATTGACTACAGGGACACAACCATCAGTTTGGAAGCTAGACAAAGACAGTTATACCCTGTAATCTAAGAACTTTTGGTAGCATTTTGAAAATTATTAAATTTGAAACTCCATTTTACTTTCCTCATCTTCTGTATTATAGATTTTTCCATGTTGTGACAGTCATTTTGCAGTAAGATAGAGATATGCATGAAGGGTAGTAATAAGTTCAATATGTAGACCATGATTTTTGACTTCCTGCTTGTTTATGCTGTAGATAGTGTTCATGTTTGATTTGTTACAAGACAGTAAATAACATTGATAAGGGATTTATTGATAACAAACTTGAAGATTTATTGTTCTGTGAAATTTATAGCTCTGTTAATTTTGAAAGACACAATATTTTAGTGGGAAATCATATCAAACTTTCACTGACTTCTTGCTATACCCTCTTGCTATCAAAACTGATTATCTAGTTTGTTGAACAGCTATGCTTAAGAGTCTCCTTTGTTGCTTTGTTACTGTGTTTCACATCTTTCACATTCTGCATGCAAACTTGTGTGTTTTTCCCTGTCTATGTCAGTCTTGCTTATATCCTCAGACTGTTAAGACTAGAATCATAATACTGAGTTTTGAGTTTGACAAATGAAATGAGGAAGCTCACCACAAAGATCGGATAACGGCAACAGTATTTTCAGACATGTTCTGGGTGAATCCTGACAATTGGTGGGACTGAGAAGTTTACTCAGGTGTAAAACATCCTTGCAAGTATGCTACAATCCCACAGTGAGAGAGGAATTTAGTTTTAGTTTGGAAAGCATCTTTTGAGAGCAGTTTAATGTTATACACAATTTATTCTAACTGTGGTCTGCTACTGAAAGGGGCAATTGACTGTCTTCCACCTAATGCTATTTGCTAACTTTTATTGCCACTATTGCAACTACCTAAAGGGCATGCCATCTGGAGAGTTACTTGACCTGTTTAGAAAGAAATAAATTAAAACTACTTTTCTGATGATTTAACAAACTTAGAATCAAAGAATACCCAGAGCTGGAAGGGACCCATGAGGATCATTGAGTCCAACTCCTGACTTGTCTAGCTTGCTCATAAGTCATTCTTGCTTAATGTAATGCAATAGATACGTGCAGGATGTGCATTGTACTTGGGAATCAGGAGCAATTTGCATCTTCCGACAAGTTATATCACCTCTCCACAAAAGCTCCCTGCATCATATTTGGACTGGGGACAAAAATATGTGAATAGAAGTTTCTTATTTTGGCAGATGGAATGAATCTTTTGGCTAAAATTGACCACAAAAGAATTCAGCAAAGATAATTACATATATCCCATAGACAGAAAAAAACTGACTCAATTTGAAGCATGTTTATCAGCCTTTCACCAAACAAACTTATCTGAAACGTATTTTGTACCTGCCATTAACATCAAATACAAAGGTTGTTTACAACTAGTTAATGTCTATATTAACATGCCATTGCAAATAATTAATTTGAATGACATAAGCATTTATTCCTTCATGAATTATTTTCAGATTGTTGCAGTTGTTTATAATGAAGTGTCAATAGTTTATAATGAAGTGTCAATAGTAATCACATTTAAAATATTTGGTAGTTTCCTCTACAATTTGTGTTTGTGTATGTGCATGAGTGCATTAATATTGTGACAACCAACTGGAGATTAAATTGCATCATTCATAACAAAATATTTAGTAAATGATTAATGCACTATATTTTATAAAAAGATGGAGTTAGAAGTTTCATATCAAAATTATTTTATTCAGAGGTTTATGGAAGATAAATGGACTAATGATAATGCTTCTCTTATGAAAAATCCCATTCTGATACAAGTATTTTACTTGTCTGTTTCCTAGATTACATTTTTAAAAAGTTAGTTTGTTATAAATTCCAAAATGGTTTATTTTCATTCATTTCTGTGGTTTTGGTCCTATCTTTATAAAGATATATCTTCTTTTGAAATAATACACCTTTTAATTAGTGTGTGTTTAATTTTACTGGCCATGCACTAGGCTTTAAAACACTAAGTAAAAAGACAAACACAAAACCCATGTGGAAATTATTTGTGGCATTATATCATAAACACACAGGAGGTGTGGTTTGCACAAAGCTTCCTGTTCAGAAGATCAAGGAGATCTTGGGAAAATTGCCACCTTAGAATCGAACCCACATGCTGCATGCTGAACTGCTCTGCAGATATAGGGGAGACCTGACTGGGACTTCATTTATTCAGTAATGTTCCATTTCACCTTTTCTATACTTCCTGCAGTTTTTCCGTGCACTTTGTAGCAAATAGGTATCATGTACGGAAAGGGAGGGACATCTACATGGAGTCACCACCTGAATTTAATTGCGGGTGGTGGTGGAACCATGGTTAAAGACAGACATATGCTTCTGGGTACTTTAGAGGCACCCAGATTAAAACAAGTAGCCTGGAAACTGTGGAGCTGCAGTAGCATGTGAATCTAGTGCTGGGCTTATGCTAATGAAACTGCAGCACCTTGGAGCTGGACACAGCTTGGAACTGGTTGGTTTGGAGCAAGAATAGAGCAGCTTGAATCTGTTTGAGTACATAAGTCTCAAACCTTTGTACTTGTGTTTTCCACTCTGCTGTAAGATGCTGTAAGAGCTGTAACCCTGAACTGTTTTTCAATACACAGGGTTAATATTTCCATTGCAGTTATGATGAAAGACACTATAAATGAAAATGCCCAGCACCTCTGAGTAATTCTTAAGGCCATAAATGCAAGTTTTTAACCTGAGAATGAAGACTAGATGAGACTGATGTGGTTAAAATTAATTGAAGATTATATTGTTTAGATTAAAGATTAGATTTTCCAACCATGCTTAAAAGTATAGGTTGCAGTTCTGCCTCTTCAGGCCTTAGTCACAGTACTTCCCTATCAGCCAAATCTTCTGTTTCTCTAAACCATTTCTGAGTGATGCTTGATGCAGTACTTGCCATTTTTTTCAGGAACTGCAGAATTAAATGAAGAAAGAGCTAGATAAATGGAAAATCTAGGTTGTCTGCAAAACATGGCATTCTGAGCTTTGTTGCTCTAAGAAGAATACGGTTACAGGATTGATTTACAATTCCATCGGTGAATATTTATCTATAATGTAAAACATTTCCCCACCCCCAAATTACACACTGAGGGAGCTTTACAGAACTCTGCTTGACCAAAAGAACCCATGTTTCTCTGAGTGTGAATTTTATCTGTGAAGATAGCTGAGTTATTCTCTCTAATTAGACGATGTATTTCTTTTTACATCTGAACTGTATTAAGAGCATTCTACTTAAATTGAAAATAGTCATCTGTACCTTCATTTCCTACAGTCATTAGTGTAGAAATAAGAGCTATGCAGAAGTTACACTGGTTTTGCAAATGCTTCAGTGAGCATGTTTGTATTTAAACTTGAAGTTGGACAAATGTCCTTTGTGTACAAGCATCACAGAATGTCCTGATTCTCTTGACATAGAATCATAGAATCATAGAATCATAGAATCATAGAATCATAGAATCATAGAATCTTCATGGTTGGAAAGGACCTTTGAGATCATCGAGTCCAACCAAAGAACCTGCAATCTCTGCCACTAGAGCATGCCCTGAAGTGCCAAATCTAGACGTTTCTTAAATACCTCTGGGGATGGTGACTCAACCACCTCCCTGGGCAGGCTGTTCCAGTGCCTGACCACTCTTTCGGTAAAGTCATTCTTCCTAATATCTAATCTAAACCTCCCCTGCCACAATTTCAGACCATTTCCTCTGGTCCTGTCATTATTTGCTTGGGAGAAGAGGCCAACACCCACCTCTCTACAGCCTCCTTTCAGGTAGTTGTAGAGGGCAATGAGGTCTCCCCTCAGCCTCCTCTTCTCCAAGCTAAACATGCCCAGCTCCCTCAGCCTCTCCTCATATGACCTGGTCTCCAGACCCCTCACCAGCCTGGTAGCTCTCCTCTGGACACGCTCCAGCACTTCAACATCCCTCTTGTACAGAGGGGCCCAGAACTGAACACAGCACTCGAGGTGAGGCCTCACCAGTGCCGAGTACAGAGGCACGATCACTTCCCTGCTCCTGCTGGCCACGCTATTCCTGATACAAGCCAGAATGCTGTTGGCCTTCTTGGCCACCTGGGCACACTGCTGGCTCATGTTCAGCCGCTTGTCCACCAGCACCCCCAGGTCCTTTTCTGCTGGGCAGCTTTCCAGCCACTCTTCCCCAAGCCTGTAACGTTGCTTGGGGTTGTTGTGACCAAAATGCAGGACCCGGCACTTGGCCTTATTAAACCTCATACAGTTGGCCTTGGCCCATTGATCCAGCCTGACCGGGTCCCTCTGTAGAGCCTTCCTACCCTCAAGCAGATCTACACTCCCACCTAGTTTGGTGTCATCTGCAAACTTTCTGAGGGTGCACTCAATCCCCTCATCCAGATCATTGATAAAGATATTAAACAAAACTAGCCCCAAAACTGAGCCCTGAGGGACACCACTGATGACCGGCCGCCAAGAGGATTTTACCCCATTAATCACAACTCTCTGGGCACAGCCATCCAGCCAGTTTTTAACCCAGTGAAGAGTACACTTGTCTATGCCATGATTCGCCAGCTTCTCCAGGAGAATGCTGTGGGGGATGGTGTCAAAGGCCTTACCAAAACCCAGACAGACAACATCCACAGCCTTCCCTTCTCCTGCAAAGAAGTTTGCAGATGACATGAAGCTAAGTGGAAGTGTTGATCTACATGAGGATAGGGAGGCTCTACAGAGAGACTTGGATAGATTGGATCGATGGGCCAAGCTAATGGAATGAGCTTCAACAAGGCCAAGTGCCGGGTCCTGCACTTGGGCCACAACAACCCCATGCATCGCTACAGGCTTGGGGAAGTGTGGCTGGAGAGCTGCCTGCCAGAAAAGGACCTGGGGGTTCTAATGGACAAGCGGCTGAACATGAGCCAGCAGTGTGCCCAGGTGGCCAAGAGGGCCAATGGCATCCTGGCTTGTATTAGAAATAGTGTGACCAGCAGAAGGAGGGAGGTGATTGTCCCCCTGTACTCAGCACTGGTGAGGCCACACCTTGAGTATTGTGTCCAGTTCTGGGCACCCCAATCTGAGAGAGATATCGAGGTGCCGGAGCGAGTGCAGAGGAGGGCAACGAAGCTGGTGAAGGGCCTGGAGAATAAATCTTATGAGGAGCGATTGAAGGAGCTGGGACTGTTTAGTTTGAGGAAGAGGAGGCTGAGGGGATACCTCATCACTCTCTACAACTACTTGAAAGGATATTGTAGAGAGGTTGGTGCTGGTCTCTTCTCACAGGTCATTAACGATAGAGCAAGAGGGAATGGATTCAAGCTGCAACAGGGTAGGTTTAGGCTGGGCATTAGGAAAAAATTCTTCACAGAAAGAGTGGTCAGATACTGGGATAGGCTGCCCAGGGAGGTGGTGGAGTCACCATCCCTGGATGTGTTTAAGACTCGTTTAGATGTGGTGTTAGGGGATATGGTGTAAGGGAGAACTTTGTAGAGTGGGGTTGATGGTTGGACTCGATGATGCCAAGGGTCTTTTCCAACCTAAATGATTCTATGATTCTATGAATACTTCATCTGTCTCCTCTTCCTGGTTGTGTGGTCTATAGCATACTCCCAGCACAAGATCTCCCTTATTTCCCTTTCCCTTCATCCTTAGCCATAAACACTCGACTAGCATCTATAAGAGAATAGAAGTGTACTAAGGAAAATCAGTGAGAGTGTCTGTAATCGTAATTAGCTCAGGCATTATAACAGCATAATTATTCAATTTTTTAAAAAAGGAGATATATGTAATGAGCACTTAGTCTGGCAAACAGTCTTAGTCTGCACTGTCTTTCCTTAAGAATTGGTACTCTCGTTACTCAGCACTTTGAGAGGAAGCTCTATGCATTTCATAACTGTTAAGTATTTCAGTTACTTTTACTAAGTATTTTCTATGATTTATTCATATAGTCCTGTGAAAAACAGTGGGATATATGATATGTAACTGAATATGGACATCCTGATCAGAGGTCATACAAGCCTAATTGAAGTGCTGCAAAGACCAAAAAGTAATCACCTAAATCAAAGACAATGATTTGGAGCACTGGAACAAAGTATTTGGGTCAGCTGTGCAGACAGCAGAGACAGAAAAGTGCACTGAAAACTTCTCAGAATTCCAAGTACCTACTTGGACTACTACTGAGTGTTGTAAAGGCCCTGTGTGCAGCTCCTCCCGAGAATCCCTGTGTAGATTGAGTGGAAGATCTTTCTTGATGGAGACCATACACCTGCCAGAAGTGATTGCAAAATCCTGCCATAGCACAACAATGACCAAATCGATTTTTATCCTGCCTATACCTGCCTAGGAAGTTGCAGCAATTGCGTTCCACATTCCAAGGGTTCTGCTTGTTCTTCAGCATATAGCCACAATGCTTTGGCTGTTGAAGCTTTGCAGAGAGAAAAGCTGTGGCAATGCATGAGGTCTTTATGGAGCCAATGGCTTGATAGGAACATACAACACCAGCAGGGTAAGAACTGTCACTACACGTATTTCTTCTGACTTGGGATGGCTATTTCTGCTTGTCTGTGTTATTATCTTCAAGTGAATTAAAAAATTTTATGTTTAATATCTGAGTTTTAGGATTCATCGGACAATGTGACATTGATTAACATCACTTTAGTAGTGTATTTTCACCTATATATTACCACTATGGTAATATGTCCCAAAATTCCTGCTCTCTAAGTGAAAAAAAAAATAAGATAATTAAGCTGGCAATATAAATACAAACTAGCTATTTGCACCTAAGAGGATGTACTGTATCTCTGCATGAACAGGGTTTGAAAAACTATATTTGATATAATCTCTACTGAGAAAATTCTTACTATGGTAGCTAAATTATAATTTTATATAAGAAAATTCTCCAATAATACCAAGTAGTAAAGTAGTTAGTACTAATACAAACCAAGTGAACAACAACAACTTTTTTCTATTTTTCCTTAGTGTATGTCTCTTGCCTTAAGACTTGTGTTGCTGTTTTCTTAGATTTAATGGCACTAAATTGAAAAACGATGTTCACATCAAAATAAGAGTTCATCTCTCCTTAAATTTATGCTGTGGGATTTTGTGCCACTTCATGAAGCCTACCAAGAAGTCGGTGAGCAGCAACGTTTAACCTTTAAAATAAATTATCATTGAATTGCATTAATATTAAAAATGCCTTTTATGTGCAAGCAAGGTACTTGGAATTTAGATTTTAAAAAGCATTGGAAGCACAAAAGAAAATTAGAAACTGATCTATGACCATGCTTAATTTGCAAATTAAATAAAGAGACAAAAAGCCTGGGAGCATTGAGTGTATGTAATTTTTCTCCTTAAAAAAAAAAAAAAAAAGCCAATATAACATACCGAACAAAATTAGAATACAAATGTTATGAGACAAGATTTAACATAGATCCTTTAAAATACAGAATTGTTTAGAAACATTACTGTTGATCAAGCATATCCTTAGATTAAGTTTTAGAGGCTTCACTTTCTTGTTTATTTTCCCTTGAATAACTTGTACTTTAAGAAAAATGTTCTGGTCCCACTGAAGGCGATGTGAGCTTTTGGAAAGCAACGGGAGTTTCTACCCTACAGCTCTGTAATGAGCTCAATGCAGCTGAAACTCTGCATCTCCCTGAGTCTCAGTGAGGTCAGTGGCATTCCAGGTTAATGCAATGGACTACTAGTACAAAGGATATTTCAAGATAATTCCCAAAGTATCACCCCTACAGAGAAATTCAGGTGTGCTTAACTTTAATGCTGACTTCAACAGGACAAAGAATATTTATAGGCTTGCATGACTTTGCATCAGGTTCAAGAGAGTAAATAGAGCATCTGTAAGAATGTCTGGTTTTGCAACATAGAATCTAAATCATAAACATTTTCTTGAAGTAAGAAGATGTATATTCAATGACTCTCCAATGTTCTACTTCAGAGTTATGCAGACAAGACAGGCTATAAGAACATGTATTTAGTTAATACTTAATTAAGATGAAAATTATTTAGGAGATTATAAAGCCTCTGAAAACCTAATTCTGATGCCCCACTTAATTCATTCATTCTCCCTGTCCCCCCCCCCCAAAAAAAAAAAAAAAAAGAAAGATAGGATAAAGGATATACTTACTGTCATTTCATGTTTGAAGTTGATTTAAAAGGAGCAAATATTTCACATTTATAGTCAGTCATTTATTTAGCAAGAGAGCATATAAAAGATACAGTCAGTTTCATTTCAGATGGCACTTTCATTGTGTTCAGTTTTGGGCCCCTTGTGTTCAGTTTTGGGCCTGTGCTACAAGAAAGACATTAATGTGCTGGAGCGTGTCCAGAGAAGGGTAACGAAGCTGGTGAAGGTTCTAGAGCACAAGTCTTATGAGGAGTGGCTGAGGGAACTGGGATTTTTAGGAGGCTGAGGGGAGAAGACCTTATCGCTGTCTACAACTACCTGAAAGGAGGTTGTAGAGAGCTGTGGGATCAGTTGCTTCTCCCAAGTAACAGGACAAAAGGAAATGGCCTCAAGTTGCACCAGGGCAGGTTTAGGTTGGATAGTAGGAAAAATTTCTCCACTGAAAGAGTTGTCAAGCATTGGAACAGACTGCCCAGGGAAGTGGTTGAGCCACCATGCCTGGAGGTATTTAAAATTCATGTAGATGTGGTGCTTAGGGACATGGTTTAATGGTGATTTTGGTAGTGTTAGGTTAACAGTTGGAATTGATGACCTTAAAGGTCCCTTCCAACCTAGACAATTCTATGATTCTATGATTCTATGATTCTATGTCTCATAGCAGTATATCTAGCACACTGACATAGTCATAATTGCTTTTGTATGGAATGTAATCATATATGCTCTAGTATGGTGATTGTATTATGCCCAAACATGATGAAATAGTATGACAGCTAACAATACTGAGCAGGGAATTCATCATGCTTATTTTGGGCTCCTAAGTGAGACATATCATTTAAAAGTTTCACCTCTTTCATCTCCCTCTACAATCAACAAAAAGAAATTGTCACCTCCAGGTTATGATACAGCGTGTATAGCCGTTCCCTGGCCACTCTTCTGTCTTCTGAAGTTACTTGGAACTTGTTACATCTGAAGTTACACTGGCACAGGTTGCCCAGAGAGGTGCTGGATGCCCCATCCCTGGAGACATTCAAGGCCAGGCTTGACGAGGCTCTGAGCAATCTGGTCTAGTTAAAGATGTCACAACACATTCTATGTGATTCTACGATTCTACTTGGTGAGGAGCTCTTCCCTCATCTCTAAATGATAGCTTCTTCTCCAAAAGAGAGTGACTATAGTTCTGCCTTATATTTTATATATCAAACAAGAAACAAAATAACTTAATTTTAAAAATATAGGTAATTTTGTTACGATCCTTTTTCATTTACTGTTTGACCTTTTTTTTTTTTTTTTGTAATTTCATGAGAAAATAAATACAAAAAGTAAACTGTATCCTGGCATTTCATAGATATGTCTCATCTCTATTAGCGATATTAAAGTGTGTGTTTATTTTAAAAATGGATTTTTCAGTCACACAGAAGGGGCAGTGGGAAAGGATCAAAGTTTTAAAGGTCAAAATGACTTTTCTTCAGTGAGACTTTTGTTTGTATTCAACAACTGGATGTAAATTAGGTGCACTGTTATAATCACATTATATACAAAAGTGCAGAACAAAAACATAAAATTATGAAAAAACAAATTTTAATCTTTATATTTTAGATCTAAAAATTCCTTCTAGAAAGAAATTAAATTTAAAACAAATGTAAGTCTTTAAAAAAATATTATGTAATGAATAAAGTTAATGCTTTCAGAAATAGATTTATTTTAGTATCTAGAGAAACAAAAAGAGAGTGAAGAATTTAAACCAGTGCATGCATGAACATGTACATGAGCTTGTCTCCATTGGAGTGCAATACTGGAGCTACGCAAACAGAAACCAGTTGAAAATTTTGTCCTTTAGGCTCATCATACACTGACACTTATGCCAATAAAACTTCATTCATAAACTTGGAGTTACTCCCAATTTATATTTGTGCTAGTGAAAAGAGAATCAGAACCATTGATTTTGTGACAAACTGCTAATGGTTCTTTAAAGGTGTCCTGTTTTTAAATGAATGTAAGGGTTGATTGCTTCCATACTGCAGACTCACTGCTTCCTTATGTCCTTGACCTTTATCTGAGAGACACAATTTCAGGATGACTTGGTAAGAGATTTTTCAGGAGAGCCTGCACCTGGTATTCTGCAATTTTTCCTTTGATTTACATTTCACCAAAAAAAAAAAAAAAAAGAACAAGAACAAAAGAAAGCAGATTAATCACATTGATTATCATTTATGTATATATGTGTGTTTGGTGGCTTTCAATACATGCACACACAAAAATAACAAAAATGAATGAATGGAAAGTGTTTCATTAGATCAGTTAAAACCTTTTTATTTGATGTATCAATCTTCCCTGAGGATTTTAAATCTCTTTCATTGCACTGGTTTCTGAAAAAAAGATAATGAGAAAGCCTAATGTCTTGTCTATTTTTCAGAAGATACATTGGATATGTAAACAGTCTAAGCAAGGCAACACTATTTTTAAAGATGAATAGTGGTTTTATAACTGGTCCTTTTGAGAGTCGTAATCTCATCCCTGGTATTGGGACTTATATCATGCAGAGTGCTATGAAAACCTGGAGCCCGTTAGGAGATTCATAAGAAATATCAGCAAGTGAATATTGCCCATGAAATGCAAAATCTCTCTTTGGTAGACAAAGAGAGTCTGTGACAATATGGAAGTAATTCATCACTCATCTGCAAGTCTGTCCATCTCTCTCAACGATTTCTGGTAACCTACCTCTCTTGTACCGACACTAAGCTATTTGCTCCTCTATTGAATCAGCATCAGTCTCTGGGAATGAGCTACCATTAATTTTGCAGGCTGGCTTTTGAAAATTGCCCCTTAAGGTCAGAAGGAAGTGTTCCTTAGCACCACTGTGTTTTTTCCTAACATATTTCCATTCCATTCCTTCCTTTCATTACACTTTAGAGTTCTATTTTTCCCTTCCTTATGTTGAATATTTTACCTTTCTCCAAACCACTCTGCCTTTTTGTACAATTAAACACACAATATTTGTTGTTGCTACTTTTTAAAGAATTGCCAATGGGTTTGGTTTTTTTGCAAGAACATAGCTTTGCATTGTAAATATGCTATGAATTTTTGTCAGGAATAAATGTATAAAATAATTAAAGGTTAACACCATTACCCAAGAAAAGTATCAAGCCTTTTAAGTATGATTGCTCCACAGTAAATTACCAAGGAACATTTGAAATACCTTGTTTACAGGGGAAAAATGTATAGTTATCTTTAATCTTGGTAACTTGAATGCATTACACATAGTATATATGGACTTGGTCAGTGTAACGCAAGAAATGCTTCCATGCTTATCTATGATTGAGTACCGTCACTGAATTACTAACAGAATAAGTGCAAGATTTAAATAAATGAAGTAAATATAATAGGCAGTGTGAACAGAACAAAAATCAAAGGTTACTCCACGAGGAAAAACATACCGTACAATAGAGACAGAATAATCATCAGAACTAAAATGGTAACAATAAATCTCTTTCTCTAATTTAAGGTGTGTGTGCTACAAATCACATTTGACTTTGGGGAGCCTAAAGAGATGGAATAGTGGAGTATTTAAAAGTAATAGTGATTCTGATGTGAACACCTCAGACTAACAAAGAAATACATCTAAAAACACACACTTTGTCCCAATGAAAAAAAGATATTAAGACACGTGGTTAAGACAAGGGCTGCAGAAGTACAGGTGTATCTGGCACATCTGTGGCTTTTATATTGTTTCAGAGTGTTTAGAGGTCAATGCAATGCAGTGTGGTAAACTTCATTTATTAACGGCATAATCTTCACAATATTTGGGGGGTGAAGGAACTGCTCTGCTGTATCACACTATAAAAATTGACACTGAACTTTCTTTTTTCAGATAATTTTAAATTAGAAAATTAGATTATTTTCTTCTTTTAATTTAATGGCTTGTTTTTTGCAATTTTTCCTTTTTACTTTCATTCACTTCTCCTTTTCCAGCATATTGTTTTTCAAAACCTTTTTGTGTTCCAGTATCTGCAGCAAGTCTCAGCTTTTACCTTTTTTCAGACACTCTCTTTCATTACAGCCCAGCCCCTAAAGTCTTTTCAGGTTCTTTACCCATTCAGCACAAAGGTATTTTTCTCTCACTTCAGAAAATTAATCTCCTCTGCCCTACAGATTATTGTCTAATCTCTCTTTTTCAATTCAACTTTACATACATTGCTGACCAGAACTGATTAAGAGAGTTCCTGACCTACATGCTTACTGTTCTAGTCTGAATTCTGCCTTTCACTCTTCACTAAAAAAGCCTATAATGACCAAATGTCTTTCCTCAACCATCATCTCTAAACCTTATTCCAAGCAAATATATTCTTAATGCTTTTGCTAAAAAACTGATGCTGAGTGACAAGACAAAGTCTTATCAAGAGAGTTTCTGCAAATTAACTAAGTATTGCATTTCTTACATTGTGCCCATAAAGCAAACCATGGTTGTGCATTGTTTTAGAAAACCTAGCCAATTACCGTATTCCTGTGTGTGCCCATGGGCATTTGTGCTTGTGTGTATAAGACAGAGAGAAATTCTGGAAGAAACTTTTTTAAAAATAGGGTAAGAGTGCTTTTTTTGGTCTCACATAATCATATTTCTAGTTCTATCATCTCAAGTATTTTGAAATTAGAGAAACATGAGGCACAATGTCTTGACATTGAGTGACTCTGACACTGAGTTAGACTGGTAGAGTAACGTATATATTTTTTCCCATGTATTATATACAGGAATATCCTTCAGATATGTTAATAAGTAGATATAGGGGTAGACGGGTATATACATATTCTCCTATAAGGAATGAGGAAAATAGAAAACACTAAAAGTATGTTGACTTTGTCAGTCCAGTGTAAGTCCAAATACACTGTTATCTCTGAAGGACAAAGGTTTTAGGATGATTTTCAGTCATTTAGGTGGGAGAAAGTTGCAGCAGTTCTCCAAGACTGGTGGCTTCTAGATGTTCTCTACATGTTTGAGGTTCAACCACACTCAGCCTATCAATCAAAAATGTGGCCAGAAAATGAAGGCTTAATACAGCTGTTAGGTTATGTGATCAAATTCTTATCTCCACACAGAAAGGAGGCAGGCAACAACAAAGGCAAGCAACAAGGTATGGCAGACGGGAGAACCTGGAAACTCCCTAGGCCATTAGAGGAGAGTCATCAGACAGTGAAAGGCACACAGACAAGCACACACACAGAGGAGTGTAGAGGCAGAGGGCAGTGGGAGAGCCCCAGTGCCCCAGTCAGAGACATAAACCCCTACTGTCCAGGACTGTCCCAAAGACCATAACCCCACAGGCCAGGTGAGATCTAGCACCATGAGTCTTTGGGGTACTATACATACCGAGGGGTCCATGCCCTGGGGGATGGCATTCATTATGGGATATGGGGAAGGGCATTCTAGAATTGTGCAAGACTTATTACGGGATGTTTAGGGGTAAGATAAGGCAAGGAAAGGATGGTATCAAAGTGGATGGGGAGGAACAAGCGTTGGATAATAAAGGGGCAAGGGGATAAAAGGGTCTGGTTGCTTGTAAACACTGTGGTGGTTGGTATGCTTGTCTGGCCATGCCCTGCCTTGTTCAGTGCAGACTGTCCTGTCTTCTAATTAAACTCATTTCTAACTCTCCCTGGGAGAGGGGCTCTCTCTTTTGTGCACTTGTGCATGTATGGGGGCTTGAGTGCAGCAGCTGGAGTGGGCCAGAGGGACCAGCGTGTCTGTTGTGTGTCTATGGTGCCAGCAGCTAGACTGAGTGTGGAATTACAAGTCAGGGTGTCATCACTAGTGGAGATCAAGCTACACAAGTCAGTGAGTAGGTGACATGGCCTGGGAAACAGGGGTTTGCGTGTGTTTCTTGGAATGAGACACCTGAACAAGAGGGACCAGACCAGAAGGTCCAGTCCAACTGCCAGAGAGACAATGGAGTCTGGGGTTGACTGAGATACCTGTTTGCATGTGTGTGCAAATTGTAAACTCCCTAAAAACACAGCAACAGCTGGTCTTTTTAATGGTCCTTTAAATGCTATACATTTTTCTTGACAACTGTCAAGAGAGATAATCTTCTGTCAAGCTAAACCACAAGAACATGTTTCCATATTCCTCTGGGCAGATCCTCTGACTTAAGTTTGGAGGCCCACATCTAGTAAAGTCTCTAAGGATCTGCTTAGCACAGCTACTTGTAAGCACCAGATTTAGAATACATGAAGCATTAAGGCAATCTGAGTTTCAGAGTATTATAAACCACAGGAAAAAAAGATGCAGTAGCTTTATCTGATATAAGCAGAATTTGCAATGAGGAAAAAACATCCTAGAAATGTCAATTAATGATGAGTCTTGCTTTCAGTGTCAAAGATTTATCACACCCTAACTAAATGGCTGGAATGAATTTGGTTCTCTGTATTCCAGATGAGTATTTTAATCATCAAGATATAATCTCAATCTCTCTAGAGTAAAATTCATGCTTAACTATTTTATAGACATTCCAGTAGACAGAAGAAACTGAAACAAAGGTTAACTATACAACCTAGTGGCTAGGACAGAGTAGGGAGATGAATCTTACTCAGACACACAGAAATCCTTTATCTGCAGAACAGTATCCATTTTGGTTTTATTATGGCATGGCTTTTTTTATTAATGTTGTGCAACCAGGACATTTATTGGGGGGGGGGGGGATTAATTTCTCATTATCACTTTATTTTCATTTCCAAGAAAAAAATATCTAAATTTTTAAAGACTTTTTTTTAATCTTGAAGGTGATACTTTTACACAAAATGAAAGTTCTGTAAATGAGCATTGGAAGTTTCTTTATTAAAAAGTTAAAAGGGAATGATGTCCAGTTAAAAAGTACAAAATTGATGTAGGAGTTAGACACTTGTTGAGGTTTAGTCCGGGGCTGGTGTTGGTATGGCTGGGGTTGGGGCTGGTGGTGGGGCACCCAATGCCAGTGGTGGGGTAGCCAATGCCAATGGGTTCAGTGTCTGTATGGCCGGGGGCACGGCTCCTGCCAGTACGTGTGGAGGTGTGGGTCTGGCCAGTGCCGGTGTTGGTACAGGTGCCGTTGCCATGGCTTCTGTCAGTATGGACAAAAGTGTGGGCCTGGCTGGTGCCGGTGCCAGTGCTGCGGCTTCTGCTGGTACGGGAGGAGGTGTGGGACTGACTGGGGCTGGCAGTGGGGTAGACAATGTCAGTGGGCCTGGTATCGATATGGCCAGGGGTATGGCTCCCGCCAGTACAGGAGGAGATGCCTGGCTGGGGCTGGTTGGGGGGTAGTGGACAGTGCCGCTGGGACTGGTGTGACCTGGGGGGTGGTTTGTGTCTGTGCTATCTATGAATTGTCCCACGGGGTTTGAGAAGCATTATCACATGTCACATAATACTCCTGCACTCTCAGCCCAGAAGGCCGATTGCATCTTGGGTTGCATCACAAGAACCATGGGCAGCAGGTCGAGAGAGGGGATTCTCCCCTTATACTCTGCTGTCATGAGACCCCAAGTGGACTACTATGTCCAGCTCTGGAGCCCTCAGCACAAGAAGGACATGGACCTGTTGGAGTGGGTCCACAGGAGGGCCACGAAGATGATCAGAGGCTGGAGCACCTCTCATATGAAAACAGGCTGAGAGAGCTGGGGTTGTTCAGCCTGGAGAAGAGAAGGCTCCGGGGAGACCTTATAGCAGCATTCCAGTACCTGAAGGGGGCCTACAAGAAAGCTGGGGAGGGATTGTAACAACAGGACAAGGGGCAACAGTTTTAAACTGGAGCAGGTTAGGTTTAGATTAGACATTAGGAAGAAGTTCTTTACTGTGAGGGTGGTGAGACACTGGAACAGGTTGCCCAGAGAGGTGGTGGAGGCCCCACCCCTGGAGACATTCAAGGCCAGGCTTGACGAGGGTCTGAGCAACCTGATCTAGTTAAAGATGTCCCTGGTTACCGCAGGGGGGTTGGACTAGATGAGCTTTAAAAGTCCCTTCCAACCCAACACATTTTATGATTCTGTCATTTAATGAAAAAACACCCCTGCAACACATTCAGGAAAACCAACAACAAAACCATGATCTTATGAAAGCAATATTCATTTTCTAAACAGCCCAAACACTTTCCGTCCCCTAGTTCTGATGGTGTCACTTTGGCATAATCATTAAAGGGTGAAGTAAACTTTCCCCAGGTAAAACCGGAAGTGTAATTAGTAAAAGAATCATTCCCATGATGCCTGAGATATGCAGGTAGAACCCGCTACTTATCCAAGTAATCATATTGTACATCTGAATGCCAATCCACACAAAAATAGCATGCTTAAACCACTGCATAGAAGCACAAAGAGCAAATAAACCATGCAATATATTAATCAAGTTAAGCACCACTGCATCAATTAACTTCAAATAAGGCTCTCTAAAGGCACAATACAACATTTTGCGTGAGAACGACATGATGTGAGCTGTCTGCTCTCCCTGAGCTAGCTGGAATTCAAAATATTCAGGCTAGATTGCCTGAAGAGTCAGAGCTCTGTTTCAGCTCCATTCAAGCTCCGTTCAAGCTCCGTTCGATCCCCACATTGAGTGCCAATAAATCTGTCACGGTTAAGGCCAGATAGGCCAATGATGAGGCAACAAATGCTGTCCCCCTCCTCTCGCTCCAAGGGGAGGAGGAGGAGAGATAAAGAGATTTAGGAGTTTAGAAAGAACTAAACTACTTTAATGAAATATTAATAATAAAATAAAAAGGAAATAATGAAATAGATACAGTATACACAAAACCATATCAATCTTCCAGGATGACATCTCCAGCAGGCACTGGGGAAGTCCCAGACTGGACTCAGCAACAGATGGGAGCTGGATTCCAGACTTGGAGTCAGGAACACATGGATCAGGATCAAAGGCAAACGAACAGGCAGGGTCCTCCTCGGATGCTGGCTATTGAAGAAAAAGAGCTGACCCTTTGATCCCTCAGCTTTTATAATGAGCATGGGGCACATGGGATGGAATACCCTGTTGGTCAATTTTGGGTCACCTCTCCTGTCCACTCCTCCCTGCAGGTGTGACCCCTCTACACTTTTCCATTTCCAACCCTCCAATAGGGCAAATAAAGAAGTTAGCTGACCTTGGTTGTTATAGCAATAAGTATAAGCAAGAGCGTCTCTGCAGAATATTCCTTGGCATTAACTATAAACATTGATCTAATCACTCTGAGAACAAACAGTTTTCTGCACAATATGCTGCTAATTTCAGAGGCAGAAGAGGCTTAGCTAAGAGGTAAAATTACTGAACAGAAAGTTGGTTCTATTTTACCTCAAACCAGGACAGCACTGTATACAATTCATTCTAGATCAACATTAATTATAAATCCCTTTGTAACAGATATTCAGTAAGTATCTGTTACATGGAGTTTCATGGTTCATATTTAAAAGAATACTGGATGATAATTCTCTTGATAAAGTTGCAAGCTACGGAAGCCTTCTTAGTTTTCATATAACCTAATATTTAGGGGAAACTATACTGAATAGTCATTATGACATATAAAATGGTGGGGGGAGGCTTAATGTTTCTCCTAAATTTAATTTCATATTTGAAAACAACTTCTCTCCATCACTACGTAGTACTCTCTTCTTTTAAACTATTAATTTCCAACACATTTAGAGCTCATGTTAATTTGTATTCATTATTATCTATTATTTAGATAAAATACACTGAATCATGAGGGTTGACATAGTAAATGAATGTCAACCACAGCGACTTTACGAAGGTTGTTTTGGGAAGGAAGGCTGACTGGTTCATGATTTATTTCTTCAGCAACAAAATCTCCTGTGTTTTTTCATTAACACAACCCTCTGATGTTATGATTTAACTCTATAGAGAGTCTATAAAGCACTGATCCCTTGCAAATGCCATTAATGGTATAACAGAGAAGGCCAAAAACAAGAGAGAGGCTTATTTCCTGAAGATGGCTACAACAAATTTAAGATTGATAAGAAGTGGTGCAACAAAATGCATACTGTCTTTCTCCAGTACTAAAGAAAGATATTAGTCAACACTAGGTTTGATTCTACAGCACACTGTTTTATTTACTTTCTGAATTCCATTTATTCCTCTGTGTTGTCTAAATAAATAGAGTTTCATTACCCAGAAGAGTTTATAATGCACAGCTGAAAATGAGTATTCACTGAGAGTCTGAGGAGAGATTTGAATTCATTCCTAATTGACGCAATGCTTAACAAGTCTCAGTTAAAGTGAGAGTTACTTTCTGCAATGAATATTTCATGTTTTGAAGAGTCTAGCAATAGAACCCAAGTATAACGAAACAAATATTCTTTAATCATGCAGGCTGCAACTATAACCAGTGCCACAATGTGTGCCTGTACACATGTGCATTTAGAATGCACTCATTGCAAGGTGAAAAAACAAGCAATTGCTTTATTGGATAAGAAATGGCCACCTTGCCTGAAATGTTTATATTCAATTTTGTTTCAAGTTTACGTCTTTTCTTGTCACACAATGCATAAGTAGGAGCTCACAGTGAGTCAGCCCAAGGTAAGAAAGAAGCATTTCCATTACTAGTAAAGTAATGCATAAGGGAAATCATCCAGTACTAGGAATCTATTCTTTTCTTCAAAATTCTTTGCTAGCATTACATGCAAACAAAAATAATGAAATAGTAATATATATACATTATGGATGATTTTGTTTCTGAATAGTGGAAGACATATTCTTTTGCCTGCTTCAGCTATACAATGAATTGTCCTATGTACAATGGTTTTGGACACATTATTCTTATTTCATCTGCAAAGATACACTGATTTCAGCAGGAATGTATAGGATGAGAACATGACATTGGGTGCCTCCTAATTGGATGCATCCTGCCATAGTATATAATTTTTTCTGTGATTTTCAAGCTATTTCATGTGTTCTAAAGAGTAATGCTAAGAAAAATCAGCATTGGCTGAAGCTATAATCTACAAGCCACTGCATCTGAACAAAGAATATATGGATTTAGTTTCTAGACTTTGGTTAGGGGATGAGCTGGTGAATGAGATTTATATTTATATAGCAAAAACATATTGTAATCCCTGTATTGGTACAAAATTTGGCACATGAATATTCAGGAAACATCTATAGCTTAATACAGCTTCTATTTGCAAAAACTAACACAATGTCAATTGCAAAAAGGGGAAAGGCAAAATGTAAAAAAATGGCAAAAGAAAGTAAAACATGGTGGAAGGATAGAAAGCACAACTTCTAGTGCTATCGAACACTATGAGAAGTCATTAATAAAAGCATAAATTTCACATTTAAATAGGATTTTCAAAGTAGAACAGTCTGATTCCTTCTTCTGCATCAAAAATAAGAACGGTAAAGTAAACCAGCTACTACAATCACAACACTAATCTAGGATAGTCTTCAAGGTTCACTTCCAACTTTCTTCTCATCATTAATCAGCCTCCACAAATTCTTGGTTATAAAACCTTTATACTATAAGTCATTATGTATTATCTATTTCAATTTAAATTCCATTTGCTTTAGATTTACTTTACACTTTATTCCATAAATTTACTCTACTTTGGATGAAAGACTAGATTCAATTCTCTTTTCATTCTTAATTTTCTATTTTTTTTCCTGCTTTTTAAATCCTGAAGTATTAGTCATATCTTTTCTGAATAACCTTATCAAAAGAACCAGGTCACTGTTAAGACACTTTAGCCTTCTCTTATGACAAAAGCATACTAGGAAAAAAGGTCTGTTTTAATACAAATAATTTTATTTTCTGTTGGTGAGTTGGAGGACAGGAAGTAATTCTAATATTTTTTCCTGATTAATTTTAAATTAAGCATAGTATAAAATATGTATAGAAAACACATCTGAATTTCAGAGTGAAATTTTAACAACTAAAGAGACAATTAAATGCAAATATTGGATTTTATTCATACTATCTTTGTAATTCTCAGGTTCCAATTTCTAGCTTTGTGTTGTTCCAAATGTTATTTCAGAATTTAAATTCCTATCTTCCAGAAAGACATTTTTCAGTATATTTATATACAACTGTAAATAAAATACATAATGGATTGCATTGCATTTGTGTGGCAAGATTTTGGTAGTGGAGGGGTTACAAGGGTGGCTTCTGTGAGAAGATGCTAGAAGCTTCCCCCATGTCCAACAGAGCCAATGCCAACCAGCTCTAAGATGGACCAGCCACTGGCCAAAGCTGAACCCACCAGCAATGGTGGTAGCACCTCTGTGATGACAAATTTAAGAAGGGGGAAAAAAAATGTGCAACAGCATCTATAAGAGAGGAGCGAGGATACATGAGAGAAAGAGCTCTGCAGACACAAAGGACAGTGAAGACAGAGGGGGAGGAGGTGCTCCAGGCACCAGACCAGAGATTCTCCTGCAGCCCATGGTGAAGATCATGGTGGGGCAGGCTGTCCCCCTGCAGCCCAGGGAGGTTAACAGCAGAGCAGATATCCACCTGCAGCCATGGAGGACTACACCCTGGAGCAGGGTCCTGGCAGGGCTTGTGACCCTGTGGGGTGGAGCAGTCTGTTCCTGAAGGACTGCACCCCCTGGAAAAGACCCATGCTGGAGCAGTTCATGAAGAACTGTAGCCCATGGGAAGGACCCATGTTGGAGAAGTTTGTGGAGGACTGTGTCCTGTGTGTGGGACCCCACAATGAAGCAGGGGAAGAGTGTGACAAGGAAGGAGCAGCAAAGACAATGTATGACGAACTGACTGCAACCCCCATTCCCTGTCCCCCTGCGCCTGAGCCTGGGAAGAAAGGAGGGGTGGGGGGAAGGTGTTTTAAGATTTGGGTTTATTTCTCATTATCCTACTCTGAATTTATTTGTAAAAAATTAATTTCCCCCAGTCAATTCTGTTTTGCCCGTGACAGTAATTGGTGAGTGATCTCTCCCTGTCTGTATCTCGACCCACAAGCCTTTTATTATATTTTCTCTCCCCCTGTCCAGTTGAGGAGAGGGAGTGATAGAGCGGCTTTGGTGGGCACCTGGCATCCAGCCAAGGTCAACCTACAGTGTGTAAATTTTGAATTTTGTTCAGTTCTTAGGTTCAGCTTTTTTCCTTCTGTAGGATGAGATATTGGTATCCTTTCAGATATTATTTACATTTGTGCACATATATCTATATATATATAAAACACTTCTTCAGTGTTACATCCTTCAATCAGTTCTTAATTGTAAACCTTAAATATACAAAAAAACTTTTAAAAATCTTTAAAAGTAGTGATATTTTAATTTCTAATGAAAAATTATTATTCTTCCAAATTCAGTAACTCAGTTCAAACTTCAAACTGTCAGAACTCAAATGATATGCCACAGTGACATTTGTGAGATAAGACAGGATTTAAATGTCTCAGCAGATTTTTTTTTCTCTTTAAAAGAAATAGAAAATATCTGGAGTTGGAATATTATATAAACCGCTAAAATAGGTGGAATAAATAACATGAAGTAATTACTACATGTCTGCTCTTAAGGCCAGTTTATTTATGTATTTATTTTCCTTTGGATGAATCTAAATTACAATACTAAAGAAACCCAGATTTTATTCTGGGGTTGTATCCTACCTGGGATCCACAGTGCTTACCTGTTGCGGCTTGCATATGATGCATATATGTATTCCATATATGGAACACATCAGCTAGAAGGTACTTTGAGAAATCTCAATATGGAGAGGCAGTTGATCTTCTCGAAATAATATTAGTACATTTTGTATGGATTACATTGGTGCATTCAAGAGAGAGTTAAAATATCTGCCACAGGATCAGGAGGCAACACTGGACTTTATAATTGGTATGAATATCCTTGTCCATTTAACAGTTGTATATACATATGTTTTGCTAAATAATGAGAGAAGCAAAACCAGTCTGAAAAGGTTATCTCCCTCCAAGTCTACCCTGACAAAGTTGGAAGAAACACACTTCATGAAAGGAACTCAACTTGCATTCCAAAATCATAAGCCTTAAAAATCCTTTCCCAAACTACTTTTTGGAAACATCTCAAGGGCAGTTCAATTTAAATACAGCGGTTCTCACAGATAAAATATTCATTTTAAAAAATCTAGTTTCCCTAGCAATTTTATGAAAGTCAGTACCTAAAGAAAATATTGAATTGTAAAATTATAACATTTCCAATATATTTGAGGAAAAGAGCCAATCACTGGTGCCCTATAGTCCTAGCATTTATTTTACTATTACTTTTGGATCAGATTCTTTTGTGGCTTCTGTAGCAGACATGTAGCAGCAGTGCTCTAGGGCTGTTCAAATTCTCCCACATCATTAAACATACTCCCCAGGTTTGCTATATATAGAGCGCATTCAGATTTGAGATCCTTATTCCTAACCGAGCTCTGGATGAGTGTGTTTAAATTTTGTGCAGTTCTTCATTATACATTCCTGTGTACTGCAGAGGTACCATTCAAATAGGATACACTGAAGGAGGACTAAAATCAGTTACAGAACTAACAGCAGAAAAAGGAAAACTGAAGACAAGTTAGATTCTGATTTGTTAACTGACAGACACCACAACTTGGTTGTATCTTTGTGTGTTTCTCGTATTTAAAAAAAAGTAAATAAGTCTCCCTTCCCTACCTGCCTACTTCAAACAGAGGAATAATTAGGTTAAAAAAAGTATTCCTTAGGGCACTATAAAGCAACTCATAGCTCTGGCTGTGATGGAGTAGTTTGTCTAAAAAGAGTGGAATGCTAATTATGAATGTTCAGATAATTTGCAAAAAAACCTATTTCTTTTAATACCAATAAAGAAATGTGCATGTGTGCACGCAAAACTATTTGCATACAAAACCTAGAACCATAGATACCTAACCCTTTCATCTGTTTCTTACAGGATAAAGTTATTTAATAAAATATCTTTCAGGTTTTCAAAAAAATGATTAATTGTAGAATACAACATATATTACAATTTTTCAATATAGTGGCTATATAAGACCTGGAAGACCCTTAGCTCCAAATGTTGTATAAGCAATGCTGTAAGAAGCATTATGATTTTGGAGGTTATTCATTATCAAACTTGTACTGTAGTGTTTGAGTTGACTTAATGTATTTCTTTTTGTATTCACTCTAATTCAAGAGAACACAATTCTCTCAATTGAGAAACAGTCGATATCTTGCTGCATTACAGGACTGGAAATGAATATAAATAAGCTGCTAAAAATGAATTTACACTGTTGAGTTTCGCCTAGGATTATGACCTAGAACTACAAAAGAAATAATGCATGACTTGGACTGCATTTATTACTGTAAAATATATTAGTGCTTGTGGATGCTTTCGGATGTTATAAGACATGAAGAATATATCATTATACAAACACATGTGCATATTTGCAATAAAAGGATAGAAATTTCCCCTCTCACTAAAAGAAATTGAAATCCTTGAATGAATTATAAAGTATATATGCACTGACTGGAGATTTAAATGTTTCAAGCCAGCTGTGTGTTAACCAGGACATTAACATTCAGACCAAATGAAATTTGATTGTCTATTAAATAAATTTGGTGTAATTTTTCAGTCATCAGACTCCAGTATAAAACTGGCTAAGTGGGGGGGAAAATAATAGCTAGAATAAAATCTGCAGAAATTGTAAATCTCAGTATTTGTTTATCATATGCTTTATTAGCAAGAAAAGAGGGCTCGTTTTGCACATGAATAATTGCTGACTGTATTGAGCACAAAATATGCTTTAGACACCTAAGTAAAGAGTTCATTCTTTCCTTGTCTTGGTACAACTCTTGATACAGTCAATGGAGAGCAACAGGCTTTTCCAGAGTTTCCAGAGCCACCTCATGAAAGTAATTCAAAATCTTGCTATGAGTTACACAACAGAGAAAACTACCCATAGCAGAGAAAGCCTAAGGAAAGTAACTTAGCTTGGGCTTTAAACATTACATATTGTGTTTGGTTTACGTGGCAAGGTTTCGGAAGTGGGGGGAGACTGCAGGTGTGGCCTCTGTGCATAGATACCAGGAGTTGCACCCATCTTGGACACAACCAGTTCCAGACAGCTCCAATGGACCCACCACAGAACACAGCTGAACCAATCAGCAGTACTGGTGGCACCCCTGTGAAAATGTATTCAAGAAAGGGTAAAAAATGCTACACAGTTGCTGTGTGAGAGAGAAGTGAGAGAAACAGCCTACAGACACTAAAATCAGTGAGGAAGGAGGGGCAGGAGGTGCTTCAGATGCCAGAGCAGCCTGTGGAGAAGACCACGAAGAGCAGGCTGTGGTTCTGCAGTCTGTGGAGAAGCACACCAGAGCAGGTTCCTGGCAGGAGCTGTGGCCTGTGGAGAGGACCCCATGAGGAAGAAGGCTGTCTGGCAGGGCTTGTGGCTTGTGGTGGGGCTGCACTGGAGTAGTCTGTTCCTGAAGGACTGTATCCCATGGAAAGGGACCCATGCTGGAGCAATTCTTGAAGAATTGCAGCCAGTGGGGAGGATCCATGTTGGAGAAGTTCATGAGGGACTTTATCCGTTGTCAGGGATGTCATGTTGGAGCAGAGGAATAGCATGAAGAAGGAGGGGTGGAGATCAAGTGTTGCAAACTGACTGCAACCATCTTTCCCCATCCCCCCTGCACTGCTCAGGGTGGGAGCAGGCAGAAGACTTGGGAATGAAGGAGAGAAGTTGAGCCTGGGAAAAACAAAGGGTGGGACAAAAGTGTTTTTTTAGGTTTGTCTTTGTTTCTTACCATCCTATTCTACTTTTAATTTGAAATAAATTAAAATAATCTTCCTTGAGTCAAGCCTGTTTTGCCTGTAATGGTAACTGGTAAGTGATCTCCCTGTCTTGACCTTGACCCACAAGCTTCTTCATCTTATTTCCTCCCTCTGTCCTGCTGAGAAAGGGAAGTGAGAGAGCAGCTTGATGAGCACCTGGGAGCCAGCCAAGGTCAACCCACAACACATATGTAAAATAAGTGATAGGAGTAAGTAATTTCTTGATACTATTAGCAAAATAATATAAAAATCATTCAGCATTAATCTTGTAAGTCTGTAGTTTTGTTGGCAGAACCTTTAATAAGTGGTAACAAAGTTCAGCTAAAGGTCTAAAGTTATCTACACAATCATTTTGACAAATATAAACCCAGCAGACCACTGAGTAGCTAAGTTCATTATTTTCGTGTTTTATCAGTTTGAGTGTTAAGGTTGATTGAGAACAGTAGCCAGAATTCCTCTGACATCTTAATTATTTTGTGTAAATGATATGGTGTTCAAAAGCAGTTATTTAGGTTTGGGGTTTGGGGCTTTTTTAGAACAAAGAGGTTCTGTTCTGCTGGTAAGAAATAATGATAATTATTTCCACAACTGATCACCTTTAAGTTAGCCAGGTTGTATTTTGAAAAGTTGTGCACCCTGGAGCTGTCTAGATTATTTTCCTAAAACTTTGGAGGTAACTAAACTTCTTTAATTTGTGCTTTATAACTATGGAAACAAAGTTCAACTGAACAGAAACTAATTTGTCAAAGACAGCAATTGCATACTAATGTAAAACAGCTGTAGCAAAGAGTTTATGAGCAGATGACAAAGGCAGCAGAGTGGACTGCAGTGAGACAGTGAAATAATGTTTATCAGCATGATAGGGAGCAGTCTGAGCATATAGATCACCTCATCTTTGCCAAGACCTCTTTTAAAGGACACCACAGGAAAGTTGTAAGGAAGAATTTGAAGGAACACAATGATGCATATTTGTAGATGTTTGCAGAAATAAAGAAGAAAGGTACTTTGCCTAAAAGTGACCATGTCTGTGCTACAGATTTTGTGTTTTGGGCTGTTTGCTCCTGAGATTAACAGAGATGATAAGTAGGTTGTTACAGCCTTTCAAAGAGAAAGCAAGCTATTTGTGCTGGATGTTACAAGCAGATAGTAATTTTCCAGCTTGAAACCTTTCAAGGGCACTTGTTACAACAAAATCCTTGGTTTTATAAAAGCGTAGTAGGGTTCATAATGAAACACAGCAAGAAGGAACTTAGGATACTGACTCTTCGAAAACCCTTCTTCCAGTTAGGACAGTGGTTTATTAATAACTAAATATGTCATTACTGGAAAAAGATTACTAAATCGGTTTAAACCTTCTTTGCATATGAAATCTGGTAGTGCTATAGTACTTGAGGTTACATGATGAAATACAAGTGAAACTCCAAAAGAAGGCATGTTACAAATACATAGGAGGTGATCAGTTGTTACTGTTATATAAAATATTTTTTTTTACTTTTCATGCTGAGCTCTTTAGTCTTATGTGGTGTTTTATTGTTAATAATATCTTTTAACATATTGCTTCACTTCTATAAATTTCAAACTTCCATAGCTCAGAAAAATATAATTTACTATGATATACAAGGTTAAATACCAGTGACTAATATTCCTAATTAGTACAATAAATACATTTATTGAATGTATGAATCCCCTGTGCCATCCAAAAAAGTAAAAGGATCTATTTTTGAGTGTAATTGAGGTCAATTGACATTATGTGGGACTTCATGGGTCCTAAAATGTAGCCCAGGAGCTAGAGTAGCTGCTAAGCAAGTAACTACCCCAACCATGGCTGAATATTTAACTCTAACTGGACTAGATGCAGTTCGAATGCATTCCGTTTGGAGGGGATGCGTGATGTCAAACTTAATACTGTCATGTGCACTCCTACCATCCATGCTTAGCCCAGAGGAAAATATTTCAGAAAAGTTTTACTATGGTTACACCTGGTAAAGCTCTAGTGAGGGAGAATCCCCCTGTTTCCAATGTAGTAGCCGTCTCTGAAAAACTGTTAATTTCAGCGGGATAGAAATACATGTTAAAAATATTTTCCAGGGAGCCAAGGCTACCTGTAACTTAGGCAATGTTCCATATTATTTGAAAGGCCTAGGACTATCTTATGTCCAAGGAAAACAATAAGAATTTAGCTGTTGCCAGGTGATTAGGAAAAGAACGTAAGAAACAGCACAAATATAGGGTGATATTTGGGCAGTTCACTGGCACACACTCCGTATTCTCACAATCTTCTTGAACTGGAGACTGCATGCACACTGGCATTATGAATAGCCTCTGATATACCTATTTTCTATGAATTGGTCTAGTCTGTGATCTAATCAATACTTCAGGCTTCAACAAGAGATTCTGAATCTCTTTATGTAATTATGTGCTGTGTGAATAAATATCTCTCTTTGTTCGATTATTCCACTGGGTGCCCCATCATTTTTGTGGTTAAAGAGTAATCATTTCCCTATTCACTCTCTCCATATTATTAATGACTTTTTAGACGTGTAACATATCCTTTCCCTGACAATTTTTTTTGATGTTCAGTTTATTTTCACACTGTAATTATTTCATACCTCTGATCACCTATTTCTTCTTTCTTTGAATATTTCTAGAGTGCTGCTACTAACTCCTTTCAAGAACATATGACCAGATAAAACTGCAAAATTAAAAATGTGTATGATTTATATGGATTTACACAGTCTGTTTTATTCACACTTCATTTCATAGTAATTTATAACATTTTTCTTTTTGATCTTCACCAATATTTGACTATACATTTTCAGAAAGCTATATTTCTAAGGTGCTAAGCTTTTTCTATAATAGCTTAGGAACTATCCTTATGCATATATGCAATTACATTGTTGCTGAAAAATAGTGAGTTGGCTTGTTTTTTTCAAAATGTACTTTTTTTTTTTAAATTAATTTACGAGTCTCCTAATATCACAAAATTCTTCTAAAGCTTTTGTTTTGGGTCTCCTGAATAATCCTGTACCAGCAAATTTCAGTACTTACTGAAGTTTCTTTCCTTCTAAACATAAAAAACTTTTCCTTTTAGTTATAAAGCAATGTATTATTACTTCTCAGATGGCAAAGTCTCCTATCAGCTCTGGTTTGTTTCTACATGTATATGTGTGTAAGGAAGCAATCTAACCTATACTTTTCTTGTTAGAACCATGGGAAGAATTCTAATGAAATTTTCATGGTAACAACAAAGTAAGAGGCTTATGGCAAACAATTTTGTGCTTCCAGAAATGGAAACGGTTCTAAAATTATTAACAATTAAGAAATTTAATCTTGAATGAACTTTGGTGATGTGGTCATCTGTGGTCATAAGAAGAACAGAATAAGTAACAGAGTGTTCTAGAAGAACAGGAATATTCATGCAACCATAAAAGGTTTGTTTTCAGTGCACATATCATGTTTACGTACTTAAGCTCATTGAATCCTATTCTGTTTGAAAATCCTCTAATTCCATATCATGGCAATACTGTGATTTATATAAAGCAAAGAGTATTGCAATAACATTAAGTATTCTTAATACAGAAGAATGAATCTGATATTTTCCTCAAAAAAGTTTTGTCATATATATGAAGATTTTTCCTGAAAAAACAGGACACACATGATCCCTTCAACCACCATGGTGGCACCTTAGGGAAAGCGTATGTAAGAAAGGGTAAAAACCACTAAGCACCAGATGTCAGAGGAGTGAGAAAATGTGAGGCACCAAGGAGAGAGAAGGAGAGGGAAAAGGGGCTCCAGGTGACAGAGTGGGTATTCCCCTGCAGCCTGTCCAGAAGACCACACCAGAGCAAATACCCACACTGCAGCCCATGGAGGACCCCACATAGGAACAGTTGGATATTTCACAAAGGAACTGCAGCCCAGGAAATTTCTGCACAAGACAATGGGCAAGTTTAGCAGTGACCCAAGCCAAGCTGGCTTTGTCACCCAATATTCAACACAACACACCACCTCTCCTGTCCTGAATGACCCCCATAACAGGTTGACTCTAAGTCATGGACATGGGAACTTAATGGATACGGTGCCTACAGACTAAGGGAATGATATTTATGTATATATTAAAGGATGGAAAGGGAGGTGGTGGTTAACAAGGGTATAGGGCATAGTGCAGAACCTGAGCATGATGCAAATGGTACGGAGTAAGAGGTGGAGGTTGTACTGCCTGGGATGGAGTTATTTTCTTCATAGCAAAACACAACCATATGGTGTTGTGTTTCGGATTTGTGAACAGAGTTGATAATGAATCAGTGTTTTCGCTGTTGCTGAATAGTGCTTGCACAGCATTAAAGCTTTCTCTTTTTCCCACTGTGCTACACAGTAGGTAGGCCAGGATTGGGCAAGAAGCTGGGAGGGGGCACAGCCAAGACAGCTGATCAGAGGGTTATTCCATGCCGTATTATGTCATGCTAAGCAAGAAAAGGTGAGGTGAAGGTTTTTTGGGGAGGGTAAGATAGCCTTTGCATAGAGACTGGCTAGCAATTATTCTGCTTGAGGGAGGTGCTGAGTGATTGCTTTTGCATCACTTGTTTTGTTTGTTGTTTTTCTTCCCCTTTCCTTCACTTATTAAACTGTCTTTATCTTGACCCACAAGTTTTCTCACTTTTGTTCTACCTGTTCTTTCCCCTGTCTCATTGGCCATGTGTGGGTAAGGTGTGAATGAGTGTCTGTGTGGTGCTTGGCTGCTGGCTGGGGCCAACTTACCACAGCCTCTCAGTATTTTTTGCTCGTAAGTGATAGCAAATGGATGAGAAACCTGAGTCTGATGATGTACTACTGGAGAACAGCTTTCCCCACTTCCCAGGGCTGTGTTCCTGTCCGTTTCATCTCTTATAACACCAGGTAACAAACACTTTTCTCTGGAGGCTCCACCCACCTTCCTAGGGTGTACAGCAGAGCAAGACCTTTCTCCAGGATAACTGTGGAGAGAACCTTGTATTGTGTTACATTATAAAACATGTAAGTAACCTATTTTCTATGTCTCATCTTACGTTCAAATGTTTTGAGAAAATATGATATTTATTCTACCCAGGCAACAATATTTCCAAATTCCTATGTGTGCACAAAGAACTACTAGAGTTTTGTGTAGTATGAATGTTAACTGAGATTATGTTTTCTGTGTGTTGGATGTTATTTAGTAGTGCAAAAAGAAGTCAGATCATGTTCAGATCAGGTTATGTGCAGTTCCTCCTTCACTCCACTCTAGCAGCAGTAATCAAAGATGTTACGAGCCAAGACTGTAGGTTTTGACAGTAAACAAGTTACAGCTACTGGTTTCTTCAGTTTTACACATTCAGTTCCATAAATGCAATAGCTGAATTCAGAACTGGTCACAAATTTGGATCAAACTATTTCGCCTGAAGAAGTTTAAGTTTCTTCTGTCATCCTGCAGAAATCGAAAGAAAAGAGTAAAAGAAAGCTATAGAAAATATATTTTTTTTCAAATTTTCTTTTTAAAACAATTTTTTAGTAATGAAATTTACTAAAATGAATTACATTAGGTATTAAAACTCCGAAGTACCTAAAAAAATGTTGCCCAACCTATGTGGGACTTCTTTTCTGTTTTTCCAGAAAAAGAAACATAAGACTTTTCCATCTCACAATCAATTAAAAAAAAAAAAAAAAAGGAAAAGATTAACAAAGGATACAAAATTGCAAAAGTTAAAATTGATAAATTTCTAATCAAAATGTGCATTCCTGCTAAGGTGTTTGGTAGCTCTGTTGAGTAATATCAAAACCAAGAAAGAAGTGGACTTGTCAATGGAATTTCCTGGAAATATGTGAGAGAGAAGGAGAGAGACAAGCAGTTAAATAACATACATACACACCAATCTCATGTCATGTTGCGGCACCATATAGCCTAAATGTCTTTCAACGCCTTAACTAATTGTTTCCTAAAGTAGAGACTACAAATGTAAACAAGAAGAGAAATGATTTTCAACATTCTCTAAATAACTGAGAGGAAATTAGATTAAGAAGTGATGATATCTATGTCACTAATTATAATGGCAATAATTAAGTTAAACATCCTTAGAAAAGTTGGCTCAGTCCTACTTAAAAGTAAACAAACAGCTTATGCTCAAACAGAGAGCTCAGTTTTTAATAAAGTAATGAAGAAATTAAAGCAGCAGTCTGTTCAGGTGAAAATGTGTCAGCAGTCATGGATTATCAGTTTGAACACAATGAACCCAGGAGTACCTGTAATACTTGCCACTTTTGCTTGTTTCCTAATAGCTATTTTTCTGGCCAAATAAAAACCTGACAGAGCAGAAGGACTTAAATGACTTCCAATTTAGAATTGGATAAAGATTACTTGAGCTTTTCATCAATCAAAACTGAAAAATCACATCAGCTCTATTTGCCCTAAGGTAATTTTTCACCTGTCTCTAAACAGATTGTGTTTTATGTTCTTCCAAAATATATCTTGTTCAATCATAAACGGTCATTTCCAGTTCCAAATGTTATCATTCCATTCCATTAAAAAACATCTCAGACATAAGAAATATTTTCTTGGAGAATATTGATACTCCCTCAAGGTTAGATTTCCATTAACAAAAAAAAAAAAAAACACAACAAAAAAAACAACCATAAGAAAAACAACCAAAATCTCATTGAAACAACTTTTTCAAAAAATTAGTGAGCTTTTTTACCTTCTATATCTTTAACCTCTGATGTCTTTACAGTACAGGACAAAAAAAATCTGACTGTGTTCTAGCTAATACTTTTTTTTTTTTTCTGTGTTAGGTCTAATTGGCTACTGTTGATCCATGCACATAATTATGTCTGAAAATGACTGTTTTTTGAAAGTAAGGAAGAATTATGAACCAATATGAGTAATGTTAAGTCTGTTGCTAATATGTTATGGAATCTTAAGCACTGAACTTAAAATCTGATTGGAAAAATCTGGAGGGGACAATATTTTTTTTTTTCTCTACTTCTTGTTATAGTGAGAAAGGACAGAACTGAGAAAAAAAATTATGGTAATAAAATTAAGAGATAAACAGAAGAACTGATTAGCTTAAAATGAAGAATTAGAACAGATGCTGTCCTGAAAAACATACAGAATAGTTACAAAATAAGCAGAAAAGATACAGATAGTTTTAGAGACTAGTCTGGATGTCAAACTGGTATATCTTTGGGTAAGACATCCCCATATGCATTAACTTCTCCCTGAATGAGTCATGAAATGAAAATGAGCATGTTTTTTAAAAACAGAGCATGTTTTTTTAAAAACAATAATCAGAAATATTCTTTTACTTTGACATGAACCTGAAAAATTTGTATTAAGAATGAAATAATTTTATTAAAATATATTCATAACATTTGGACCAAAATGTACCTTTCTTTAGAGACAGATACAGAAGGGTTTTCCTACCAGCTTAGCTAACTACATCATAGAACTCTGAGGTTTGAGCTACAGCCCAAAATCTACATTTTCTCACAGTTCTTCCTTCCTCTCTCATGCCTCTATTCTAATCTCTGACTATTGACATATTATTTTACATTTTCATTGAAGCACTAGTTTTTTACTTAAAAAACCCCAACCCTCCCCCCATCCCCAACAATAAAACTATATTTTCTATCAGGTTGCAAATTGATTAGCAACCTCCTACACCACTTAGACACAAAAGGTCTACGAGGTTGGATGGGATCCACTCAAGGGTACTGAGGGAGCTGGTGGAAGTGCTCACCAAGCAACTTTCCATCATTTATCAGCAGTCCTGGATAACTGGGGAAATCCCAGTTGACTGGACATTAATAAATGTGTCACCCATCTGCAAGAAGGGCTGGAAGGAGGATCTGTGGAACTACAGATCTGTTAGTCAGACCTCAGTGTCAGGGAAGGTTATGGAGCAGGTCATCTTCAGTGGCTTCACGCAGGACATACAGGACAACCAGGCAATCAGGCCCAGTCAGCATGGGTTTATGAAAGGCAGGTCCTGGTTGACTAACCTCATCTCCTTCTATGACAAGGTAACCTGCTTAGTGGATGAGGGAAAGGCTGTGGATATTGTCTACCTAGACTTTAGTAAAGCCATTGACACTGTTTCCCACAGCATTCTCCTGGAGAAACTGGCTGCTAATGGCTTGAATGGGCATACTCTTCACTGGGCAAAAAACTGGCTGGATGGCAGGGAACAAAGAGTTGTGGTGAATGGAGTTAAATCCAGTCGGCAGCCTGTCACAAGTGGTGTTCCCCAGGGCTCAGTATTGGGGCCAGTTCTGTTTAATAAAAAGGGGATCAAGTGCACCCCCAGTAAATTTGGAGATGACACCAAGTTGGGCAGGACTGTTGATATGCTTGAGGGTAGGAAGGCTCTACAAAGGGATCTGGACAGGCTGGATCAAATGGCCAAGGCCAATTGTATAAGGTTCAACAAGGCCAAGTGCTGGGTCTTGTACTTGGGTCACAACAACCCCATGCAGCGCTACAGGCTTGGGGAAGAGTGTCTGGAAAGCTGCCTAGTGAAAAAGCACCTGGAGTGTGTTGGTTGATAGCCACCTGAATATGAGCCATCAGTGTGCCCAATAGCATCCTGGCTTGTATCAGAAATAGTGCGGCCAGCAGGGCTAGGGAAGTGATTGTCCCTTTGTACTCAGCACTGTGTTCAGTTTGGGGCCCCTCACTAACAAGAAAGACATTGAGATTCTGGAACATGTCCAGAGAAGAGCACAAGAGCGTGTCCAGGGTCTTCTGTGGAGCAGCTGAGGGAACTGTAGCTGTTTAGTCTGGACAAAAGGAGGCTGAGAGGAGACCTTATTGCTCTCTACAACTACTGGAAAGAAGGTTGTAGATAGGTGGGGGTTGGTCTCTTCTCCCAAGTAACAGGTGACAGGACAAGAGGAAATGGCCTCAAGTTGCACCAGGGGAGGTTTAAATTGGATATTAGGAAAACTTTCTCCACTGAAAGGGTTATCAAGCATTGGAACAGGCTGCCCAGGGAAATGGTTGAGTCACCATGCCTGGAGGTATTTAAAAGTCTTGTAGATGTGGTGTTTAGGGACATGGTTTAGTGGTGGTTTTGTCAGTGTTAGGTTAACTGTTGGACTTAATGATCTTAAAAGTCTTTTCCAACCTAAACAATCCTATGATTCTATGATTCTATTGATCTATTAAATTTTGGCAGGTGCCAAAGACTCGTATCTCAGAGTTTTTCAATTCAAACGTAAAACACAAACAAGGAAATGTTTATTACATGTCTGGTTAATAAATGACATTGATCAAAGAAAGTCATAATAAAACAGCCATGAGTCTGAAGATTACACTCGACAGACTTCCTTATATAATAAACACAGAAAAAATTCACTGATTTGGGTTTTGCCATGTTTTTACCTATATGAAGCACATCTTACATAACCTGTTTATTTTTCCTAATACCAGTAATTGGAAAAAACCCCAAACAACAAAATCGGTTAACTCCATATCCAAATATAATTCGCACAACTAAATGCATGGGAAAGGAAAATTAGAGTAAAGAAAGATTTTCCTATTGGGTTTCCAATTGTGGGAGTGAGTGAGAAGTTTTATTGAAGGCAGGAGGACTTCCATGGTGGGTTGTTTATGTCTTCTCACAGGTTCTCCACAGGAAAACAGGGGACACTAAATACACTACTTCCAAGGGTCAGAATATTTGAAGTTCATCACAATGTTCTAGAGTCCTGAACTGTGTAACTGTGAAATGCTTTAGCTTTCATTTGGAAGGAAAAAGGATAAGTTTCTAGCCCTGTATCTGCAGAGAAATGATTGAGAAAGCAAATTAAAGTCTCAAATCAAAAGGAAAAATAGACATAGTCATAAAACTTCACAATCTGTGACCATTTATTTTGAATAACTGAAAGGGATATATATTTTGGTCGATAAGGATCCCGTCATACGTGAAGAAGTGTAGGATAATGCAAGTTTCGGTTTCTGGGTGTTTTTTCTTAAAATGACAGCATTGCTTTTAATTACATATAGAAAAACTTTGCTACCCCTTTTATTTACCAATAAATTCTGAAATTTATAAAAAAACAACTAAATATCTATGCTCAGGAAAACAGAGGGCAAAGTAGGGAAACCTAAATCCATGTAAATCTGCATGATTTTTAAGTCTTTTGGGTTAGCAGAATTTGCATGAATAAAGGCTGACTTTAACCAATTATTTTAAAATACACATGCATTTCTTCGTCTCAGGCAGGTTGAAGTTCCCAGAATACATGGTGTGTAAGGGAGAAACACCCTTTTCTTCAAAATAACTGTTATTTTTCACACAGGCAGCTCCATACAAGCCATACTGCTCCACCATTTCTTCCGTATTCAAAACAATGAAACGGTGGGATGAATGATATGAATGAAAAAAACAACCCCAAATTTATCACTTAGAAAATTCTCTAAACACGGTGTTGGCTTATATAGTTATATCCATGTATATCTCTAATTTTGCTGTGTTCAGAATGTGATATTTGTAATACATTTATCTAGAATTTGAAATGCACACAAAATTTGCCAGAGAACTTGGCACTTGTGTTGAATAACAGACTCTTAAAAAGTCAGCAAGATGGGTGTCACTTTGTCATCCTGAGAGATATGGGCTTTGATATTTCAAACATTGTTTATAAGCAAGCTAAAAAAACATCTTGCAGGTATCAGCAAGATAAAATTACAAGGACAAGCCAATTTCTCTTACATCTTAAAGAGCTCTACAGGTACTCATGTCTCCTTTCATAAAAATGAATGCTAATAAGGTTGGAAAAACAGAACATAACCATAATATTTCTGAGAAGTATCAGCAAGTGTAAATTTGTCTATTTTGTGTAAAATTATTCCAGACCCATATTAATAATCTGCTTATATATTTTTAAAATAAAATCACAGTAAAAACAAAGCTCTGCATTGGGATCCTACTCTAAATATCATGAGTCATGTTTATCACAGGGAGCTTTCTTTCCAATTCCACATCAAAACAAAGTATCAACAGGCACCACAGCCTGTCCTACCCTGGAAAGCAAACTGAGCATGCAAGCTGTATGAGAAGAGCAGCATACCACAATAGCATATCTGTCCCATACTGTAGACACAGCCAACACATGCCCTGACCAACAGCAGAAGATAGCAGAGGGTCTAGTCTAATGTGTTTCTATACATTGGATTTCAGCTTTTGCTCTGCCTCTTAGCTGTCAGTTTTTAAATGGTTTTGAAGTTTTTGTTGTTTTGTTTGTTTGTTTTCCTAACAGACCTCAAACCTCCATGATTGTAAACAAATTTTTACATCATTTGAGGATCTGTCTTTTTTCTTTCTATGTTTTCAAAACCACCATTTCTTCTTCCAATGTGAGTATCTGTATATTCTATAAAGAAGAAAGATTCCTGGGGAAATCTGTGATTCCTATTGTAGTGTGAGAGAGATTTTATTGCCAAATCTTTGAAAAAATTGAACACATTGATATCTAAAGACACTATAATTTCTTGTAAGCCATTGTGTAAGATAACGAGACAAAGAATTAAGGAAGAAATTTCAGTATATTTCAGAAAGTCTAGCAAAATACAATACAAATACAAAATAAAATATTTCATATACCATTATGGCAATTTTACAAATTTAGTCCATTTCAATAACAAAAATAGGGAAAACATCCCCATCAATTTTAAATAAGTCTTATTATATGTTACAGTATTTAAGCCTGCAGTGAAAATACCATCTGCCCATGGTATAGTCATATATATAGATATAAAAACTATTAAAATAAATGCTGTTATGACCTCTGTTAAGTTATAGCATCCAATGTCAGTGCTTATAACTGGTGCAAGAGCAACACCAAAATGAAATATCTTCTAATTTCTAATCTTTTATTAGAAATGGTATTTGAATTACATACTGTCTGTCACAGACAGAACTCTAATCTACTGGCTTACAAATTCAGATAAGAAGGGTTGAAGTTCCCTTCCCCTAGATGGGTTCCCCCAGCCTTGCTCTCAGGTCAGCCAGGCAAAGTGGTTTTTTTCCTGGGTGACAACTTACACATATAGTCACCTCTGGATCCCTAGAAAAGTATGCTTCCTTTCTCTTACCATGCTGCAGTATTGCTGCTTGCTGACTGCTCCTCAGCCTGAAGTCCATGGTAATTGCTACAAGAGAGAAGGCAACCCTTCTTGGTCCCCTAGAAGGTTTTGCCCAGATCTGAGCTCTGCAGCCAACAGCAGTCCAAGAGGCAGCATTTGCCTTCTCTGCTCAACCCCAACCCTCTCTTTTTGACCAGAATGTGCAGCACTTACTAAAACCACAGTGTACATGAAAATAAAAAAATATATATATTCTGTAAGATCTCAAAGATCCAGTAAGCTGGATCTAGAACCATGGTCTTAACCTTTACATAATTACAATGACTCTGGTAAGTCAGTGGAGATGCACAAATTTATCAAGAGGAGAATTTCGGAAGGTTTTATATACTTTTTTGATAGACTTTTTGGAGTCGTATGTTTTTTGTTTTGTTCCGTGTTTTTAAGTTTTCCTTAAAACCTCTGAAGTTCAGGGGCATCCTAGTACTTTTCATCTGGATTCCGAGAATGAAAATAGTAAGCTACTTCAAAGGCTCAGATTGTTTTACATTACTCCATCTCTGAAATGATTTGAAGAACCACAAATAAGAACATTGAACTTGTAAACTAAGTTTCCTACTTTGTACATACTTATTCCTTTCGCTTTTTGCATAAATACATTTTAGTTTTTCTCTCTTTATCCTTCATAATAAGAGCAACTTCTTATGGAAGGAACTTGAAATTAGAATATGTAAGTGGAAATATTTGGTTTTAGTTATCCCTATTGGGCATTTTCTATAGTGCTTGGACATCCTAGTGGATCATTATCTCCATAAGACATGATTATTTGTGGTATTTTCTTAATTTGGGAAATAGTAGACTGAATTATTTTAGTCTGTCTATTTTACATATCGAGTACAGGAGATACAGAGTTTTGCACAAGATGTCATCTCTGTATTTGGATGTGTTCCAAACTGGAGTTGAATATTTGTCCTTTTAATTTATATGCTTTTACATAAAAAAAATTGCAGCTATACATATGGGGACAGAATTATGTCCACTGGGTTATTACTATTAATTAAGAAAATGGAGAAAATTTGGTGGCTTTGTAGTCTTCGTAATTTAAAACCAGTGACAAGTGGAAGGTAAGATCCATTTATAGAAGACTTTAACTATATTTTTCTGAACAAGAAGCTTAGTTTTGCTTCTCTGTCATCATTTAAAGGGCAAGGTGAGAAGATATTGAAGAAAAATAACGTATCTTCATTCCTTCAAATAAACTGAATGACCATCTCCTGAAACTTGAAATAATCTGTTTTTCATCAAGTATTTCATATTGTAAGGTTTTCATCATGTGCCTTAGCAGTGGAAATAGAAATGTTACTACTGGACAGATATATATGATAGCTCTACTTAAAATCTAAACTCAATAAGCTGAAATATCCTGCTGGAAGGTTAGTCTTACTTGAAGTCATAGGAGATCATGTGCTAGGATCATTTCTGCAAAATGAATTCTATAAGCGTGCATATTTTGGGAACTGGGGAAAAAATCGTAAATTTCCTTTTATTTTTCCTATGTTAATGGTTAGATCTCCACTCGGGCAGTACACAATGCTTTAAAAAACAAATATTAACATTAGAGTTTTCATGTGTGAGGGAAAAAGTAAGTGGAATGGTCTGTAAGGTCAGGCTAATGCATAGGAAGAAATAACTAAAGCACATCTGGCAACTAAGCGGGAAAACATGTTTTAGCCACAGGTCAAATCAAATTGCCAAAAAGAAACACAATTTTAAATAAAGAAAAATAAAATCTTGCCCTATATACACATTAAAGTCATACAAAATTAATCTTCCTTATGTCCCATGAAAGACGGAACAGTGAAAATAAAATCTCACGATAAAATATCACAGCTGCACACTAATGACCACATTCCAAAGTGATGGCAAAAGCACTCCAGGGAATCCTATCACCTCAAGCCACTTTAAAATAAATAAATAATTTAAAAGAGAAATGAGTAGGAATCCCTATGGAGAGAAAAGAAGGAAATATGTAATAAGAACTCAAGACAGGCTAGTGCTAAAAATAGCACAATATGATTTACAGAAATCACTTCCAGTGATTAAAATATAGATGAAAAGGATAGAGTTCTTACTGCCACAAAAAAAACCAAAAAGAAAACAACTCTCTGGAAAAATTCAGTCTAAGATGTCTGACTTCATTTCTATCCCTCAAGGAAGCTCTCATAGCTAGACATGTCATTTTCCACATCACAGTTTAACGTTAACTAATGAGAAGAGAAACACTGATATACTTATATTTATATCTAGGGTAAAAAAAATAATCAAACCCACTTTCCGTCAGTATAGGGAACCCATAAGTGATATAACCATATTTTCCACCATTTTCTGTATTTGATACAGAAACATTTGATACAGAAAATGCATTTATCTCCAATAAAGTCTGCACAAGAAAAAATACAACAATCATCTATAAATTACTGTAAATCACCTGTAAAATACAACAGGTATCAAGGTATATAGGTATACAGTAGAAAACAAATTACCGACTAACCAAGAATGCAATACCTTACTGCTGAATTACTTTATGTAGTGTTTTTATTAACTGTGTTTCTGCAGAAACAGGTTTTTGCAGAAGTAATAAAATCCCTCAAAATACACCAGATTTCATTCTATAAGGAAAAGACAAAAATGAATGAATATAACTACTACTAAGTTGACTGAATGCATATTTAAATTCATAATAACCAAACTGTTCAAGAATTTACACAATTAAACTCAATATAAATTCAGGTAAGTCATCACCATCTTTTTTTTTATAGTTTTAATGTTGGCTAATATTTTTCACTTTTCTTTTCAAAACCCAGGTTAAAAATCTAATGCTTCATAGTTACAAAATTATATGTGAAACTTCTTCTCTTTTATACAACATGAACAGTTTTCTTCAGGAACAATTTTTTTTCTTATTTTGTGTGGAGAGCAGAGCGTAAACATAATTAAAAGTAGGGAAAAATCCTTCTCAAATCAACGAAAAGCTCTTTAGATATCTGAGGGTCAATATTTAGCCTTGGTTGTAATCTCTTCTAATGAAATTAATAAGAGCATTCTTACTTTGTACCTTCCAGTAAATAAATAAATAAATAATGGGGGAAAAATATGTGCATTGCTGAGTAGATTTGTGTTTAAGAAGCATCTTCAACATGCAAACAAAGCTATGTACTTCTATATTTAGCATTTCCTTTTCTACTTAGCAGCAGTAACTTTGGAGAATCAGAGATTAATGGTTTTTAGGGTAGGATTAGACTAAGAGGCTTAGTTACTATGGCTCTAGTGCTTAATATACATGTTCAATAAGACTTCCTATGTACTCCCACCTCCCTTCTACTTTACTTTTAACATTCTATTTCTGCAGTAGAAAGGAAAATTAATAAATTCCAGAAAACCTCATGGAAATGATACTAAGGAACATGGAAAAGAAGGAAGTGATTGGTGACAGCCAACATGGCTTCATTAAGGGCAAATTGTGCCTGACAAATTTGGTGGCCTAATATAACAGGGTCACAGTGTTGGTGCATAAGGGAAGAGAAACTGAGATCATCTACCTAGACTTGTACAAAGCATTTGACACTGTCCTGCACAACATCCTTGTCTCTAAATCGGAGACATATGGATTTGATGGATGGACGACTCAGTATATAAGGAATTGGCTGGATGGTTGTATGCAAAGAGTTGTGGTCAATGACTCAATGTCCAAGTGGAGAACAGTGATGAGTGGCATTCCTCAGGAGTCTATATTGGGACCAGTGCTGTTTAAAATCTTTGTTAGTGGCATGGACAGTGGGATTGGGTGCACCCTCAGAAAGTTTGCTGAAGACAGCAAGCTGAGTGGAGAAGACAACACTCTGGAAGGAAGGAATGCTATTCAGATGGACCTGGACAGGCTTGAGAGGTGGGCCTGTGCAAACCTCATGAAGTTCAACCACGCCAAGTGCAAGGTCCTGCACCTGGGTTGGGGAAATGCCAAGCACAAATACAGTCTGGGTGGAGAATGGCTTGAGAGCAGCACTGAGGAGAAGGATTTGCGGGTGTTTCATTGATGAGAAGCTCAACATGAGCCAGCAATGTGCACTCGTAATCCAGAAAGCCAACCACACCCTGGGCTGCATCAAAAGAAGTGTGTCCACCAGGTCAAGGGAGGAGATTCTGCCCCTCTGCTTCACTCTGGTGAGACCCCTCTTGGAGTACTGCATCCAGCTCTGGCGCCCCCAACATAAGAAGGAGATGGACCTGTTGGAATGAGTCCAGAGGAGTGCCACAAAGATGATCAGACAGATGAAGCACCTCTCCTATGAAGACAGGCTGAGAGAGCTGGGAGAAGAGAAGGCTCCGAGGAGACCTTATAGCAGCCTTCCAGTACTTAAAGGAGGCCTACAGGAAAGATGATGGATGCCCCATGCCTGGAAATGTTCAAGACCAGCCTGGATGGGGCTTTGAGCAACCTGGTTTAGTGGAAGGTATCCGAACTAGATGATCTTCAAGGTCCCTTCAAACTCTAACCATTCTATGAAATTGCTGTTCTCCTAAAACATAATATACCTTCCCATTCAAAACCATAAACATTCACAGCCTCTTTAGTGCAACTTTGCCAACTCCTTCATGTTTACTTCTCATAGACATTTAGTGCAACAGGCAATGAAAGCAAGGATAGAATAGTAGAAAAAACATTTTTCACATTGACAGCTTGAGTCTGAGGTTAAAAGTATGAAACGTAACTAGAGATGGAATATCCTTCTCTGTCAAAAAGGTCTTCTTCCTTCCTTCTGCTGGCTTACAGGAAGTGTTTCCTGGTACTGAAGTGAAAAGCCAATTTAGATCTCTGTTTCAATGAGTAGTCTTGATCATATACCACATAACGTACTATTGTGAAACACATCAGATGGGGATCCTCCTTTGTACCACACTGTGGACATAAATTCTTTTTAGTAGAAAAGAAAACAAAGCTCACTTAGAGCTTTTTCTAGCTTATGCTTGTGGTTGTCATAAATGTGTAAAAGATTTAAATGTTATGGCAATGTTCTGGTTTGAAATTCCAGTGTAATTTAAAAGAAATTTGATTTTTTTGGCTGCTGATTCTAGAGTCATAGTTTAAAGAAGATGCTCTTGTGGTCTTTCTACATTCAGGTTCCTCCTCTGATGAAGGAATTATGTGGCACAGCTGCCCTCACTCAAACATCAAATGAAATCACAACTTTGTATTATGATTTTGTACTCAGGTGATCTCATTTAACAGCAGATGAGATGATATCAACCAAAAGTTTTTGTGGTAGGACCTATGTTACAGACTGATGATGAACTGGACACTTTTCAGAAACCCTAGACAAGTGCTAGACACTTGAAATATTTTGAGTAAAAATTTATTTTCCAGTGTAGTGAAAAAAATAATAGAAAGAGGGAACATCTTTTGCATTTTTGAGTACTGGTCTCTATCACATTCATAAAGAAGGAACCTTCACCTTTACTGGCAGTTAAGTTCCATTCACCTTCCCACTGAAAGAACATAACTATATCTGATTGATAGAAGGGGAGCAAGAACACTGTATTGGAGATTCTAGAAACAATTTGATGAATTGGTTTTGAAAGGACCCTTGTTCAAGGCAGAAAGAAATAAGACAGCCATAACCCTGTGGGAGATGCATGAAAATCTCCAACTTCAATTCCCAGAAGCAGATTTATCACTATATTTGTACCAGTGGAAGAACAGAAATACCCATTGTTTTATGAACACTTAATATGCAAAAACTATGAGTAGAACAAATGAAAAATTGTGTATTTGAGATGTTTCTTTTATTTATGTATTATGCTTTGAACTGCTAGGTGCATGTATGTTTACTTTTCCAGTTTGCCTGCAGGAACTAGAAATATACTGTTTTTAAAATAGAAAGCTTAAATTCTCACAAGAATATATGAAATCCTGACAGTTTTCAGGGGGGAAAAAATTCTGGAAGACTTGAAAGTAGTAACACTGGAAAGGCAAATGAAATTAGACTATCAAATTCTGAAAAAATTCATTAATTTGTAAATCTATTTTGCCTTGAAGCATCATGAGTTTCTATATCTTATAGACATCTGAAATCTTTATCAACTATTTTTCTATATACATTTTCTAATATAATATTTTACCTTTAATTTTGAATGTTGAATTTCCTCAGATACTCTTCAGTAGAGTCTCTTATATGTGACCCATGTACACATAAAAGATAACAGATGATAAATAGGTATAGAAACTTTCAGATATGCCAAACATGGCCATTTTGCCAAAAGATTTCATAAGAAAAAAATCAAAAAAGGGCTGTATACTGGACTAAATATCTAATCTGAGGAACTCTACAGTAGGAACTCTTACTTTAGTAGCAGATTCTCAGTTCTGGGGAAGCACAGATATTCTACTATACAGCATATTTTAGTTGTACAGTAAGGTATTGTACAGTGTCAGTGGGTAATACAGGATTGTTTAATAATTTTTTGTGCATAAAATAACTAAGAAAATTATAGCAAATTGTCATGTTTTTAAAAGTTCTGGAAAAATATAAAAAAAAGCAGAGGATTATTTTCTACTGTTTGAGGATTTAACTTTCTATTGAAAAGTTTCATGTGTGTTAAAATGCAGAGTTTGACTTGCTCATTAAAAGTGCATTTAGAAAGTTGTTCATGAGCCTGTCCCTATCTTGGAAGAACACCAACCTGATTTCATTTTCAATGCGTTAAACCTTGCAAGTCTCCTACTGGAATTTCTTGGTGTTTCAAATATATAAATATGTAAAAACAGAAATAGAGCCCCCTCTCTGTATTAATTTTTATACATAACAAATAATAGAATTAATGCATACCCACTCAAATAAAATAGGCAAAACTTGTCAAAACTTTTACTGTTACTTTCACTGTTTTCATATCTTGTGTCTGTTCTGGAGAGGCAGTTAGATCATACTTGGTTTAAAAACAAGCAAATAAGCTAAAACACTGCTTGAACAGTACAAACATTAAATATACATCATTCTACTGGGAGATAATGTGTAGTTCAAATGGAATTGTTAGTCAACCATCAGATTTTTTTTGAAAATAAATCAGACACTTTTTTTCCCCCATCTGATTGCTGGCCTGAAGTGTCCAATATAGTATGTGGAAGTGACAAGATTTTGAATGTATTCTAGACTGTTACATTGCTTGATGATATAGGATGTCACGTTTTTACAATTCTTTCCCTTACTCCCTCCGCCTCATGCACATTCATAATTAATTCTCATATCATATCTTGAAACTTTGAATAGGCGTCGATAGTTTCACTAGAATATTTCAGCTCTCAGGGTTTGTGTGTAAACAGAGATAATCTGTACAACACATTGTATACTGAATGAAATAGGAAAATATGGAAAATAATATTATAGCCAACTGTTTTCCGTGTGTCCTCAATGTTTTGTGCTCAGTGCGCAAATGTAATAGCAATACATTTGCTCTTGCCCATCAAGACTTCCTGCTTCCATTTTACTTTACCAAAAATGAAGAAGTTTTAATTATTGGGCCACCTTTGTAAGATCTTTTTTTTCTATTTGAAAATATCTCTCTCTCAGTATGCTCCTCACAGTACAGTAGACTGAGTTGAATAACTCCTGTTTGTTTTATTTTTTTGAAAAAGCTTTTCCTTTTCAGATAATACAAAGATAAAAGTTAAAATCTTTCCTTTATTTTCTAGATTTTGTTCAGACAGATGTGGCTGAATGATTAGGACAGTAGTGAAACAGAGGCAAAAGATACTCTTGAGGGAAAAAACAAACAGAGATATTTGTGTCTAGTGTATAATCCACAGTATCAGAGAAACAGTACTAAAACCCATTATACTAATTTTATTTTGTTTTCTTTTTTTCTTGTCAGAAACTATTCTCCTTCTGAAGCAAACTGGCTGTAGCAATTGAATGGCTGCTTTCCATCTTGAGAAAGATTCTTTAACTGGCTTCAAGCAAATTGCATTTTTTAATGGCTTTAATCTTTTCCTTTGTGTCCTCCTTCTACTAGTTTTAGCAGTCTTTCCAGGAGTGTATTACAAGGAGCTCCAGTTGTTCCAAATACAATAGCAAAAGAGAGAACACTTTTCCCTTGAAGATTTTATTGTGTCCTGACAGATGCTGAAGAGAGAGAAATTCTCCAGAGTTTTAAGCAACTTTGTTACATCGACTGGTTCTGTTCTGACTACACATGCAGAGAAACATATGGTAAAAAAAAAAAAAAAAAAAAAGACAAAAAGCGTACTTCCAGAGTCTTAAAGTCAGGCTTGCAGAAGTTTTCCATTGAAAGATTTAAATCTCCAGATCATTACTGTGTCTTACACTTGCTCCCAGGTCTTCTTCCACATGGCATAAGAAACAGCAATACAAATACAAATCTAAGACTAAACTGCTAAACCAAGCACTCCTTACTTCTGTAAAAAGTTTCATTTGACATGAATCAGGGAAGTCACAACAGCAAGATACCTATGTTCAATGCCACAGCTACACTCCCAGTGACTAGGAAATTATTTAAAACCCCTTAGAACTCTGGCTGTGTGCTATTACAGAAGACTAAGAGGCTTCTGTGGCCCAGGAAAGAAGAAATTACTAAAGAAACATACTCTGGCAGTTTCAAAAGATTAAAAAAACAACAGATGTACACGTACATCTATATTACATATAATTACATGCATAAAATTAATTTGTCCATAAGCATGCATAATATGCTTATCCTCAGTATTCTCTGTCTCCATAAAGCAATAAACCACTACAATTTTTGCAATAAAAATTGCAACAGAATGAAAGTTGGCACAAGCTCTAGCTGTTCCTCACCAAATATTGATAGTTTTATGGTGCTGTCAAAAATAATCATTAATTAGGGAAAAAAAAACAGACAAGAAATACATTAATAAACTAATTAAATTATATAATAATTAAAATTTAAGTATCAAGACATAAAGGGAAGCCCTAAGTATATACCACTGACATTTTTACTAAATTTTATCTTAGTATATGTATAGAATGTAATATAGAAACAACTCCTGAAACTATTCTTGACCTGACAGTGACATGGATATGAAACAAGATCACATGAAATAAAATTTTGCAGGAAGACATACCTCATGAATTTGTAAAAATTCTTGCTTCTAGACTTTGAAATGTCAGAAGTATGATTGCAAAGTAGGTAGTTATACAGGCTTTGATTCAGCTAAATTTAATAGCAGTTACAGAAAAAAGACACAAATATGGTCATTCTTAGGACCTTTTCAAACATATCAAAAACTCTAGGGACAGAAGTGTTCACAATTTTTTCTGTAAATCATGAATTTGTTAGAAATTGCTGATTCATCAGACCAAAATAATCTTATATTAAACAGGTTGTTAAAGATCTTTTATCTTTTTATGTTCTGGGAGAACCAACCTCTTGAACATCCTCAGAGCAAAGAATCTCTAAATTGTAGTGCTAACAGCTCAGGGACAGTCTCTTCTCTGACCAAATTTGAAGATAACCTGATATGAAGACTGATCCTTAAATATTTAGAAGCCCTATTTTAATCCAGGCTTGCTTGCTTACCACATGGCTGAAAACACTCATTCTAAAGGTATATGCAAATTAAAAGCACCCAGGATTGCACATCATGGTGACAACTGCACAGGATGAGTGCAATCACTTTCAATAAGCCCTCATAGCCCCTGATGCACTGTTATGGAGCCAGCAGAGGCTGCACAAGAACGTGTCATTGTCGAACTCTCTCTTGGGAAATGGGAACCTTGGAAAGGCCCCAGGACTATCCTAGCCCCAAAGACCAACCCAGGCAGGGGGGGGGTCCATCATTCTTTTAGTTAGATAATCACTCTCCTGTCCTAAGGAATTGTCATTGATAAACAAATTAAATTGAATTTTATTCACAAATATAGCCATAGTTTCAATATTCACATACTCTCTGCTAAAAAACAATGCTATAGAAATGATCCAACCTATAGAGCAAAGACTATGAACATCTGTAACAGGCTCCTAGCATCTAATGCAACTTCTCAATATTCTGGACCAAGAATCATTTTGTAAAAATAAAGCTTTCCACCAACTAGTAATAGTGAAATTTGGACAGCTTTGCATGTCCATGCTGCAATTGCTTTGTCATATCTTTCCCAATGCGGTCACCTCTGGCAGTTAAGTTGAAGCCTGTATGCAGACCTTTTAATCTCACTGCAGCCACTCTCTCTGTGGAGGTCTTGCTGAACCCTGATTATTCAACAGAACAAAAATACAGGGTCTGTAAGAATTCTGAATGCTGGCAGTTACAGTTAACTGGGGATGAGGGAGTTCTGTTAATTCTTCTAGAACTGCTACTGATGCCTGTTCTCTGCACAAAAGGATTCCTTGCCTCGAGTAGATTCTACCAGAGAAATCTTACCCTCAAACTCTTCTAATTCCCTGAATATATCTAAAAGATATGGACAGGGGAGAGAAAATATAATAAAAGGCTCCTGGGTCAAGATAAAGACAGGGAGATCACTCAGCAATTACCATCATGGGCAAAAGAGACTTGATCTGGGGAAATTAGTTTAATTTATTACCAATCAAAATCAGAGTAGAATAATGAAAAAATAACACCTAAGTCTTAAAACACCTTCCCCCCACCCCTCTCTTCTTCACAAAGGGAATTCACTCCCAAATTCTCTATGTCCTCCTCTCCAGTGGCACAGGGGGACAGGGAATGAAGGTTACAGTCGGTTCATCGCATATTATCTCTGCTGCTCCTTCCTCCTCAGTGGGAGGACCCCTCACACTCTTCCCCTTCTCCAGTGTGGTATCCCTCCCACGGGATGCAATTCTCTCCTTCCTATGGTTTGCAGTTCCTCATGAACTGCTCCAGTGTGGGTCCTTTCCATGGGGTGCAGTCCTTCAGGAACAGACTGCTCCAGAGTGGGTCCCCTGTGGGGTCACAAGTCCTGCCAGGAGCCTGCCCCAGCCTGGGCTTCTCTCTCCACAGGGTCACAACCTCCTTTGGTCATCCACCTGCTCTGGAGTGGGGTCTTCCATGGGCTGCAAGTGGCTATCTGCTCCACTGTTAACCTCCATGGGCTGCAGGGGAGCAGCCTGCCTCACCATGGTCTTCACCATGGGCTGCAGGGGAATCTCTTCTCTGGTGCCTGGAGCACCTCCTTCCTCCCTTCCTCACTTCCCCCCTCCTTGGTGTCTGCAGAGCTCTTTCTCTCACTTATTCTCACCCTTCTCTCCATCTGCAGTTGCTGTTGTGCAGTTGTTTGGGTTTTTTTCCCTTCTTAAATACGTTATCACAGAGTCTCTACCACTGCTGCTGATGGGTTCAGCCTTGGCCAGTGGCAGGTCCATCTTGAAGCCGGCTGGCATTGGCTTTAATGGACATAGGGGAAGCTTCTGACATCTCACAGAAGCCACCTCTGTGGCCTCTTGGCTACAAAAACCTTGTGATGCAAACCAAATACACTTTCAAATATTTCTCCATTTTTTCACTTTTATCTATAGAAATAATTTTTAATTGCCTTATTAGAACCTCATTAGAGTGTTTTTATTTTTGTTTTTAAATATTAGTAATACACTTGTGTGACCATAAATAAATCATATAAAAAATAGCTAGAAATCTCTTATAGTTCACTGGCATAGAATTTTCCTCTTTTTTAATGTACAAAATTCTGATGAGAATATGTAGGTGGGTAAGAGTTGATTTTCATAGATATCAAGAATCTCTGCCTCTCTCATTGGTGATGAGTCATGCTATGAAGAAGACCTGAAGAGCTGAAATTTAAAAAGAGAGCATGAGAAAAGGGGAAAAATCTTAGCAGCAATATCAATTCAAACACAAGAAATTATAAACTCTATAAAAAGAAACACTGATGTCTTAAAAGTGCATGATTAGCCAAAGGGAAAAATTCAAGCTGTATCAGAATGTTCCCTATATTCTGTATATTCTTTCACTGGTCAGACAGCGGAATAAATAAAAAGAGAGAAAAAATAAGTGTTCCTTTTTGTACTTGTTTGTTTGCTGGCAGCTGTAATACCAGACATAATAAAGACTTAGTACTTGACACACTTAACATTAACACAAAAAAATTTGATTTAATATTGCAAGTGTCAACTTTCTCTGTTTCTTTAAAATGTGACAAATTATTTTAAATATCAGATCATGAAAATCATGGAAACTCAAAAGTGGTTTTATAACTACATTCTAACACAGTCCTTTATGTTTACCATTTGCCCAGTGGCTTTTACTTGTAATGCATCAGTACATCAAAGCAACTGTTTGGCTTAAAGGCAGATTTTTTAGGAAAACAAGAAACAAAAACAAACCTAGAGCCAATGTCAAGTGTTGTGCTAGTAATAAGGACACCCTCTTCTTGGCAAAGCTAGATTCATGGTTTTTCATTGCTTAGGATGTAAATTATTTGTCTATATTTTCTAATACATAGGATATCACTTGGATTTAGTCAGGCTGACCTCTTGTACAAGGGTGAATGCTTGCCTATGCAAGACAAATTAAACTTTGACTGTGACTTACTTTGTCTTACTACATTTCTGCAGAAGCTGAGGAAGCTTTTGACCAGGTCAAATTTTTGGGAGTGTTGCCAGCATCACAAGTGTCTCCAAAATCTACATAGGGATTAAGCAACAAGCAAGGAGACAAGTGGAGCAAAAGTATTCTGTGGGACAGATGTGCTGTGTAATAGACCCTGGAGAGTTTTTCTGGAAGGTGATAGTGCACCCAGTGTTTGAGGCAACCAAGATGTGTCTGGGGATCTGAGATTGGTACAAGCATCTGCACAGACACAGCCATTTAGACCTTTTTGCCATTCCCCTCAAATCTTTTCATTATTGTATCTTCCTTACTGTGAGTGAGATTCACTCAAGATGCCCTGTGAAGCCTGCTGTAGCAAACAACTTCAGAAACAGACCTAATACAAATGGAAAAGCAAGCACATGCATTGCAGTATTTCTGCAGTTAATACCTGTTGTGGGAAATGTCACTGTAATGGCATTATGGAAGTTACAGCAGAGTCAGAGAGGCATGACTGGATTTATTTGAGCACTGTCTGTAACAGTTGTGTGGTCTGCATACCCTACTACAGCATATACACGTGCAACAATCCAAGTTGCATATGCTTTGTTATAATGAATTGTTGTAATGAATTTTGTAATGAAAGCTAATGAATTTCATATTCCATAGATGAGTTTACCCTGCTAGAAGGAAATATCTCTGGATATATGTAGCTGAGATGGAGTTTAAGCCATATGACCAATTCAGATGGAAATATTTTATCCTTGAACTTCAAAACATGTCCTCTGCTTATTAATCTCAAATTACAGCATGAGATTCCTCCTGCCTGATTGCCTGTTGCAATATAGCAGTACAATCGGCGTCTTTACTGTCAGGCTTTGAAAAATGAAGTGATTATAGTCTTGACAGAGCAGTGTGGAAAATTTTGAGTTTCCTGTTGTTGATGTGGGAGATTTTGTTCTCTGGGACTATCAAAACAGCATGTTTTAAATGCAGTCACTTCACTCAGAAATGTACCTCCTAAAATTCTATAAAGATAGATCAATTAAATGTAAAATGATAATCTCAGAAGAATTACAGAGTTTTATACTAAAGCAGTTTTCAGTAACTCAAGTATTTTACTACAATCATTTACTTCTAATCAACCCCTTGAGCAGACTTTTAGATACTTATTTATAAAGAATACATTATAAAACTTGAAAACAAAAATTCATCCAATCATTATGAACCATATAGTTTAGCTGTTGATGAGATTACACATTTAAATGAGTGCAGGAAATGTCTTTAGTGTTTCTTATGAATAGGATCGTAAATGACTGAGGGAAGGAAGATTAGAGATAATGTATATAAAATCATTTTAGATTGTGTTATATGAAGGACTATCAAAACAGACTGGAAACAATTGGGTTTTAAATGTTGAGTTAAGATGCGATATGATATTAATACAGGTTTTGAAATCCATAACTAATGTGCTATATGCCAGAACTAAAAATATGATTGAAAGCTGTATGATAAAAAATAGAGATATCATTTGCTGAATATAACAGGTTTTTGTGTGTGACAAATCTGCCAGGAAGATTTTGAACTAGTTAGCTGTAGTCTTTCCAAATACAAAACACAGGAAAAGCAGACTAGCCTGTTAGCCTGCCAGATTATATTAATTTACTGAAAAAGGAAAAATGCAGAGTGACACTAGCTATTATGTCATGTTGACCAGTTACACTATGTTTTTGGAGAGTATTTAGGCATTCTGATAAGAGGTCCCCAAGTTATACTGCATCACTACAAAAAACATATTCTCTGTTCTCTGTATGTAAACCGGTACAAAAGTCTTGCCTGGTGACTTCTTGCAGGACGAGAGAAAACAGCTTCAAGTTGCACCAGGGGAGATTTAGGTTAGATATTAGAAAAAAAATTCTTCACCAAAAGGGTTATCAAGCACTGGAACAGGATGCAGAGGGAAGTGGTTCAGTCACCATCCCTGGAGGCATATAAAAGATGTGTAGATGTAGTGCTTAGTGGCATGGTTTGATGGTGAACTTGGCAGTGTTAGGTTTACAGTTGGACATGGTGATCTTAACGGTCTTTTCCAACCTAAATGATTCTATGATTCTATTATCTTTTTTTGGCAAAAAGAGTTCTTTGCACAATAGTGCTGATAGTAATTTTTTTCTAGATCTCTCCTAGGGACGTTGACAGCACCTGCTATTCTGTAGGTTTGCCAGAGACAAATACTGTTAACTTTGACATGGTGCTCATAAAGGCCTTCTGAGAGAAACAAGTAGCCACAGCCCCCTGAAGTCCAAAAAGCCAAAAGAGCCAAATTATTTTTGAGATGTCTTCATACAATAAGAGCTGAAACAATGTTACACTATCTTCAGTAAATATCATGAAAAGAAAGCAAGAAAAACTTTTGAAAGGTGACATGGGATTACTGTCATCAATGATAATAACAATACATGTGAATTAAGTTGGTCATACTTTTTTAAACTAATCTCCTATTTTATGAAATAGTCATCTCTTGGACTGAGCAATGCAGAAAAGATAGGGAAATAAAACCAACTTTTTACGTTATCTTTCATCAAATTATTATTTTAAGAATTTTACTGATGTACAATCTATTATGGATAATTTAACCACTTTTATAAATCTTAAAATTATTCAGGTTTGCATAAAAAAATTAGTTCCAAAATATGTGAAAATTTCAAAGTATCAAAATACTTGTGATTTCCAAATAATTTATAGTTTTATTCTAATATGAAATTAGTCTTTAAACTGAAACATATTTGCTAACAGCTACCCTCTAGAAAGAACATTTGCCTCTTTATTTTTTTTTTCTTCTTCTCCCTGATTGATATTCTTACTGATTGGCCTGAAGACCTGTAATCAAATTCTTCAGTGATTCTGAAGGTCAGCTCTGATCACCCTCAGAAGTACCTCTAATGAATTATTTATATTATAGAGCTAAGTTTCACCAGCAAAACAGAATATAACAGCCCATAGTGGATCTGGATATTAGGGTTTATTGAAGAAGCAAGCAGATTAGAGTTTTTACTGTACTAGATTATCACTCACTCACTTGCTCCCCTCAGCATTACATTGGCCAGGTCTCAGCTTCTCTTCCCAGTGGAAAGGTCTCTGCTGCCTGAAGAAGGCTGTGCAAAAAGTTGTGTTGGATAGTGCTGTGCCACTCCTTCCAGTCTTGGGTGATCTTCCAGCAAAGGTCTCTCAGCTCCCCCCTGCATTCATCTCTATGTGGCTTTCTGCAACCTCAGGTACTTGTTCAACTTCTGGGATCTTTTCTCCAGCCAGTATCTTAAAATCGTAGAATCATAGAATGGTTTGGGTTTGAAGGGACCTTAAAGATCAACTAGTTCCAACCCCTTGTCATAGCAGGGACACCTTCCACTTGACCACGTTACTCAAAGCCCCATACAGACTGGCCTTGAACACTTCCAGGGAGGGGGCAAACACAACTCCTCTGGGAAACGTGGTCCAGTCTCTCACTACACTCTTAACGAAAAATTTCTTCCTGATGCCTAATCTAAATCTACCCTCTTTCAGTAGGGTAGATTTACCCTACCCATTACCATTACCCCTCGTCCTATTGCTACGCTCCCTCATAAAGAGTCCCTCCCCATCTTTCCTGTAGGCCTCCCTTAAGTAATGGAAGGCTGCTATAAGGTCTCTTTGGAGCCTTCTCTTCTCCAGGCTGAATAACCCCAACTCAGGCTTGTCTTCATAGCAGAGGTGCTTCATCTGTCTGATCATCTTTGTGACACTCCTCTGGACTCGTTCCAACAGGTCCATCTCCTTCTTATGCTGGGGACACCAGAGCTGGACGCAGTACTCCAGGTGGGGTCTCACCAGTGTGGAGTAAAGGGGCAGAATCACCTCCCTAGACCTCGAGGTGGACACACTTCTTTTGATGCAGCCCAGGGTGTGGTTGGCTTTCTGGGCTGCAAGTGCACATTGCCTGCTCATGTTGAGCTTCTCATCCACCAACACCCCCAAGTCCTTCTCCTCAGGGCTGTTCTCAAGCCATTCTTCACCCAGACTGTATTTGTGCTTGGGATTGCCCCAACTCGGGTGCAGGACCTTGCACTTGGCCTGATTGAACTTCATGAGGTTGGCATGGGCCCACATTTCAAGCCTGTCCATGTCCCTTTGGGTGGCATCCCTTCCTTCCAGCATGTCAACGACTCCACACAGCTTGATGTCATCAGCAAATTTGCTGGGGGTGCACTCAATACCACTGTCCATGTCACCGACAAAGAGTTTAAACAGCACCGGTCCCAACACAGAACCCTGAGGAATGCCACTTATCACTGTTTTTCCCTTGGACATCAAGCTGTTGACCACAACTCATTGTGTGCGACCATCCAGCCAATTCCTTATCCACTGAGTCATCCATCCATCAAATCCATATGTCTCCAATTTAGAGGGTTGGTGTGGGACAGTGCCAAATGCTTTGTACAAGTCCAGGTAGATGATCTCAGATTCTCTTCCCATATGCACCAACGCTGTGACCCTGTTGTAGAAGGCCACCAATTTTGTCAGGCACAATTTGCCCTTAATGAAGCCATGTTGGCTGTCACCAATCACCTCCTCCTTTTCCATGTTCCTTAGCATACATTCTAGGAGGATCTGCTCCCTGATCTTGCCAGTCACAGAGGTGAGACTGACTGGCCTGTAGTTCCCTGGCTATTCCTTTTTTCTGTTTTTAGAAGTGGGGGTTGTATTTCCCCTTTTCTAGTCAGTGTGAACTTCATCAGACTACCACGACTACTCAAATAAGGTGAATAGTGGTATGGAAACTTCATCCTCCGTTCCCCTCAGGACCCGTGGATGTATCTCATCAGGTCCCATGGATGTGTGCACCTTCAGGTTCCTTAGATGGGCTTGAGCTTGGTCTTCTCCTACAGTGAGTCGTTCTTCATTCTCTCAGTCCCTGCCTTTGCCTTGCCTTCACTATCTTCTTTCTGAGCCTCTTCCTTCCAGGGTCAGTTCCTCTTTTTTTGGTGAACACTTCTTTTAGCGTCTTTGTCCCCGGTTTTCCTAATCTATATATTTTTTATATGCATAGACACAATGTATGATCAGCTTCCTAACTGGTGCTTTTATTTCATGCATCTTAATTATTTGCAGGATTCAGGTCAAGCTCCTTGATTTGTGACTTCTATAATCTTCCCTAAATCCAGAGTTTAAGGAGGGAAAGTGCTTAAGTTCTGCACCTGGGGAGGAACAACCTCATGCACCAATATATTCTGGCAGGCAACTGACTGGAAAGTAACTTGGCTTAAAAGGACCTGGGGGTCCTGGTGGTCACCAAGTTGAACATGAACCAACAAAGTGCCCTTGTGGCCAAGAAGGCTAATGGTATCCTGGGCTGCATTAAATGAAGTGTTGCCATTCAGTTGAGGGAGGTCATGCTTCCCCTCTCCTCAGCACTGGTGAGGTCACACCAGGAGTACTGTGTCCAGTTCTAGGCTCCTCAGTATAGGAGAGACGTGGATGTACAGGAGAGACTTCAGCAAATGGAGACTAAGATAATGAAGGGACTGGGGCACCTCTCATGATGAAAGGCTGAGAGAGCTGGGACTGTTCAGCCTGGAGAAGAGAAGGCTAAGGGTGGGTCTTAGCAATAAATACAAATACCTGAAGGTAGGGTGCAAAGAAAGTGGAGCCACATTCTTATCAGTGGTGCCCAGTGTCAGGACCAGAGGCAATGGGCACAAACTGGAACACATGAGTTTCTTTTTGAACATAAGGAAACACTTTTTTATTGTGAGGGTGACTGAGCACTGGCACTGGTTGCCCAGAGAGGTTGTGAAGTCTCTCTTCTTTGAGATATCCAAAAGCTGTTTGAATACTGTCCTGGGCAACTGGCTCTACATGGCCCTGCTTGAGCAGGGGAGTCGGATCAGTTGGCCTCCAGATGTCCCTTCCAGCCTCACCATTTTGTGCCTCTATGATTCTGTGACTTTATACAATGGCTCTGTGTCAAAAGATTAATCTATTATAACAGAAAAAAAAGAAAAGCAATGATATTACTTGTCTATCTAAAAAAAAGATGGAGAAAGGAATAAAAACCTATTGCAGGAAAAAAATTCTGAAGCCTTAAGGACATAAACAGCAAAGATTTTTGTTAGGTTTGCTATATTTCTAACAAAGTTTATGAAAAATTGTAAGATCAACATTTGTTAAATCGAAGCAACTGGATTAAATAAGGTTATTTTAATTTCATTAATGTCCAAACTTTTTTTGAGAACCTCAGAACTTACTTGTAAATATTTGAAAGAGCTACATAGCACTGAGAACAGAGTCAGAATGAGAATATTAGGACTATTTACACTAAATAATTACACTAGAGAGTGGGAGAAGTGTTCGGTAACTAACTGCAACATTTTTAAAATTTCAAAACTTTTACCGCTCCTGTTGGAAGAAAACTGTGGTAAGTAAATCAAAGTCTCATGTTCGCAGCCTTGAAGAGATCAAATTAAAGTCTCTACCCTAAAGAATATTTCATTATTGATAGGTGCTGTAAGAAGGAAAGAAATAAATAAGAGCATATGCCAGAATAGCTGGTGTAGTGAAGGTGATGAGGTAAGGTATGAAACAGCAGCTTGAGCGTTAAAATAGATTCTTAACGCTGTGTCACAAATATTACAGGTGATCCCTGAGCACTGCATTGCTGGCCAAATTAGTTATTTTAAGAGGAAATTGTATCCTAAATGCAAAGTTTCTTTGCTTGAGAAGCTCCTATGAAATTTAACATTTTGATAATTCATTATTCTAATAAATAAAATTTTCTTCGGAAAATTTCCAACTACCTGCTTAAAATTAACCCAGGAGCTTTACTTTATATATATATATATATATAATAAAAACAAACAAACCAACAAAACCACATGAGGACTGTTTGAATTCCAGTATTTTTCTCTTACATTTTTACACTTGAAAGAAAGCTTAGCCAAAAGTTTAGGAAGACCAGAATAATAAAAATGACCTAAAAAGAAGACAGGAGTCGTTGTCAGCTTCATGAATCATAGCTTTGAAGAAACTAATGCAGTATTCAGAACTGTAGGTTATTTGTGTCTTTCTTTCCATTGGTCTAGAATTTTATTTTATTTTTTATTATCACCTGATTGAATTTAACAAGTAGACTTGTATGTGTGAATTGATATAATACCTGCAATTGTTAATACTGCAGATAAGTAGGCTATGCTAGTGCATGCGAGTTTCTTTAAATATGAAGATGTAAACTACGCAATTGCCGTACTGTTACTCAAATGGAGCTCTGTAATGCATCTATTTTAGCCTGCAGACAGAAAATTGTTTGAATTATAAAAAAGCCTAATAAAAATTGGGAGAATTGATGAAAATATTTTTTTTCTCAGAAGTCATTCCAGAGTTAATACTGAAGATATGTAACCTTATTGTCTTGTCTTATAACTGTCTCGTACATGTACAGCTGAGGCTACAAATTTGAAAAACAGATTTCCTGAAATGAGTACATAAATGAGCATGGCACTGGCTGTACTCATCATTGCCTCTTTTCTGTCACTGAAATTTCCATTCTACCATTCAAAGCCTTATGCTGGAATAAAACTTATTCAACAGGATGAATCACACAACACATAACCACAGAGGGTATATTAAAAATGTCTATTGGAGTAACATTTTGCTTCCATTTGCCCTTCATTTTTAGGCACTGGAAGATTCTTTGCCAGACATAAAGTATTTCATGCCCCAGTACTGCATAAAGTAACAGTCAGAACATTGAGATCACTTCAGGAAAAGTAACAGCAAATTTCTGAAGAAGTGCAGTAAGAAGGCAAGTCTTTGCTGCATGAACAAACATTTACAGTCTGGAAAGTCAATGAGCTAGTGTTTCATGAAGTTCTAAAGTGAGTTGCATGCAATATCGTGAATTTCTTTAAAAGGGAGCTTCAAATGTTGAAAAGACTGTGAAGACAACTCTTTACTATTAATTTGCTGAAATCTCAAAGTTTCATTTGAAGAATACTACCTGCAGAATTTTAAATTATTTTATTTCAGTTTTTTCATTCATGGTTATTTTATTTTATTTATTTTTTCATACCTGCATAGGCTTCCTGTAGAGATATGTGTAGAAGATAGGATGCACAGAAGTACGCTACAGGCTTTATGTTTCTTCAGAGGAGAAGAGTAATGGATAAGTTCTGGAAGTACAAGGAACAATTGCAACATCTTTCATAAAAATCAACAGAACCCCCAACCACCAGTTGCCAAGATACATGGTTTAGTAGAATGGGTTAGGAGTCATCATCTGCTGACAGGTCATACAACCTTTTCTCTTCAGTTACCAATATATTTTAGGGCTTTTGTGTGCTGTAACACCTTCTGCAGAGTTGTCAAAACAATGCTAATGTCTGAGCAAAGCTTTGGTCAGGTAATCTCTATATCTCGTCTTTGTCAAATGAGCCATATACTCTGGCAGAGATAAGAAATATTGAAAAACTAAACCACAGAAAACTCAGACAGGTGATTCTGAAGTGCCTCACTACCATCAACATAAAGGGAGTTCCTCCAGGCTGAACATTTCTCAGTATACTTTTACCACTATGGTGTAAAAAGCAAGTCTTCCAAGTAAAAGAATGCTGACGCTTTTTTTTGCTGTACAGTTAAGCCGCACTTGCAAACAGGGAGACAAAAGAATAGAACAAATCTTCCGTACTCGTTTGTCATCATTTCCTTCTCTCCCCTTGTTTTTGACAACTTTAGTCTTAGAAGCTTTCATAGCTGGATTGCTAGAATGATTGGGTTCAATTTTCACCAAGGGTTTTGTCTAATCATGTTTCAGAGGAGATTTGTATCTGTGACCTTCATAGCATCATGTAGAAAGGTGTTCTGGATTTCTGAATCCATTACTTTCACAAGAAGATTATTCTTCTTATGTGATAAGACATCAAAATACAGTTGAAACCTAGAGCTATTTAACAATGCACACTGTGCAGTTTTTGTTGCACATTGTATGATTCAGCGTGCAAACCTCTTTCTTGAAAGGAACAATAAGATCAGTTCCTAAAGCATGATTAAAACACAAGGAGGAATGATAAATTTTGAATGAATACATAGTTCAGGATGTTTATGTCCTTTTTCAAAGTTAATGAATGAAAATCAATCCAGGTTCCATTGTTCAGCAGCTATTTTCCACCCCCAAGAGAGCTGCAAATACTGTAGTCAATAACAGTACAAGAACCAATAACATTTTAAAGTGTTAAATCAGACAAGTAGATTTTCAATTTAGCCCCAAAGCTAGAGAGTGATATTTTACATTTGAAACAAAAAAAAACCCACCTCCCTTCCAGGCCTAGAAATCTCTAGAGTCAAGGGAAGACAAGTGAGTTCAGGACTAAAAGGTCACGGGAATGGTTGCTGACAGTGTAACAGCTGGAATGGATTATTAAACATCCAAATTAAATGACATTTGTTGTTTTGTTTTGTTTTTCTTGCAAGGCTAAATTGACTCTTTAAAAGAAAAGGATAAAATAAAAGTGCATAATAATATTAAATATTAAATATAAATATGATAGTGTTTTCCAGTTATGTGGAACTAGCAAAAATGTTTGAATATTTTAATAGGCCATGAGACTGGAGCTGGTTAAAAAAAAAAAAATTATAGAAAATGCTGAGCCAGAAAATTCCAATATTTCAGGGATATATTAAATCATAGTAACACTTCATATGGAAACCAAGAAACAAAATCATTCAGCTTCCTAAGTCTTCCAAATAAATCTAAGTTATTTTCCCAGGCTCCCACAACTAATTTTAAAAATTTCTGCTGCTCTCCATCTGCTGAGCTGTCTATCTCTCCAATCCTGTGCACACCACAGCTGTTCCTCCTGTGAACCAGCCAAAAAAGACTGCAAAGTTGGTGAGCGTAGCAGCCCTCTCACCCGACCAACAGGCAGAGATCCCAAGGAGGCAGAGAGTGGCATAGCCAGGCTGTCAGGGCACCAGCTTGACCAGGTTTGCAGGGCAGTCAGGTATTTAGCTAGAAGCATTTCACAGGGTGCCTGACGAAGTTCAAGGTTTCCTTAGTAACCCTGTTGGCTCCTGGTCTGGAGATTTGACTAAGCATCTCCCAAGCTTTCCAGATGGCTAGAGTAACTCGCTTCCCACGTAGCTGGCCTGCTTAATTGCCAGGCTCATTGGACTATTGACAACCCACAAAAGGTAGAAATAGAAGGTTTCCTGGAAGCAGCTAAACTCTAGTAGCAGCTCTAGGAACTACTGTCTGGTGATGGAACGTTCCCTCCCTGACTCACAGAGCTCACTTAACTAACTTGCTGGTTTGCCGAAACCTAGTAAGAAATAAATTCATTAAAGGGCAGCTGAGGAAATTTGGAAACAGTGCAATCTTGTGGGGTTTCAGTTCCACTAAATAAAACACAGTACTTTTTAACTTTTCATTTTTTGAATCGGGTTGCAGTCATTTGGAAATGGTAGAAAAGTTTTGCAGGGCAGACATTTTGTTCCTTAGACAGCTCATGTCAGCACAAAAGTTATGAATGGCTTTGTAGACACCTCCCTGAAAAAAAGTAGGAAAATTCAAAATTCCAATTTTTTTTTTATATAAATTATATAATTAACTACTTGCACTGATGATAGTTACTTATTTCTCAGTAGACTCACTTACTGATAATTCTGTTCTTTTTTACTAGATATTCAAGGGGTATGAATTAAGACAAACATCCTAATCCTCACATTTATATTTTTTTTCACCATCTTTTAGACAAAATCAGATTCTTACTCTGTCAGCCTAAAGCAACATTTACTGTTGCTACTGCCATTTACCCCTGTGTGGTTACTGATTCTTTTCCTCTCCTCCATGAGATAATAAAGTACTGGATATTCCCATTTTATGTCCAGGTCTCTTAGAAGCATTAACTATAACACCACTCGGCCTGTGCAGCCTGAAGTCTGCTGCACTCCAAGTCTTAACTCTAAGTGTCTATTTCGCTATATTTCTTCAGCTGTCTACACTCAGGTTGTCTACAGTCCTAACCTGTCTTTTTATCTGCTATACTTGGTACTGGAACTGCTTGCTAGGAGAGACACCAAGCTGCTTTATCTAACCACCAATAATCACAAGGTAGTTCTCTAAGGCCAAATGGAAACATCTGGGGAAAGTAAGCATCTACTCAAGCATTCTGATAAGCTCAGGGACTCTTTCCTTCTATTGATTATAAAAAGAGTCTGCATGACTACAGATAACATTTGCTGAGATGAGTACCACACTGAATGATTTGTCCCAGAGCTCACAGAAGACACAAATGCAAGGTGCATCTTATTGCTTGTAAATTACACTCCTAATTATTAATGTACAATCCTACTACAAAACCATCTTTCCTCTTTGTCCCTGTATTGTTCCCTGTCTCTATGTTCTGTTACTACTCCGTCTTACTTCCAATTTCTTCAACAAAGTGTATGCAATTTAAAGAGACAATAAGCTCCTTAGAGTCTTTAGGCAAACCCTAGAGTCACTAGGTAAACACTTTCTATGATTATTGGAACATGGTAAGACTATTAATGTTTTAACTTTTAATAGAATGCATTTCCCTAGTTAGTTTCCCAGGATGCAATTAGTTTTGGTTGTTCCAAATGCTCACTTGTTTAATTCATTCACTGATTCACTTATATGTAATAATGGCTGCAGGCAGGAACTCCAACAATCCTCATGCCTCTGAGATGTGAATGTATTTGGTATATACTTTTCTCTGTGAAAAGTAATGACCTAGCAGAATGTGTATAGCCTTACTGCAAAAATCTAGGTGGCAAAATCTGTTTTGAGACAAACCATTCAGACCAGGATACTAACAAAGATCCCAAATTTTAGTTTTATCTACCACACAGGCTTATGCCAAAATAATTTATTTGACTTAATGATTTTTTTAAAACATTAAAAAACAGTTTGTGTACCTGTCCAAAATATAAATTGGAAGGAAATATAGGTTTGAGAAATAAGATCTGTTAATAGAACAACTAGTATCTTTGCTACAAAAGTAGCAAAGTAGTATCAAGTAGTAAAGTAGTAAACAAGTAGTATCTTTGCTACAAAAAGAAGACACTTCTTTAAAAATAAAAACAAAACAAAAAAACCCAACATAGCAACTTTGCAAATTTGCATTACAATGTATACATATATATGTTTCTGTAGATTTTCACTTGAAACAGGTATATAAGTGCTAATAGCCCTCCCCGGGAAGCACGGTCTTTTTTAAAAAAATCATCATAAAATTCATGCCACTCATCATAGTTTGTTCAGTAATATTTTAGGATGAAATGTGTTGCAAGTTATTCACACAAAACAAATATTTATATTACCATTTATATTCATGAATGGATGGACTGATAATTAACTACATAAGTCTGTAAAATTACTTGCAATGGGATAATGAATTTCTTCTTTTCCCAATTAGGCTTTGTGTAGCAAGAAAAAAGATGCAAAATATTCATTTAGATAAACTTCTTTCTTACTAATAAAGGGAAAGGCTATCAATTGAGTAACTGTTTATTCATGTAATAATTCATGGTCTCAAAATTAACATATTAAACCTGGTCCTGGATGAAGACTGGGAAAGTCTATTTTAAACAGTAGCTATAAGATTCTTGTGCTTTTTCCATATGTTAACTCTTAAAAATATTTCAGAAACTGAAAATTTTTGGTAAGATTATGGACTTCTCAAGAGTCAAGAAATTTGGGAAAGACTTTGTACAAACTGATTTAAAAAAATAAAAAGAAAAAAAAGACTTTTTTTTAAGGAATATCTCATGATTTTTTACACAAATGTTGAAACTTCAAGGGTCACAATTTAAGGCTGCTGACACAGACAACTCTTGTTTATCTACAGTCAGTTGCCAGTACAAATACATAGGCAATTCAGTATTGAACAAATTGTGAGATGATAGCATTTCAAATAAAAATGCAAGCATCAGGATGATTTAAGCTATACTATTTTCATTTCAGGATGATAAAAAGTTAATAAAAATCAATAATGATATAGCAAATGAATTAGCTGGCACCCAGCAAGCATAAGTAGTGCTATTATTCATTCAAAGTATTCATAATCAAGTATTAAATGTCAAAGGTAATTTGTACTTGCAGTAGCTGAAATCTCTACTTTTTTTTCCTGAACACGGAAGGTTTTTCACTATTTACAGCAATGATAATTAAGTAATAGTAGATGTAAATAGCACTGCCATATATAGTAGACTCATGTTACTAAAAACATGGATCTGGACGGTGTAGATCTTCTTTTAAATTACAATATTTCCTGTTTCAGAGAATGCCCCAGCAGTAGCTCTCATAAGAACACATCACTCCAGCCTCAACTGGTTAAATCTTTTATTTAAGAGGAAATATTTTGCTTAATCTTGTGAACCCTCTATTAAATGCAAATTACTAATTTTCCAATAAACCATTTTATTTTACTTATTGAGAAACTCCACAGATATTAATCAGATTGGCATCCGCTTCAGTTCAGAGAGAAACTGCAAGATAGGCTCTGTAGCCTTCCTATGACCCTGGGTCACACATTAAGCTGCTGAAGCAGAATGCATATGGGTTACCTGCCAGCACTAGAACCCTTTCAGATCACTAAGAACAGTGTTAATCACTCAAGATAAAATATAAGTTAAAATTACAGGCTCATTTTTTCTTACCTTATTCTGCAAAATGTAAGTAAGGATGTAGAGAGCAAAGTAACGAATAGTTGTATACTGTTAGCAACTTACTGGATAGTCTTGGGACAATGAGAGAAGAATATTTTGGGGTTTTTTATATATATCCTATTTAATAATAAAATACATTGTCTTTCTTTGAGATTATTAAAACTTTTAAATATATGCAGTGTTATAGCAGAGGAACAAACATATTTCAATGTATTTCTTTTGGTCTTAGGTGCTTGGATGTTTTTTTCACCTGGTTTTATCTTTCCCTGCTTAGATGCAAATTATTTTTCAAAATGTATGTGACAAATTCCCAGATCTGATCAGGGGTATCTTACATTTATGCCAAAAAATTATCGGGAATCCAATAAGACTGAAATAACATAGAATCATGTCCCACTTGGATACAATGAACCGTAGGGCTAATCCAGTCTGATGCTACATGTTATGCAGGGAAGCCCATTCTTTAACAGTACGATTGTCTATGTTTACAATTAACTAGATGAACAATATAATCCTCTTGAGTGAAAAATTACATTTTTTACAAAATTACCAATCATCCAACAGAAATTAAATAACCAAAACAAATCACAAGGAACACCATGCTTTAGACCTACAAGTAGGAATGCAATAACAGAGGAACCTGGTCCCCCTCCTTCTGCGAAGGAAACCTGTAAAGGACAGAAAAGTCAGTAGTAGTATAAAATTCTCATCCGAAACAATTTCCTGGGAAATGGTAGAATTTTCTATAATGCATCTCTGTCTCATGCCTTGTTGGTTCCAAAGGACAATGCACTATTGCTACCAGGACACACTGCAGCAAACTCCTGGCCCTCAGAGGCTGGACACCAGTACAGGCAGTCTTCAGACTGATTCCCTATTTTCCACAAGACAGATTAATCCCTTCTGATATATAAAAAAGTCACAAATATCACTTTCTTTGTCAATCCTAACAATTTTTATGTTGTGCTGAGCACTGTCCTTTGGAATGAGAACAAATTAATTTGAAAGCATTAAGATATTCTGGGTCTGATGACAAACCCTTACAAATATAAGTGTGAGACACAGATGCTCTAAATAACAGTTCATGGTGGTAATTCACCTTACAATGGAGGTTATCCTCCACTTGTGCTAGAGACAGCTGAATAAATCTAATCCACATTGACTGCCTAAATAGGTATCTGTTGACTGTAATGGGAGCTTAAACAGGTAGCTTACCTGCACATGTGCAAACATAGATTTTACTGCCTTAATGTTGAAATTAACTATCCCATTGTAGGTGTCCCAAAATGGACTTCTGGAAAACCAAGAACAGAAAACACATGCATTCTTTTTAACTTAGATTCACGTGATGACTAAGTGTAAAATTTAGAAACACTCATGTCATTTATTTGTTCAATACAACTGTAATAACCTTTTATAATTTTACTATAATAGTACTGAATGCCACTTTGAACATTTGTCTGCAGCTTGCATTTTATTTCTTCATAACATGAACTAAAGCACAGAAAGTCCCATTTTTAGAAGCTGTTGACCTGAAACCATACTAGTAGCTCACAACAGATTTTGAGTCAGGTTCTATATAAAAGCTCCACTAATTTTGTCGCTTTTTTAAACAGCAGCTGAACTAGTACAGGATGTCAAAGGAGAAGAATGGAAAAGAGTGAAAATACACTCCCTGAAGGAATATGACCTATTTTTAGTTCGTCCTCACAGGGGCCACCATCATACAATGCACAATGAATATTCATTATGGAGCTGAGTAATCGATTCTATTATTTGTTTTTATAGACTTTGCAAAACAAAGTTCAGAAGAGAAAGACACATCTGGTTGCATGATGGAGCAATGTCTCTGATTCTTTTACTTCCAAAGTGCTGGTATTCAGGAAATGAGAAATTCCTCAAGTCTATAAAAAAGTAATATGAAAGACCATTTTTCCTGTTTTACTTGAAATGTTTTGTTGAAGTTAATAGAACCATGCACATTTGTATTATCAAATGTTTGATCCTTAATAATTTGCTTTAAGAGAGCTTCAATTCTTCCTAAGTGTGGCATATTCTGTATAAAATTCCCTGATTTACTTAATATTCAAGCTATTTTTATTCCCTGTTTACCACCACTTGAGCGTTACTCTTATTCAACTATTACTTTAATGAAAATTGTTAGGGACTAAGTCTTGGGAAGTTTATTAAAAAAAAAAAAAAGAAGAAGAAAAAGGTACTATAAAAGTTGTGTTTCAGTCTGGCAAGAAGCTGGAAGGCAGAAAGAGGCAAATGTTTTTTATTCCTACTGGTTACATCAGCTGCTAACATGCGAATGGCTTCTTTTTCTTTTTCTTGTAGCTGTGAGCAAAACTGTCATGGGAAACCGTCTTAACCATTTTGCTTATCCAAAAGTACAAAAGCTTCCTGAATCTTCTTTAACTTTACAGGTCTGATGGGACTAGAACACTTTCAAAATGTTATTTTCCACCTGTGTTCTCTGAGTTTTAGAATTTTAGTCCAAATCCCAGTGTGCTTTCGTTGCTGCAATGCCAGTGTGCTTCTGTCATTCTAAGAGCTTTCTGCTCAGTATATAGCTCTCCTCACTCTTAGATGTTATTCATGGCAATAAAGGCAATTTATGTGACTCCTTTGTTTAATGGTGGACAGGTATTAATTCATGATCTGTAAAATTAGGGTGGAACCTCATAAACACACAACTGCCAAGACTGTTACTAACAAATATTTTACACTGAAAATTATTAGGTGATTCGTAACAACAGTTCATATAGAATTTGATTGGTATTTCTTCCTAGAGTTAAGGCATCATGGAACATAATTAAGAACACTTAGAAACACCACCTCCATCACTTAAAAATTATTCCCCGTGTTCTTGGTCTGTGAGTGAGAATAACTTTTGACTATAAATTTGTTCCAGTTTTCGATTATTCAGCAAAGAAAACAGTTCCACACTACACACAATGATAAAAACGTTTTTCAAGCTTGTATCTTCATGCACTCATGTGTCTCTGTAGAAAAATGTAGAAAACAATTTGTTGAAATAAGCAATTTAAGGAGTGATATAATTTTCAGAAGAAAAACAAAATCTTTCATTAAACCTTTGCGTTCCCACTGCGGAAATTTTATTGCTTGTTTGTTTTCCTCCTTTCTTTGAATGCAGACTGCACGTTTATATTCATATCTTTGACAGTGGTTAATTTGCAGATGTTTTCAAAATGTGAGCAGTGCACTGTAGCACGTATTTGTTTACAGGCTTGCCAATAGAATATATGAAATGTGGAAACAGGGAAAAAGAAAGGAGTCAACAGAAACTTCATGCTCTTGGTTTATTGTGTGGAGTGGGAGCCCTTTTTTAAAAAATCCATTTTTGTGTTAAAGTTTCAAGTTTCTCTGCCCTAACAGCAGGGAAATTAAAAAGCTTTTGGAAATGCTGTCTTTTGAACAAAGGCAAAGTGCTGTTAGAGTTTAGTTCCCACAGGTAAGTAATGGGTTTTTGAGACTTCTGTTCCATTTTTTATAAGGGTACTGAAATTGTGTGATCAAGAGCAAAAGTAATCTTTGATAATATAATATAAAGGATGTAGGCAGTTCTGGCTCAGTATCAGATAAACATTTACTCTGGGAATCCATGTTAATCAGAGAAATCACTATTTGTGAGTCTTGGCCTTGGACGTGCTTAATCAGCCAGAATTTTCTAGTAATGAATTTTGAATAGTCATGACAAAAGTAATTACTTTAAAGATGGGCAAAGAATTTTGGCAGGAAAAGAGGTGACATTTTATAATGGTAAATAATCTCTCTCTTAATGGTATGCACTTTGGCAGCACACACCAAAAGGGAATGGGTTATGCATTAAATTCATCAAATAAGAATTGTAACGTAAGGGTTTTTCACAGTTCTGAGGTCTTCTAGTTATTCTTCACAACAAACATATAGGACTGATCTCATGATGTCAGGTTTGAGGTGTTTTATTTTGGTTTGTGGTTGGAGTTTTTTTGTTTGTTTTGGTTTTGTTTTTAACTAGAGGTTAATTCAAGGAGAGCAAATATGGATTGAGAATAAAGTGCTGATTGGGATTTGTTGTAAGGCTGTTGCAGACTGCCCATCTTAGCTGTACCTCACGTTTGAGTCCAAATTCTTCAAGGTCATTTTCTTTGCTTTTAAACACAATGTAAATCCAATTAAGAGCCTTGCTAAATAAACCCATTCCTGAGGATTAAAAAAGCATAAGAATTGTGCTCCACAGGCTTGTTTTCCTTAATTACTCAATGCTTTTGCTCACAGTCTTTACTTGAACAATATTAGCCTTTCCTTTACATTATCTATTCAGATTTCAGATTTTTTTAGGGGGATTATCAGTTACTAAAAGGTTGTAGAATTTGTGTGGTATCAGAATTTATTATAATCTAATTTGACATTTCCAAAATATCGCATACAAAATATTAAGTAACAGCTGCCATAATAATAATTATTATCCAAAGCCACAGCAGAATTTTGTGCAAGAACTCACAAGTACCCAGTTCCCTGCCTTGTATTTAAACTGTTAGAACATGTCCTTTTTCTCTTTTTTAATGATAGTTGGCACATAGCAATACTCAAACTAGGAACCTAAAACATAACCATATGGATATGAAATAAGGTAATGCTCTTGGGATGGAAAACCAGAGAAACTTTGTGTAGGCTAGGTTTCAGGTTCCAACCTAACCAAAATCAAGGACTGTAACCCTTATAGTGCTGTGCTTTGTATTTGTAGCTAGAGCAGTGTTGATAACGCATCAATGTTTCGGCTACTTCTGAGCTGTACTCATAGAGCATCAAGGCTGTCTCTCCAAACCCCACCCTTCCCACCAAAGGCCAGTAGGATGGGGGTGGGGAAGAGATTGGGAAGGGTCACAGCCAGAACAGCTGACCCAAACTGACCAAAGGAATATTCCATACCACATGACGTCATGCACAGCAATAAAATCTGAGGTAAAGGGGGAGAAGGATGAAATTGCTATAAAGGTGTTTCTTTTCTGAAGTAACCACTATGTGTACTGAGGTCCTAGTTCCCAGGAAGTGGCTGAACATCGCCTGTTGATGTGAAGTAAATAATAAATCTTTTTATTTTGTTTCACTTCCTGATGTGGCCTTTGCTTTTCTTCATTAAACTGCCTTTATTTTGATCCATGAGTTTTTAATCTTATTTTCTCCCCTGTCCTGCTGAGGAAGGGAAGTGAGATAATGGCTTTGTGGGCACCTAGCTGCTAGACAAGGTGAACTCACCACACCAATTAAAAGGAAAAAAAAAAAAAAGCTTTTAATGACTGGATACATATAAAAGAGATCATAATGAAATTATGAAATGAATCTTGACATGTTATGCAGTCTAATGCAGAATCACTGACATATATTTAGATCAACATCCATTTGTTAAATCCCTTCTTAAAAACTTACACCAAAAGAGCTTTTGCAGTTTCCTTTAGCCATAGCAGAGTTGGTGGAGAGCAAATTAGTAGTGGGTCAAGAGGACATTCATAATATATCATTACAACAGATGATGCCTTATAATGAAAGTAAAAAAGCTCTTTTGCAAAGATGAAGAAAGGTGAACTTCCTTTGGCTGTGACTGCATTTTCCTGAATGAGAGAAAGTTTAATTTCAATGTTCTTTATGTATATATATATTTAATAAATATAATTTTATAGATAATTAATAAGTATACTTTATTTAATAGTATATGGAAAAATTTATTATTATAGATGAATATTAAACCTTTAGCAACAGGAAATAATAGGAAATATTAAACTGTAGTTAATTAGATTACAACTACTTCCAAAAAAATATTAAATCCATTTGGAATCAGAGTTCCTGTTCTGATGCACATTTTGAACACTATATATTCATTAATACTAGTAAAAACTCCTCCTAAAGCAGTGAAGAACTGCACCTTTGGAGAGATTTTGTTAAACAACTAATTAAAAATTCAATAGGTTAAAATAATTTTAAATCATTAGCATAATTTATTGTTTATACATACATTTGAAGTTAGAAAAAGTGATTAAATGAGTTACTTCACAACTGGCTGCTCCAGAGGGAAAAATCACTGCATTTCAAACTTGTTAAATTGATTGTTGTAATCTCATTGTGGGATTGTACTGTTTCTTCTGTTGATTGTGTGTCTGGTCACATGTTAGTCCATAAATCTTTTAGTACAAATTTTTCATTTTCTTGGGGTTTTTTTCTTCTATTTTTTTTATTACATACAAATGACAAGTACCTAATATTGTGGAATTCTTGTCTGTCTGACTAGGGACTTATGCATGCTGTAATAGCTTAATAATTTTTTCTGAATCTCATGAGACGTTACCTCTGCCTCAATTAGACAAAAGGCTGTAAAAGGAATCATTAGGTCAATGTGCTTTCACCATTTCCTGAAAACATATGTAATTCATCCTTTAAATTCTGTTTTTTTAGTATGTATGAGATAGTTGGCATTGCAATGCTATCACATTACTCTCCGAAACATTCCCTGAATAAAATACATTGCACAAACTATAGTGAAATGCAATTGAGTTTGAGCACTTTAATTGAAGTGAAACAAACAGTTGAAGATAGTGTTGAAGTCCTTACTTAAACTACACAGAATTAGGCCACCAGTGAATTTCACACATTGTATTTTTATACATTGTATTAAAGATTGCTAAAAATAGGATTTTTAAAAGCCAAAAAAATATGAGAAAAAAAAATTCTAATATTTCAGTCAATTGAATATGCTATCTGGTGACAAAACTTTCACAGAATGATAGGGGTTAGAAGGGACCTTCAGAGATCTCTTCAGTTGACCAACAACAACAAACCCACGTCTTTTGCGAGTTAAAAATATATAAAAAATACATAAAATTCGCATAAGTTCATAAACTTTTTAGTATGTTTAAGGGGAAGCAATATCCTGTCAGACACAACATAACACTAATACTACATGACAAGTTGTAATTCAGTGCAACATGATTTGGTCTGCTAATAAAATACAACTTGTAAATGTATATTACCTATGGCAAACTAAATCCTGTCAAAAGTAATGAAAATTAAAATATTTGCCTGTCACAGATGAGTAGAACTTATTTTTGTGCTATTCCTTTCTGACTTGTAAACATATTGTGGTACTGATATGGTACAGCTAAAAAATACTTCTGTCTAAAGAAGTGGAATTTAGAGGAAGATCAAAGCAGTTTGCAGAAAATTAGAATTTATGATAGGGAGGTGAAGGGGGAAATGTTGTGCTTGGCTGGCTGAGGTCAGCTGTAACATGACATAACCTATACACCTGCAGTGGGATGCTACTGAGTGTCTCTTATCACGTCTGAATACTGTCCTCAAAAACACTGTTGTCAAAAGAGATTCAGCTGAAATAAAATGTCGATTAACAGACACGGTGACATTTTTCCCATAAGTGGCACCTGTGGCAGTTCGACATCTGGCTGGTATTTGGGAGATATTTCTGGTATTTTTCAAGTTCATCTCCTGTTGAAGATGACTAATGTGCTAACTATAAAGGTTTGCTGGAAGCTAAGCCCCAGGGTTGCTTGAGAGCATAGACTTTAGCTGGTGGTTAATCTGACCAGACTTCCAAATAAGGGAGAGGTATAAGAAATGGTTTCTGAATATTGTGTTCTTGGGAACATCAGCATGCGTACTAGCAAAGCTGACTGCTAGAACAGTCTTTGCCTACTTCCAAAAGTTAAATTCTTTAGCATTCTCTTCTAACCTCTAAACTTCATCCATATACCCCTATACATATCGGTGTACGCACTTAAGCTGTTCCTTTGTCACTTAAGATCCAGCCAGCATTGCTTTTGTAACTGCTATGTATTTCATATCTTGCTTGTTGGTTTAATTTTAGCTTTTGCAGCAGGTGAGGTTTCTTTTTCTTACTAAAATATTTTTATTTATACTTTTGTTACATCTAAAGAAACTACTGAAGATTAAGAATGATCACTACATATTATCTGCACACATGCAAGCTTACGAATACACACACACATATATAAGTATATGCACATTTTAATGACCATTGTAATCGTAACCACATTGCAGATCAACAGCTCCCTTATCTTTCAAGGAAGGGCACACAGCTTCCAGAGATGATTCGATAATTCAGCAACAGAGATGTTTTAAAGTAGAGAAGCTGAGCTGCAGACCACTACAGAGCTCAGGGTCTGTGCCAGGGGACTATTCATGAAAAGGTCTGGTCTTCCTAGGAAAGGGCCACAACAGCAGAAGTTTGCATATACAAAGGTAAAGATAATTATATAGGCCGGAAGTGTCCTGGCACTCACGATCCGGGAAGGATACAAGTATTAAACCTCCAGCTGAGGCACTTGGATTTCCCACTTCACAGGCAATCCTGATTTTCCCCAGTGCAATATTTCATTAGCTAGACCATAGATGGAGGTCTGAAATATTTCTGCTTAGTGAACCAAGTAGACATAAGGCTTTATTTTTCTTTAAATCTCTTAAAGGCTGATAAAAATGGTATGGCTAGGTGGTTTTTTGGGTTTTTTGGGGGGGAGGTTGCTTGGTTTTGTGTCTGGTTTTGTTTTGTTTTTTTTCTTTAGGATCCTTCATTTTTTCTTTTATTGGCATAAATGCTGGTCCATGGAAAAGATTGGAAAATCTTCCATTCACTTCAAGCAGTCCAGTTGTTGTCTGGTTTTGCCCTGATGTTACAAGTAGGGTTACAAAGCTAATTTCACAAAATCCCTTTATAAGAGCAGTCATAGTACATATGTTTGAATTGCATTCTCAATTCATTGTCATTGTCTGGTGGACACTTCTTTGGCAAAGGTTTTTTGACAGAACTTTTAATCCTTATATCTAGTGATTAAGGCTTCTTTTTACAAAAAAGGTGTTATTTACCTACTGCACATGTAATTGATACATTACATGATTTTCTTCACTCTCTAGTGACAGGAGACAGTGTTTCAGAGGGATCTGGAGAAAGACTAACTGTTCTCCTGCTTACACTGGTGGAAGTGAGAAGCAACCTTATGGTAATTAATGTAGTTATTTTAGTTTGAAGATTAAATGAGTATACAGAGGATCAGAAACTAAACATCAGTCCTTTGTCATGGTAGTGAACAGAAGTTTGAACTGAACTGAAAGGTAAGGGAAGAGAATCGGACTCATTAAAGGACAGATGAGTAACTCCTGATGAGCAAAACATTGGAGGGCTTGTCTAAGTAATTTGAAAGTATTTTATTTGAAAGTAATTTATATTCAAATTAATGTTTAATTTGTTCTTACACAGAAGCTTCTTTTTTGCTTCACCTATGCCTGGCCATTAACACCTCCAAAAGAGAAGATGAACACTTCAAACAGTCCCAAATCACACTTCAGTGGATGAAGCTTTCTAAAAGTATGAGGTCTCTCTCCTAAGGTATGTTTCAGAGAGCTCATCCCATGACTGTGAAGTGCTTCACAACAGCTTGCCAGTGTCAGCAAAGTGAAAATTTTGGTAGATTTTAAATAATTTTGCCTTTTAATTAGGAGGTGTCATCAGAAAATCAGGACAAGGGGAACATGGAAATGTATAAAATTTGCTGATGTACTATTGAGCAGTTTGACTGTAATCATGTTTTTATTCATACTGAAATTCTTTATATTTTGATATCATAACTACAATGGAACAAATGTCTTAATATTCATGCTCATTAATGTTCACTTCATTATAACAGAAGCTACTGTAAGAAACTTGTAAAAATGTATTGTTCATTACATCACATCTAAAAATACAAACTAAATTTCTCTATATTAAATTGAAAATTAAAATTTCCATTCACAATATCATAACTGATTCTTTCTACATATAAAAATGTTTCAGATTTATGTCCTAACAAGATAAGACTTAGAGTGGAGAAAACATTTTAGAACCCAGTAATAAACAGATACATATTGACATTTGCAATTTAAACAAAAATAGGAAATTAAATGTTATGACACTAATAACATGTCTGGAAACATTTCCTGTTTTCCAGATTAAAAATTTCAAGTGCAATATTTAAGAAATCTAACATGAGTTGCAGACAACCAGATTATTTTATTTTTTTTTAAATAAAGTCTCCCTCATGAATTAAAAATGCCTTTATATTCTACAGTGGACATCTTATTACCTGTAGATTTATAATTGGAAAGAAAATAGCCTTTATATACACTACGTGAAAATTATTTCCTATTAATTGGTTGGGAAATAAGCAGCTGTGAATTTATGAAGGTGTAATCCCTAAATCTGTTGAATTGTGATTGCTTTCATTATGTGAGACTGATTTGTCACACAAGAGATATCACTTCCTCACATTGCTATTATATTGAGATTAAAATAGTTATTTACCATCACCATTTACTGCAGACCGTAGCATCTCAATACCCAAAATTTCTAATTCTGTTACATTATCTTTTCATGAGATTGTACTCTATTTTATAATTACTTAGCTAAATCTGGTAAGGAGTAAAATTAAGACATCTATAAAAATAAGTGGAAGCACTTTTTTTACGATAACTAGAGAAGTAAAATATATTGAAATAGAACTATGGGGAGTATTTCAACCATAATTGAGGGCTTCTTGCAACATGACTGTAGAAGGCAGAAAATGGAACTAAAAACTAATTATCAAGAAAGGATAGTTTGTAATAGGATGAAGAGAGGAAAATGGGACTATTTAACATTTATTTCAGTTTTGCCTTAAATGACTGGAAAAGGAACCTGGGAAGCAGGGCAAGACTTTTGCTAAAATCATTCTATTTTGGATAGAAACTATAATACACATATTACAATATGAAGAGAAATGCTATCTTCAAAAAGAAATGTCAAATTCACGTTGTTGAATTTATCTATAGGCTTTTTCACAGTGTCGTGGAACCTCACAAAATCAAGCCTCACAAAACCAACTAACAAACTAAAAATAGTATTTATTTTTAAAAGATGGTAACAATATCAAACTAAGTTTTACTCTAACCAAAAGAGCTTTGAGATTCTAACAAACATTAACAATCCACAGGTTCAGAATGTCGATCAGGAGTTAATACTACGAAATGACCTTAACAATTCTTAAGGGTTATGGCCAATGATACAGAATGCACAATCGGTCATGTAATAAGGGAGGGCTCTAAACATCGAGGAGTTTCCTCAGGTGGTGTCCTGACGCAAGGGGACAGTTCCTGAGCACAGACCTGCTGTTATGAGAAGGAAAGACTTCAAATGGCTCTCCAGGGGACTCCATTTATACCGTAGCCAAATCTGAACTGTGATCAAATATGATCACATATCCCCCCCCCCCCGCCACTGGGTGACGATCCCAGCTTCCTCATCTTTTGACTGAAATGCATATTGCTGGACACCGTCACATGGGCGTGACAAGAGCTGCGGAAGGAAGTTTTCACATGTTTTTGTTGTATCTTTTTTAGCTCTTTGTTAGGGCGCGTCAATCCGCCACACACAGCTATTTCTCTTATGAACAGACACTCATTTGTTCAGTTTCCTCCATTCTTTACAAAAAGTATTTTGTACTCCCAGTTTTCACTTGGGGTTCCAACAGTGGACTTAATTTTCCACTTCTGCTACAGATTTCCAATACGACATAGCACAAGACATCTGGAAGGAATCACCTAAAAGTGTCACTTCCCAACTCTCTGTGTTGCATGGAGAAAATGAGGCTCCCCATTCTACTGCTGTACATGAAAGGCAGGAAGCATTGTCCTCTCCTCACTCCACTGAGAGCTAGGGAACCAAGATACACCATTTAGAGCGGGACCCAGTTTTCCTGTAGCTAAAACTGAGATGAATTCTTGCTTCTCTCAAACGCAGATTGCCTATTTCAGTGTCTATGTTAAATGGATGAAGTTCAGTTAAATGGATTAAGTCTTTTATATTTCAATTGCCTTCTAATCCCTCGCTGACTTTCTGTTTCGCTGTTAGTATGCTTATTGCAATTTATCGACAACCACAATAGATATGGTCTCTTGTCTACAAACATGGTCAAAGAATATGCCACTGTACTTCCTTTATACAGTGTCATAGATGAGATCACTCTCAGACCATGCAATTGAATATCAATTGCATGAATATGAAATCGTATATCAGGAAACACTATTTATATTTACTGACAAAAAAGGAAGATAATGATCTTTTAATGATCTTTTTTAATGTTAAAAAAAAACCTTTTCAGAATGCAATAAATCTTCAGGCAAAATAAAGGAAAAAAGGCCTTACTTTGTGGACAAGGAGCTAAAAAGGGGAATGACTCAGATTGCTTCTTCCAGGGGATCTTTTGTTTTGATTTTGTTTCTTTGTTTTTAATATAGAAACAAGATTCATTGGACAACTTGCATTTAAACATCTTAACATAACAGAGAGGCAATTTAAAAGTGTGAGTTCAGTCACTTTGGGTTTATTTTCAAGTAAAATATATTTCTGAAATGGGAAATGATAACTGTCTTAAATAAATATGTAGTACTGTTTAAATAGGTTCATCTTTTGTTCTAAGAAGTATCAAACAAAATTAAGTATACATGTGACTAGCCAGTGTCAATAGCATGTAAAGTTTAATTATTTCACTCTGAATTACATCTAACGACAAACTCAATAAAAGATGCTATCTGAAAAGTGTTTTCATGATGGGATTCAAACAAATGACTGATCTTTTAAGAATAGTTGATGGTGAGAAATTCCAAAAACCAATGGGAAAAGAGTGTCTTTTAATGGGGTAAACTACAGCAACATTGCTGAATTTAGCAGTGGTATCTTTTTCTTTGAATGATCTTATGCAACAAAGTAATAATTTTGATCAGAGCCTTAGAATAATCAGACACAAATCAAGCCGTTTTAGGTTAAGAAAACCATGAAATAAAGGTAGTCTGCTGCAAGTTAATATTCAAGGATCACCTCCTCCAAGCTCAGGGGCAGTACATTCCAACTAAGAGGAAGTCAGGGAAAAAAGCCAGGAGGCCTGTATGGATAAACAAGGAGTTCCTGGACAAAGAAAAGCAGAAAAACGAGGCCTACAGAGCGTGGAAGCAAGGACAGGTAGCCTGGGGGAGTACAGAGAAATTTTTTGAGCAGCCAGGGATCAGGTTAGGAAAGCTAAAGCCCAGATAGAGTTAAATCTGTCCAGGGATGTCAAGGGCAAAAAGAAAAACTTCTATAGAAATGTCACTGATAAAAGGAAGCTTAGGCAAAATGTGGGCTCTCTCTAGAAGGAAACAGGACACCTGGTAACCCCAGATATGGGAAGGATGAGGTACACAATGACTTTTTTCCCTCAGTCTTCACTGGCAAGTGCTCTAGCCACACTGCCCAAGACAGGGACTAGGAGAATGAAGAACTATCCGCTGTAGGAAAAGACCAAGTTTAAGACCATCTAAGGAACCTGAAGGTGCACAAGTCCATGGGACCTGTTGAGATGCGTCCTTGGGTCCTGAGGGAACTGGGCGATGAAGTTGATAAGCCACTTTTCATCATATTTGAGAAGTTTTGGTAGTCCGGTGAAGTTCCCACTGACTGAAAAAGGGTAAACATAAACACTATTTTTAAAAAGGAAAAAAAAGGAAGACCCGGGGAACTACAGACCAGCCACTCTCACCTCTGTGACCAGCAAGATCATGAATCATACCTTTCTGGAAAGTATGCTAAAGCACATGGAAAAGAAGGAGGTGATTGGTGACAGCCAACATGGTTTCATTAAGGGCAAATTGTGCCTGACAAATTTGGTGGCCTTCTACGATGTGCTTACAGCATTGGTGGATAAGGGAAGAGCAACTGAGATCATCTACCTGGACTTGTACAAGCATTAGATGCTGTCCTGCATGACATCCTTGTCTCTAATTTGGAGAGATATGGATTTGATGCATGGATGACTCATTGGATAAGGAATTGGCTGGATGGTCGCACACAAAGGATTGTAGTCAACAGCTTGATGTCCAAGTGGAGAACAGTGATGAGTGGCATTCCTCAGGGGTTTGTATTGTGACGAATGCTGTTTAACATCTTTGTTGTTGACACAGAGAGTTGGAATGAGGCACCCTCAGCAAATTTGCTGATGACACCAAACTATGTGGAGCAGTCAACACACTGGAGGGAAGGGGTGCCATCCAGAGGGACATGGACAGGTTTGGGAAGTGGGCCCGTGAGAACCTCATGAAGTTCAACCGTTCCAAGTGCAAGGTCCTGCACCTGGGTTGGGGCAATGCCAAGCACAAATACAGGCTGGGTGAAGAATGTCTTGAGAGCAGTCCTGACGAGAAGGACTTGGGGGTGTTGGTGGATGAGAAGGTCAATGTGAGCCCACAATGTGCATTCGCAGCCCAGAAAGCCAACCACATCCTAGGCTGCATCAAAAGATGCATAGCTAGTTGGTCGAGGGAGGTAATTCTGCCCCTTTACTGTGCTCTGGTGAGAACAAACCTGGAGTACTGCTGTCCAGGTCGGGGCGCCCAACATAAGAAGGATATGGACCTGTTGGATTGAGTCCAGAGGAGGGCCACAAAGATGATCAGAGGGGTGGAGCACCTCTCCTACAAGGACAGGCTGAGAAAGTTGGGGTTGTTCAGCCTGGAGAAGAGAAGGCTCTGGGGAGACCTTATAACGGCTTTTCAGTACTTAAAGGAGGCCTACAGGAGAGATGGGGACGGACTCTTTATGAGGGAGTGTAGCAATAGGACGAGGGGTAATGGTTTTAAACTGAAAGAGGGGGAGATTCAGATCAGATATTAGTAAGAAATACTAACTTGTGAAGGTGGTGAGACACTGGATCAGGCTGCCCAGAGAAGATATGGATGCTCCCTCCCTAGAAGTTTTCAAGGCCAGGTTGGATGCGGCAACCTGGTCTAGTGGGAGGTGTCCCTGCCAATGGCAGAGGGGTTTGGAACTAGATGTTCTTTAAGGTCCCTTCCAATCCAAACCATTCTATGATTCTATGATATAAGTTAAAACCAGGTAATTGCCATACTAGGCCAAAAGAGATGTCTAACTTTTCACTCATTTCAGGAGACATATATTTAAATATTTCTGAAACTTGACTATCATTAGAAGTGTTTTGAAGGAGAGTTTTTGGAATAATTTAGAGAAAAAAGATGAACAAATAATTTTGATAGAGAACTTAGTTCTAAGATGAAAAATAAAATTCCTTCATAATCTATGAATGTGACTGAAAAATTAGTATTCTTGTCATGTTCTTTTGCAAACTGAATAAACTCATAGATGCTACTCAGAATTTCTTTTCTGTAATTCAGTGTTTCCTATCTGAATAAAGCCTGAATTTTGCTACTTTATTTCTAAAGAAGGAAGGAAAAGATGGAAAAGCTTTCTAGTATTTTAACCAAAGGAAGAAGGAGGACGTTGAGCCACCTTCATTTTATTGTTCATTGTAACAAAAATCCTTAAACCATCAGCAGAAAAGATGTAAAAGTAGCTTTGTACAAATTAAACACCCTTTAGCTTATAGTCCACCTTAGTTTATAATAAGTAGTATGAGTTTGAAAACATCTGGAAGACTCAGATTTTTATTTTGCTTTTAACAGTATACACACAAAATTAAGATCCCTTTGTAATGAAAATGCTAAAATGCTAGATATTTTTTTTTTACTTTCAAGATATGTTTTAACTTTTTTGTCTTAATTCTAAATTAGACAAAAGTTATTTTTGATAGCTGAGGAGTACAAAAATGCCTTGTTTCATATGGCACTGCTAACATCTGAAACATGAAGACTTTAATTTTAATTAGACTAACATAGCTCTGTAGGTAGAGGTCAAAAATTTATATGCGTACTTCAATAAGCATATAATGAAAATAAAAATTATAAAGAAGAAAATGCATTCAATAATTATGCCCTGCATGAAAGTTATAAAAATGATTTTTTAAATTATTTTTTATATATTTAAGTTAAAAATAGTGTATGAATTAGAAATTCTGTATCATCATTACTTCACATCTCTTCCTCTTTTTTTTAACTTTTATTAATTGCAAATGTTTATTGGAAGAAGGAAAATCATACAAATAAGTACATACCAGAATGGCTGTTACGCCAGTACTGGATGGCAGCAGTGAGCACACCAGTAGGAGGTGTGCCCAGGTAGAGGAACTCCTCTGCTTAGTGACAAAACTCTGGGAGGAGATGAGTAGGTTGAGGAGCATCAGGGAGTGCAAGAGGGAGACAGACTATTGGAATCACACCCTACCTTCCCTGGGACAGGTCCAACAAGCTGACAGGACACATGATACGGAGGATTCCCTATCCTCTCTCTGCCTGGCTGAACACAGTAATTTAAGGGATAGGGAGCAATGGCAACAAGTTCCCGCCCGGCGCAGCAGCCACATCTGCTCTGTGACTACCCCACCTTCCCAGGTGCCATTGCATAATAAGTATGAGGCTCTGCAAGTGGAACTGAACAATGATGAGGATGATGGTTCATCTAGCTTGGAGGAGTCACCAAGGTTAAGCTGGCCTATGCCCTGCGTCAAAAACACTTCCATAACGAAAAAAAACCAGACCATTGTCATAGGAGACTCTCTCCTGAGGGGAACAGAAGGCGCAATATGCCAGCCAGACACACTTCTTAGGAAAGTGTGCTATCCCCCTGGGGCCCGGGTTAAAGTTGTGAAGAGAAAGCTTCCTGCTGTGGTATGGCCCTTGGACTATCAATCATTATTGACTTCTCAGATAGGCAGCAAAGAAGTTGCAACAAGAAGTCCAAGGGCAATCAAGAGAGACTTCAGGACCTTGGGACAACTGGTTAAGGGATCAGGAGCACAAGTAGTGTTCTTCTTTAGCCTTTTGGTTGAATGGAACAATGAGGAAAGAAACAGGAAGTGTCAGCAGGTCAATACCCGGCTCCAAGCCCAATGTCATCAGCAGAATTTGGGGGGTTTTGATCATGGGTCGATCTACATAACACCAGGTCTGCTGTCAACAAATGGGGTACACCTGTCTCAAAGGGGAAAAATAATCTTTGTGCAGGAGTTAGCAGGGCTCATTGAAAGAGCTTTAAACTAGATTTGAAGCTGGAACAGTATAAAATCAGGCTCACTAGAACTAAGCCTGAGGGTGGCATGTCACTATTTGAGTGACGGCATGATAGCGAGGTCCTTCAGTCTCTCATCACAGTGGAGGTAAGGGATGGAGATCCACATGACAGCAAAGACGCTAGGGTTATTGATGTGTTAGAAACCACAAAAGCGTCTGAGAATGGTCACATAGGAATTAGGGCTTCTTCCCCAACAAAGGTGTCAGGATCAGTAGCCCGACTGAAGTGCATTTACACCAATGCACACAGCATGGGCAACAGGAGGAGCTGGAAGCCATTGTGCAGCAGAGGAACTATGATATAGTTGCCATCACAGAAACGTGGTGGGATGACTCACTTAACTGCAGTGCTTCAATGTATAGCTATAAACTCTTCAGAAGGAGAGGCAGTGGGGTAGCCCTGTATGTTAGGGAGTGTTTTGGCTATCTAGAGCTTGATGATAGTGATGAAAGGGTTGAGGGTTTATGGGAAATAATCCAGCACTGACATACAGGGCAGATGCAGAAAGGAAGCACGTGGAGAGTGGAGTCAAGAACGGGCCATCTGGGAGGACCACAGAGATGTTGCTTACGTGTGCTGAGTTGGAGATCAGAAAGCCAAACTTGAGCAGGAGTTGGCACTCACAAGACATGTCAAGGGAACAAAGACAAGCTTCAAGAAGTTCATTGGCAGTAGAAGGAAGGCTGAGAGAACTGTGTGCCTACTGCTCAGTGTGGAGGGGACCTGGTGATGACAGATATCAAAAAATCTGAGGTACTCGATGGACTTTTTTGAACATTTTGTCCCTAGGTCTCACAGGCCCTTAAGACTATACTCGGGCTTTGTGGAAGTGAAACTGAAGGCAGACTTAGAGATCACTTAACCCACTTGGGCCCACACAAGCCCATGGCACCAGATGGTTTGCAGGTATTGATGGAGCTGGCTGATGTCTTTGCAAGGCCACCCATTATCACCTTCAAAAGGCCATGGCAAGGAGGTATGTTCCCAATGACTGGGAAAAAGCAAACATTGTTCCTATCTTCAAAAAATGCAAGAAGAGTGTGGGGAAATTGCAGTCCAGGCAGTCTCACCTAATTTTCTGGAAAAAAAAAAAAAGCTAAGCCTGCTGAAATTCAGGTCCAGGCAGTCCCACAGAGAAGAATAGCCAGCACAGAGCTAAAATGGAGAGAATTTCATGGAGAATTTCACTAACACTGAAAGCATTTTAGAGATATTTTTAAATTGTTTGTAAAAATGTTTATATATCACTCTCTCGGATTTGAATAAATGATAAAAGGCACAAAAAAGTAAATCAGTAAATCAACGTAACAAATTAATAGCATACTGGCACCAGCTCTGTTTCTCCCCTACTAGGGTTTTCTGTCAACTTTTTCTCTAATTTGTGTTTAGATTTGAGTATTTGGTCTTGTACTAAAAATGGTTTTTTTTCAGAAAACTGAAAATCATCTACCAAACATTGTAGATTTTCATCTGAAAAATGTTTTGTGTTTGGATGAATAAAAAAGAATTTATTTTGCAAAGCCAGATTTTTTTCCATATCTATTTCTTGACCAATGAAATCCCAGTGGAGCTGGGAACGATGTTCTTTCTTTCATATATTTTTAGTTAAAAAGAAAGGAAAAAATAAATGTTGCCTGAAATCCATGAAAGGCTGGTCTGGCATAAAATAGTCTCTTGTTTATTTTGCTATTAGTCAGCTTGTCTAGATTTCCAGACACTTCTTTGCCTCTGACACAGCCATATATAACATGATGCATTTGTATGTTACACATCATTGCTTGGATATGAACTTGATAGTCATATTATAAAAAATCAAATTACTTCAGTTTTATTCTACAGCACTAAAGAAATTACTTTCAAATTTTACGCACAGCAAACAATACACAAATATTTATTCAAATACATAAAACTGATGCTCCTGTAAAATTCACAAAGTTGACAGCAATGAAGTTTATTCAGACTGATGATTTTATTATTGAAGGTGTTTAAGCCATCAGTGCCTATTTCAGTTTAGCAAGGTTCAATTAAACAAAAAAGCAAATCTTTGCTACCTTTAAAGAGGGAGAATTAGGCAATCCTGTTATAGTGCAGATTGAAAGACCCACACCTCTATTGAATTTCATTCAATTCCTTATTAAATCCCTTATCCGTACTTAGCCTGCTACACAGGAAAACAAAAATTAAAGCAAGAACTCATTAGGCAGAATTTCTTCAGGTAGTCTCCAAACCAACCAGTAAGGAAATACAACATTCCATTTCTATATTTTTTAGGAAAAAAAACACATTAATTTTTTATCTCCTTTTATTTCGTATTGTTTGACATAATATTTCTTATACACTTGGAAACTACAGCAAGCAGCTTCCTGAAGCCAATGACAGGGTGTTTCTTTGGCAGATAGTTCAAGAGAATGAAACGGCGATAAGCTTTATTACTCTTTGTTTGTGAAAACACAAGGAACTCCAGCATGCATAACGTCTGCTCAGAAGGACTGCTTGCACAGCAGGTATTGCCTTTCTTAGGTCTGGAGACTGGGGACTAGGAATGTACGTGAGGACAGCTGCCTCACTCAGCTTGTCATATAGTGTGTAGATCAATTCTGAATAAACTGAATGCACACGCACAGGTTCAGATGAGGGAATAAGTTCCTTCTCACACTTTATAGGGCAGTGACAACTGCTATATAGGACAGTATGACACACAGTATTGTCCAATAGGACAGCATTGTCCCAATAGGATAGTATGATGCACTCCTTCCTCCCCCAAAATGTGAACACCTGCTTAACGGTCTTCCATAAAGACACTTTCCCTTCCCTTCCCTTCCCTTCCCTTCCCTTCCCTTCCCTTCCCTTCCCTTCCCTTCCCTTCCCTTCCCTTCCCTTCCCTTCCCTTCCCTTCCCTTCCCTTCCCTTCCCTTCCCTTCCCTTCCCTTCCCTTCCCTTCCCTTCCCTTCCCTTCCCTTCCCTTCCCTTCCCTCTTTTCCTAGTCAAATAATGATTCCTTGAATTCACCCATGACATGCCTGCACTGAATATTTTGGTTATGAGTGTTAGTTCTGGTAAACTAAACTGTTACACTGATCATGAACACCTCACAATAAGCCCTCATTTATTAATGCAATTTACTGGAGCTGGTGGCATAAATAGTAGTCTGTTACTTTTTCCTTCTAATTATGTTTGCTTAACTTAAAATCTGGGGGTCTCAGCCTCTCAAAAATAATTATTAATGGAGGAAAAGTAATTAATATATTATTAGAATTTCTTGAGTCATTTAAATATTTGTTTTTTAGGATGAAAAAACCTCAGTCAAAACATTTTGACTTCATTCTATTTGCTTTAAGCAGACTGTTCTAAGATATCTGAGTTCGTGCCAGACTAGATTTTCCACTGCTGGTGCATACACAATGCCAGATATGAAAAATGCCACCTGGACTCTCTTTGACTCATGAACTGATTTAGTAAAATGTTTGCGAGCTCCATGTCTCAGCTATGCTAAGCAACATCTCATTGCAAAATTGTTCATTGCTGTTACTGGTCTGTAATTTTCACAGTGTGTGCAAATTTTAATTACAGATGAATAGCTGCAGCCTTGCTTGTTTTATTTAGCTGGTTCCATGGCCAAGATATGCTGAGGAATACGGGAAGATATATCTAAATTTAAGATCTTTATCTTTTACAATAACTTTCACATGAGAAGACATATGAATCTGACTCTGCTGATTTAATGTTTGCCCAAAAAAAATAAAATCTTCCCTTAATGTATGTCTCTGTTTATCTAAGCCCAGTTTTGTGTTTTTTTTATAAGAATTCAAAATCATGAATTTTGCATCACCTTGAACTAAAAAGAATGAATGAAAAAAAAATACAGAATGAAAGAAAGTAAAATTCTCTTATTTAGCATTGTCCTGAGACCACAAAGAATTGCACACCTGAAATAGAGATGAAAGTGACTTCACATGAAGAACATCAGGTAAGTAAAAACCGGAACCAAAGGAAGAAACCTCCTCAACTCAATAAAGTTTGTTAGTGAAAATGTAAATTGAACTTTTGCTACATGTGTATGTTAGCATGCTTTTTTCTAAAGGTTACTGAATATTTAGTGCAGTATAGGGCTACGAAACATGATATGAAACCAGCTCTTTCTGACAGAGTTTGAAAGTTTATATGGGGAGATGACATGGGCTGTCTCTGGGAGTAATTACTCTGGCTCAGCAGCCTGTTAGCAGGACACACTGTCTGCCAGGAAGCTTTGCTGTGCTGTAATACTTCTGTATGCTAGCAATGGAGCTAAAAAGAGAAGTGAACTTCTTTTGACCTTAGGGTTGTAATCAGCGGCACAGAGTCCAGTTGGAGGCCTGTAACTAGTGGTGTCCCTCAGGGGTCAATACTTGGACCAATTTTGTTCAATATATTCATTAATGACCTAGATGAGGGGACAGAGTGTATCCTCAGCAAGTTTGCTGATGATACCAAGCTGGGAGGGGTGGCCGACACTCCAGAGGGCCATGCTGCCATCCAGCGTGACCTGGACAGGCTGGAGAGCTGGGCAGAGAAGAACCTAATGAGGTTCAACAAAAGCAAGTGTAAGGTCCTGTACCTGGGAAGGAAGAATGCCAAACACCAGTATATGTTAGGGACGGACATGCTGGGAAGCAGCTCTGGGGAGAAGGACCTGGGGGTCCTGGTAGACAGCAAATTATCCATGAGCCAGCAGTGTGCCCCTGTCGCCAAAAAGGCCAATGGCATCCTGGGCTGCATAGGGAAGACTGTGGCCAGTAGGTCGAGGGAGGTCATTCTCCCCCTCTACTCTGCACTGGTGAGGCCACAACTGGAGTACTGTGTCCAGTTTTGGACTCCCCAGTTCAAGAGGGACAGGGAACTACTGGAGCGAGTCCAGCGTAGGGCAACCAAGATGATTATGGGACTGGAGCACCTCCCTTATGAGGAAAGGCTGAAAGAGCTGGGACTCTTTAGCCTGGAGAAGAGAAGGTTGAGGGGGGACCTGATTAATGTTTACAAGTATCTAAAGGGTGGGTTTAAGGAGGACGGAGCCAGGCTCTTTTCAATGGTTCCCACTGACAGGACGAGGGGCAATGGGCACAAGCTAGAACATAGGAAGTTCCATTCAAATACACGGAAAAACTTCTTTACTGTGAGGGTGACAGAGCACTGGAACAGGCTGCCCAGGGAGGTTGTGGAGCCCCCTTCTCTGGAGATTTTCAAGACCCGCCTGGATGCAGTCCTGAGGGATGTGCTTTAGGCAATCCTGCTCTAGCAGGGGAGTTGGCCTAGATGATCTCTAGAGGTCCCTTCCAACTCTGAAGATTCCGTGATTCCGTGATCGGACTAATGGCTGGGTGAGAGCTTCAGCCCCACCCAAAAAGAAAAAACACCAAAAGAAAACCACAGAGAGTTCCCTTACAAATGAAATTCCTTCATCGTTCAGCATGAGACTGCAGTTTGAACACTGAAGAACTTCAGAACAGGGAAGTTTTGTGAGTAGTCATTCTCCTACATTTCCTGGGTTATCCCTGATGAACAAGGTTTCATTAATAATGTAATTAAGTACATGGTCTGTGTACCTCTTATCATCCACCAGCAACTGGTGTCTTTGCCATGGCATTGTGATACTTGCCCTTATGGTGATTTTTTTTTTTCCCCAGAAACAACTTACATTGTTCTTGAAAGGTAAAACAATATATTTGATAAAAGCATCTGTAGTTTATCTGAAAGCACTGTGGTTGAAATTATACTGTGCACTAAATCTTTTAGTGCCTAAAGCTGATCAAAAGATCCTGAAAGCAAACAAAAAAAACCCAAACAAAACCAAAAAACAAACTAGCAAATGCATCCTTATGCAAACCTCCTTCTAGAGCTTTATACACATGAAGAAACATCTAATCTATAATTACAATAAAAGAGGGATGCTACACTTTGAGCATCTGCATTGATTCTTACTGATTCATTTAGTTTCTCCCAGAACACCTGGGAAAAAAGTGTACTAATACCAATCAGTCAACTCTCAGTGTCCTGATGTCCTATTAATATGAAAGTGCCTGAGTTTACTTAATGTTCCATAAGACTTTGCCATGTAATCAACTGCTCTGATGTCAATGGGAGACCATGCGTACCTGGAAGTTAAGTACAAGGAAGGATTACAGGAATTATAATGTTGAATACTAGTACAATAAATGTTCAGATTACCTAGAGATTTACTGGACAAACAGGATAGATTCTATTCTGGACCATATATCATTAAATAAGCTTTTAATCAGTCTGTTTAGGTCAAGGGTCCAATTAATCCCTATTCAGCTAAACCTATAAAAGCGTGCTGGTTTAGACAGAAGATTAAAACTTGTGGAAGGCAGGGACCATTTTCTCAAATATTTCCTGAAACTTGACTAAATAAAAGGAGAGAGAGGGGTGCACACAGATATATAGAATAAAGAATTAGATAAGAGATCTGGACATTGTTTTCCATTAACTAAGATCTTATTTTCCCAGAAAAAAACAAGTTGGCAAATGATCCTAATGATGCTGTAGTCTGAAAAAAAAATAATGGCAGGATAATTTATTTCAAATATTTTTCTTTAAAATGTTGAGAAAAATAGCAGGGAACTTTTTCAAAATAATGGTAACACAAAGTCTTGCAAGAGGAAGGACACATACCTTAGAGGTACAGAAAACTAATTTATTGTTGTATGACAGCTATTTCAGTAAAGCCATAATTTTATTCAATAGTACATCACAAAAGTCTGTAAAATGACTGCCCAAGAGTAATAATATTTGAATATATATATATATAAGAATAATATTTGTTTTAAACTATTTTACAACTTCTGTTTTTTAGATATCTCCTTTTGTTTGTAGTATCTGCTTTAGCGGAGCCTTTTTTGAATTTAACCTTAATGTCTCTTTAGGAACAAACACTGATAATAACTAGCGTAAAACACAGTCCTAGAAAAATATTTTTAAAATCTGATCTCTAGCTATGCATACAGAAAGAGGATAGAAAGGCTTCTGTATATTTTTCTATAAAAACATTTAGTGCACTGAACAAAAGATTTGGAATTGTTTTGTTTTTTACTGCAAGCAGTTTGGAAACATTTATATTATGCTGTAGATTTTTCCTGGTTACTCTTTTATGACATGTTGTTGGAATTAACAGGAAAATCATTCAGCTGCTTAAGAAAAAGAAAACCCCTGTAACACTTTTTTAGTGTTGGTGTTTTAGAAAAAGTAGATGGTTACCTATATGCAAGTCAAAAAGAAAAGGCTGGGTGGAAAAGTGTGCATGCAAATTGTGGAATTGGTTTGCCAGGGTAGAGCACAGACTGGAAAGCAGACCAGAATAAGTATTTTGGTATGCTCAGGGTCTTTCATTAGTAAGTTATCTAGTCAACTACACAGAGAACTGACAGCCTGGTACATGAAATAGTCTTGCTGGCTCACTCCTGCGCTTTCTGTTGGACTCAACTTTTCCTCTAAACTTGTCTTTTGGATCTGTGTGGTGCTTTTGTATCATTTACTGACGGTGTGCCCCTACCTTTCCTGATGCAGGATCTGACAGACAACTGCAGATTCTGGAAGCTTCTAAGCTCTGAGGGGCAAAAGCTACAAAAAGTTTTAGTGAAAATGTTAGCTGACAGAAACAAAGGCAGATTAGTACTTCATGAAACATTTTATATGAAATAAAAAAGTGTCAGTGGCGCTAAGATGTTTTGTAAGGAGCCTGACTGTCAGTGTTGAAATATTTTACATTTCCTTCCCTTTGGACTCAGATCCCTTGGTCCCAGGTTTGGTGCCCTCCTCCTGAGCTATCCCCCAGGTTGGAGATGGGCATTGCCTGGGACAGTGCTGCGGACAACGGCCAAAACTGTGTGAATTTGTAGCAGAGCAAATGGTAACAATAATGGTGTATCAGCACATTCCTTCATCCTATTTAGTTTACTGTTGCAGATATTTCCAAATAGCCTTCTGTAGGGAAAAGCGATACAGAGATACATCAGCTGGCATAAACTTAATGAAAAATAAAACCCATAAGGAAGGAATGCCTATTTTGGATATGGCAGAGATTTAATCTGTGTTAGCACAAATGTATTTTGGTTAATCAACTCTGTTTATTAAATGATAGTGGTTTAGACATCCTGCTGCACTGATCTGTGCAAGTCCTGGTTTTGGTTTGCTCTCAGCCAAAAAGGCGTGATATTTTTATGGTCTCCCCTTACAACAGTGGACCCGATTCACTAAGACATGGAACATTATAGATCTAATTTTCTTCATCCTACAATGGTTTTATGGAAATGATGGAAAACTGAGTGGTTTTAATGGGAAAAATAGATCCCTAGATACCTATGCAATGTGAATGTGATTGAGTGGGTATGCTAACTACTTAATACATTAGTGACACATTACAGGATTAAGCAAACCAAAAACAAAGAAAGTATAGCCATGCAGATATGAGTAGATAACTGAAGAAACTAGGGCAACTCTTTCATCTTTATGCTGTTTCCTGTAATCCAGGTCATACTGGTATTGATTTACTGCTGGCAAATGATTTGATAATTACTACAAAGTGAAGTTGTTTTATCACATTTTCTACATCCATCTCAATTACACACAAACCTTCAATAATTGCTGACTCATTTAGAAGTCTGAGCAAGATAAGAACTGAAAAGATATTGATATAGATTTTACTTCTCATCTTGGAGATTCAAACTAAATTGGGGTTCAGATAAGTACGTTGGACAGTATAAGAAACTTCCCTTATTATCATCTAAATTGGTTTTGCAAGTACTTGTGAATCTGCCATTTCTCAGTGGCACGTTATTACAGTTGCCTACAAATAGGAAAATAAATTGCATCTTACATAGTACACTTTAAAGTCATCTAAATAGGTCAATAATTAAGTTCCAGAGTATCTAGCCGTGAAGGGTGCTGCTTTCTTTAATTTTTACCTAGTAAACAGTAGTACTCGTAGGCTTTGAAACATACCTGAGTATAGGTGAAGTCAGTAATAGATCCACAAAATATAGTTCCATTCATTATATTTGGAACAAAGAAATACCAACATTGAAAACATTCTATTCTCAACAGAATTTTCCATGGTACCCTGTAACTTACTACTGTATATCTGGTTGACTTCCATATATAAAAATCCAATAAAGAACTGTGAGAGCAGCCCTATTTAGGTCACCAAAGGAATGAGAAATTAATCAAATGAAGTCATTCTGTGGTAGTGTTTGCTCAGCAGTAAAATGACACAAAGGCACATCCACACAGTTTACTAAAGCTTAATTCATTTGGATACTTGTGATCAAAGGCTTCGAATAATTACAAAGAAATGTCAAGGTTGCAACATTCAGGCTAGAATGAATCAAAGAGGGGAAAAATAAGAAAGAAGGGAAAGGAAAATAAAAAGGAATAAGAATCCCAACAACCAAATTACATCCCCAAAATTGCTTTTTCCAAGGGGGAAAAAAACCACCCTGCTTTTTTCCCAAGAAAATGCATTTTCTGAACTATGAAACAAAACAGTTCCTTTTATTTATTCTTTCAGACTTTCTGTGACTGTCACAGTGCAATGGTGGCACCTATTGGTCTATGATATATATGAAAATCACACTCTGCAAAAGCTATTTTTTCTAACTCAATACAGTCCACTCTCTGTTTCTGCATGCTGAGAGCAGCACTAGAATGACAATTCCTGCATTGAGATGACAGCATGATTCATAGTAATAGCTCTGAAATTAGTAATTTCTGATTCAGGATTCTTCCCACATGTTGTGACTATATTCTTGAATTGAAGCAACTGCTACAGGGATGATCTTTTAACAGGTAGTGGGTCTATCAGTTCCCTCCAGAATAACTGGATGGGTGCCCCCTTCTGTGTATGAGCCATTTTCTCTGATGTTTCCTGAGAAGAGAGAATAAATAAGGGGAGTGTACATGTGAGAATGGGTAATGGGAGTCCTGTATGAGTCAAGCTGTGCAAAATGGGGTTTACTGTTTCTTAATCTGTGAGAAAGAGGAGTATACAGACAAAGCTGAGGTGTTATGGGTAAAGGACAGGCATAGAGGACAGGTGTAGATTCACAGCTGCCCCTGAGCTCGCTGTCCTGAGCGGAGGTGCTAAGCAAGCACATGGGTGAGCTGTAGTTCTTTCAGCAAGTTTGTATGTGTAGGCAAAAAGAAATGTTCAGCTTCTTCCAACATTTTTTTTCTGTCTTTTCTTAATAGGATAAGAAGCTTCCCAGAGAAAGACAGTGAGAAAATGGGTTTGCCTTCACTATAAGCAATAAGTGATAATTGTTGCAGAATACCACAGTAATTCAAAATACAGAAAATAATTTCTGCTTTGAAGAAATAATGAACCTCCATTTTATCCGCCTCCTTCTCATGCTCTGCTCTTCTTTTCCCATCCCTTTCTCCTCCCCCTTCTCTTTCCCCTCTCCTTCCCTTTCCTTTCCCACTCTTGCTTTTGTCTTTTCTCCTGAATCATCTTAATAAAAATAATAGCATATACTTCATTTTTTTCATTCATATAAAATAAACTGACTCTCATCTATTTTTATGGAAAAGAATTTACAGTTTAGATACTCTATTTAATTTTGTATCTGTTTTAGGATTGGAGGGGTATATAGACTAGTCAACATTTGTAGCAAGGTGATACCATTATGACTTAGTACTGCCTCAGGTAATAACTACATTCATATTTAATTCAGAAAGGGAACTTAGTTCAAGATATGAATGCTGCACAGGCAAAATTACAAACAGCAGAATGGGCAAAATGCTTTCAAATGTGAGAGAATCTTTTTAGTTCAGAGGAAAAGTAAAGGAATAGAATAAAAGTTTGCATAGTTACATAGAAGAATAAAGGAGATGATTAAAAGTATGATATGCCCTCCAAAAATGGAAGTCATGCCCAAACAATGTACAAAAGTTAACAATAAAACTGTAAAAAATGAGACCAGAAGACATGTAGGAGGAATGTGAAAACTACCAATAAAATCTTTTTCACAGCTTTGCAAGGAATATGTGGGAGAAGCTGAGCTCTAGTGGGTGACTGGTCAAAAGGATCATTCAAGGAAATAAGTGAAAGAAATTCCAAAGTAATTCTTCACCTTGGTGTTTGATACAAATGACACAAAGGCAATTTCTTTCAAAAGGCTTTCTTTGCAGTATCATTTTAAGGAATTATGTCTCCCTGAAGCTGAAGATAGTAAAAAATTGTTTAAAAAAGTTATTATGATCAAATACTATTTAAAATATAAACAACTCAAATATTTACTCTTATTTAATAGAGATTGATGGATCAATCAATCATTCCAACAGGGATGGATGATCATGAATGTAAATTTAAAAAATTGCTCTGGAGAAAAAGTGGGAAACTATAAGAAAGGAAGTCTGACTTTCAATTGGAAAATCAGAAAAATATATAATAAACAGAGATAGCAGATACATAGAATAGAATCTTTAGAATCTATAAATCTTTAGCTTTTGTTAAGATAGTCAGCTTCAAAATCTGTTTCAGACCTTTGAGGCATTAAATGAGAATGCCTCAGGAATGGAGATGATTAAGTATACTTTTATTTAAAAAGAAAAAAAAAAAAACAAAAAAAACCCAGAAAAAATATAGTGATGAGCCCACACAAAAGGCGTTAAACAAGCTAAATACATTTGAGATAAAATAGAAGTTCTTCTTTATTAGTGGCAGAATAAAGTGTGTGACACAGCTGGAAAGGGTACATAGTTGGTTTCCTGAAAAAAAAAAAGGAAATTATCAATGGAGTCTTATAGGAATTTGTGCTGTGACCCATTCTGGATTTTTTTATACTCTTAAATACATAATCTGGAAAAAAGAGTAAGTAATAGGGTGAAAATTTTGCTGACAGTATAGATTATTGACAGTTGTTAAAAATGAAAGGTGACAACAAAGGTAGTTGCAAAAAGATGCTATTATTTTGAATGACAATGATAAAATATAAGGTGAACTTCAGCATTGATATATTAAGCCTAATGTTCATAAAAGCAAATAAACAAAAGCTTTAACTCTTCAACAATAGGCTGAATTTATATATTATCACTCTGGAAAGAGACATTGGAAATTCTTATAAAATATTAATTGTTTACATGGATGGCTAAAAGGCAGGTAAAATTTCAGATTTGTTGGGTAGGATGTAGAAAAGAATATATACCACTGTCTGAAGCAGTGGTACCTCCTCAAAATGTACAAAAGACAGAGAAAAGTAGCAAGGATTTTCAGTAAAACAGAATGTTTTCCACATAGGAAAACCAGGATTCTTCAGCTCAAGGAAATGATCAAATAGAATATGACAGTGTGCTGTAAAGTTATAAATTAGAATGAGAAATTAAAAAATAAAATATTATTTATTATTTCTTATAACAGGAATTTAAGAGAGAGCACTGAATGAAAGAATGGAGCTTTACGCGTAAACCACAATACTTGTCTATATAGTATATGGTCCAGTTTGGCAATTGTGTAAGATATTTCAGATGAATGCAAAAATGCAATGCACAGATATATTAGAGATGGTTTTCCCCTGACTGATTTGATAATGGTCTTGTAAAATCAAGAACCTGTCACGAAACATTAAGACAAAACAAAAACATGATTTAAGCTTGTCCATATGAAAACTCATTGGATTTCTTGCATGACAGTATAATGCATAAATGACTATACACATTTCCAACTGTACTGAATACTCAGTGAATTATGACTGTAGGTTGAGATCCCTTACCTGAGCTTTTAGGTCATTCTTTCAGCTCTGGAGATTGCCAAGCATGGTGTCTTACATTTTTTGACTTAAGTGACCTGAGGAAAAAAAAAAAAAACAACAAAACTATAGAATGTTTTTAAATATCAATTTAATCTGATAATACACCATAATGCCTTAATTCTGACTAAAGGGTTTTGTAGCATGAATGTAGGGAGTATAATCAAAGTAGTTGCCTGACCAGCTTGTCTATTTCTTCTTTTTAACTTAAGTTTTCTAACATAGCATTCACCTTGAATTAATTGAATTTATAGTTCTTGGTTTGGATGTAATTACATAAACATTTAATATTATATTTCTCCAATTTTTTTGTGTCACGTAAAAGATACAGAGGCAGAAAAAGAAACACTGTGATTATATATATTTCTAAGAGAACTCAGAACCCTACAAAGCAACATTCCTCAAAAGTCTCTGTCCTGAAAATTCTGCTACAAAAATGCGAAAGATTCACTGAATGTGAAAATTAAACAGCTAGTTGAACTATCACTTTAACATTGAGGGAGAATTTGACCCTCAACACAGCATTTGTTCAGCTTGTTTTTTTTATCCCCAACTAGCTTTTTAGTTATAAATAATTCATAAAAGTTTTTTCCATTTAGTCCTGAGTCAACTCCATTGTAAAACTTTAAATGATAAGTTGAAAATGCTTATAAAATTTTGAGAAGTTAAACTTCTGTATAAAATTAATGAACAGCTCTTATAGGCCTATTATAAACCTTTATTATTTTAATATCTAATAATAAGCATGAGTTTAAATAGAAAGAAAAAAAAATCCAATCCTTTTACTCTGATAATATTTGAAGTATCAAGTACCTTAAGAAATATTGAGCTGATTCTTACACGCAAGTTAATTTCTGACTGCCAGAGAAACAGGAAATAGTTGTAATTTTTGTCTCTATCTACTTTTTTATGAATACCACCTCAGGATGTTATAACAGTATTTGAATCATTTGAATTTACATTGTGCTGAAATTAATGAAACTATTCTAATAAGCATGTGCACCCAGTGATTATTCACATCAGCTTTACTTTTCTGAGGTTTCCATATTTCAGTGGTTGACTGATAAAGTTACCTATTAAAATCAAGACCCATAAACAGTTTATTTGAAACCCTCTACAGCTCTGGCTACCTGGTGGTACATTCTGGTGGTGGCTACATTCTTACTTTTCAGGCATATATACTTACGCTCCACTACTACTCAAGCCTTTGCACTTTTTACTCCACACTGTCTCGATTCTGAAAAGTACAATTTCTAATATACTTTTTCAGAAAGATGCTTCAGCCAAAAATGGTCTTGAGGTCAAAAACTCATTTGATTCACCACTGGGTTAGCATTTGCTTAAATCTCCTCCAGAAGTTTAAAATGCTCATTTCCCTCAGGATCACTTGGTCACCAGGTTCCCTGTCTCTGCAGGCAATTGTGACAAATAATTTCACTCATGAAACGAACTGCAATGAAATAATATCAAGGGAGTTTGGTTTTTTTTTAAAGATCTGCTACTTCTTGGGAGACTGCTTCAGAGCAACAGTCCCTGCAGTTTAAACATTTCATATTCATAGCCTAAGCTGCCTGTAGGAAAAATCCGTTGTTACATACGAGGCAGATTCATTCCCTGATGAAAAAGATCACATACAATGCCTAATGAGAAAAAAAAAAAAAAGGGACTAAGTGTGTTTCATTTACTGTATCCATCTTTTACTAGAAAGAAGAGCAAATGAACTTCAGGATGAAAAAAAATGAAAATCTCACAATATAAACTAGTGGATATATTTTCTTGGGTACTCAAGAGGCAGGGTTCAGCTTTGTTCCCTTCCGTCACATGAACTGGCATTATTATTTGGTGGTTTTAATAACTTTTAGTGAGTTTTAGAAGGAATGTAACATGCTTCCCTTTATTCTGAGAAAGAATCTGCTTTTTATTCACAATATTTTGCCTAGACTGACATATTTAACATAATTTGTTTGTTAAATAACTAATTGGTCTATGAAATATCACAATAATAGAGCTTTGGTTCAATCGTTATTCCTACTAACTTCTATTAGAAGATGTAATTGTATACATCGGAAAACATCTAAGTTTTATAGTCAAGTATGACTTTTCTTTGATGTTACTAAGTATAAGCAGGTAGCAACATCAAGATGTAACATACTCCACATTTAAATCTTCTACTTTTAAGGTCCTTTTGATGTTAAGAGCACTCCTCTCCTCCCAAGCAATGATTCTCTTAATCTAAGAATTAAAATAGAGATGTAAGTAAAAAGCATGTGTGGCATGGCTATCACTTTGATTTGTTCACTTATTCTCTGATAGATTCAAATATCTGAGTAAATCATTTTTAGATCTGCTTATATTATTGCAAATCACTTAATTTTTGTTAGGAAATTGTGATCTGTTAAGTAGGCCTCCCTTTTTATCTTCAAATTTATATAATGTAGTTTAGATTTCTTTTTCTTTACTTCTTTTATCATTCCACTGATTAAATCAGTGGATAATGTTTGCCTTTTGCTGAAACTCTAATGATTTCTTGGCCGCATTGAGTAATACTACATTTCTCCTTGTAGTTCTTAGTAGCAAATATTTTTTGCAGACGCTGGTTTGAAAATGTATATAACTCATGCATAGCATTACTGACAAAAATAGGAACATATTACAAAATATAAACAATACAAATACCCCATACAAGTACCCAATATAAATAGGTCTCGGTCTTGTTGCACCAGACAGTGTACTAATATATGGGTTGAAGACGGATGCCACCATAACATAGAAACCACATACGAATCAAGACATTTCTGAGGCACAAATATGTGTAAACCAGGAGAGTACGGGTGGCAAGTATTATTGCAAGCTTTCCTGATTATCCTCCAGGTATCTGCTTTTGTCAAGGGTCAGAAAAAGGATATTGGATTTGTGCAACCTTGAACCAAACAAGTATAGATTCTTTTAGGTTTGCATTTAAGATACTGCCTAGGTAAACATGACAGAAATATCATAACCAGACAAAGGAAGAGAAAATAAAATTGTAGAGTACAGAAAATACATCAGATGTCTCATCATTTTAGCAGTCTTTGCATACGTATTTTTTTTGCCTTATGTTTTTGAAATAGTCTTTATTCTTGAGGTTTTATAATTTTAATGTAGAATGAGTTCAGTTCCTCTTTCCTCCTCTACCTCAAAACCAATATTGCTGCTTGACTTTAACTTCCCAAATGACATTCCCATTCAGAGAGGCTGGTGCTCCATAATCATAATGTATCCTACAAGGACTCCCACACTAAAGCGTTTTATGATTAAAAATATTTAATTTTTGCATTTCCCTTGACAACAAACAAATTCAAAATAAAATCAAAATGCACAAGCACCTCTAAAAAATGTTTGCTAAGAGTAATGTATATTGTTACATGTGTGCTTTTCCAAATGAAATGTCAGTAACAGAAGTTATAGTTATTTGATAAAAATAAAATAGGCTAGTTTCCATTTTCTTTTTAACATATTCATCTCCATTATTTTTCTTATAAAGAGGACTAGTCAGAAAATGCAATTTAAATTCTGCAGAACATGTTTAAATCAGAGCAAAGAAGCAAAATTCCTCAATGTTGACTTAAACAGAATATAATCTTCAGAAATAATGTTATAGGATAAAAATATTTTTATGCTGAAATCTGTCATATTTTTAAATGAGCAAAGACATAATGATGGCAAAATCACAGAAACACTTCCTCCTTGTTGACTGTTAAATGAAAGTAGATCAATTAAAGTTGCTTTTCTTTAATTTCATTTGTCATTCCAAACAGTAACAGGAATATATTAATTTAGTATTTTCTTACTAATGTCAAATATTATATTAACATTATCAAAAACATTTCTAATAGAAATTGCATTCACAGCTTCTTCAGCTTGTCAAGAATAAGACATATAACAGACATTAATGATATAACTTTGTGGGGGTAGATTATTTGTTAAATGTTCCTCAAATGTTCCTTTGATCTTCTGAAGTTATCTAGCCCACATATGTATTTACAATTTTTATTACAGTGCAGCATATTTTTGAATCTAATTCTAATGATAACTTTATTTTGCTATCACTCTATTTTGCAGTAACACCGTGCTTAAAATGGTGTTGGCTACTGAATATTTACTTTAATTGTTGCTGATATGAGCACAACCTCGCTGCACAACAACCTTATAATGAACTGTGGTATTAATACTTAATTGTTATCTTCTCAATTCACACTTCAAAGGAACAGACTAATTGCTTCTGTTAGTCAAAAACATAAAGCTTTTTTCATTTCAGATGTAACTACCATATATTTCTGTCCAAGGTCATACATTTGTTTCTGCCATAGGAAACTAATAGACTCAGGCAAGTAATTAAAAAATAGAATTGTTTTATGCTTGTGTAGCTGTTTGTATCCATTATGCTGAAAGCCTTCATATAAACCCCACATGAAAATATCCATATATTTGAAATCTATTAATGAAACCCAATTCACGTATACAAAAGGAATTACGATGTCTTTGTAGTTATTTTTGCAATATTAGAAATTAAAATATGGAACATCAATATAAAAATTATCAAGACTAAATTATATGTGTTATGGAAAGACCTAACCTAAAAAACTTACTTTAGTTATTTTATTAGACTTTTTTTGCTGTCCCACCACTTGTGAAATAGTCACATTTTCACTCCTGAAAAGAACTTTAACTATTTTCAGAAAATTCTTACACAATCTCAACATTCAGAATTATTAGCACAGTCCTTGAACTAAAATGGTCTGGATATATTTCTTATTTTCAGCTTTACAAATTACTCAATTACAATGAAATAATAATTCCTATAGACTCTCTTTCCTTTTTCTTTTATGTCCAACTTCTGTACACAACCACTGCTCTGCCTATGAAACAGGGATGACGCTACCATGGAGCCATAATCACACAGGCCACCAACTAGACACACATTACATTTGAGTTAATTTTTGGATATATATCTAGGCTGAATTTTCCTCCTCTATGGAAGCTACTAATTACTTTTTCTTGTAGCTGTTGGCCACTGAATTTTGCAAAGTTTACATTTGCATATGCAACCTTTTTCTGTTATGGTTAAATTTTTATTTACCAACGCTTCAAATAAAGAAAGATTCCCGTCTTGCTGCACCAGCAAGCACCATGGCATTTCACATTCAACTTGTTGCAGAAAAGATGAGACATTATTATAGTGTTGCCTGAATTTCCATTTCTAAAATGGTCATTCTGACTGCAAGTAGTTGTTGTTCTGTGTGTGAAAATGCATATCACTTCTCTGAAATTTGTGTCCTTCCTTTCAGAAGACACCTTATATCACTGAAAGAAAAGGAACGTCATTCTGAATACTGTGTACTTTTATTTTTTTATTTTTTTTTCCATAAAACAAGAATGTACCTTTCTGGCATTTCTTGCTTTAAAATCTCTAAGATTGGTTTTCATAATTATGTTTAAAGACATCTGAATTGAAAAAAGACAAGAAATACTTCTGAATCCATGCAGTTTTAATATGTCTGTCTCTAGAATCTAAAGATTAGAAGGAAAATTGAAGTAATTAAACTTAATGTTCACAGTCTGCCTAACATATGAAATGGAATAATTTTATCTTTCTGTCTATCTTTCTGTTATTTCTTTTAACTGCCATTACATATCATCTTGATTATTTTTTTTAGATAAGCTTCAGGCCCAGCTTCACAATGATTACTCAGGCATTACTCAAAGAAAATTCACATTTAAAAAAAAAACAAAACAAAAGTTTTTATTGCACTCAGACCAAAGACTTCAGTTCACTCATTGTGATTCCCTTTAAAAATGAACTTGATATCCAAAAAAATCTTTAGATTTTGTTAAACCTTTCTGAAACAAAATATTAATTTAAATTGATATGAGAATTATTATTAACTAGTAAAGCAGAACATTATATGTACAGTCACCTTTCCCTCTAGTGCAATCTAGTCATTCTACCTCCGTGATGAAAAATATATCTATGATTTAACAGAGTAAGGCAATGTTTTCTACCATTTTACTGAAAAGAGCAGTGTAAAATGTGAAAAAAAACCCAAAAAAACAAAAAACAAACAAACAAAAAAACCCCCTTTGGTTTGGTCAGAGTATATGATCATCTTTTTAGTAATAAAGAAACATCAGCATTTCCAATGAGCATTAGTGATCAATAGGATATTAATTTTATCATTTTATCTGTGTGAAGTTACTTGCACCAGCTCTGTGTCTTCCTCTCCCTGAACTTAGGTGCCTGTTCAGTACTGGCTCACAGGGAAAACCATCACTCACTGAACAATGACCACTGCCAGGAACACTTGTATAGAAATTTCACAGAAAATATATCTCTTAGATGATGGTTTTCAGTGTGAATGATCTGTTGAGGTCACAAGCCAAAATAATGTATGACAGTATTACTACACTCTCATAGGTGCTTTTATAAGGTCTGGTTTCTTCTGAGACTTAGGGCCTGGTCTTTATTTAGTGATTTATTTAACATGCTCTATCTCCTCATCTGTCCTTCTTTTATTCTTCAGTTAACTGGGAGATTTACTTAAACAAGTCACGAAGATCCATCTTCCTTTATGAATCTTCTTACCCAATGGTCACCACAGCAGCACCATTAAGGTTTACAGCCACTTGGACTTTGCATTGATTCAGCCAAAATTATGTTGGCTGTATACTGAAGCAGGAATCTTTTCCTCTTAATGATCTCATTAGACTGTGATAAATAATCTCCCCAGGGAGGTCATCAAAGCCATGTCATCAACGTTATTTAAAACTTCTACCCCTCTTAATAATTTTTATTATAGCATTGTCTAAGAACCCAAGCAAAGATTGGAAATTCCATTGTACTAGGTGCATGATTAAGTGCAGTCCGTGCCCTGAGGAGCTTAAATTCTAATTAGATTAGACAGCTGTGACAGCGATGTTCAAAATGTCACAAACATTTTTAAAGCTTGCCATAGGTTTGCCACCAATACCACCTCAGGCTTGAAATGTAAAAAACATAAAATAGCAGGACCAGGATTTTCAAAGAAACCTGAGGCTTGCATACAAAATAGGAAATAGGTGCCTGAAGTGAGATAAGTTAGAGTCTATAAGTTTATATTCACAGTTCTCACCCTCTCCCTTTTTGACTTATACTGTTATTTTCTTCTCTAGGAGAAATTTGCTTTCTTGATGTTCAGCACATAATGCTTTATCTAACTTCCTCATTTAGAAAGACTGACATGTTTAAGTGGTTCTATAAGTTAGACACAAACCTGAGGTGAGCATAAATAATTTTTGCTGTAGTTCTGTCCAAATATGACCTAAATCCTTATACACACATTTACACACAAAAACATCCATATACACTGGTGCCTAATGGTATAAGCATTATTAAAGGCACAAAGGATGTTGCAACACTGGTAACATTTTAGTGATTTATCTATCTAGGAAGATTTAACTCACTGGAGAGAGGAAGGAACATGCAGTCAAACAGATCTGAAACCTTTACTTAAATATCATGTACAGTTCATCTCAGTGGGCATCTCAGCACTGAGTCACAATACACTCACATACTTTAAATGTAACTATTTATATCAGTCTCAACACTGTGGTACCCAACTTTCTTACAGAGGGGCATTAGGCAGCGTGACTAGTATTTGTCAGGTATGATTTGTTCTCCTGTTTGTCCTTTCCCCGAAAGAGAAATTCTGTGTGCAAGAATGTAATATGGTTTAGTAGCATTATATAAATGTGAGAAATGCTGTAAGAGACAGATGGGGGGAGAGAAAGCACACACTTTCTTTAGCTCTCAAGAGATATAACAGTGTGAAAGCATATGTGAATATGCAAGCGTGTCACCTTCTTGCTTGGAAAAATGAGAAAACCTAATTGAAGTTTACACACCTATGAATTACGTATAATTTATCTGCAACTCGTAAAATGTACATAGTAGAATTTATTCATCATTTTAATTGTATATTACTTAATATATCAGTGTATCGCTTTCATCATTATACACCAGGTTGTATTTTCTATGCACTCTTATTTTGTGCATTATTACCACCTGACAACACTTAGGATCTAATTTCTCTAAATGGTGAAAGAAAGATTTAGGAAGACCTCATATGGCACCCATTGATTAATCAGAGTTATTGCCTAGTGGGCTGGGAAGAAGAGAAGAATTAGAGTACATGAGCTGTCTATGAGGCAGAAAGCATGTGTGAGCCTTGTAATCAAATGTTTCAGTGATTAAACAAAAATCAAAGCACTCACCGTGCTCATGCTCCATGGGGACATTAGGCTTCGAACTTTTTCAGAGTTCAGTGAAGCAAACTGTAATGAGAAAGTCAGTGGAGAGAAGATCAAAGAATATTTTTTTCTGGGGAGACCTAGAATTCATGTTGCCTTTTCTTTCAGGAAAACCTTATTTAGGCTGTTCTTGCACATTCACCTCCATTGCTGAAACACGTAACCTTTGAATGAATTATTAAATAGCCAAAAGCTAAGAAAGAATGGCACTATAGCCTGGTGATCATGGAATTCTCCAGTCTGAGGAATATCTAAATCCCAACGAAAGGACCCTATGACTTTTTATATTTATAATAAATATCCAAGTACTTCAGTAACTACTCTATTAAAAAAAAAAAAGTTCAGTACATAACAGTTTAAACAGTTTAGTCAACTCTGATAATTGAATATGGAGAAAATTGGTCGGATATAAAATCATGCCAAAATATGTAAGCACATTAAGAGAACTGTTTTGATCATTTATTTAGAAAAGAAGTGTTTACTATGGAAGTGTATTAGGTTTATGTAGCAAAGTTCTGCTAGTGGGATGAGTGGCCTCTGCAAAGAGAGACCAGTGGCTGTGTCAGACACAGCCAGTTCCAGCCAGCTCCAAACCAGACCCAGCGTAGTATCATCAACCAAGCTGGTGCTGCCTCTGTAAGAAAGGGTAAAAAACTGTGAAGCAGCTGTCCAAGAGAGAAGTGAGAAAAATGTAAGAGAAACAACTACACAGACACCAAGTCTATGCAGACAGCAAATGGATGTGCCCTGAAGGAAACTGCAGTCCATGGAGAGCCCACACCGTTGCAGGCTCATGGAAGGAGCTGCAGCCCATGAAGAGCAACCCACACAGGAGCAGGTTTTCTGGCAGGACCTGTGGCCCATGGAGGACCCATTCTGGAGCAGTCTGTTCCTGAAGGACTGTTTCTCATGGAAAGGGCCCATGCTGGAGCAGTTCATGAAGGACTGTGTCCTGTGGGAGGGATCCCACGCTGGAGCAGGGGAACAGCATGAGGTGGAATGAGTGGCAGAAATGAAGCACTATGGACTGATCACAATCTCCATTCCCCATCCTCCTGTGCCACCTATGGGGAGGAAGCAGAAGACTCAGGATTGAATGAGTGAAGTTGAGCCTGGGAAGAATAGGGGGTGAGGGAAGAATGGGAAGGTGTTTTTTGTTTTGTCTCTCTTTCTTGTCATCGTACTCTATTTTTAATTGGGAATAAATTAAAATAATTTCCTGAAGTCCAGCCTGTTTTGCCCCAACAGTAATTGGTAAGCCATACCCCTGTCTTTATTTCAGCCTGTGAGGCTTTTCATCTTATTTTCTTCCCCTGTCCTATGGAGGAGGGGAGTGAGAGAGCAGCTGGATGGGGTCTGGCAGCCAGCCCAGTTCAACCCAACACAGGAAGAAAATCTTTCAAGGAGGCATGGAATTGAAAGTGAGAAAAAGCAAGGAAGACATGACAGAGTGGACTGAACTGTGCCCCAGTTTGGAAGAAAAATCAGGAATAAATTCATAGGTATGAAGCATTTTATTATTTTTTTTTTATCAGATTGGAATCAGTCCTTTAATCAGAGTCTAAATAAGGATGATTAATGTCAGGTGTTATATTACAGACTTTTTTTTTCCTGAATCTGTCATAAATTCAGACTTCTTAAAAAAGAATAAACATACTAATTGCAAAGAAAATATAATAAAATATAGAAAATCTGTGGCTGCATACATGAAAAACAATTAATTTGTGTTCAAATTGTGTCCCGATTTAGCCTGAAACTCACAAAATAAGTCTGCCATCTGAAAAAGAATAAATGCCATCATCATAAAGAGTCATAATAGCTAGTTCTTCAGCCTTTTCTTGGCATGACTTTTGGATTTTTAAATAGTGATGAATATATGCAGAGTATTTGAGCTTTTTTAAAGTTAACTTCAAAACAAACAATTTAGAAACAACAGGAAATGCCTTAGGTTGTTTCTGGTATTCTTCTCTTTTCCTTATTGAAGGCATGAACCTATATGAAACAACATGAAAGACAGTACAAAACAGTTCATGGAATGACTTATGGCTTAAGGCCACGATTTTACAAATACGCAAACACATTTGGAAGAAGCATGTATTCTAAATAAGAAGCTCCAGGTTAAAATATTCATAACCAGCATTGTTAAACATATATCCTTGAATCATGAAATTCTGGGTAAGTGCTCACATTTAGAACTAAATTCGTGATTTACTGCAAAATAGTATTTAATTATCAAAGTTAATCAAATCCTAATCTAAAACAGTACTATATGAAATATTGATTTTTTTCAGGGTCATTCAACACATGAAAATGAAAGAAAAAACACCTGAAAAAGTAGCCACCAAAATATTTTTTGTGACAGAGGCAAGATCTTTTACTAATATTACCAAGAAATAGGTAGTCTAAGAAAAAAGTTTCTGATTTTCACATATGTCAATAGGAAAAGTAATCTTTTCACCTGCAGGAGCACCACAATTGGAAGTACTGTTTTTCTTTGTGAAAAATCCCTTTCCATAAAGCATCAGACACAGGCTACTTCAGAATTTAGATGATTATGTTTTCCAGTGAGTCAATACAAATGTCAAGGAATGCAAGAATGCCTGCTTTGGTAGCTTGGTTCAGCGACTGGGTATTATCCAGCATGCAATGTCCTTTTCTCAGGAAGCAAAACACTGAAAAGAAAGTATCCTCCTTATAGCAAGTCCACTGAAAACATAGTTCCAGTATAGCTGACTCATGACACAAGCATCACAATAAAAAAAAAAATAATTTTTGCAAAGCAATAAATGCAACCACTCTCTAATTAGAAAAATAAGCTGGTTAACTTTATCTAGAATATTCTTTCTGATATATAATGGGTCCTACCAGTCTCTACAAATTATTACTACATGATGTTTTGTCATTAGCCAATGAGATAAATGCATGGCAATAACTAAGATGATACATAGATGATGATGTCTTACACATGATGGCTTCAGAAATGAAAGAAAATACTGCTTAAAATGAGATTATGCTTTCTTGACAATTGATACCTATTTAAACTAGAACCGTACACGGCGATGTGCCTACCATACAACTTACTTTCAGTAATAGGTAAGGAATACAGTTTTAAATGCTTTTCAACTGTAATTTTTCATATATTCAAGGACAGAAACATAACGTGTGTCATGAGTCTATGCACATTCTTTGCTGGCAGTTACTGTATGGCAATGAAAATAGTTTTCAGTGGAAAGTGGGGCTGAAGCTTTCAAGACAACAGTTCATGAAACCAGAAAAACATTATGTCTTATAAACTTGTCACAAAGTTGCAATATTTTATTTTCTATCTTGCTTATAACCCAAATACAATTTCTAGCAATGGAACAGTGATGGGCTTTGATTCCATAGTACAGTACAAATTCAATTAAGTGATGCACATTCTAAATAAAGAAAATGGTTTAGTCCCCAGACATTTCAAATGAGAAAATTCAATCACAGGAACAATGAAGCATAGCCATTTTACTTATTTATTTATTTTACTCTTGATCTCCAAAGTTTTATTTTATTAGTCTTCCTCATATTTCACAAATACTCTGCCAGCCTGTAGATAACTTAAATAAAAATTGAACATATATTTATGACAGATAAAAATGTCATCATTCACTTTATTTTATCTCATCCAAAGAGAAACATTATTTTATTGTGAATATATTAAATTCCAGGACAACTGCAGTTTATGCTCTGGTCTAGTGAATGCCATCTCTGATTCTGAAGACGAGTCACATTTAGAATGGTTATCCAACTAGCCTATTCAGCCAACATGCAATAATTTATTATAGACATAATCAATTAATTAAAAATAACAGATGTTGGAGTTCATTAAAATCTTTCCAAATTATCTGTGGAGATATATCTGTTTGTTCAGAAAAAATAGCAGGACTTTGAATTTGTCTATTTCTTCAGCATAAGTACAGCTACCACTATGTTTTGCCTGCATGGAGTGATAAACTATCACTGTCTCCATTTTCTTAGGTCAGCAAGACCTTGTAATGCATTTAATGTCTGAGATTTTTGCAAGTAAAGCCCAACCCAATGTTACTGTTAATGTGCAGGGGTGCCTACCATCTAACAGTGTGCCAGTGAAGAAAAATTAAAAGGCTGTAGTCTGAATACAAACAGTTTTACAATACTTGAACATAAACTTACAAGAATATGCATGTGCGTACATGTGTATTAACAGCACAGGTTTGGAAAGAGCAAGACTTAGCAACATTAAAATAATCAAGCAACAAACATACCTAATGAGGCTAGGCAATAATATTTCATCTTAGCATTCTTTTTAATGAACCATTTACCCTTACTGCGGTAACTTAAGAAACAGAAGTTATGAAAGATCCTACATTGGCCCGCATACACTGTTAGATCTTTGCTTAAAAATATATGCATTATTTGTGGCATCTGTTAAGACTGTATATGTGAGTTGAATTTTTTTGTCTGTTTGCTTTTCTTAGCAAGCAACCTGGTCTCATATTTTCATGAGAGTGTCAGTGCATAGTGGCTTTGTGAATTTGAAGCTTGATATTTATCACTAGTTTTCTCTAAAGCTAAGAAGCAGCAAAAGATTTTCCTTCTCTTCCTTCCTTTCTATTCCTTACTTTCTCTCCTTATCAAATTGTTAATGGTAAGTGAAGTCCCTTCCTAAAGTTACTTACCCGGCTGAAAAGCAAGATACATTTGAGCACCTTTACCTGGCCTGCAGTCACAGATTTTCTGTGAGAAAACCTACATTCATAAAGCAGAAGCTCATATGGGTCACATACCCATATGATATTCTTAAACCAACAGTGTTTCAATTTGTGCCAGCCTATTGCTTCTTGTTCTTTCACTAGCTACCATTGAGGAGAAACTGGCTTCCTCTTCTTTACTTCCGCAGGAAATTACTTATTTACACATATTGGTAAGATTCTCCCACCACCCCCATGCCACACAACAAAACTGAACTTGCAACTAACACTCTCACTTCTTGAAACTAAACAGTCCTAGCTTTCTCAGCCTCTCCCTGTACGTCAGATGCTGTAGATCATCTTTGTGGCCTTTCACTGGCTTCAGTCCTGTATGCCTATGTCTCTCTTGTTCTTGGAAGCCCAGAACTGGACACAGTACTTCAGGTATGTCTCCCCAGGGCTTAGTAGAGGAGAAGGATCACTTCCCCTGACCTGCTGGCAATAGCCAGTATCCCAGGATGCCACTAGTCGTCTTTGCTGCAAGAGCACATTGCTGTCTCATGGTCAAGTTGGTGTCCACCGGGATACCTAGGACACTGTCTACAAAGACGCTTTCCAGCTGGTTTGCCCCCAGCATGTACTGGTGCATGGGGTTGTTCTGCCCAGGCGAAGGACTTTACATTTTCTTTTGCTGAACATCAAAACGTTCCTCTCATTCCAGTTTTCCACGCTGTCGAGGTCCCACTGCACAACCCTCTGATGTATCAATTACTCCTCCCAGCTTTGTATCATCTGCGAACTTGATAAGGACGCCTTGTCCCATCAAGCAGGTCATTAATAAAGATATTGAACAGTGTTGGCACCAGTATTGAACTCTGTGGTACACCATTTCTGACTGGCCTCCACCTGGATTTCATAGTGCTCATCACAATCATTTAAGCCTGACAGTTCAGCCAGTTTTCAATCCACTTCACTGTCTGCTTATCTAATCTATACTTCATCAGGTTGTCTATAAGGATGTTTTAGGAGACTGTGTTGGAAGCCTCACTAAAATAAAAATAAACAACATCCATTGCTTCCTGCTCAACCACTGTAAGCAGTCATTTTATCATAGGTATTTTCACTGTTTCTAACTGTGGCTCACTCTACCATCCTGAGAAAGTCATGTATGTGATAGATTTTGCATTTTCTTACTTTTTGGTTTTTTGGCTGTCTATACCTTTATCATCATGTTCTTTAGTCGGACTGATTCTGAGTATTTATCATCCCTAATTGCTTTTTATTTTGAAATACTTTTTCTAGAATCGCCTACAATTTTTATATTTTTTTTTTTTAATGCAGAATGAATTATTCAGTCTCTTCACTAATGTGCCTTCCTATTTAATTTGCTTATTTATAAAGTGTCCTGGAACAGTAGCCACAGATAACCTCCTCACATTTTGCAAGAAGAAATACCAAGTTTCAAAAGTTTCAGCCTTTCCAATAGTAACACTTCTCTTAAAATATAAAGCCTGTATTTTAACCTCTATATAAAAACCTTTAACCTCTATATAAAACTGACAACAACACAGCATTTAAAAATTTTAAAGATTGTTTCAAGCAGAGCAAAAAGAACAAAAGCAGTTAGTGCTTACATATCATAATAGAAGATATTTTCAAGACTAGTTATAGAAAGGTCATAATCTTTTTAGATAGTTATGAAATATCTTTCCTTTGTCCTTGCTAAAATAACTGCTTTCTTCCTTCATCCTACTATGTTTACTGTTGTTTCGGTACATTAGTAGTTAAAAACAAATTGCTAAAGCTGTAAGTATTTAATTAACATAACAAAACAGTGCTTCTGTCCTTCCGGGATCTCCTTTTGACTGAAATACATTTAGAGATGATGAGGGGTACCTTTCATAGGTCCCTCTTGGGAAGTTATGTGCTCAAGTCACGTTTACATTAAAAAGATTTGTTTGTGCAGCTCCCTGTACGCCATTTTAAAGACATCCTTCTTGGAATATCAAATTATATTTTATTTGATAGATGTGAAGTCTGGTAAGAATAAGAGAGTGAATTTTCTTGCTTGCTTGTCCTTCACTTCAAAAATAGCATTTTGCAAGTTATTTAACTTAGACTGATAGGCATATAGGAACTGAAACTACATAGGCTTTCAAATACCTTTACTAAAATATTATCATATTTAGAAATCCCTGATAGCACTGGTGGTTTGAGCTTTTTTATTACTATGAGAAATAACTTTTTTTTCCTTACTTTTAGAAGTCTCTGTTATGCAAAGTGGAAAAATAGAGAGGCATTCAAGATGGAAAAATAGTGACATTTAAGATCAGCTTTGATGATGAAATATGCAGTTTATATACTTGCACTTCATAAAAGCACATCCAACACATTCTTAAACCAGGAAACCAATAATCTATTTATAGTCAAATTTTGAAAAACTACAATGTGTCAGTTTTTGTGTCACACTACATTGATTCACACTCAAAATGAGAGCAATACTTGCAATCAACAAAGTGTCCTTATCATGTATTTTTTTATATATATATAAATATATTTTATACATATATACACATATATATAGATAATCTTAGCATTAACTGAATCCTAGTGCCCCTAAAGAAAATATGAAGCCTCCAGCTGAAATCAATGGGGACAACCTTTGGTCCCTACAGGTTCCAGAAATGCTTCTTTTCTTAATGGCAGAAAGTATTCAAACTGTAGCCTCTAACTTGGTGACACTTCTCAACATTTTAGGTCAGGTCATTTTGCTGCTCAGTCACTCTCTGGTTGTCCTCTTTCTCTTGTATTTTTCCATTTTGATCATGTCCCCTTCTACAACCTAAAACCATATCGAAAATTAATGAAAAAATGTACTGGAAAAGAGTGATTAGGGTGACTAATTTATTTAAAACAAGTACTCATTAAGATGAAAAAAAAACAACAACCCAGCTACTCCATCTTATTTTTTTTTTCCCCAACGAATATCTGTATTGATAAAGAAATTACTATGAAAAATTAATTCTTTTAGGAGGAGGAAAACAAAAAAAAAGACAACAACAAACTAACAACAATAAAAAAGGAAACCTGGACAGAATCTCTCTTAATATTTTTAATTGATTTTTTTAATTTATTATTTCAGCCAAAAATTCCTTTATTTTAGATGATAAGGTGAAATAAGGAGAAAAAATTATTCATGGGAGAAATTAGATTCTAATGCTTTTGCAACCCTTTGTTTTGATGGTTTGGCTGCTCTTGTGAGCCCTCTCTACTGAACCTGCAATAACCAACCTTAATCCGCTTCTTCATAAATATCTGAATAATCACAATGTGCACCTGATCAGTAAGACTTAATGAGAGCGTAACAACTCTTCTTGTACAGCACATTTGAGTTTCCTTCAATTCCTAGTGCTGAAGAGAAGCACAAGGTATGCATCATCCATAGAAAACAACTTGACATGAGCCCACTGAAAGAGAAAAGCACTGGAGAGCTTTTCTGGAAGTTCTTCATCAAGTTCTTTGAAAGTAAAGTATGGCTATGGGACCCCATCTTTGCTGCGCTCTTGATGACCATTTAGTAGTTTAATAGAGAAAAACAGAGGGCAAAAATTCAGACTGTAAGAGAAAAAAAAATAAACAGATTGGGACATGAAGTCTTCCAAAAGTGGGAGCAGAGGAGCTAGGACTGAGTGAGAAAGAGGGCTGAAATTGCATGGAAAAGAAATTACAACAGAAGGAAAAGAAAAGTTGGAACTGGTTGGACATTGAGACTGTGATTAATAAATGTGATTGAAGCAGATGAGGAAAAGGGAGAGATGCAGGCAGAGGGCTGGGGTCAGAGAAGGAGACAGACTGCAGTTAGAAGCCCAGGAACAGAGAATGGGCTGGCATGGCAATAAGTCAAAGAACCTGGATGACCAACACAGGATAAAGATGTGGCAAAAGACTTCAGAAAAATGGGCAGAAGAGTGTGCTCACAAGGGCATCCTGATTGAAGATTATGGAAATGAAGACATTTTTCCCTGATGTTTACAAGTATTTGTGGCACGCACTGGCACAGCACGTGGTGTGAACAGCGTGAGGTAAAATGTAAAGCAAACTGAGAGAAAAACTTTGCCACATTCTTCAGCCCTCCCATTCTTTGGAGCTAGGAAGCAAAACTTGCAATACTTTGAGACATTATCATTTAAGCATGAGCTTAACGTAATCTTGGAGAAGAAAACCCAACACAATGGTATTAAAAGCTACCACATAGAAGGTAAGCAGTTCTCTTGTTTTGCCTTTGTCAGATTATTGATAGTTTGAAGAATTAGAATTATATGCATTAATATGTCATAGTTGTCAATCTATCACTCCATTTGTTATTATCTTATAATAAATTCCATGATCACATAAGAATGTATAGTCTCTATCTCATGAAATAACACATTCTAGATTACCTTCTATATTATATATTTAATTTTTAAAAATTTCTTATTATTTTGCAAGGTATTTTTGTAGGACATGGTCTGCTCTGATTCTTTGGTTAATTGCTACTCTGTGCTATAAACTTTTTTAGTGACCTTAATTTAAGAAGCTCTGTCCCCTTCATTCTCTTTGGTAGGCCTTTCCCATTTTGCACTGAAAAAGTGCTCAGGCTAAAGCCAGGCCTTTCTTTTATTTTAGTGAATTTTATTCTAGTTTAGCTGTGATTTAAAATATGAAGACATTATTTCCCTTCTCTCATTTCTCAGGAAAAGTGTAACATTACACAGAAGTAGAAACTGAACCCAAATAGTTTGGCTTTTCTGAAAGGACAGCATCAGGTTCTGTGATGGGGAGGTGGAGAGGATATCAAGGCTGGCTGGGACTGTCCACTCCCGGACACAAAAGCTATACTTACATTAATAAGCAGAAGAATATCATGCTTTGTGTTTTTACAATGGTACATGATCATCCACGCTGTTTAATGATTTTTCTGTTTCCTGGAAGAGTTTTGTACCAGCTTGTAGTGATCCAGACAATCCCTGGTTGTTATTGGAGTCCCTGGTTATCAGAGATAACCTGATCCAAGGACCAGCCCAGCAGACAGTATTTGCAAGGCACTCTGTTTTGGAGGGGAAGAGAATTTAGCCACATGGAAATAAGGCTGATCGTGCCATTTTCCCTCAGGCTCAGTGAATGTGTCCTGGCCTTGTTCTGTTCAGTGTATGGGGCTAAGCTCAGATTTAGCCATACTGGAGATGTAACGTGTATATACGCACGCATCTGCATAGTCACATAGTATTTCCTCTTAACGGTGAAAAGAGATGAGTTAGGTTAAAGTCAGGATATGCCATGCTCTTTTTTGAGTTTACATATTGATACAGTCAGGGGACTGAAACATTAATTAGTACACATAAGACTCAAGTTACAACAAAGAAACATATTTGGCATTTCTTAAATTTCAATGTTTGATCCTTGCAACCTAGCCAACATTTTCAGAGGTGCCAGGTCTTCTTCTAAGAAACACATAGATCTAAATTTTTGAAAGTGTCAATGTCTGCACTGTCAGAAATCACTAAGTCCTTAAAGACTCAAGAGGTAAAAATCAATGCCTGAGATTTTAGATGGAAGGGAAAAAAGAAAGTTTAAAACTATCTTCTTTGTTCTTGAAAAGAGAGAAATATAATAGCAAACCAGAGTCTGAGAGCTGCTGGCTGATTTTCTCTTCTCAAGCTTTTCTTTTTCTTATGTACTAGTGTATTATGGCCTCTAGGTAGAATTAAAGTGATAGTTGCATATTATTTTGGGGGACACTTTTTGCCTTATTAAAGTCTACCTCTTCCTATAAGTTTCTTACTCATTTTAGCTAGATGCTATGTTGTATTAATGCATTACTTATGATTCTTTCACTTAACAATTAAAGTTGTAGGAACTCAAAAATATCATTAAAAGCAATTTCCTCCCCCCCCCCCAAATATTTTTGTCCATCTAAATTAGCTGCTAAGGAAATTCTTGCTGTCCAAGATGTTGAAGTTTTTAGTCTCAGTTTTTGTTATCTCCTAGAAAATAACAGTCAAAAGGAAATTAAACCAGAAAGGGAGAAATAGTCATCATTATTCCTGAAGTGCATATGGTGCTCGGCTCATATGCAGAATGGCACTTCCTTCTGCATACGTTCTATATCTATATCTATCTATCTGTACCTATATCTACCTATATCTATCTATAACATATATATATATGATATATCTATATCTATTCTATGTCTGTAACACAGATACAGAATCATAGAATCACTGACTGGTTTGGGTTGGAAGGGATCTTTAAAGATCACCTAGTCCCACTCCCCTGCCATGGTCAGGGACATCTTTCACTAGATGGGCATAAGACAAAATAATTGTTAACTTTGTATTCATATATAGATGAAAACATTTTTTCCCCCCATCAACAAGGTATTCCATAGCCATCTGCTTAAGATCTCAGCATTATCTTGTGGGAATGTCTGGACCACTGTTTTGATTTTTATGCTTTATAAATATGAACATTTAAATAAAAAATCTTGTAATTAAAATGCCTTTCCTCCATTTCCCATTTCCTTGTTATTTGTTACAGTTAAGTCCTATATATGGTGTTTCAAGCCAAACTTATGGATAGATAAACCATTTTAGGTAACTGTCCTCAATATCTGCTTTGGAACCTTATGAAAAGAAATCTACAAGCTTCAAGTAAAATCTTTAGATCAAGCTCTCATCTTCACACTTTCTAAAAAAGAGAAAAAGAGAGATGTAAAACTGAAGAGCAAATGATTTAGCAAGGGAAAAGAAATTATTCTAGAGGAAGATCCCTGAGCAATCCATCGAAGAAGCTCTTTTATGCCCTTTCTATTTTTTTAAGCACAAAACATAAGAGCTCGTTTGTTTGTTAGGCAAACCTTGACCTATGACACTACCTGCTGCAAACCTCTCCACCATCTTTTTGCTTCATTCACCTTGATTCTGAGTTCAGTTTCTTTGCAAGCTGCTAATGACCTAATGACCAAATTGTATGGTTCATTATTATGTTATTGTCAGCAATGCTACTGAGGCTGTGTTATGCCAAAGCTACTGCAATCAAGGACCTGTGGTCCAAGGCACACTGTCAGTGCCATGAGCTCACTTTCCTGCAGCTTGTTGTTTCAAGACGTATTTCCTCTCCTCTTAGACTTGAACACACCTGCTTGTTGCTTTTCCTAAGCCTAATCCATGGAAAAACTCAAGTTTTCAGATTGTCTCGGAGGTCCTGGTGCTGGTCATTGGCCCATGAGAGGCCTTGAGAGCCTTGATATCTCCAGGTTTCACCATTACATCTGCGTCCACCCTGCTTGCCTATTACATATGATAAGGTAAGACATATATATTGCAGAGGAATATATATATCAAAGTGCTGTGTGCATATAAGTCAGAGATGCATAAAAGCAGTCTCCAAACTAAATCTCTGATCAAGCTCTCAGACACATTATAAAGTCTAATACAAATCTTTTGCCCTATGAAAAGCAAGTCGTTTTCCTCATCTTCTACTTCTACATTGACCCAAATTATTTAACTATCAAATTCAGTTAAAATGTTTTAAAAAGAACTGTAAATGTGAGTTTCCCCTTCCCATAAAATATGACACAGAAAACTTTTTCCACAGATCACCATTCATTTATACAGTATTTTCCTTTTTTTTGGATGCTTCTGCTAAAGGTTCAGATAAGGGAGGTCTTGATCTTCCACCGGTCAAATCTGTGACTCATCATACTTAAGTACAAATTTTGCTATACTGTAATTTCTTGGCCACTTACCCAGTTACGTGCAAATAAAATAACTGAGTTCCATTTATATTATTACACCCCATTTCCAAAAATACTTTAAACAGGGAAGAAACATAAATTTTCAAGAAAGCTGTTACATCTGTTACAGCATGATGATAGCACTTCAGATATCAGAGACAGAAAAAGACCTCTGTTTTCATCCACTATCAATAAAAAATTGATCTCCACATTATATGCTCATCTGTAACACATACGGCACTGGAAGGAAGATCCCATGAGTGCAGAGCCTGAGGCTCTGCCACTGCCCTCTACCTTTCCCTGAGCACATTAAGTGTCATGTTTTTCCTTTCATTGCTCTCCTTTTATCTACTCTTCTAAACCTCTTTGTTCCTCTGTTTGGTTTTCATCTACTCTGAGCTGCTGCTGTGGTACTGAATGCTGATGAGATGATAAAGCACTCTAACTCAGAAGGTTATTTTTTTGTTGTATTTCTTAGCATAAAAGCCATCCTGTATTTATATGGGGAATCTCTGCATCCAGGTTAAGGGCAATTAACTCAGCTGCTTGCAAGCACCCTGGGTGTGCGAGGGATTGCAGGTATGGGTCAACACTGCAACACGGACAGAGACTGATAATGCGACACTCTTTCAACTCGTGTTGCTGATTCTCACCCACTCCTGCCTTCCTAATGCTCTGCTGTTGCTGTTCTGCTGCTGCTTCAGTCCTAGCTCTGTCACTGTCACTGTGCAGAGATATTCCCAGTCCCGTCCCTCCTCTGCTGGCTCCTCAGGTTGGTGTGTTGGCATTTCTGATTCCTTCCTTGGCCTGACTGTGCTAGTTACCACTTTCAACAAAAATACATGTACAGTTACATTACCTCCATTTTTTTGTTGTTTTCAGAACTGGAACAAACAAAATTAAAAGCATAGGACTGAAGTGACCCTTCAAGATCACTTCCCCCCACTTAAGGACACTTGTAGTTTATTCAATAAGTGCAGAAGAGGTTATATGAATGCTTAGGTTTGTACTATGAAGACACACTACAAAATAACTTTTAACAGTCAGCAAAATAATAAAACTTTTAATCAGAGAAAACAATAAAGCATTTTGTCAAAGAAAGCAAAAATCTCAGGAAATAAAACCTTCAGAGAAAATAATACTGAGTTTTTAAACTCACTCTCTATTTTTCTCCTTGATAGGAGAATAGTTAGGCAGAAGGGTTGAATTTAAATAACTATAGCATGCACATCATGTATCACGCATATCACCATTAACAAGGGAAATTAAAAAAAGTCAGATTTCTTTCACAAGCTTCATAAGAATTTGGCTTGAAAGGACCCAAAATAACTCAAGAAAGATTTTTAAATTTTGTTTGGCACCTCAGCTCCAGGATGACAAATCAAGAATATATAGATGTTACATTGCTGTATAGTATTTTAGCCCCACTAAAAAAACCTCATTTGAAACCTTTGAAAATAAAAACTATTTTTTATTTTGCTTAGTTCCTTAATAATTTCCTCCCTATGTAACTGATAGAGATAAAAAGCTGTTTTTTTCTGTAGACAGTGTAGACCTCTTGTTTACCCTTTCCACTTTATAATCACTCATAGTGATCCATCTTCTAGAACAAATACAAACAAGATGCATTCAGCATTTTTTCCCATCACTGCAACTCTTGGCAGAATATAGATTAAAAAAGAATTCAATTCAGAGAAGGTGAAAGTGGTTCTGATCAATTGGTGGAAGCAACTTGACAAAATGGGAAAGCTGAAGCTTTTTCAAACTGCATAGTGAGCCATCACAGTGCTGCTGATATGCTATGCAGGTACTGTTTTTCTCTGCACAGCTGAAAGTTATTATTTCATGTAAGAGATAGAAACTATCAAGACTATCAGATCTGCTGGTGCTGCTACAATATCAGACAAACACATGGATTTTATATATATGTATAAATATTTGTATGGCTAGTAGCTGAAGATATTCTGAGATTATTCTTCCATTTATGACCTCAATGCAGACCAGATAAATTTATGGAAAAGTCCACAGAATTTAACAAGGGTGAAAGAGTATAAATACAGAAATACCATTTCCCTTACCTAGAGGATTAGATTCTATCAAATATTCTGTGCATGCAATTCTTTATTATAAAAAAATTTATAGTGTTAAAATTCTCAGGAGAGATTTGTGTTCTCTGCTAAGCTTTACAGAAATTTCCCATAAATATAAGCTGCCTCTAAAGGCACGTGTAGGGTGATTGCAGCAGTGATGTTTTTTCCCAGGAAAAACATGTTACCACTGTCTTCTTAGGTTGCATCTATTCACTTTTAGCGGCAATGCTGTTGTCTAGATATTCCAGGTGCTTGCTGCTTTGGGAGAAGTCTCCTGTCTTGTTAGACATCCTCGAAATTAACATCTACACCAAATAAAGACTGAGGACTGAAGAGAGACTGTTGTTGATAAAGAAAAGGCAGTTCTGCCACCCTCCTGTTAGCACCCCCTAAGTCTGATTGTTTCAATGGACTACTCCGTAAGAGGATTTTAGGTAAAGATTTCCCAGACTTTAATTTTAGACAGGAACAGGAGAGATTTAAGATCACCTTTTCCCTGAATCAATCTAGAAAAATAGTATAAATATGGATTCACTGAAGAAGATCTAAAGAGGGTGTATGGTTATTTCCATTTACCCAGGAAAGACTGGGTTATATTAGCAGTCCGGTCATAGTAAGCACACACTACGGCCCACAGGAGACAGCTCAGCCAGGTAAACATGTCCTGTAACTCCCTCTCACCCACTATATCCACACCCCCACTGCTGCCAGCACCCGTGGATTCACTGGCAAAGCTTTAAAAAATAGAGAATGAACGACATCACTACTGTTCAGAGGAAAGGATTCTTTGATACAACAGAATGGATCCAACAGCATGACATTTTTTGTGAATTTCTCTAGAAACCCTTTAAGAATGATAAAGAAGAAAAATGTTTTGCCATTCTATGGATTTAAAGAAGAAAATTGACATTTTTGGTGACATGGACAGTGGGATTGAGTGCACCCTCAGCAAGTTTGCCGACAACACCAAGCTGTGTGTCACGGCCTACTCGCTGGAGGGAAGGGATGCCATCCAAAGGGACCTTGAAAGGCTTGGGAGGTGGGCCTGTGCGAACCTCATGAAGTTCAACAAGGCCAAGTGCAAGGTCCTGCACCTGGGTCATGGCAATCCCAGGTGCAAATAGAGGTTGGGCAGATAATGGCTTGAGAGCAACCCTGAGGAGAAGGACTTGGGGGTGTTGGTGGATGAGAAGCTCAACATGAGCAGGCAATGTGCACTTGCAGCCCAGAAAGACAACCGCATCCTGGGCTGCATCAAAAGTGTGGCCAGCAGATCGAGGGAGGTGCTTCTGCCCCTCTACTCTGCTCTGGTGAGACCCCACCTGGAGTCCAGCTCTGGAGTCCTCACCACAAGAAGGACATGGACCTGTTGGAGTGGGTCCAGCGGTGGGCCACGAAGATGATCAGAGGGCTGGAGCACCTATGCTATGAGGAGAGGCTGAGAGAGTTGGGGTTGTTCAGCCTGGAGAAGACAAGGTTCTGAGGAGACCTTATAGCAGCCTTCTAGTACCTAAAGGGGACCTACATGAAGGATGGGGAGGGACTTTTTATCAGGGAATGTAATGATAGGACAGGGGGTAATGGCCTCAAGTTGAGAGAGGGTAGATTTAGATTGGTTATCAGCAAAAAATTCTTTACTGTAAGGGTAGTGAAGGACTGCAACAAGTTGCCCAGGGCAGTTGTCGATCCCCCGTACTTGAAGGTGTTCAAGGACAGGCTGGATGAGGCTTTGAGCAGCCTAGTCTAGTGGGAGGTGTCCCTGCCCATGTCAGGGGGGTTGGAACTAAATGATCTTTAAGGTCCCTTCCAACCCCAACCATTCTGTGATTCTGTGATTTTAAGATGTTATTTCTTTGGAAATTGTTGACATTTGCATTTTAAATCCTCTACAGGGCTTCTGAGAGTCACCTGTTTAATACATTTTATAACTGTGGTAGGTTGACCTTGGCTGGTTACCAGATGTACACCCAGCTACTCTCACCCCTCTCCTCAACAGGAGTTGCAGGGAAGTAAGACGGAAAATCTCGTGGGTCAAGATAAAGACAGAGATCACTTATAAATTACCATCATGGTCAAATCAGGCTTGACTTGGGGAAAATTGATTTAATTTATTACTAGTTAAAAATAGAGCTGGATGGTGAGAAATAAAGACAAGTTAAAGCGACACTTTCTCCTTTCCCTCTGAGTGGCACGGGGAGGGGGGGGGGCTACAGTTCCTCCATACAGTAACGGTTCCTTCTACACTAACAGTTCCTCTCCGCTGATTGTTCTTCCACTTTTTCTTTAGTCGAGTATGCATCCTCTCCATGGTCTGCAGACCTTCAGGGTAGAGTCCTTCTCTACTCCAGTGTGGGATCTCCCAGGATGCAGCTTCCTCCAGGGCATATCCCCCTGCTCCAGTGTGGGGTCTCCATGGGCTGTAGTATAACTGCGCCACTGTCGTCTCTTCCACGGGCAGCAGGGGAATCTCTGCTCTGGCACCTGGACCACCTAGTCCTCCTTCTTTAATCTTGGTGTTTGCAGGATTGTTTCTCACACTTCCCCCTCCTTCACTGCTGTGTGGTGTTTTTTAACATTTCTTATATATGTTCTCCCAGAGACACCATAAACTCCTCTGAGCTGTGTCCTGCAGTGAGTCTGTTTTGGAACCATCTTGAACCACCTCTGTCAAGCACTGGGGAAGGCCTCAGCTTCTGCTCACAGAGGCCACCCCTGCAGCTCCCACCATTACCAAAACCTTGCCACCTATATCCACTACAAGAAGCTATAAGAGAAATTATATTTATTGCAAATATAATTATATAAAGTCACACATACACTGTTCCCGAACACACTGTGATTTCTAACCTTCTCATCAACTTGCCTAATATTGATGAGCTGAACACATTCACACATTTAAGAATATAGACAATTCCATGGACTGAACAGGAAATTGTCATACTTCTGGTAGGCATAATTTTTAAGAAATTATTTTGCATTTTTCCTGCATTTTTACATTAATATAAAAGGAAACCTGTTAAAATCTATGATGCATGGCAAAAAGGGTGGTCTAACACAGACTTATTTTAAGTCAATACGTTTAATCAGTTAAAAGTTGTTGCAGACCTAATGTCAAGATGTTCGTGTCTTTTTTTTTCAGTATTACATCTAGATATGGAGCTGAAACAAACTGCACTAAACTGCGAGGATCTGAATTGTGTGCTCATCGGAATTATAAAGAGATGATTGCAGCACTGATTGTCATAGCAACTGAAACATAACAGACATGAAGTATTTTGACATTATTCTGACGCATAGGCTCTGTACTTCCGAACTTACTGACACGGTATGAAGCAAGCACTCCCACTTGGCAGGGCTAACAGCCAGTATAGCAGTGGGGAATGAAAGGTAATAGGAAATCATTGAGGACCTAATTGGAACAGCCAAAAGTCCTGAGACGTACATGATATTCAGCCTATTAGGAAAAACAGAATATTAGAAACTCTATTTCACATCAGAAGATAGAGCTGTAGAGAAAAAACTAGAAATAATGCTTGACTGAGCATTCATATCAGGCCACCAGTGTGAGAGAACAACACGTTGTCTCCATGGTCAGGGGAACAAATGAAAGACAATTGGCTCAAAGCCTGCCATCACATATGGGTCTGGACACCTTCCTGCACTAGCTCCACACACCACCTCTCTCAGCCTGGTCCTTTGCCTTTGGAGGTCGGTTCACCTGTCTATGAGTGCAAGCAGCAGCAGAACAGAGTAACATGAAGAGAGAGTTGCATATAGGAGGACAGAACCAAGAACAAGTCTTATGAGGAGTGGCTAAGGGAACTAGAGTTGTTTAGTTTGGAGAAAAGGAAGGTAAAGGGAGACCTTATACCTCTTTACAACTACCTGAAACGAGGTTGTAGAGAGGTGGCTGTTGGTCTCTTCTCCCAGGTAACAAGCAATAGGACAAGAGGAAATGGCCTCAAGTTGCGCCAGGGGAGGTTTTGATTGGATAGTAGGAAAAATTTGTTCACCAAAAGGGTTAACAAACATCGGAACAGGCTGCCCAGGGAAGTGGTTGAGTCACTATGCCTGGAGATATTTAAAAGAGTGTAGACGTGGCACCTAGGGACATGGTTTAGTGGTGGAATTGGCAGCTTTAAGTTTCTAGTTGCGACTCGATGATCTTAAGGGTCTTTTCCAACCTAAATGATTCTATGATTCTAAGACCTGAATAAACTTTTTGCCACGGATTTTTAAACTGCTTCTCCAATCCTGCTGCTGCACACACAAGCTTTGTCCTAGAGCCCTCCTCTGCTTTAAAAGACCAGATAACTGTGAAGTCTATAAACTGTGAGAGGAGCTTTTCTAGAAAGAGCAGGAGACTACTGTGACACAGCTATTGCTGTTCATATATTGTACTACTTGGTTACATAGCTAAGTGCCCCAAAATAAGTTATTATCACTTTATTTTGTCTTTTAAATAAGTTTAGTCTGGTTTTCAAGAACGCTGATAAGTGTCCCTTCTCTGAGGAATCATAGAATCACAGAATCATAGAATGCGTTGGGTTGGAAGGGACCTTTAAAGGTCATCTAGTCCAACCCCCCTGAAATGAGCAGGGACATCTTCAACCAGAATCCCATTGCCTTTACTCAGCAAGAAGAAAAGAAACATTCCATTTCTGAAAAAGGTAAGCTTGCAAGGTGCATTAACATGCAAAAACTGTTTGAAGAACCTGCAAACTTGCAAAATTCTATCTAAATTTTCAATGAAGCTATGATTTGGCCTTAGTTATATTAGTAAAGTTTATTTAATTCTGAGTTGTATTAGTCATCAGAATAAAAAGTATAATACAGGCAACGTAAGGAATTGGATAACAAAAATTTAATATTTAAGAGGTTACCTTGCTTGCCCACATCACATTCATGTACAATTTTTTAAGGCAGACTCCTTCACCTCCAAAACTTTGCTTTTCTTTCAACTTTCCAGGGGAGAAAACACCAGCAGTTTAGTGTAATAAAAACCTGACCACATTCAGTTTTTGCCACTGACAGCACAAGAGCTAAAACTTCGCTGTTTTACTCCACCATGCCAAGAATCATTACTCAGCAAGATCTCTTCCATTAATTTCTGACAAGATCAGAAGAGCTTAAAATACTAATGCAGACTACAACATCAATATTAATAGTAGCAGCCACCTTCTCCAAAGAAAAAAACATTCTGAATGAGAGACAATTTACATACATATATATATTTGTGTATGTATATATTACCTGGAACAGAAACCTGGGACTTCTCCATGTGTCAGGTCTCATTCATTTTAGTAATGTGGTGTCAGTATACTGCCAGCATTTACAACAGAACTGTCGCAGATGGTGTGTTTAAAATAGAACTGGCAAATTCTGTTGTTTCACCTGAGGTGCATTGAAGCGACGCAATACTTTATGGGAAAGCTGAAAATTTTATTCTAGATTAAAATAAGGAAGATTGGATTAACTCCTCAAATGTAATAGTCTCTTTTTTAGCTGAGGACCTCACTATGAGGTACTTTGTTCAACATCTTCACCAAGTGTTTTTTGTATAACAGTGCAAAGAGTACAAAATAGTGTCAACTCATAGATTTCCAAGTTCCAGTATTTTCTGGATCTGTTTACAAAAGATAAGGAGCTGAACCTTGAAAATAATTCAAAAAAAGAAGTCTCATTGAGGATAGTGTGGATATGTTCATGAGGTTAACAAACCCAATATGTTATAAATTCCCTAAAATAAAATACTGCAGAAACATGAATTAGAATAACAGTACAAATTTGCAATTTAGAGACAAGTACTCATTTGTCACATTTTAACATGCCTTTGAAAATTATTTCATCTGGGAAAACTGAGGGGGAGAGAGAGTCTATCATGCACCTTTTGAAGTAACATGAGTGCTTTTTGTATTTTGAGTTGAAAGAAAACAAACTTACAGTATTTCTAACTTTAATGGGAAGTTATGGCTCAGGGGAGTTACAAGTAGGTGAATTTAAAATTCTGATTTTATTTTACAAGGTAGGAAACCGGTTGTGTAGATATACCATAGATTTCTGCAAGCTGTTCCTCTTATAGATCTCCATTAGCGAGGAACTACATATGATAAGTTAGTTCAGTCACAGCCACTGAGAGCTTGATTATTATTTTTTTGTTGTTCAAAACTAACACTGAACACTATCAGCTGATGTACTGATTATCTAGATAGGTCTCTGTCATAGTCTGAGACTAGGCAGTGCAAGAATAATGGGCTTTCAAGCACAGTTTCAAGCTAATTTAAATCAGTGATAGGATGATAAAGCTTTTATATCCTAACATCAGTTCTCCTACCCTGAATATGATAAAATATTACTGATGTATGACAATAAATGAGAGTCTAGCTTTAGAGTTATAGACACTGCTCAGGTATAAGTTTGTGCAGGTATAGAGTTTCACTGCATGATAGTAACAGTGAGCAGATAAACCACTATTTCTGGTAATGTAAAAAAATCCTGAAGTAGGAAGGTATTATTATTATACAAGAGTTGGGCAAACTCAACAAGGAGTGTTGCAGCATCTCCTGATTTAAATATGTAAGAATATTTTAAAATAAGAAGTCACAGACGCAACTCTCCTTTCTTTGCACTCCCCATATTCAAATCAGTTGCATTGATTACTCTTTCCACAGTTGTCCTCTCTTGCTGCCCACTCTGCTCCCGCTTCAATCCTGCCAAGCCCCCACTGAGACTTAAAGACGCAGATGCTTGGCAATGAGCTACACGTGCCTGACCCATGATCTGTTCCCTCTCACACCTCCAGCAGGTACTTTGCTCACTCTTTGCTGCCCATGAAGAAGCTGGACCTGACCCTGAAGGCATTTTGCTCGCTTAACTATCAGGGCAGAGTGATAGCTTGGCAGCATGACTCTCAGCAGCTGTTGACAAACCAGCTGTGGAACCCAGATGCCCAGTTCCAAAGTTATCAACCACTATTCTGATCAGTAAGTTATTTATAAGCTGTACCACACATTCTTCTATTGCTTATTCTCCTCTATCACACATCCTACATTCAACTTTATTTGCTTATGCATACACTAAACATGCATTGATATTCTCATCATTAGCAGCATCATATTTTGCAGGCATTCAATACATCTTTAGATAATGTACTTTGCCATTTCACTCTTCAAAAATTTTCTTCATATAACACTACAGGTATTTTCTACAGACATCTGCTTTTGAGTCAGTTACCTACACAAGTTCCATATTCATTCAGTTGCAGAGCTACAATAATTTGAGATCAACACTTTCAGGCTGGCATAACATTTCTTTAGCTTAGAGTATAAATTTGATTTGCTTTTCAAAAGAAATCTTGTAGAGTTCTTTTCCTCCTTAAAACAAATAAATAAATAATGCAGTGCTTCTACTAAAAACAGTCTAAATATGGGACTGTATGTATTGAATAACAAGCTACAAACATAAGGACACCATTTTGCAATGTTATTAAAACTGTTTTGAATTTTTTGAACTGAATTAATTCAGTTTCCATACAGGAGAGAAAATATGATATTGTTATTTTCATTCTGAACTCTAGGAAATTTTGAACATATTGAGGGTTTAGAGATGGTCTGGGTCTCCTTAAAGACCTGTGAATCTTCACTAAGTATTGGTTTCTGCCTTTTGTGCCATGTGACATGTTTACTTCTTCTTCCAATGCACTTTTCTCTTCTTGATATCAAGACCATCTCTGTGACTTTGCTGCTCTCCGTGTTAGAAGGCTCTTGATCCGTAGCTGATCTTATTCAAAGAGGAGCTGAAAACCTCAAAGCCAAAGGAAACACCACTTGCTTCAGTGATGTCACGTTTAGATGTGTAAATGGAGTTTAAAGATCTGAATTCTAAGCACATATGAGGGAAATGTTTTGTATAACTCTGCATGCAATCACTTTTGTGAGTGAAAAAAGACATCTGTTTTACCCAACGCCCTTCTTTTGCTGTAGCTATAAATATCAAAAATGTTTTGATTTTCTAATTTCATAAGGCAAAGATAAACATTCTTGAGATGTTTCCTAAAAAAAACCATGGTGGACTGTACTCTCACCAACTGTTTATTCTCCTTTAAAACCCTAACATTGCTTTAGGTTCAGCTGCAGTTCAAGCAAATAGCATGGGAAAATAATACATGAACCATCCATTTTTTGTCTATATTCAATTAAAGATGTCTTGAATAGTCTAGCCATAAGAAATATTTTGTGTTGTAAAACAATATCCTTCAAGGTGAAGCCTGATTTTATTAAGAATATAAACAAGTTTTATACCTTTTTCACTATTCAGTCTGTAATCTAAAACTCTCTTAGGCTCTAAGAACAATTCATTATAATTCAACAATACTATAATAAAGGCCTTGAAGGTTATTGGATTTTTTTAGTCAGCTTGTCTATCTTTTAAAGTAAATTCATGTTCATAAAACCTAGTACATTTGTTGCAGTCAAGGATTAAATTCTTCTGGCAGTTGTTTTAAGAAGTAAGAGCTAAAGTCAAAGATGCAAAAAATATGTTTATAAATTAATATATAATAAGAAATATTGCACAAAACAAAGAATTCATAAATGTTTGAGAAATTCAGGTTAACACTTAGCCTTAATTGTGGATGGAGAAATAACTATTATGCAGGCTTTCCTTTTTTAGGTTGACATGAGTTTTGAAATTTAATTTACTAATTGTGCATGATACTGGGTTATATTGACTTTTGTCCAATAACTACGTCTTTAGTTTAAGACAATACTTCAACCATTTCCCTTTCAAAAATGACTTGGCTCCTTGAATCTGGATTCAATAGAAAGCAAAATAGGAAAATCAATACTTACCCTTCTATTAAACCTTTTTGGATATTTAGATACCTGAAAAATTACATTTGGACAGAACATGCCATAAATCATGGTTATAATGAACAATGGTACTGTTTTCCCAAACTCTTCTTTGTTTGTATATTCCACCTGATAGCGACCACTGGCAACCATAAAGCCTCCAATTTAAGAAAGCTCTACAGCCAGACTATATATTCTCAGTTAATTGACCATATTTCCTACATTTGCCATGTCCTCATAATCTATATTCTGAGAGTTGCTGACAAATTTTTCAACAGGAGCAGGGGACCCTGACAATATCACCTACTAGGATTGTGAGCAATACTCAGCTCTCAAAGTTAATTTTAGGTACTCTGAAGACTTACATTTGCGTAGATGCACTGTTTATATTTGACTTGTGTTTGAAAGCTAAACTTACTTTCAAATAAGAAGAGGTTATATAGCAATTACAGGATTTGAAGAGTTTGTCTGATAATCTAAACCTATAATTATTTTATCTTACATTTGATGTGAACATGAAGATTCTTTCCCTCTTTTTTATCCAACTTTATTAATTGATATATATAAATAAAATAATGAATATACTTTTATTGAACTCATAAATGGACAAAAATTCTTACAGAAACCACACCTATGCAGGTGTGGTGTGTATGTATGTGTGTTAATTTAGGATCTCTGCATTCAGTTTTCACTTCTAATTTTATTTTTTTTTTTATCTTTGGAAATTCCAAATCAGATTCAGTTTCTTAGAAGAGTAGTGATGTCTCCACATCTCGGAGAAGAGAAGGCTCTGGGAAGACCTTATAGCAGCCTTCCAGTACTTCAAGGGGGGTTACAGGAAAGCTGGGGAGGGACTCTTTATCAGGGAGTGTAGTGACAGAACAAGGGGTAATGGTTTTAAACTGAAAGAGGGGAGATTTAGATTAGATGTGAGGCAGAAATTCTTTACTGTGAGGGTGGTGAGACACTGGACCAGGTTGCCCAGAGAAGCTGTGGATGCCCCATCCCTGGAGGTGTTCAAGGCCAGGTTGGATGGGGCTTTGAGCAGCCTGGTCTAGTGGGAGGTGTCCCTGCCCATGGCAGGGGGGTTTGGAACTAGATGATCTTTAAGGTCCCTTCCAACACAAACCATTCTACGATTCTATGATTCTGTATCAGTGTAAGGTTTATTATTTATGAGGGTAAGAATCAGTCTGCACAGATAATACCAAAATGTATTATTTACCATCTTCCAAACACGTTTTTCCCAATTAGAAAAACAAAATGGAAAAGAAAACAACAAACAAAGAAAAAAGAAAACAAAAAAAACCCTACCAACTACAAAATATTAAGTTCTAATAATTCTCCCTTTATTTGTTCTGTAACCAGCAGTTACAAGAGAGCAAAGCATCCATATCATTCCCGAAATTCTACTACTTAAATTTTGAGACCAAATTTTATCTAAAACAGGAAGAAATCTAGTAACCTCAAAGTGAGGATGAATCTCTGACATGATTTGCTGTGTCAGGGATAGTCAGAGAGCATATAACACAGCTGTCCCACTCCCAGGCAGCCAGAAAGGCATCACTACATGTAATGACCTCAGAGTAAAAGCTGAGTCACTAGTGTGACTGGCCTGTTTCTTACCTCCCATGGATGACAGTAAGCTTTTTATAATAGATTTTGGACAACCAAAATAAAAAGGGTTGCTATGCCAGTTCTGCCTACAAGAAACTTCATTATCAACTGTGTCTGTATGTCTCTTGAAAATGAGTTTTAGAGGAGAAATTTGGATGGAGAGAAAATTCTAAAATTGGCATCTGCCTGACAGTGGTCTTAAGGAATAGATAAAATAACTACACATCCCACCCAAGCTTTAAATGCTGAATCCCACTATCAGCAGTCACTGATAGTTAAAAATAAATAAATAAAATAAATAAAATAAAACAAAACACTAAGGTTGCAGTTCTTTCTTTAGGTGACTTTTTCAAATTAAGGTAGAATAATTCCAAGATTCATTACTTTCTTTATGCCTCTAGTTATAAATAAGTATCTAAAATATAAAATATCACACATTTTAATGCACGGAGTTTACCAGTATCACCAGAAAGTGAGGACTGCTATTTGAGTAAATGATGCTAGGTATATCACAATTATCCTTTCACTTTGGATTATGTTTTTACTAATTCACATTTTAAAAGAAATCTGCCTACAAAGCCACCAAAGGAAATCCTCCCATTCAGAATGCAATCCTCCATTTCCTAATTTCATTTTCTGAATTGAGTACAGAATTGCGCAAATATAACTGATAGCAGAACTTAATCTCAGCTCTGGCTTGCGGCGTCTCATGTAATCTATTTCAGGAAATCTTAATTTCTGTTAAGAACGGAAGACATTGTTATGTCAAAAACGTTCTATGGTCTAAAAGTAGCAGTACCAAAGTAATGAGCATTGGAATGCCTGACTTCTACATCTGGCCACCTCTGTCCTCCTTTAGGCAAAAAGAAATCTCTGTGGGTGAAATGCCATCACCTTATCCTTCTCCAAGCTCAGGCTCTCATGAGTACTGCCCAGGACACATTTGGCTCTGCCTTGGAATTCCCAGTCTCAAACTTACTCCTGAAGGTCATGATTTTATCCTTTCTTTAAATAATAAATATTATCATTCTTTTCTGATTTTAGTGGAATATGTTGCCACTACACCGCCATAATCCATCTGCAAACTCAGGTCAAAAGTAAAAGCATTTACCCATGATGTGGGAGCAGAGATTCAAGCCCGTATCTTCTATATAACAATCCATGTATATAGTCATTGTGACTGGACCATGGGCCTTTTAGCTCTTCCTTATAAAATGTTGATGGAAAGAACAATATGTGTCCAGGGACAGAAGGTTGCTGGTTTGTACAGGAATGCTTCAGAATAGGTTACTGGAAAGTTTTGTTGGATTTTGTTAAATGCTTTCAGGCAAAGATATAACTGAAAGCCATGTCTCTGTGTAAGTGCACTAATACATTTACCATCTGCATTTTGATAGAGTTAATAGAAACTGCATTTTCAGTGCATTGATCTGTTGACTGGATTTGAAATACTCTTACCAGCTGAAGCTGTTTAAGCTATACAAGTTTGGCCACTAGTTCAGCAATGACTTTTAGAATCATTATTCTGGGATTTAAAAAAGTTTAAAGGGTTAAGAAACAGAATGTACTTGAAGTTCTTAGTAACATGCCATCAACATTTCTTTTGTGTATGTATTTAAAAATATTTCTGTAAAGTACATTTAGCATATTTTTTTTTCTTGGACTTTCATATACTTTACTTAAGAGTAAGGTGTTCTGTTATGATGATTGTTATTTTAATGTGCACAAATATGAAATAATTAAGAATTTAAAAAAAAAAAAAAAAGATTTTGTCTAAACATTTTTGGGGATTCACAGAAATTCCAGTCTCTCAGAGAATATTACCCCCAAAAGAGGAAGTTTAAGAAAAAAAAAATAGTGGAAGAAAAAAGCAGAGAGAAGAAAGTTGAAATAAAAAGACAAGAAATGTCTGTATCAAAACTCAAACAATAGCAGTCATAGCTTCTATTCACAATTAGATTTGTATGCTAAAATGAACACTGTGTTTAGTATCAAGACATGTTGTTTGACATGTTGTATCTGCTTACATTATTTAGAAGAAATTATGTTAGGTTGCCACTTGGATAGCAACAGTATACCTATTGAAAACTTTTTTTATCATACCTTACCAGTTGTAAAGACAAGATGAGAAACTCATTGTTTTGTTTAAAAGCAGTTTCTGCATTCTATATTACTTAATATAAGACAAACAGACCTGTTGTTCATACTTTCAAAGACTATCTTGTAAAAAAACTAAATGTGATTTCCATTGTATATCTAATTTTTCTAAATTATGCTGATCTGGATATCTCTAATTAAAGACACCTATAGTTCAGTAAATGATCTAGTCTATGAATTGAAGCTCCTACTTTAATTTTACATTCAATGTTTGAGATCAGTGAGGTCTCCTAATTTCCTTCAGTGTGGTCAGAAACTTCCTTCACGTCCTTTGTGGTGCTTTCACATTTTTCATAGGAAAAGATACTTTGGGATCTCCCCATAGTTAAGTACATATATCTATCTATCTCTGTCTTGGTTTGAGGTAAAACAGAACCAATTTTCTGTTCAGGCATTTTACTTTTTAGGTAAACCACGTCTAACTCTCTGAAATTAACAGCTTATTGTGCAGAAAACTGTTCATTCTCAGAGTGATAAGACCTATGTTTGTAGTAAATGCCAAGGAATGGTATGCAGAGAGGCTCCTGCTTATTCTTATTGCAATAACCTAATTTCATTATTTGTCCCCTTGGAAGGTCAGAAGCGGAAAAGCGTAGAGGGGTCCCACCTACCAGGAGGAGCAGACAGGACAGGTGACCCAAAACTGACCAACAGGGCATTCCATCCCGTCTGCCTCAAGCTCAGTATAAAAGCTGGTGGATCAAAGGGTCAGCCCTCTTTCTTCAATGGCCAGCGCCCAAGGACGACTCTGTCTGTTCCTCTGCCTTTGATATCACAGATTCACAGAATCACAGAATAGTTCAGGTTGGAAGGGACCTTAAAGATCGTCTAGCTCCAACCCCCGTGCCCTGGGCAGGGACACCAAACTATCTCACAACTAGTACATGTGTGTTCCTGACTCCAGATCCAGAATCCAGCTCCCATCTGTCGCTGAGTCCAGTCAGGGACTTTCCCAGTGCCCGCCAGTCATGTGATTGTCATCTTGGGAACTTGATATGGTTTTATATATATTGTATCTATTTAATTATTTTCTTTTTATTTTATTATTAATATTTCATTAAAGTAGTTTAGTTTCTTTTCAAGTCATAAATCGCTTTATCTCTCTCCCTCCTCTCCTCAGAGTGAGAGGTCATCTCGTCATTGGCCAATCCAGCCCACACCACGACAATCTCATGTGAGGTATATATAAAATACACAAGCTAAGTGTTCTAATGCTAAATTTTTTCATAGGTCTTACCAAAATAGAATGCATAAGCTTCATATAATAATTCACCTTTTCTTACTTAGATGGACTATAGGAATAAAAGGTGAAACATGATCCTTAATTGCTACCATTTAATTTAATTCTTTATGTTAAAATAAATTGCCTCTATTCCTGGTTCATGTTCTCAGAGAGGCTAATTTTAACTCTTCCTCATAAAAAAAAATGGGTAATAACAATTTGTCTTCAAAGCAATTGCCAGTGCTCACAGGTAACTTAGATTTGAATGTGATGGGATTTTTTTGTGTGTGAAAATTTTCCAAAAACATTCTGTGAAATACTTTAATCGATATGCATATAATGATTTAAGATTATCTCCTCTATCCCATTATTTCAAAAGGTCACTTGTTTATGACTGTGTATATACAAGGCTTTATTGCTGTTACTGCTACTATTAATAATACCATTTCTTCCAATTCAATTTTATGAGTGGAATAATTCTACTTGTTTTGACTAACATGCAGGTCTGGTCAGCAATTACCAGAGTCATCATCCCATCTTTGTATTTAATTTTGCATTACTCTCCTGTGCTTAGATTTTTTTTTCCCTCTTCTTCACTTTAATTGTTTACCTTTGAGACTATTTTACTAAGTAAATCAATAACTCCACAATTCACATTGATCTCATTTATTAATGGGCCTACTTTCTCATTTTGGTCTCTCTTTTTTTTTTTTTTTTTTTTTTTAGTTTCTGCATAGCCTTTTATGTAGACTGATATCTGAAAACCTGTCCGAAATTAGATAAGTTTGCTGAATCATCAAAACAGTGTTATAGAGGACTACCCATAAGTACAGGATCCTATCAATAGTTTTAGGAACTGTGTAAGCATTGATGTGGAAACCAAAATAGCCATGTCGGAAACTCACATATGAAGCTTATGCAGAGCATTTCTAAAGCCAGGCACTACATTTATCAACATTTTATCTCAAAGGCAAGCAGTAGTACCACAAAGCATTGCAGCTCTAAGGGCAGACATGCAATGGCTGAATACATATTGAATGATGTGTCTGCCGCTACCCTGCATTCTCCTGACAATCTACTAGGAATTTGATGCACTGCCTGAAAACGTTTCAGGAAATCTGGAAGAGTGTTAATTCTTAAATCACAAATTTGACATCTGTGGGAAGTGCTGTTCATTGTTCTGGTGAACCTTACTTGATTTTCTTGCTTGGATGAACTCAACATCTCTGTGTTCAGCAAATCATATTCTTCTAAGATTGAAAGATGATGTATGTGTTCCAAACATTTTACTCAAGCAATAGTTCAAGAAACATCACCAGTTTTTTGAGAAGCTGAATTTATCTGAATTAAAGGCAATTCTAGCCATCGAGAAGGTCAAGCAATGTGATAAACACAACAAGTCTTTAAATGTGTCTTTAAATTCTACTCTATTCTCTGCTCTGGATAAATTTTAAAATAACCAGTACTGTGACTAAACTGAATAAGCCTAAATAAAGAATCCAATGCAGTATTCTGCATGAAAAGCACAATTGGCTACATCATTATGTAAGCCCTGAAAAGGTTTTGCTCTTTAAAGATAATTTTTATGGTCTTTTTGAACATTAGGCATGGCTGGTAGCTTTGGAGCTCTGGAAAGGCAGCAGAAGCCCCTACATGAAACCGTCCTGTTGTTTCAATTGTGACTGTAAAAAGAGTTTATGAACAATAAAGAAATTAATTTCAGAAAATTGAAAGTCTTTTTAGGAAGTAGTGGTAGCTGTTACCAATGTAAGAAAAAAGTAAGACAATCATCCGTGATGTTTACATTTTCTTTATCTTATGCCACCAGAGCAGCATGACCCCTAAGTTCACCACATTCTCATGGTGAGTTTTGTAGGCAATGTATATAGCCTGTGTACAGCTGAAAATAGTGGAACATAAAAGTGTGGAGGTTTTTAGTTGTTTTGTTTGTTTGTGTTTAAATGAGGTATGCTATAGATACTCACTAAATGTGATGTACACATTCTTGACATGTATCTACAAATTTGAAATGTTCTTTAACTAACTGGCCTTAGTTCTGCATACTTATTCTGGAAGATGTACCATGACATGACCTGGGGGCCAAGAAAAGGGCTCTTGCCTGCATTCAACCTAAGTGTTAAAGAAGGTCTGTAGCCCTAGGTAAGGGAGAGGAAAATGGAATTATAGTATCATTGCCTACACTATACAAAAACACTATTAAAACATAAAAAAGACATTTCATGATAGATCTAAAAATCTCAGTGCTTATATTCAAAGAAAATTGATAATTGTAATTTTGTTAGTGTTATGAAAAATAAACACATATAACATAGGGATACTAGTTTTAGGCAAAGGCAAATTCTGCCAATCTTAAGTAATTAGTGACTCCAGAGGATAACAGTGATTTCAGTAAAAGCCAGTGAACAGAAACAACTACTTTCCATACAAGGGTAAGCTAGATTAGAAAGAAATATTCATTAGATTTGGCCCTCAAATATGAAGCTCTTAAGCTTTAAAATTGGTGTTAGCAATCATGATATGTTTTCTAAATTTCTTGGTCTCTCTATTTTCTTTATATTCAAAGCAACAGAATGAAAGTAGCCATCTTAATAGGAAATCAGTACAGAATAGTAGCATTATATATTGACAAAGATTGTTAGTGGCAAAGCCATGCTAATCAGGTTAATAATGCCTATAGACAGAAAAGATGAATATAGAGTAATACAGTGCTTTAAAACGAAGGAGCAACTAAAACCACTTTCATAACTACATTCATTTTCTTTTTCTTACTTGTTTAGCAAAATAAAACATTACTCGGAAGGTAAAGCCTATGAAACATCAAATATTTGTGTGCATCACACATAGCCAAACTCCACTTGGTAATGAACTGATGATATTTAAGCCGCTCTTTCAGTTACCATGCCTTTAGCTAGGTATCCAGCTTTTCCAGTGATTTATCTCCTTGGCCTTACACCATGTCCTGCTGTTACAATGTTGCCTCCTGCTAGGAGGGAATGCACGGAAGTTCTTTCACCTCTGTGAAGATAATTACAGGATTTCAGTCTCCAGAGCAACTAATCAGTGTTCTACTAGTTTTCTGGAGCACTGAATTCTCCTTTTAAAAAAAAAAAATTAAAAAAAAAAAGGAAAAATAATTGAAAAAGATAAAAAGAAAAATCTCATTACATGAAACAGTTTCAGAACTTTTATATGTTAAGAACAACAACTTGAATAATTCTGAAAGAGCTAATACTGAACATAGCGTATTTTTTATGGAAAATACTGCAATTTTCTTAATATCTTATCACTGCACTGCACGTACACACATGCTGATATAAAATCCCAAACCAACAATATATCTTGATCATTACTGCTATATTTCTCTTATTCTGAAATAAATTCCTATTTTTACCCAATCCTTAAAGTAATATTAAAATGCAACTCTAAATTGTAGTGCTATATCCTCTGCTACAAAATTAGTTCACATTTTTCCTACAAATAATATGAAATTAAAATTTGTTGATTCATACGTTTCAGTATAATCACAAGTTTAGGATCTTGAACTATGCGTATTTACAGAGTAGTACTGTATGTGCTTAGGTTCCTTGATAGACAAAAGCTAGTGCTTAGTGCCTGGTAGCACCAAATACGATCAAAGCCTGCAGAAAACTCATGATCTGAGCTGGCTAAAATAGAACATCCTCTTTCCAGACCACAATTTTGAATGGGCCAGAAAAGGAAGAATTAAATGAATGGAGAAGGAAAAATGAAATTAGGTAAGGAAAGGTAAAAACCTTCCTTTCTTTCTACTTGCCTTCCCCATGGATTATAGAAGTAGGAATAGAGAGGTGCTCTCTTCCCTTTTTCCTTCTCTATTTTTGTGTTACCGTTTTGGCACATCTCGTCCACCTCATTCGTGCCACCAATGGATAGGAGGAATAAGGTGGCTAGGTTTGGGGGGACATTGTTAGTTATGGGAAGAGGAGAGGTAATGAGGATACTGTGATTTATTGCTTCAGCAAAACAAAACCTCTGGTGCTCAGATGATGCTGGAAGCTGGCAGATCTCCACTTCTGTTGGAAAGGAACTGATTCACAAAGGTGAAATGGTCAAACTGCTACAAAGCATTTCATGTCCTGTCCAGCTACCTGGAGTCAACAGGGAAGAGTAAATTCTAGAACTGCAATAGATCCAACTTTAACAAGATCTATCACAGCTGATGATTCAGTAAGGGACCAGTTCAACTGCCTGAAGGTAGATTTCTATGCTGTTTGAATTGCCCTAAATATCAGAGACATTTGCATGGGGCTGTCAAATATGGGAAACTCGTGCCATTTCAGAGTTGAGAGAGCATACCTAAGAGATCTCCAAGAACAATAAATGCTTCCAATTAGGTAAATGGATCAAGTCCATAGTGTTTAATTGCACAGACCAAGGAGATGCCTGCCACCGTTTTCTAGTAATGTCAGAATACCCTTTCCTAACCAACCATTAAAGAAAGGAGAGCAAGTTAGGACATTTGCTTACAAATTTGGCCTTGAATTTTCTTTGAACTCAGAGCTGTTTGGAAACAGAGTTTTATGCTGCATCTCTGCATCTATTGACACTGGAATAGGCTGCCCAGGGAGGTGGTGGAGTCACCATCCCTGAATGTCTTTGAGTCATTTAGATGTGGTGTTAAGGGATATGGTGTAAAGGAGAACTTTGTAGAGTGGAGCTGATGGTTGGACTCGATGATCCCAAGTGTCTTTTCCAACCTAAAAGATTCGATGATTTTATGATCTCTCAAGATACATCAACAATTGATCCTGCCTGCATTTATTTACACTCCTTTGACATAAACTTCATCTTGTAGAAGGCTGAAGTGATTACTGACCTCTTCCATAATGCTCTGCTGCCTCTCTATACCTGCCTGCAATGAGCACCCTTTCTTCCCTAGAAAGATTGTTTAAGCCTAACCTGTTATGCATTCTCTTTTTCAAATCAATGGTTTGGTAAATTGTTTCACCACCAAAACCCCAACTCTCCAGATTAATGAAATGCACAAAGTTGATTCTTGGCCCGTTCACACGTAATATGTCAGTCAGCCTGTGGGATACAGATGGCCATCCATGTTGAACTTCTAGAAATAACACACATGAATGCAGTGACCTGAGCTACCGCATTTACTATGAGAGCTCCTTCCTCTATGTTAGACGTTTTGAAAGCTTGTGATCATTTAGAAGTTTACTGGGGAAGAGACAAGGAAGGATGTGAAAATACACATGTTAGAGCAGCTTGTTTTTCAGGATGATGTAAATAGAGGCTGTGAAAAGTAATATGCATTGCTATTGAATTTTAAAAATTGTACCTTATATATATTCATCTTTCAAAATGGAGGGAAGGAGATTAGGGAAACTTATATTTCTCAAGCTAGACATCAAGCCAAGTTTCATTTTTTAAAATAATTTGTGAATTCTGTCAAGGTATATAGAGCAATAAATGAAACTGACTGCTGCTCTTGCTAATCTGGGATGATGTAAAATGCTGGGAAAAGAGTGCAGTATAGTAATTTGTACAGCAAAAAGGGGAGGCATTTCACTGATCTAAAAGAAGGAACACCTACTATATCATCCATTGATTAACTATAAATAATTGGTAACAGGTATTAGTACTTTTTAACCTCTGACTTGACCGTAGTTTATGGAAATGACTGCTAGTCTTCTCTCTCCTCTTCCCTTCCAGCACTGCTATAATGTACACAACAGAGTATGACTCCTAGAATCATAGGATTGATTAGGTTGGAAGGGACTTTTTAGATAGGTTGGAAGGGACTTTTTAGATCATGAAGTTCAATCATCAACCTAACACTGACAAAAAACATGACTAAACCATGTTGTTAATCACCACATCTACAGGTCTTTCAAATACCACCAGGGATGGCAACTCAACAGCCTTCCTGGGCAGCCTGTTCCAATTTTTGTTAACACTTTTGGTGAAGATATTTTTGCTAATATCCATCCTAAACCTCCCCTGGCACAACTTGAGGCCATTTCCTCTTGTCCTATCGCTTACTACTTGGGAGAAGAGACCAACCCCCACCTCGCTATAACCTCCTTTCAGGTAGTTGTAAAGAGCCATAAGGTCTCCCTTCAGCATCCTTTTCTCCAGATTAAACAACTCCAGTTGTCTCAGCCACTCCGCATTGGTCAGCCTGACCAATCACCTAGAGTGGTTTGCTGCCTTCTGAGACCAGAATCTGAGATGTTGTGGAGGGACTGCCAAAACTCATCTGGCCCCTCCACTACTACTACCCCCTGCTTTTAATCCATGAGGGCACAAATTATACCGCCAGGAGAAACCTGAACAGTATCAGAAGTGACTACAGAGCTCTTGGGGCAGTAGTCAAGGTAATGGAAGACTAGGTGGTGTTTTCCTTAATCCTGCCAGTGAGGGAAAAGGGTGTGAGGAAAACAGCAATAATAGCACAAGTCAGTCATTGGCTGCAGAAGCGGTATTGGCAGCAGGGTTTTGGGTTCTATAACCCTGGAACGAACTCTCTTTGCAGATCAGCATCTGCTTGGGAGAGATGAGGTCCACCTCAATAAGCAGGACAAAGTTATTTTTGCCAATAAGACGGATGACATGATAATAAGGGCTCTAAACTAAGAAAGATGGGGGAGGGAGACAGTAATCAGCAGTCCTGTGAGGGTGTAGCAGACAGGATTGCTGAGCAAAGGGACGATGTGACAGGAAGGAAACACAAAATCAACAAAATCGGGATTAAGCAGGGTCACCTCCAGTACTTGCATGTAAGCAAGGAAGTGCCTACAAGACACCATTATGGAAAAATCCCCAAACCCTCTCCAGGAACTCAACATCCTGGGGTGCCTCTCTAAAGTGCCAGTATACTAAAGCAGGCAGTATGGGGAATAAACATGCGTGAAATTGCAGGGCTACAATCTTGTTGGGATCACAGAGACATGGTGGGATGACTCTCATGACTGGGGTGTTGCAATGGAGTTTTACAGGCTCTTTAGGAAGGACCAGATGGGAAGAGGAGGAGGCGGAGATGCGCTTTATGTGAGAGAATAGCTGGAGTGCATATGGGTCTGTCTGGGGATGGATGATAAGCCAAATGAGAGTTTATGGATTCAGATTAAAGAGAGGACCAGTAAAAGCTGACATTACAGTGGGTGTGTGCTATAGACCATCTGACCAGGAAGAACAAACAGAACAATGCAGATGGATAAGATCAGCCTTCTATTCAGATGCCCTGGTCTTTCGGTGAGGGGTTCAGCCACGCAGTGTCTATTTGAAGGACACCACATAAGCAATCCATGAGGTTCTGGAGTGCATTAATGGTAACTTCCTCCTCCAAGTGATAGAGAAGCCAACAAGGAGAGGTGTCTTGCTGGACCTCATACTCACCAACAAGGAGGGGCTGTGAAGATCAGAGGCAGCCTTGGCTGCAGTGAACTGGTTAATATTCAGGGATCACCTCCTCCAAGTTCTGGCTGGGGATGTCAAAGAAAACAAGAAGGGCTTCTGTAAGTACATAGGTGACAAAGGGCAGACTAGGGAAAATGTAGGCCCATTGCGCAACAAGTCGGGGGACCTGGTTACACAGGACATGGAAAAGGCTGAGGTATTGAAGGCCTTCTTTGCCTCAGCCTTTACTAGCTAGACCAACCTTCAGGAATCCCAGGTCCCAGATACAAAAATGGAAAGGCTGCAGCAAGGAAGGTGTACCCTTGGTGGAAGAGGAGTAGTTAAGGAAATACTTAAGCAAGGTGGACATACATAAGTCCATGTACCCTGAGGGGCACCCCCAAGTATTGAGTGGGCTAGCAGATATCTTTGAGAGACCACTCTTGATAATCATTCATCAATCACAGTGAGTGAAAGAAGTGTTCAAAGACTGGAGGACGGCAAATGTCATGCCTATCTTCAAGAAGAGTGAAGAGTAGGACCCATGGAATTACAGGCTGGTCATCCTCACCTTGATCCCTGGGAAGGTGATCCTGGCACATGAACAACATAAATATTATCAGGAGCAGTCAGCATGGATTCAGCAAGGGGAAGTCATGCTTGACCAACTTGATAAACTTTTACAGTGAAACGACTGGCCTGGTAGATGAGAGGAAAGCAGTGGGTATTGTCTACCTGGACTTCAGTAAGACCTATGACACCATCTCTGAAAAGATCCTTACAGACAAGCTGTTGATGTATGCGCTGGATGAGCAGACAGTGCGGTGGATTGAAAACTGGCTGAACAGCCAAGCCCAAAGGGTGGTGATCAGTGGCACAAGTCTAGTTGGAGGCCAGTGACTAGAAACGTACTCCAGGGATCAGTACTGAGTCCAGTCCTGATTAACATCTTCATTAATGATCTCGGATGCTGGAGCAGAGTATACCTTCAGCAAGTTTGCTGATGGCACAAAAGTGGGAGGAGTGGCTGAAAGGCCAGACTGCTGTGCTGTCATCCAGAGAGACCTCAATATTCTGGAGAAATGCGCTGACAGGAACTTCAACAAGGAGAAGTGCAAAGTTCTGCAAATTGGGAGGAAAGCTTCATGCACCAATAAGTGCTGGGTGCCACTCAGCTGGAAAGCGGTTTTGCAGGTAAGTCCCTGGAGGTCCTGGTGGACACAAAATTGAGCATGAGCCAGCAATGTGGCTCTGCTGCGAAGAAAGCTAATGGTATCCTGAGCTACATTTGGCAAAGTTGTGATCCTTCCCCTCTTGCAGCACTGGTGAGGCCACACCTGGAGTACTGTGCCCAGTTCTGCACTCCCCAGTACAAGAGAGACATGGACATAAAGGAGAGAATCCAGCAAATGGCCACTAAAGTGATTAAGGGACTGGACCATCTCTCATATGATGAAAAGCTGAGGGAGCTGGGACTGTTCAGCCCAGAGAAGAGAAGGCCCAGGTAGGATCTTAGAATCATAGAATAGTTTGGGTTGGACTGGACACTAGGAAGCATATCTTTACTGAGAGGGTGCTCAAGCACTGGAACAGGCTTCCTAGAGAGCTGGTCGATTCCCCAAGCCTGTCAGTGTTTAAGAGGCATTTGGACAATGCCCTTAACATGCTTTAACTTTTGGTCAGCCCTGAATTGGTTAAACAGTTGGACTAGATGATTGTTGTAATTCCATTCCAACTGAAATAGTCTATTTTATTCTAAACAAACTGAAACACAGGAGGTTCTCTCTGAACATCAGGAAACTGCCTTTTACTCTGAGGGTGACTAAGCAGTGGCACAGGTTGCCCAGAGAAGTTTCCCACCTTGGCGATATTCAAAAGCCATCTGGACATGGTCCTGGACAACTTGCTCTAGATGGCCCTGCTTGAACAGGGGGGTTGGACAAGATCATCTCCAGAGGTCGCTACCAATCTCAACCATTCTGTGATAATTCAGATGTAATCATAACATTAGACCACAAACAAAAATGTTCTCAATTCATTCTAATCTGCGTGCCCTGAAAGAGGTTTTAGATTTTTGGTTTTGTTTGTTGGCCTGAAACTTGCATTATTTATGATTAAATGCTGGCTCTGCAGGAATCAACCTTTAAGATCAACTTCCTTATTCCAAACTTTAGCAGGTAGCTCATCTTTTGAAGCCCCAAAACCCTCCTCTACAGCTTGGCTGCTTATTTGTTTAGATGAAAAATACAGTTCGTATATGTTCATTATATATTTGTCACTTGATTGTTTCTCACATGCATGTCTTCTACAACTGTTTTGCAGGCCATTTTTTATGTCCTTCTGACTGTCAGAGGTTCACAGGGTTCCAGAGTAACATGGCCATTGCACACGCTACACTGTGGAGCGTCACCAAGAGAAGCGTGTGTTCACTCGGGCTCTCATTGCAGTCTTATCTCTGCCTACGAGCAGCTCTACACAATGGATGCAAGTACCAGAGAACTGCTTAGCCTGTGAGTCAGCTGACAGATTCACACTGGATACTCACAACAGTTTACTAGGAATATAGAAGTATGACATCAGAAATAATAAATTATCTTTAGGGAAGCCACTGCAGTTCAGAAGTTTCCTTCTCCAAATGGGAACAAACGACAGAATTAAATATTTTTTCTCCTAGTTGCTTTAATTCTTCATTTTTAACTTCCATAAATATTTCAGGTCATCATTTTCATGATCTTCTGTTTTCCATGCACAATTTCAGAACTCTTGTATTTCTTCCTCATGCCAAAATTATTTTGTAGCAGCCAAGGATATCACTTTAATCAGATTTTTCTTGCACAAACAAATCTGCCCTTGTTATTCTGAGGAAATGTGAATGTAGATTTAGCTTCCAGTCTTCTTCTCTTGCCTTTCTTGTCAGCTGGTAAGCATTTGCAAGAAGCATATTGTGCATGAAATGTGGTCTTTATAGCTGACCCATAAGCCTGCAAGCCAAAGTAGAAGGAAATCCACTTAACCTGCCATGAAGAGCTTAAAGCTTATTTTACCGTACTTATATATGAACCAAAAGCCCTGCTTTATTCCTTTAGAAAAAGCACCTAGCCTGGGAGCTAACTTTTATGCTTGTTAAGGCCAGTTACAGACCATAAGTGTAACTTTGATATGGTCATATCAAAACAAAAGACTAGTAGTTACCAGATAAGTGATATAATTCCACTTATTGAAAGTAACTGCACAATCTCTGCTTGATATTTCAATAACATTGATTTTTCTGAATATAACAATCTGAAGAAACTGCCACAGCAATGCTGATATCTTCAAACAAGTCTGAAAAAACCTGTAAGTAGAAGCAATCCTGGATTATTACATAAGGATATGTGGAATGTAAATATATACGTATGACTAGAAAGCAGATAGCTGATTTGTAAGGATATTTGGTTCATGACTCTTCAGCATAAAGCCCAAAACCATGAGACAGAAAATGTGACAAATTAAGCATGTAGGTACACAAACCATAAGAAGCATGAGGTAACTGAGACGCTACCAAGCTCTGAGGTGTTGAGGAAGATCACCACGTCTTTGCAAGAGATTAAAAGTGGGTGGAGGAGGGGAAAAAAAATTATCTTAAGTTTTATGGAAAAAAGCAAATTTATTATGGAACATTTGAGTGGGGTTGTGAGATTATGTAAAATTTATTATGGAATGTTTTAAATGGATTGTAGAAGGGGCAAAACCCATTATGAGATGTTTTGAGGAAGATCCAAAATCAGGGAAAGGGAGGGATCAGTGTGGATCAGGGAGGTCAAGTCATCAGAAGTCATAAACGAAGGGCATGAAAGGACCTTGCAGCATGTAAGCAGGGGCTGTCAGTACACATCTCTCTCTGAGTTCGTGCATGATCACAACTGTCAGACCCATCTTCTTGTTAATCCTAGAATCCTAGAATCATAGAATCATAGGGTTGGAAGTGACCTCTGGAGATCATCTAGTCCAACCCCCCTGCCAGAGCAGGGTCACCTAGAGCAGGTTACACAGGAACGCGTCCAGGCGGGGTTGGAATGTCTCCAGAGTTGGAGACTCCACCACCTCTCTGGGCAGCCTGTTCCAGTGCTCTGCCACCCTCAAAGGAAAGAAATTCCTCCTCATGTTTAGGTGGAACTTCCTATGCCGAAGTTTGTGCCCATTACCTCTTGTCCTGTCCCCGGGCACCACTGAAAAGAGCCTGCCCCATCCTCCTGACACCCACCCTTTAAGTATTTATAAACATTGATAAGATCCCCCCTCAGCTGTCTTTTTTCCAGACTGAAGAGACCCAAATCCCTCAGCCTTTCTTCATAAGAGAGGTGTTCCAGTCCCCTAATCATCTTGGTAGCTCTCTGCTGCACCCTCTCCAGCAGTTCCCTGTCCTTCTTGAGCCGGGGAGCCCAGAACTGGACACAGTACTCCAGGTGCGGCCTCACCAAGGCAGAGTAGAGGGGGAGGATGACCTCCCTCCACCTGCTGGACACACTCTTTTTAATGCACCCCAGGATGCCATTGGCCTTCTTGGCCACAAGGGCACATTGCTGGCTCATGGTCATCCTGTCGTCCACCAGGACTCCCAGGTCTCTTTCCACCGAGCTGCTCTCCAGCAGGTCAGCCCCCAACCTGTACTGGTGCATGGGGTTATTCCTCCCCAGGTGCAGCACCCTACACTTGCCCTTGTTGAATTTCATAAGGTTCCTCTTTGCCCAACTCTCCAGCCTGTCCAGGTCTCTCTGTATGGTGGCACAGCCTTCCAGTGTGTCAGCCACCCCCCCCAGCTTTGTGTCATCAGCAGACTTGCTGAGGGTGCGCTCTATCCCTTCTTCCAGGTCATTGATGAATATATTGAAGAGGGCTGGGCCCAGTACTGACCCCTGGGGAACACCACTCGTCACTGACCTCCAACTAGACTCTGTGCCACTTATCACGACCTTTTGAGCTCTATCTTTCAACCAGTTATCCATCCACCTTACTGTCCATTCATCAAGCCCACTCTTCCTAAGCTTCCCTATGAGGATGCTGTGGGAGACCATGTCAAACGCCTTGCTTAAGTCAAGGTAGACCACATCTACTGCCCTCCCCTCATCTATCCATCCAGTCATGCCATCATAGAAGGCTATCAGATTAGTCAGACATGATTTCCCCTTGGTGAATCCATGTTGAGTACTTCTGATAGCTTTCTTTTCCTCCACGTGCCTTGAGATAATGCCCAGAACAAGCTGTTCCATCTTCTTTCCAGGGATGGAGGTGAGGCTGACCAGCCTGTAGTTCCCCTGCTCCTCCTTCTTGCCCTTTTTGAAGACTGGAGTGACATTGGCTTTCCTCCACTCCTCAGGCACCTCGCCTGTTCTCCAGGACCTTTCAAAGATGATGGAGAGCGGCCCAGCAATGACTTCCGCCAGCTCCCTCAGCACTCTCAGGTGCATCCCATCAGGGCCCATGGACCTGTGAATATCTAATTGATCGAATTGATCCCTCACTCGATCCTCCTCAACCCAAGGGAAGTCGTCTTCTTTCCCCGTTAGTTCCCCCCAGTGCCTAGGACTCCTGAAGGCTGGGCCGAGCGGTAAAGACAGAAGCAAAGAAGGCATTCAGTAACTCTGCCTTCTCTGCATCCTCCGTCACCATGGCTCCCGTTTTATTCAACAGTGGGCCCACAACTTCTCTGGTCTTCCTTTTGCTTCAATATACTTTTAGAAGCCCCTCCTGTTGAGCTTGACATCCCTGGCCAGATTTAATTCCAAGGCGGCCTTGGCTTTCCTTGTTTCATCCCTGCACACTCTGGCAGCATTCTTGTAATCCTCCCAAGGGATCAGTCCCTTCTTCCACTTATTGTAGACTTCCTTCTTCCTCTTGAGCTTTTTCAGAAGCTCCTTGCTCAACCATGCAGGTCTCCTGCATCCCTTGGCCGATTTCTTTCTCTTAGGGATGCACCGATCCTGAGCTTGGAGGAAGTGGTCTTTGAATATCAACCAGCTTTCTTGAGCCTCTTTGCCTTCCAGAGCCCTAGCCCACGGGATCTCTCCAAGCAGTTTCTTGAAGAGGTTGAAGTTAACCCTCCTGAAATCCAAGGTTGTAGTTTTACTTCTTGATGTTTTGTGCATGGTACCCATGATCCTGAACTCTATCATTTCATGATCACTACAACCTAGGGTGCCCCCAACCTTAATGTCCTCCACCAGTCCCTCTGTGTTTGTCAGTAACAGGTCCAGGAGTGCTCCTCGCCTTGTTGGCTCCTGCACCACCCGTGTCAAGAAGTTATCATCAATGCACTGGAGGAGCCTCCTGGACTGTACATACCTGGCTGTGTGATCTTCCCAGCAGATATCAGGGTGATTGAAGTCCCCCATGAGAACCAAGGCCTGCGATTGCGAGGCTATCATCAGCTTCCCCATCCTGATCAAGTGGCCTGTAATAAACACCCACAAAAATGTCCCTCATATTTGCCTGCCCCTTAATCCTTACCCATAAGCTCTCAACTCTCTCTTCATCTGCCCCTAGTGAGAGCTCAATGCATTCCAAATGCTCTCTCACATAGAGTGCAATTCCACCACCACGCCTCCCTGGTCTGTCTTTCCTGAAAAAGACGTGCAATTCCACCACCACGCCTCCCTGGTCTGTCTTTCCTGAAAAAGACGTAGCCATCCATGACAGCATTCCAGTCATGCGAGCTGTCCCACCACGTCTCAGTAATTGCAATGGGATCGTGGTCCTGCAACCGCACACAGATCTCCAGCTCTTCCTGCTTATTCCCCATGCTGCGTGCATTGGTGTATAAGCATTTCAGAGAGGGAGTTATGTGTGTAGTTTTGACCCTTGAGATGTGGTGTGCCTTCTGGCTTTCAGAAATACTGGCACACTGGCCCACGAGCGCTGAGCAACTGTGCCCTGGCACCAAACTCTATTCCTGACTATTTTCTGTATATATTCACTCTTCAGGGTGTGTGTATACATATAACATCTGGCAAACTTCAGTCTGGACTAGCTGGTGAGCAGGAAGAGGTCAGGTGCCAGCAACTGGAGGAAGAGCCATTGGTCATAGCAGCTACCAGCTGTAGGGACTGCGATCTGGGGCCAGCTGCTGGAGGGACTGTGTGTGTTTGTGTCTGCTAGAAAACTCCTATCCTGATTAGCTCAGTAGTAGGAACAGGATCAGGCCACCTGGGTTGTTCATGTTTGTGTGAGTGCTGTTGATATTTGTGTGTGTGTGCACATGCACGTGTGCATATGTGTAAGTGAGAAGACTGAAATATAGAACAGTGTTATCTGAAAAGGGAAGAGACTATGATTATATGAAGTATATATGAAGATTTTTGATAGACTGTGGTGACTGAAGTCTTTGCTAAACTTCCAGCAATTTAGTGTGGCCACAGCAAATAAAGTCACAGTTTAAAATTACTTAACTGTGATATAATTATAACTACCATAAATGGAAGAGAGTATCTATAACAACCTTAGCAGCGTACAGTCATGTAAGTATTATTGTCATAGCATTACAGTTGTGACATGCGCTACCAAATCCCTGAGTTTTCCTACTGCACTAAGATCTGCAGAACTCCTATACTGGACCTTAGAGTCCCCACTCATGGCATGGGATACGCAGGGATATCTTGCCTGCTGTTGGGGTGACCTGGAGATAGTTACTGCTGTAACAGCTTATTCTCAGCTGCTGGCATTTTCAGTGATGATTCTCTTTTGCTGATCCCACCCTTTGAGTTGTCTTTTATCCCATCGAGACTCTGTGACCTGTGCCCTTCTGCTCTTCACTTCCTCAGTTTTCCAGACTGATTGTTCATTGTTTGTGCTGAGGCAACTGCCCAGTCCAGTCATAACTGGTCACCGCGTCCTTCTGTTCCCTCATCCTGCAGATGTTCCTCTGGGGAGCTGATTACCCAAAATTGAGTCAGAAGTAACCGTTCCTTTTTCCCTTGCTCTGCAGTTCTCAACCATTTTGCTACTGTATTAGTTTTCCTACATTCTGTTTAATGTGCTTAATCAACAGTTTGTTAGTTCTTCAATATCACCATGGCTTGTAGATATTTTAAAGCCCCATGTTAACACTAGATCAATGATTTGGTTAGTCCTTGTCTCACTGCAAGTAATGCTGAATATATTTTTGCAGGGTTAGCAAAAATTATATCAAGGACCATTTTGACTTTAAGAGTCCCCTCTTCCCTGCTATGGTGTCTGGCAACATTATGTTGAGGCTTATCACATGCCAGTGGTTTTCTTTCCCTGCAAGTTATGCTAAGGTCTATCAGTCTGTCCTATTTTCATTCCCTGGCTATGGATCCAAGATCTACCTGTTGTTCTTAAATTTTCTCTGTTAGTGTGTGTGTACTCACGTCTCCATTGGGAATACGCGCACAGGCTTGCTATTAGCTGAGCCTGGGGAAGGGGAACCGCAGCAGCCACAGTTATTGTTCTGGGATGGAAGGCGCCTCCTCTATCTTAGGGCCAAACAGTTCAGCTTCCTAAACACATTGTCTATTCTGTCCTCAGCTGAGCATCTGTCATTTCATCTTGGCAGCTACTGAATTGTGATCTCTCTTTCACACAGACAGAACACAGGTTTTTAAACCTCTTTTGCTTCTTTTTGATGAATAAGAAACAGAGAAGCTCTATGAATATATATCCCATTGTCCTGTGTCTAATAAACAAAACTCCATCACATACCAGCTTCTCTTACTCAAGCTTACCTCCAAGCCTCAATGATAATTCCAAATCCATCTTCAAGCCTTCCATCACTGAAGAACTTCTTTCTTTTGGCGGAGTTCTTAAAACAGAATTTGTTTAAGATTGGTTTGAAATACTAGCAGAAGCTTTAAATATATGAATTGCGTTTAAAAGACTTTTCCATAAGCATGTAAACAGCTGTATTTGCCTCTTGGTCAGTCAGTTTACCAAAACAATATGATTCATGCTATGTAATAGGGTTAATATTATGGACCAAAATATATTACTGATAACTGATAAAAAAAATATGCTTGTAATACAAATGCAAACAAATGCAAATACAATGTAACAATACCTGGGACTTTTGCAATACACATCCATTGATAGAATGACTAGTTTATTGTGGATTGTTATGTGGACATGAGTATACACAGTTATCCTCCCCTCTATACAAACACCAAAATAGGGACTGAAAAATCACTTGGCATCAGATCAATAGTCTAGTCTTTCTAATTGTTCATTCATGATTTGGAATATGTGGGATGAAATATCAAGCCCTTCATAGTCCTTTATATACCTGTGGGGACTATACTATTAATACGTAAAGTTACTCTGAATTACACAACAATAAGAGAAGTTTTATTAAGTCACTGTTAGGAATGCTTTACAAGGATCTTTCATCAAGACAATATCAAGCAAAATGTTTCTCAGTACTTTGGGAAATAAAAAAACCAACAAAACCAAGCTAAACAAAAATAATTTGTAGCAAAGATTTAAAGATGATCCCCAAATTGTTATAAGGCAAAATAGCGAGTCAGGATACATCAAAGGATTTAACTTCTTTAGGCTTGTGCAGGTTACTGTACTCCATGTGTTGTGGTATTTTCTAAAATTATATTAAGTATTTTACTTTGAGTGCCAGAGATTGTATTTGGCATCATTAAAATCAGCTTCAAGTTTTCCACAAGCTATCCTTCCACAAAACTAAATGCAAATAAAACCAACACATAAGGACATAGAATATAGGCCCAGATCACCAGATGGGGAACTTCATTTTGAAAACAGTGCCACTGAAAGGGTTATAAAGCCTCGTCAATCAAGGCAATAAAGATCGGACTGAGCAATGCAGAAGTACCTCACACCATTTAGTGGCTGAACAATGAAATAGTATGTGAAACTTAGCAGGGATAAATTCCAACTGATGGACATAGGAGAATTCCTAAACTAAGACATGGTCACTCCTAAACAGAAAATAATGGATCCAAGCTTGCCATTACTACTACGAGTGAAATATTGGGGTTATGATAGATAATTTGTGAAAACACCTTTTTAGTGTGTAACAGCGGTTTAAGAAAAAAAAAAGAGTAATGGATTTTTCATTCCTTTCCTAATATTGGAGAAAATATCAATTTCATTAAATTAATCCTGTTTGAAAACTGCACTCACATCTTAAAAGCACTATGGTATAATGGGAAAGATGTCAGACAAGGGCAGCAATGGCGTATTAGCTTCTGTATTAGACACTAAGAAGAAAAATTCACTCTGGAGAAAAGATAAATGAGGAGTAATAAAAGAGAGGTCTACAAAAACCATGTGTGTCATGAGGAGGTTGGGTAGGCAATGATTATTGTTTCTCTTTTCCAGTATAGAGAATGGATGCAAAAGGCATGAAACATAAGCACACCCACAAGAAGCCAAAGTAGGTGACATATCAGGCAACTGAGGCGTGCACCTCCCTGCTGCAGGATGCTGTAGAATTGGCTCCAGTTGAAGGAAAGGCCAAGCAACTTTCTGTGGGTTATTAAATACACATAAACCTGGTCTCAGTCAAGAAAGCCTTAACTGCAATGGATTAAAAGCTGGGGGAGTTTTCGAGGGGATTTTCATATTTGCTTACCCTGATTTTGTATTCTTGTCTACAAATGGCCACTGTCAAATGGAAATGCAGTGATAGCCGGAGCTTTACCCAATAAGAATTTACTTATGTCTCGTGCTTTTATGATGAACTACTGAATATGATTGCCCGCAGTGGTGCTGCAGTGAAATGATTTTATGCAATTCTTGACTATCTAAAACGTGGAAGAGTGCAATAAGGTAGGGACAGCAGGGATTCTGTCCTTGACTCCATGCATTGTTGGGCTGTTGCAGGAGTACTATGCTTTTGGTCAGTTCTTCAGCAAAAAAAAATATTGCACAAATGAAAAGTGGTCAGAAAAAGCTCTATGAAAACCATTATGTTGAGGGATTAAAGAAACTCAAGTGATCCAAGAAAAAGCTAAAGCACTCTTCTGATCACTGTCAGCAGGTATACATACCAAAGGGAAGAGATTTTTGATGAGTACTAATCTGTTAGTGGATCATACTCCTCGACTCAAATGCAGTGCAGCACAGAGCACTAGCTAGCTGCCTCACTAGCTACTGTTTTGATGCATGACTGTACAGTGACTCTGCGATTACTGTGTTAAAAAGCTACAATGTAATCAGGACAACAAGTTAATTTGACTTTTTTATAAACCTTTATTTAAATCCTACATACCATTAGGGATATAATATATTTCCAGCCAAATCTTGATATGTGAAATTTTAATTAAATATATTTATGTATTCCCATTGTAAAGGAACTGGAAAAGGCAAACTTCAAAATCATGAGAAGCACACAAGTGAATTCTCAGAATTTTGGTACAGACTTTAACCATATATTTGTACTTTCAAATAACAACTTCTGATTTTAAAAACAAATTCACAACTGAATTATATTGATATGTTTAATTTCTTTCACTTTCTAGTCTGTTTGTAAATGCTGTATGTGGGTTGCTATAAACAAAGTATGGGGTATGTAACCCTCTGATTGGGAAAAAATGCAATTTAAAAAACAACAATCAGCAATCAATGGAAAAGATGCCCACTAGCATCACTTGTAGGAAATCAAAATCTATCCAGTTCTTCTTACTAAAGAGAAGATATTGTATTTCTTCATTCCCAGATGAGAATTAGTTAGGAGAATTAGTAAAGAAACATATTTTTAGAAGGAATAAACACTTTAAAAGATATATCATAAAGATTGCTGAGCCTTATGTCTGGATATCAAGGAAATAAACGGTTAGAATAAACATTTATCTTTTGTTCCAAAACACAACTGAACTTTTCTTGCTTACAAATGGTGTTTCTTGATGAGAATAATAAGTCTCTTTAGACGGGAGTCAAAATTCATGCTAAAAGCTATACATTGCATTCTGGAGCTACCACTTAAATTAGTTGCTTAGCAGAATTGGCAAGGATGGATTAACAGATTTAAAGTAGACATCCTGGAAACACAAGAAGAGAATTAATGAAAACACTGCTTTGTCTGAGATATTCAGTGACATAGCATGCATTTCACACCATTTACAGCCTGTACCTGATGGTATCTTGGGAATGAAGAATGAATTTAGCTGTCAAAGGTATCAATTTTAGAACTGTTCCCCTACTTGGCAAGGAAAATCTACACCCTGGGACACACTATAGGAGGAAAATACTGATGACAATTGACTGTTTTTTGTGGGCTGACATTAAATTAATCCACTTGAAATTTTATGCAGGAAGAAAAAATTTAGAGACAACATGAAGAAGCTTGTCTTCCATACCAGTACCAATACAAAAATAAACTGAGAGTGACTTAACCGGTCAGAAAGGTATTAGTCAGAGTATCATGGAATAACTGTTCTCCAGTAAGTATTAGTGTTCAGACTTTTACAGGAGTGATGGAGAAAAACGAGTTAGGTCATGCATGGGAGGATTTTTTAAATTCGTTTTTATTTTATGGTTTGTTATTGGTTTTATTGGTGCATTTTTTAAATTTTGGAACAGGTAGCTCTTGGTGTCTGTGCTCACTGAATCTCAGCTACTATCAGGAACAGCACTTTTACCCAAGAATTTTCTAGTGAAACTGGTACAGTGAAAGCTGTTGCAGGAATTGGAAGGAGACAGAGATAGGGATATTTTAAAAACAGCAAAATGCCGGAGAGCAGAGGGGAGTGAGGGGAGAAAAAAGAACCCTGAGAAATGATCCTGTCAACACCAAAGTCAGAGAATAAGGAGGGGAGGAGGTGCTCCAAGTACTGGAGTAGTGGTTCCCCTGCAATCCATGCTGAGAACAACACCAGAGCAGCTATTGATGCTGTAGCCCATGGAGGTCTGAATGGGAGCACCTGGCCAAACGGCTTTCAGAACACAAAAGGTGAGATGCAGGGAGTTGTCATTCGACTCAGCTCCATCTTACCTTGGCAGATGCTTATTGATCCCTATCTATGCAGAGATAACTTGCGGGGAGCTGTGGAAATGGCTCAGCCCAGGGTGGTCTCAACACTGCATTACAATAAGAACAACCAAAACCTGAATGGTGCCTTTAACAAACAAAATGCCCTGAGTCACTATTGTACCACTATTCAGTGAGTGTGAGACCAGACCTCACAAAATAAACATTGTTATCTGAGGGCCCATCAAACCACCAGAGATAACCATCCCAGATAGTGTAATCCATTCAAGCACAATCCTGGCCAGGCACCGGAAACAGGGTATTTAAGTCCAAAGTTTTGGGGAGCAAAATGGGGAGTCTTCCAAAGATAGAGCTGGCCTGTGGGAGATTCTTCACCCCCTTGTCCAGGTCACCGTGTAAGGTAACTTCCCAGGATTGAGTGACCTTACCTGAGAGAGAGGGTAAGTGATTTAATAACATACACATGATGTCTAGCATGCTCCAAGATGGTGATTTGTGCACTCGTTTAAGGTATTCATATCTAGCGCGCTGGTGGTTTGTTTTGTTATTTTTCGGAATCACTTGTTAGGTGGTAATAGTGTATTCTGTGAATTGTTTTTGTTCTTTTTCCTTAGTTTGCAATAGTGCATTCTTCCACTGTATCCATAAGAACTTGCAATAGTGGCATATCAGACCTGTGAGTGAAGTCCAAATAAATTCCACATAAATCCACAAAAATCAGTGAAGTCTTTTTCTCTGCGCCACAAGGTCTCCACATCAGAGCAGGTGGGCATTTCCTTAAGGAACTGAAGCCCATGGAGAACCCATGCTGATATTCCTGAAGGACTGTAGCCCGTGGAGGACCCATGCTGCAGCAGGTTTAGCCTGAAGAAGGGACCCATGCCCAGAGAACAGCCTGAGGAAGGACAGAGTAGAAGAGATGAACTGCTATGAAGTGACTGTACTGCCCATTCCCCATCCACCCTGCGCTGCTCTGGGAGGGTTGTAAATGAGAGGCTGAAGACAAGACTGGGGAAAAAATGTGCAGGGGGAAGGTGCTATTATAATTTTGTTCTTGTTTTTCTCTTTCCAAATCTGTTTTAATTGGCAATAAATTAAATTAATTTTGATGACGTTTGTTATGCCACTCGGAAAAACTGGAATCTTCTTTCTTGGAAAACATAAACACTTAGACAAGAGCCTGAACAACCTGATCGAGCTTTGAAGCTAGCTCTGCTTTGAGCAAGGGCTTGAACAAGGTGACCTCCAGAGTTTCATTCAACTTAAATAATGTTGCTATCCTAAGTATAAAGGGATTTGTTTAGAGTTCACTTTTTTATTACGTTGTACAAAACTATTTGAACATAGTCACACCCTTTGATTCAAGCAAAATCAGGTTTTCCTGTCTCAGAAGACATTATCTATAGGTATTAATTGTGAAATAAATCTGCTTTGAGATGAGCACTAGGAATATAATCTTGACCAAATCCCAGTTTTTTATTTTTTAAACCACATTTGAGGGTAGTAGTTCCCCTCTCACTTCTGTCCACCAGAAGAGAAGATATGAATATCATTTTTTTTTAGCCTTAGTTCCATTGCATAATCAGATCAATATCTTTATAGTCTTATCCCCAGGTTTACCAAAGGACTAGGAATAAATCTCACCTAGTCATTCTTCAAAATCCACACAGACTGAGAAGGCACAGTAAAGAATTTCCCAAATAATTAACTATAAACATAAATATAAACCCATGACTGGTAGGGTAAGTTGTCCCTAAGAGTTTTTGGATAAAATACAGAAAAACCTGAGACATTATTTTTTGAACCAACTAAACTCTTCACTAGACAAATATAACGGAGGGGAGAATGGTGACCTGTGCCCTAAGAATTGTTTTAATTCCCAGATAAACTAGTAAGTGCTTTCCTCCAATTAAAACATATAGGTAGACTATCTTGTTTGTTCACACGTGTTCAAGACACATGTATAAAAGATAGTATTGTACTCTACAAAAACTTGCATGTCTGAATGTAAAGTTACTTGACACAGGAGAATAAATTACTTATCTGTTTTTCACAGAGATCTACTATTCATAATGTGTGCTATTCAGTAGGGAATTGCTACATGGATTAAAAAGACAATAAGAAGTTTTCAGCCAACATCTTTATTAAAAGAAAGAGAATTCATACAGCTTAATCCAATTACTTAAACTACTCAAAGTATTGTGCAGTGAACGGAACGTACCAAGAGATACAATTCTGGCTGCAATAATTCATTGTTTCTTCCTTTAATTAGTTTTTGAATAAATTTAGAGATTATAGAAAGAGTTCTTAATTACAGCACTAGATAGAAAGGTCCAAGATACAGCTATCTAAAACAGGACCTAGCAGCCTTTATAATAAATAAATAAATTAATAAACAGGACCCTTAAAATAACACCTCATCAATTGATTAACCCAAGGTGTCTAACATCTATAGGATTTTACAATGAAATACATTCCTTTTTTTTCTGAATATTAGTTAACTTTATGGGGTACTATTAAGAAAAAGAAGCATGTATCAGTGAAGAAAGTACTTCAAAATATGAGTCTACTGTTTTTATATTTTATACAAAAGACATTTTCCAGTTTTCCTACATTTAAGTGAAAGATTGATGAGACTTATTGCCTTTAAAATCTAGAAAGTTACTGTAATAAACAAATAACATATATTTATTCTTTACTACAATAATAAAACAAAATTAAATTTACCATGAAAACATTCAATTAGGATGTGGTGGGTTGATGTTGGCTGGCTGCCAGGCACCCACCAAGCCACTCCATCTCTCCCCCTCCTCAGCAGGACAGGGGGAGAAAATATGAGAAAAAGCTTGTGGGTTGAGGTAAGGACAAGGAGGTCACTCAGCAATTACTGTCATGGGCAAAACAGATGCAACTTAGGGAAATTAATTTAATTTATTGCCAATTAAAAAGAGCAAGATAATAAGAAATCAAAATAAATCTAAAATCACCTTCCTCTCACCCCTCCCTTTTTCCCAGGCTCAACTTCATCTCTGACTCCTAATTTCCTTCTCCCAGGCAGCACAGGGGATCAGGGAATGGAAGTTGTGGTCAGTTAACTCTGCGCTGTCTCTGCTGCTCCTTTCTACTCATGCTCTTCCCCTGCTCCACAGTGAGGTCCCACACATGAGAGACAGTCCTTCATGAACTGCATCAATGTTGGTCTATCCCACAGGCTGCAGTTATTCAAGAACTTGTCCAGATGGGGTCCTTTCCACAGGGTGCAGTCCTTCAGAAACGGACTGCTCCAGTGTGAGTCCCCTGTGGGCCAAAGCTCCTGCCAGAAAACCTGCTCCTGGTGGGGGTGTCCATGGGCTGCAGGGGGACAACTTCTGTCACCATGGTCTTCTCCATAGACTGCAGAGGAATTTGTGCTCTGGTGCTTGGAGCCCCTCCTCCCCCTCCTTCTTTGCTGACCCTGGTGTCTACACAGTTGTTTCTTTTACATATTTTACCTCCTTTAGCAGTTACACTGTGTTTCTACCCTTTCTTAAATATGTTGTCACAGAGCTGCTACCACTGTTGCTAATTGGTTCAGCTTTAGCGAGCAGCAGGTCCTTCTTGGAGATGGCTGGCATTGGCTCTGTGAGACATGGGGGGCAGCTTCTGGCATCTTCTGACAGAAGTCACCTGCAGCCCCCCTGGTGCCACAATCTTGCCATGTAAACCCAACACAAAGGAAAAAAAAGATAAATCAAACTTATATCAAAGCTTTGCTCAGCAGAAAAAGGTGTCAGGTTCACTATTTCCTCACTCTGCAGCCCAAGTTCCCTTTATACTCACTAATTTCTAGTAATATAGTAATTAAGCTGCTCAGTAATTAGCCAATTTAGAACACAGAAAGAACTACTTATATATACGATATTTACCTACGGAGTTCCTACGCTGAAACATAGCGGAGGAGGAAATTATTAGCTGAAAGACCTTTAGGGTTTGAAAATTGAAATAATCTCTTACTGCACAAAATGTCACTCATACCAATCACATTTATTGGCATTTGAATGCCAATTCAAATTCAGTGAAATGCCACTGAAATCCAGACATATTTGGTTAGGGGAATTTGAAGAGTAGAGACGAAATAGGTGATGTTAATGTACCTAATGCAAACATACACATATATATGTGTGTGTGTGTGTGTACATTTCTTGGATTGTTCTTTTAAAATCTTCTTCTATATCTCAGTAAAAGACAAAAATGGGGTACAATCCAGTAGATTAGCTAAAATCAAACAAAATATTCTCCTCCAAGACCTCTTTCCCGATTTTCCGTATTTCTAAGTACAAATAGACTGCCATACTTATTGTTTTATGTGATGTATGTTCACCTGGTGGGTGACACGCTTTGACTCAGAGGTCTTGAATTCTAAAGAGACAAGGCAAGAAGTTTCAACTATTGGCTAGTAGAAACAGAGCTACAGCTCCAGGCTTCTGCTTTTCTCCTTCACTCCCTGCCCTCTAGTTGGTTCATTGTGCAAAAGGTCATTCTCTACAGTATTAATCTATTTTAAATATAGGTGTACCACATAGGTACAAGATTTGGCAGAATGCAATTTCCCCTACAAACATGAAGTAACAGACATACCAATTTAAGAGTATCGAGTAGTCTGGGTTTCTTTCTTATTGCATAATATTGTTTCAGAGATGAATAAAGTTCTGTCTGAAAAATCTTCAGAGATACCTTCAAAACTGAATGATTTAGTGATTCTCTGAATGTAGAAACTAATACTTTGACAAAGAACTAAATATATAAATTTTTTCCAAACAGTTTGAAAATCACATCATTACCTGGAAAATCAAATAAGTAAGATGGGTTACAAAATGGCTTTAATACTGCTGTGCCTTTCATTTTACATGAAGTTAGCAGAGTACATACAATTTTTTCTTCTGTGTTTAGGAATCAACTGTAAATTCAAGGCTGTTTTAGGCTGCTATAAATTAATATATTAAAGCAAACAATTTTGTACTTTCAGACTTGCTGCTTTATGTCTTTTTTACAACATTGTTATTCATGTACACAACCTTTTATTCTTTAAATGACAACTTGTTTCTAAAAGTTCTAACTGAGCTACCAGTTTACATTTTACAAAACTGACCTCTACATGATTACATGATGATAAAGAAGTACAGGGTGTTGTTGGGTTCTTTCAGATACTTAGCAGACATCAGTTTAAATTTGGTGTACAGAAAAATTTCAGAAAAAGGTTGAAGTAGATATATTTTCTGTAAAACTTAAAAGCTAAAAACAGCATGACAACAGTATTTTTGAACCGTTAAAAATGCAAACTTATAAGTCATGGGTTCAGTAAGAAATTGTTAAAGTCCTACAGTTTCCCACAAAATATGATGAATGATGCCGAAGGTGCAGAATAAATGGCTTGTAACAAATTAGTTTGGAGATGAAGGATGAGACTCAAAAAATGTGACTTTGATGAGATACTTTGATGAAATATTCTAGGGCTTCTGCCTATAGCTATGCACTGAAAAGTGCACAACTGGGGGAAAATATACCAAAGAACTAGCAAATATTGATCACTATCAAAAATGGAGACATATTGAGAGCACAACATATTTGAAGATCCTAAAGTTTCATAGGTGCATGATCACATGATGGTAGCCCTTAGATGCTTTGATATCTTATTTCATTTAAAAATACAGTACCAGAAGCTCCAGGTAAACACAGAATAGCTGATTTTTCAAGTTTCTATGCTGCTTGACTGCTTACTACATACTCATAATACCAAGATGACTGTCCATCTTGCTCAGACAGTGCTGTTGCAGTGTTTAACCTTATTTGCACCTTGTCTCATTATGTAGTCTCTGCGATGACTGTAAGTCATTCTTGTAGCATGTAGAAAGTCAGTTAAGCAGACAGTTTCTGCAGTAGCATACATACATTTCACATCCGAGGAGAACGCTAGGAAAAGCTGTTGTCCACCACCTTTCTTTTTTCCCTGTGCCACTGCTATCTATCTTGTGATGACTCTTAGAGCACATGTAGCCTTGCAGATGGAAAAGGGGTAGCATTTCACTAGCCAAAATGCCTGTCTTGATGGACCTTTTCCAGCCATAAAGTGTTATCTTTACATTTTCTAGAACGTTTTTCATATACGTATATTCACATACACTCATATATCTGTATGTTCATCTCACATTCTTAAAGTAGAGGCAAATAATGTACTGTTTCTACCCTGTCTTAACATTAGGAACACAGCATGATTTCTTCTTGGAAAATGCAAATAGCTCTCGTAGTACTTAGACTGCATTGGTTTTATCTATCTATAAATGGATTATGGGCTCCCAGGATAAACACCTGCCTTAGTGATGACGTAAATCACATTTATTGGCAAAATTTATTAAAACAGAAGTAAGTAACAAAGACATTATTTTTTAAAATGTTTTATAAACAAAAGGTATTCCTGATTGTTATTTGTAGATATCCATCATACTCTCAATGAAAATAAATAAAAAATGACAAAGATATGTCATTATCTCATGAATTCTTCTATGCCAAGGTACAGTAAATGCATGTCTTGCTTCCTGACTCATCATTATCCAACAAGTTTGCCTTCAACAGGAGACTTGGATAGGTGTCAAATGAAGACGTATAAACATTTTCAACTAATTCAAAGTGAAAGACTATAGCTTTTAGGACAGCTCATAATTTAAATTTTATAGATCAGTATCCAGCTGTTTCCCCTAAATCTTTTCCAATTTTGTAATAAATATTCCTCTTTGCAAATTCTCTCCTGCTGTTTGTTTCTTAAAGCATTGGAATCCTGTGTGCCACCTGTTTAATTTGCATCCAAGAACATCTTAGAATGTCTTATAAAGCCATAAGATATCTGGTTTTGTTACAATTTTCACATCTTCCCAGTTTTTCAGCAGTTCCTCAGCTGAAAGTAATACACCTGAGAAGTCAAATTTGCCACCCATAACAAATGTTGCAAAGGAGTGAATGAGGTATACCTTTTAAAAGTCGGACTTCAATTTTTCTTTGCAAATCTTCTGGGGTTTGGGGCAGTTTTCATGTCAGAAACCACTGAAGAAAATAAAATGAAAGGCATTTGTAGCTCGTCTAAAATATTTTTATTATTTTAATTTTCTTTTCTTTTAAACCAACAGGAAAAACTACCTTTCACACTTTTTTTTTTTCACTTTTCCTTTTCTGGATCATATAAGAATGTGTTTATCCATGCATGAGGTGTTAAATATGATAAACACTGAACCACAAAAAGCTTACAGATGATACAAAATGTCAGTGTTGACTGTGAAGAGCTGACAAAAAAAATAAATCACAGTATTGAGTGATAAAGAGATTAAACTGAACAGCAATGCAAAGTTTTTCATAAAAAATGCAACTTCTATACCTACAAGAAAGGGCTCAATTTAGAATATTCCCATTTAGGAAGGTAATCTTGGAAACATTATAGTTAGCTTTTGAAAATCATCAGTTTAATATACAGAAATGGTAAACATGACAAAAAAATGAAATAATTGTTATCCCGCAGTCTTGAGAACTAAAGAATGCTTGGAGAAGAACAAGGAAGTATTCAAAGTTTTTCATGTGAAGATAGCTTAATGGTCTAGTTTTTATATTTTGGTAAATATAGCAAGCAGAGGATATGACACAGGTCTATATGTTGAAGAAAAGAATAGACAGTGACAATCCATTTTTTCCTAATTCAAGAACTATGGGGCAGCTAGTGAAATCAGGAATCAGACTGGCAGAAAAGGAGATATTTTCCACAAAACACAAAATTAAGTTATGGAATTTATTTGGCACACAGTGTTCTGGAGATTAAAAGTATAAGTGTGTCCAAAATCAATAAAAAGTTTAACTGAAAAAAGTTTGTCTGTTGATATTAGACAGGATGATCCTACTGTTGTTGAAATCTTCAAGAAAATGAGGAAAGGTTTAATATTTATTTGATATTTACATTTTATGCTATTGTACTTTTCCCTAAATATCTTCAAATGCAACTTGAAAGCATAAGGCCTGAATGATCTTTGGCTTGACCCATGAAGCAAGATCAAACCCATTCAATTATTTTTTTCATTTTTTCCCTTCAAATATATGTCATTAAGATTTCTCAGCATTTTTAAAAGCTACATTTCAGTGTCCCAGAGTACCTATCAAAATTTAAGAATTTTTGACAACAATTTCAGTCTACTTTTTTTTAACATTAAACATATTACCTTACCTTTGTATTTTTTTTAATTAAAAAATAAATAAATAAACTCACAGCACTTCAATAAGATAAATTAAATTGAGCCTTGAGAGCAAATGAATGTTTGCTGTATTTTCTTTCTTAATGAAAGGTGAATAAAAATGCCTTAATGTATCACTACATCCATAAATTTGGACTAACAGTAACTGAAAATAGCTACTTTTAAGCCCAAAAATATAAGGGAATTTTTCAGTTATAGCTGTTACTTACTATTTGCTCACCCAGAAAACATGACTTCAAAATTCACTTTATCTCTCAAATCAATTGAATTTGAGACTTTTCATAAAAAAAAAAAATAGGTAACCATTCAGGTAACCAAGGTATTCCACTTCACTCCTTAATGATATTTCCTTGTCACAAGCAATTATGGGTCACACTCTTCATGCTGAAACACAGGAAAAGATTTTGATGAGATTTTATAATGTAGGCTCACTCAGTGTGACAGCAGTAACTCCAGGAAATGAGCATATTTACTAAGGCGTTGTCCTGGTTTGAGGTAAAACAGAACCAATTTTCTTTTTGGTAATTTTACTTTTCAGTTAAGCCTCTTTCATTTCTGAAATTAACAGCGTATTTTTCAGAGAGTGTCTGCTTCTGGCAGCGATAAGGTCTGATGTTTATAGTGAATACCAGTATGTAGAGAGGCTCCTGCTTACACTTATTGCTACAACAACGAAGGTCAGCTAACTTTGTTATGCACCAAGTTGGGTCAGAAGCAGAAAAGCACAGAGGGGTCACACTTGTGGGGAGGAGTGGACAGGACAGGTGACCCAAAACTGAACAACAGGGCGTTCCATCCCATCTGCATCATCCTCAATATAAAAGCTGAGGGATCAAAAGAGTCAGCTTCTTTCTTCAATGGCTGGTGTCCGAGGAGGACTCTGTCTGTTTGTCTGCCTTTGATCCCGAGCCATGCCTTCCTGACTCCAGGTCCGTAACCCAGTTCCCACATGTCGCTGAGTCCAGTCTGGGACTTTCCCTGCGCTTACTGGTGAGTGATTGTCATCCTGGGAGCTCAGTACTGTTTTGTATATATTGTATATATTGCGTTATTTTCTAATGTTATTACCTTTCCTTATTTAATTATTAATATTTCATTACAGTAGTTTAGTTTCTTTTCAACTCATGAGTTTCTCTGTGTCTTTTTCTTCTCACACTTGGGAGAGAAGATAGAAAGCATCTGTCATTTGTTTTAGTGTCCACTCCAGCCCAAACCACAACAGATATTTCTTTCCAGAATATTATTCAATGCAAAAAAGTTAAAGTGAAACTTGTCTTTGGCTTCCAACTCTGTGTAATTCAAATGTAAGAAAAGGGAACAATAAACATGACAGTGGAAAGAAACTTTTCGGTATAATTTAGTTTATGTATATTTATATTATACCCCACTGACTTGTTTTCTGCATGTAGTACATTAATATCTCAGAAGCAAGTCATAAATATGAGAACAAAAATTACTGGAAAATCCAGCATATGTCACTTTATCTTGTATATAGAACCGACATGAGTCTACCCTGCAGTTAATACCTGTCTGGAGACTTTTAAAAGTTGCTGAGATCTCGATTATGCAAAATGAGCTTTTCACTTCACGAAAGTCAGTATTTCAATTAAAGTGCAAAATGCCTTTTAGAGAAATCCACTGTGACCAATTACTTAGGTTTAGTTAAAACTTAAAAATGTCTAATACTTACCTATCTCTTGCTATTAGGGAAAATTATGAGATAGCATCACTGAATAAAGGGGAGAGTGTAAGATAGGAATGACATAGGTGTTAAGTGAATTCACTGCAAGAAATAAACCTTTCCATGGATACAAAAGCTCTACTGATAAATTAATTTGCCACTATAATTGTTACACTAATGCATCAGTATGCTAAAAAGCTATCAGAGAAAAGAAAAAAAAAAGTTACAATTGCAACAAATAGACTTTCTAAGAAAGACTTTCAGAAAAGCAAATCAGGATCAGCAGATTAAAGGTATGATAAGAAAGAAAAATTGCCAATCACATTTCATCAAATGTATAGTATAAGCTATATAAATGATAAAGTAAAACACCATGCTTATATACATGTATCCCCCTTTTTCCCATATATTGATATATATCTAAGTTTGGTAAAATTTGTTACAGTTTTATGTTCAGAAGGGCATTACAGAAACTTATACGTATAGATTTCTGACGTATTTGTAAGAACACATTTTCTTCTTAGTACTGAGCACAATAAGGTTGTCACTGCTTCAGAAATCACAAAAACAGACAGTGTAGCATTTCAGCAGGATTTGTCACACCATATATACAAATCAAACCAGAAAGTAATCTTCATAACATGCCACATGGCAACAATATGAGCCTTCTCTCACATCCTCTGGAGCAGAAATCACGTGAGGTTGTCTTTGATTGTCCAAAAACCACATGTAAATACATAGAAAAGGAAATCAAACTGTCAGGGCACACTACTACTCTGCAAATCTTGATATTTAAATGTTACCCATTATGTACCTGTAAAAAAAATGGAGAAAATATATTTCCAGTAATTGTTTTGAAATACCGGTGAAAAGTAAGAAATCCTTCCTTGATAATCTGTCACTGATAAGGTAGCAGAACTGGGCCTTTTAACACTAACATTGGGCTTGCGGGTAGGAGGCAGTAGAAATGGGCCAAAAGGCCATTTTCTGGACTCTGGAGACTGCACTGTACTAAGAAAACTTGCCTGCTTGTAACAGATTGAGACTCTTGCTTAATGTTAGCTGTATTTGGCTCTACAAGAAGACGACAATAAGGGCAAGTGCACAAGCGCTTTTAAAAAACTCATCATGTGTCCTCAGTTCTGGGGATTTTTAGGTTGAACTAATAAGCAAATTAAAATTATCTCCCATTTATCGCTAAATCTACCAATCTTTCCTCTAGAAAATCTTGCCCAGGGGAGTCGAGGCAGAACTGAGCTGATTCTCCCATGCTACAGTTCAGTCACTGACAGGGAAAAGGATGACAATCTCATGTCACCTCCTCTTTACACTATAATGAAAAAAAGCCATAGAGAGTCTGCAATAAGGCTGTGGATCTGTATCTGGATCTGTAGGAAACCTTGAAATTCTCAAAGCCTGCTTAAATGTTTTATAATAATTTACATAATGATGTGGTCAGCCATGGCTTAGTGATAAAAACATAGCAACTCAACAGTAATGCTTGGTAAACTAATTTTGTCTACACATCCATTTATTTATTTGTTTCTGTCCTCAGTACTACACTAGCAGTAAAATGATTTAAATCATCTGCAGATACCCATTTATTCCTAATAGCAGCTGTAAAATATCTTAATAAGTATTGCCAAGTATTAGAAAGTCTGAGTCATTACTGAGAATAACTTTGCGTGACCTATGGTTGCAACTTTTAATTAAAGTCTCTCCCATATTAACAACATTATCTTGCACCATATCTCTCCCAATATATTATTTTAATGACTTGTATGAATCATGTTATGTAAATTTATTAGAGATAAAACTAGTAAAGACCAATGAAATGTTCTAATCAAAACTGTTTTCTTCAGCTGACTTTCTCCTTTCATTCAGGGCCAGGGTCAACTTGATTGACCTTAATTCGTGACTCTTTTTCCTGTGATTTCTGAAACGTTGCATTCTATCATAAACTATCTGATCAACTTTCCATGTTATGTCTTGAAACTTAGTTTACTTTGTATCAGGTTTCTCTGTATTTTATCAGTTATATATTTTTACATACAAATACATAATTTTTTATCTTATGTAGTAGTGGAAAGCTCATTAACCTTTTTCTCCAAGGGAAACATTTACTGATATTATCTTCCAAAACATTAATTGATAAAACTTGACTGTTGAAAAAACTGTTGAAAATTGATCAGTTACAAAACTAGTAACATACTTAATCCAAGCACTAATAGTTTAAGTTTGTAAAACTGGTAGTAATTATAGTTAGAAAACTATTATACTCTTTTTTTTTTTTCTACAGGAAAAGCTCAGCAATACATAATGTTTTTCATATTTAATTGCATATTGCCTAGTTATTTACAGTGAAAGGAGATGTTACTGACAATTTCATTCATCACATGTGTGCATAGCACATTAATTTTGCACATAATACACATCAGAACACATTCTGAGCTAGTACAAATTGGGATGCCTCTGGTGATTTCAGCCAATACCGTGCACATTATTCTGCACCCAACTCTGTATCTTAATATAGCCTTAAAATGCTATTTTAAAAATAAATCAACATATGCTTGGTTATTTTATTCAGTGTGCTCATAATAAATTGGACACTTTTCGCTGTTAATGAACTGATTCTTTCTTGAAGCTGCTTCTATTTTTTTAAAAAATTTAAAAGGTACTTTGAAAATTAATTTGGACTATCTGAATACAATTTTGTGGGCAGAATAATTTGCTGTTCATGATACAGACAGTTGACGTTTGGCAGGTTTTCTCATTAAAAACTTAATCTTTTAGGTGTAAATTCCGTGTCTTTGTCAGGCTAAGCAAATGCTACTGTAAGTCCAAGTTTTAGAACTTTTTCATGTCCAGAACTTAAATATTTTTTTTATTTATTTATTTTAAAAATGTAATTCTTCTCCTATCTTAAGTAATAACATACCAGTACATCCCACAGTAGTGGTACATTGAATAGGTAGGAAGTATTGTGTATTTAATGAAAGAGGACATTCGGGATTTATCTGAATTGCCAAAAACACTGATCCACTTGGACAGCCCTTCAAAAAAACCAAAACCAAAACCAAAACACCCACACATAGAATTGAAATGAATTTAAGAAACATACAAACAAACAAAAAAACTAAAATATTTTAACTTCCTTAGTATGAAGCCACCTCAAAAACTTTTTACACTGAACAATGATCTGAAACAGGCAAGATTTGCAGGAAGATGTAATCCGTCATTATAACAACTGCTATAGCGGAGAAAAAAGAACAAGCTCTTGAACACATAAAAGAACAGTCTGTTTGCCTGGAAGGTTGCCTGTTCCCAACTCCAACAGTATTTTCTATTAGATGAACTAATATTATCTTTCTCACAAACATTGCTCACAAATATCCTTAACCCAACACAGCTAGAGCAATGTCATGACAAGAACAAAGATTGTTATAAAAGAAAACACCCTGAGCCTTACAAAAGACTCAGGCATTGAGTGCGTGCAGTGAGAAATCTTTGCTATCAGATGCTTTCTACCTGTTTGAATGGTTTTGGTTCTGCTATTTAAATTCCTTCTACTAAGCAGCTGTTGGTAGGAGACAATTAACTTTCTGTCTCTTGTCTGACTTTATATCATGCCCAGTCTCTACCTGTCGTCTCTTACAATGCTAATATTTTTCATGCAACACGTGGATAACGGAAAAATAGTAACAACATTAATATCCGTGACAACAATTTTCAACACTGATGGCTTACAGTGGATGTTGCAGTCTCTGGGTGCACAGGCTGCACTGTGGCCCCAGGGAAACATTTGATTAAGAGAAAGTGGAAGCAGCCATCTCACCTGGCAATCTTCAGTGGCTTTCAAATCAGGGTCACCAAGAAGCGAGGCAGCAGGTCTGTGATATGCTTTGTATTCTTTCACAAAGCAAACTTTTATTTTTATATCCTTGGTTACCAGATCTATGCTAAACCAGATATGATAAAGTTTGAAGTTAATATAAAAATAACTTGAACAAGTAGTTGAGCTGTTTATCCACTGCAAAACCCTGGAGTCAGTAGAGGTATGTTGATTTAACCCAAACCTTTTCTTCTAGCCTACTCATAGTCTCCTAAAACAAACACAAACAAAAACCCAAAGCTCTTTCCCCTGAGATCTGTGCTGAGCAATCGTACCTCACACAGGGCATTAGCTGATGTACTTCACAGTTGGTGTCCTAAAAGAACCGCTGAAGAGGATGTTGAAAATTCCATAAATAAAAAATAAACAGCAAAGGAAGCAGGCAAAAAACCTTCTTCACCCAGATTATCTATACTGTAAAGAAACCCACGACAGTCATCAGTTCTTTCTCAATGCTTTAAGTAGTTGTAAGCACACAAATGGAGCTCAAAAAATAAACAAAACTATTTGAATCTCACATGCAGTGAGAATTTAACCAAAGGAAGCCAGGAAAAAAAATATTTGCAGAGGGAACACACACAAATATGTAAACTCCTAACACATCTGGGTATTGCTCAGACTCAGAATAAGTCTCAGACTCAATAATTAATACATTAATTCTGGTTAAAAAGGGATAGAGCATTATGTTTATTGTAACTTGCACCCTAACATATTACTATAAAAATTAGTTAAAAGAAAATTTTAAAATAGACTTCAAATTGCAGCCTAAGATGGCATCCTGATCAAGTTAAATAATACAGTAATGCATTTAAAAATGTCTTTCAAGAAAAATGAAGACTCAGCAATTCAAGAAAAAGAAAGAGGTGCCACATTGAAAGAAATCGAACTTTCCTTTCAAGAGGAAGATGCTGTATATTAAACACAAGGGATTTGAAAGAACAAGGTTGAGAATGGGAGGGAGGGGAGAATCCATTCTGACTACTTCTGAACACAGATAAACTGTAAAACCCTGACAAATTCATTATTTCAGACTTGTCACATTTGCACAGGCAAAAAAAAAAAAGTAAGTGTAGAAGCAGAGGTAAGTTCACATCACCAAAAAAAAATTGAGGGCTTCAACTGTGCAGTGGAAACTTCTGAGAGTAAAAAAATGGCACAGGGAATGTAAAAATGGGATTTCAGGTCACCTGAGGTTCATGTACTGCCTGCAGCTAGATGAGCAAAAACAAGATCTGTAGTTTGCCTCATTCCAAACTGGTATATATCACTTGGAGCTTACTTGTCTTGTAATCCTCCCTGGACCTCAATATGCCTCATGGAGCAGTGTGAGGAGAGAGAATAAATTTGCCCTTGTGATTTGGACAATGTGAAAGATTTGTGAGAAATTTAATACAAATGAGAAGAGCGGACAGAGCACAAGCATCAGTTTACTAAGAGGCTGGACGTGGTTTTAATCTCCATCCCCTCCATGACCTCCAGAATGGGAGCTAGTGTCAAACAGGTTTCTGTCACATAGTGGTATGGCCATATTTGTAGTCAGATTGGGTAGAGACTGGTCCTACTAAACTTGATCGCTTCAGGACAACCACCAACGTATAACCTAAGACTGTAGTATAAACGCATGACTGTTTTGGGAATGAATCCTTCAAGATCAAATCAAATGATCTTCGTGTCATCATGGATTTAACAGCAGGGTTGTAATTCAAGCCCCAAGCTGAATGCTTGTATACAGATGTAAAATCACTTCACATTCTACTTGCGTTTATGGTACTAGATTAAGAAAAATAATAATACCATCATAGATTTAGTGTCCTGGCACAGCTACATGTGTAAGTACCAGCAAACAAGAAACAATTTAGGAAATATATTTTCCATTTTGACAGCAGAAATGTAATAATGGGTTGACTGTGTGATTTTTCTAAACTCTTACATCCAGAATAACATGAAATGAAATAAGTTTCCATTGCAATATTTCTTACCAGGAAAAGTAAAACATACAGGTGATACTTTATCTACAAAGGGTAGAGTGATTATTTTGTGTAAAGTCAATAACTTTTCAGAAAACACAGTTCCTAGCATGAATAACTGGAGAAAAAATGTACATGCTCCTCTTGGATTTTAAAGTGCTTGATATGTTGTATCAGTTGTATGTTCAGTTACTGTGCCTCAACATTCATGTGAGGACACTTGGGTTGTACATTGTTTTACTAGTTCTTAATGTTTCTGTTCTCTACTTTGAACATTGCTGTAGCAGATCAGTTTCTTGCTTTTGTAGTTCTAGTGGCTCTGTGTCATCATGTTAAACAGATGAGTTACCCTTCCTCAGATGCTGAGGAAAAAATCACACTCTTGGAGTCAAGGTCAATGTCTTTTATGTTGTCTTTTTTGCAGTCTGTTACACCAAACTATATTGTGCACACTCAAAGAAATCTCCTTGTTCTCTGTGGGGAAAAACAGTTTCACAAAATGCTTGAAATGAAATACCAGTGTGAGAGGATTATAAGGCTTCCATTCCATGAAAGGGGAAAAAAAAAAATAAAGGAGACATCCCCCACACACACATGATGTAGAATCGTATTTTGCCAGTAAGGAGAGCACAAGGAAATGGATTTTCAGAATGCCTGGATACAAACAGTAATACCATGAGGAGAGGATCAGAATTTTCTTAGGACACTATCCTTGAACCTTGGTTTATGAGTAATGCAACCAATTCAACAGAAGACAACAGGAACTGGAGACTAGGCATGACCATTTTTCAAGCGTGGCATACAGTACTGAGCAGTGCAAAGGTATATCCCACCTATCTGAAAGGTAATCTCAGCAGCGGTAACTTTCATGACAAGAAACATGAAAATAGTAAATTTTATGCATGTAGAGGAGGAGAAATAAGTAAATAAAGTTTAAAAAAAAATAAAGGAAATTAGGTGGTATAGTATCTTTCCCTATGATATGTACACTGGCCACACTGAACCTCTTCTGGCAAACTACTGAGAGACTTTGGAAAAGTGTGGACCAAGTATACAGAGGAATATAAAAGAAAAGGCAAAAGGGAAAGATCTCTTTTTTCTTGTCTGAAGAACATGCTGTCTTCACTTGCAATGGTGAAAAACTTTCAGTAACATTTTTTTTAATAATAATTTATGTTCTTTGGCATAGAAAAACAATCTCATGGCTCCTCTTGTAATCCTATGTACATCACCACCAATAATTTCTGACCAGGGGATCTTGCACAGGGAACTAAAAATAGCTTTCATTTTTAACTAATTTTCCCAAGGTTACCAAGCAACACATCTTCAGTAAGAATTTAAAAAAAAAAAAATCAAAATCAAAACATTTTTAATAGGGAATTTGAATGGATAATGTTGACCTTTTTACATTGTCAAATGCACTGTCAGAAGTAATTCAGTGTTGTCATCAGTCATTTTAAAACTTCATATTTTCATACACTATTATTTGCAAAAATGAATAATTGTTCTATATGATCATGATTTTTTTTCTAAAAGCTTCTTTTTAAAAAGCTCTATATGATCACAGTTTCTAAAGTGCAGTCCTCCTAAGAGCTGTCAAGAGATGAGGTTTTAAACATAGTATTATAAAGAAAATAAATGTATCCAAATCACTGAAAAAAATTCTCAAATTTAAAACTCTTTTTTAAATAAAAACTTCATTTAAACATAACCATACCATAAGCTTAAAATATTCCATAGAATATCCTTGAAATATTAATGATATATTTCACTCAAATGATCGCTGAAATTCTCATGAGATATTCACAGAAACTACACAAGACATAAGGGAAATAGCATGCAAGAAAATTTGATTCCCTGTTAAAAAAAATAAAATAAAAGTACATAAGAATGCATAACTGAAGGGTCATTTGCCCCTGTAAACAACATTTAGAAGAGCATCTCACTCTTCATCATGGTAAACCTTAGCCTCTGTCCTGGTTTGGGGTGCTGCAGAGCCAACTTTCTGTTCAGTGAGAGGCTCTTGCTCACACTTGTTGCTGTGGCAACCAGGGTCACCGACTCGGTTGTTTACCCTGCGGAAGGGTAGCACCTGTGGGGAGGTGGGGACAGGTCAGGTGACCCAAAACTGACCAATAGGATATTCCATCCCATCTGCCATGCTCAGTATAAAAGCTGAGGGATCAAAGCATCTGTGGTTCTTTTTCAGTGAGTGTTTTTTGAGGGGGGTCCGGGTCCGGGTCCGGGTCCGGGTCCGGGTCCGGGTCCGGGTCCGGGTCCGGGTCCGGGTCCGGGTCCGGGTCCGGGTCCGGGTCCGGGTCCGGGTCCGGGTCCGGGTCCGGGTCCGGGTCCATTTGATTCTGATCTGTGAGTTCATGAATCAAGATCTGGAATCAAGTTCTGACTTGTCACTGAGTCCAGTCTGAACTTCCCCAGTTCCTGAAAGCAACATCTACTTGGGAGCTTGATACAGTTTTGTATATATTGTATCTATTTCATTATTTTCTTTTTTACTTTATTATCAATATTTCATTGAAGTAGTTTAGGGTTTTTTTCTAAACTTATGTCTCTCTTTATCCCTCTTCTTCCTCTCCTTGGAGCGAGAGGTGGGGGAGAGCATCTGTTGCCTTATCGTTGGCCAACCTGGCACATCTTGCTCTCCAAGATGTCCTCTAATACAGAGTATGTAGTTATAACCCAGGAAAGGTAATACCCATCTTTAACCTATTTATAAGACAATTTCCCAAAAGCACACTTCAGAGTCCTTTAAAATACTCCTTCAGCCAAAGTGGAAGAAAAAAGAGGGCTGGGAGAATGCTGAAACTACAAACACCCATGAGAGGTGACCATGGGAACAAGCTTGTCACTCTCCAGTTACTCAGAACTGGTACAGATCCCCAAACAGATGAGCCTTCCCACCCTAGGTGCCCTCACACTGGTGGATCAAACATCATAACCACCTGTCATTGCTGCAAAATCCTCTTTTAGTAAACTCAAATCTGTATTATTTAATACTGAAAACCAATAAACCTCATCCCAGTGTGCTCTCATCCCTCTAACCAGGAAACACATCCAAACTCACATTTGAAGTTACCAAAAGAAAAGAAACAGCACTCCAGCTAAATTTAACCTTTTACATATGAACACCTTACTACCAAGCAACTTGCGAGTGGCTCGTTGAGCTCATCCTTCTCCACAGGGGATCCAGGCTCAGGAGTGGTCATGACACCTCAGGAGCAGAGTTGTGCTTCCATTGAAATCAATGATAGCTCTGCTATTCGTTTTACATGACATCAGAAATACACTCTCACTAGAGAGTTATGGTGTCTGCAGTTTAATGAAACCACTGGGATAAACTATAACTAAAGATACTTATGTTCTCCAGATCAGTTCCTGTATCACTTCAGACAGCAATTGCCTAATTTCAAGGCATCACAGGTAAAAGAACGTAAAGTGGAAGTATCTTAAATGTTTTCACCAGTGCAAGTAGCACAGTTTGATGAATATTCAAATCATTTTTTAATATTTTATCATCTACCCGATATAGCGGAGCCCAGGAATTCAAAACCCAAAGCTCAAATAAAACAGAATTTGAATCAGCCCTCATGGAGGACATTCAGCAGTTTGCTTAACTCTATTCTGAGATCATATCTTTAGGATATATACTCAGCTAGAATATAAATTAAGAGAACTATACAAGCTGCTTCTTTCCCAATTAAAATGATGGTTACTACTTAATTTTAGTAGCTGTCCAAAGAGTCACCTCTCTGTAGCAATGTTTGGCTCTCAAAAATAATAAAATACCAACTTCTGTCATAAACAAGGATTATAAAAAAACATAAGGTAGATCTAAATAGAATCAGCCTTGCATATGTGGTTTCGAAGGTGTCTGAGCAATCTCATTTTCCATTTGTTTGCTGTACCTAAATAGAGGTGATAATTAACTAGGAAATATGCAGAAATAAAACTAAAACAAGAAAAGCTGCCACACATAAGGGACACCTTGCATCCGGCTTTATCAGTGTCACTCATTGTGGTCAAATATTGAGCTGTGAAATGTCAGACTCTATAAAACATAAATGACCTTGAAAAAACTCTCATATCTGGACTTGGCACCCTGAAAGTACGCTGCTGCAGCTAGAAAAAGTATCTGGCCCAAATACATATGTTGATACCATGGATCAGGCACTAATCTCTCAAAAATGCATTAACTTAGTTTAAAAATGTCATTAAGATGTCACTGGTGACTCCTTCATCAGCTGCTGACAAAATAAAAATATTAAAAGAAAAAATACCTATAAATTATATGACACTTTAATGATGTATAGAAACTTAACTAGTCATTAAGATGGGCAGCGAAGATGATCCTAGTGGGATAGCATAGATGCTTCTCCTAAGCTTTATAATTAGTGCCTCCTTATTGCAGTGACAGATAGACTGGAAATACTGATAGACAGATGACTCTTTTTGGATGTCTTCTGTGACAAATTTTGATTGTGTCACAGAATTGAAAGTCATAACTCATTTTTAACTTGTTTGAGGGCAAGTCAATTAACAAAAGCATGTTTAAGATGATGTATATCTGCCACAATGAGCATGTATTAGTATGTGTATACACAGACATACCTGTACACACACACACACACACACACACTTGAAGTAATTAATAAAACTGAGTTTAGTCAAACGTGAAAAAAATAATTCCCTCTGTACAGCTTAAGCCTATTGGGACTAAGTTTTGTGCAGAAAGCTATCACTGTCAGAATAAGGTTGCTTTTGATATACATTCTGTTGAAGGTTTTCTAGTAGGTTTGACCCCAATTATAGTTGATTTTGGAATACCTAGCAGTTTTCTCAGTTAAAGCCAATAGCTAATGATTCACATGGGAATACAGTATTATTTAAAAAAAAAAAAAAAGTTAATTTCTATGGTAATAGATCATAATCTTTCCCAGAACTTCTCAAAATCTATTCTATAAAAATCCCGATTGCATTTAAAAGCATTTTTGTGTCAGCGTGGTGATTTACATTACATAAGAATAATGGTCTGAATGAGAAAATATCTGACCAGAAACATTTCTTCTTGGTTTGCTTGACTCTCTTTGCTAGCAAATAATCAGTTAGTTACATTGTAAACAGTTAATTTTAGGTTAGTTGGAGAAAAAATTGCTCTCCCTCAGTTCTGTTTTTCTTAACCCAAAGAATTTCCAATGAGGTTCCATAATTTTTGTTACCCCTTTCTGATATGTGCCATCTTTCTAATACAGTTGCTTTTGTGATGCTTTTTACAAAGATTATGTCTACATACTGATGATCTATTTATGGAAAACTCAAAGTTATTATTCATGCTAGAAAAGGTCCATCGTATAATGCAGTTTCTTGGTCTTGTTTTTCTCTTCACCTAGACATTTTATAATATTAATATTCATCTTTTTGTTCTGAAATAAAAGATAGTTAATGCATTCAGCATTTGCTTATTTTGCGGGTTGGGAGATCATGTCAGTTCTTTTGTGCAATGTGACAGTTCTCTTTCCCTCTTTTATCCTTAATTTAAAGCCCACTTAACAACACATGGCAGTTTTGCAAGCTTGAGGTCAGTGACCCTTTTAAAATGCAGTGAAAGTATTCATAAGAAGTTTTCATCCAATGCTCCAGAAACTGGGTCTCAAGGTTGCCATTGAATTACTTACACTTGGCAACAGGAATAAGGCCTATATATTTACTAACTTAATTTTCATTTCAGGTATTAAAATTATTTTGTAGATTTTAAAATTACAATTGAGAATCTTGGTATGCTTCTTTGATTTTACTTCCATAGTCTATCTTTAAAAATCCTTATCTGGCAAGATTACTAAACCCCTTATTTTTTGTTACATTGTCTGATTTCATTATGAAACTGGAAAGGTATGGTTGTGTATTTAAGAGATAAAGTACATTGCACCAGGTTTTCTCAAACCAGGTAGAAAATGAGAAAAAAATATTTTGTCTAGAATTATTAAAAGCTAGCATTTGTAAACTTGTTATGTATCTCACTTCAGTATAGCTTCAATTGAAATACTGGAGCTTGTTTGATCTTTCTTCATTAAGAAGAATGTATGACAGTAACCATTATGTTGAAGCAATGAACATTTTCTTAACCCAAACCGGCTCCATGAATGTGAAACATAAAAACTGTGGCAGACAGCACAATAGCCACAGAGAAAAGCACTGTAACACAATTTCAGAGAAATCTGTGTTGTATTACTTGTGTGTCAAAGTCCTCCTCAAGTGAGCAGGATAGCTTGCTATTTCAAAAGTATCACTCTAAAAAAACCTGAAAACAGAAAGTCATGTAAAAGTTTCGAAATAAAAATAATACTCAGTTGTCCTCAAAGTTGACCATATAGTTGACCTAAATAAATCAGGACTGAAATTAAAACAAATGAACAAAAAAAACCCTCATGGATAAAATATGTCCAACTGTCTGAAATTTTCCTTCAAGTGACTGTGTGAAGGAAAAATGAGGAGTAAACTAGACTGTAAGAATTATGCTAGAGTTTCATCTAATCAGTAACCATAAAAGATAAATTACTTAAACGTTATGTATTGTAATACCTAATTACAGTTCAGAATTAAAGTCATTTGGTTTCCTAAGTGCAAACGACAGCTGTATGATGACAGTTATAGCTGTAGTCATCAATCAGAATGACCAAGCACAGTCCTGGCAAGGTTCTCCAGAGGAGCCCGGTGCAGGGCCTAAGTATCTTCAGGTATAGGGATCCCCTAAAGTGACTCAAGGCTGGTCATCTAGCAACAGGAAATGAAAAATGACTTGTCAAGATGAAATAGGAAAAAGGAAAACTGAGGTGCAAGAGCTGACACAGTGGCAAAATCACTGCATAAAAAGGTAGTAGGAATTGTTCCTGCCTGTGTCCAGACATAAAAAAATAATATAATATAATATAATATAATATAATATAATATAATATAATATAATATAATATAATATAATATAATATAATATAATATAATATAATATAATATAATATAATATAATATAATATAATATAATATAATATAATATAATATAATATAATATAATATAATATAATATTAAATTAAATTAAATTAAATTAAATTAAATTAAATTAAATTAAATTAAATTAAAAAGAAGCTCAAGGGACCAGGTTAGGGAAAAGTTTGGGCAGAAATTCTGCAGATAAGGCAGAAACTCGCATGTTTAATTTAGTGTTTAGAACCATGTTTTCAATAAAAGCAGATAGGGATATATGAGTCTTGCCATCTTGGTGACTGGAATTCCTTTCCCTGTTAAGTGACTGACTGCACTTTACTGGGGAAAAAAGGCTCAGAATCATATAATTAGACAGGAACAGTTTTCTTCTTGACCATACACAGTTTAAAGCAGCCTTAACTTTGATCAAATCATGAACCACAAAGAAAAAAAAATACATCCAAGGGTTCAAAAATAAAAAAAAAAACATTAATTACAGAACAGATAGAAATCCAGCTGGGGAAATAATTCTAGTAGAGTATCAGAACTACAATCAGTAATGGAGTGTCCTATAGAGCACATACCTATGGGGGCTTCAGCTGTATAATGTTCAGTTTTTAAGGATTAGTATTCTTCCTGAAAATCACACTTAAAAGTTATTGTAAGAAGTTATAAAATATATAATTAACATTAATCATGCAATAATTTACTTTGGAAGGATGGTTTTCTTCGTACACAACTTTACAGTGGCTGACTTCTAAAGTGGATGTGCTGATAGGAAACCTTTAGTAGCTTATATATTTGAATTACTTTAGTAGAATATTTAGTGGAGGTTTTCTCACTTTTCAGAAACCTGCCTATCATTGAGCGTACCTTGGATAAATGCTAGGTGGAACTATATTCTATTCATACCTGCAGACTAGTAAAAAAACGTGAGTTATCCTTGCTTGCCTTTATACCCCGACAGAGTAACTGTTAAGTCTACTCACCACATGCCAACAGCAAGAAATCAGTTAGATGTTGCAGCCTGAAATAATCCTAGAGTTCATTTTAAACAGATCACAGCTGCAAAGGTTAACAACTTCTATCATGGATGTAAGGAATGTAGTAGGTCTAACTCCTGACTAGTTTGAACACCTCTTCAGAAGAGCAGATAGCTCTGCAGTATAAACCTAGATGAAAACACAGATAAAATATTAACAGGCCCAGTCTAAAAAAATTAAAAGCATCTAATTAATTTTATGTGTTACATGAAGAAACAGCTAGTGCTGGCAAATGAACCTGCAATATCACATGTTTGGCTAAAATGTAAATTTTCATTAAGTATATAAAATATGCCTCTTCTTGGTCCTCTTAAAGATGTGGTATTTTGTGTTAGATTACAACATCTGGTGACCTTTAATTTTTATAAAAAGACCTCCTGTTTAGATCTTGACCCAATGGAAAATGGCCTTATTTAACTGAAATGAAGGATTCTTTGTTTTTCTGTGGTAAAAAAATGCAAAAGAAAAGAAAATATCTTTTACTGAATAAAAGGGTTTTTTTTATTTCTGTGTGTGATTTAACTAGCAAATTTGTGTTCTGAAAAATTAGTACTGTCAGTATTTTATTTTGTGTTAAAATTTAATTTATTCTTATTTTTTCCACAGCAGTTTCAGAAACTTCAAAACCAATTAAAGCAAAGCAACAGCAATAAAACTGTATAGCTCTTTCCAAAGTTTTTCATCCATTATGGGCAATTAAGAAAAAATCCACTAGTAATCTTTACATCAATTAAATTTTGAAGGGTGTCTAAATCTGTTGATTGACTACTTAACAGTTAATTTGTCTTTTGACACAGCTCACTTTCAGAAAGAAAGGGAAACATACCAAATTTTACTCAGCAAATAAGATAGTTGACTGAGATAAATCAGTCCTGCTTCCCTGTACCTAATGTAGTTAATGTTAATAACATCAAGGGATAATCTCCCACATTATGGTCTTCCCTCAAATTATTGTTGAATTTTGAGACATATTAAGACCAATACAAGTGTGTCTAGAATGGGAGGGGAATTTTTGGACACGTGACAACGTCATAGTACTTTAAAATTACAATTGAATTATATAATTTATTTAAAAAAAAATAGATTGGAAAGGACCTCCAGAGGTCGTCTATTCTAATCCCTGTCTTTAAGCAAGTCCACTTAGATAATTTTACTCAGCTTTACACTTTCTCCAAGGAATGAGATTTCACAGCCTCTCTGTGCAACTCATTCCAATGTTTGACCACCCGCATGGTACCTGGACCTGTGCAAAGAATTTGACACTGTCCTGCACAACAACCTTGCCTCTCATTTAGAGAGACATGGATTTGACTGATAGACCCTTTGGTGGGTAAGGAATTGGCTGAATGGCCACACTCAAAGAGTTACAGTCAATGGCTTGATGTCCAAGTGGCGATCAGTAATGAGTGGCTTTCCTCAGAGGTTGGTATTGGGACTAGCACTGTTTAACATCTTTGTCGGTGTCATGGTTTTGGCCTGACTGGCCACTGAAATGAACGACAGATGCTCTCTCTTCTCTCCCCTTCAGAGGAGGGACAGCACCTCAGTTCAGGGAGAGAAGGATGAGAGAGAAAAGAGACTAATGAGTTTTAAAGAAAAAAAAAACTAAACTACTTTATTGAAAACATTAATAAAATAAAAAAAAGAAAATAAAGAAATATATACAATATATACAAAACTGTATTGAGCTTCCACAATGACAATGGTGTCACGGGCAGGCACTGGGAAAGTCCCAGACTCAGCTCAGCAATGGATAGGACCTGGATTCTAGATCTAGAGTCAGGAATGCACAGATCAGGATAAAACACAAACGAACAGACAGAGTCCTCCTCGAACACCAGCCATTGAAGAAAGAGGGTTTACCCTTTGACCCCTCAGCTTTTATAATGAGCATGAGGCAGATGGAATGGAATACCCTGTTCGTCAGTGTGGGTCACCTGTCCTGTGCGCTCCTCCCCGTAGGTGCGACCCCTCTACTCTTTTCCGCTTCCAACCCTCCAACAGGGCATATAGAATCATAGAATCATAGAATCATTTAGGTTGGAAAAGACCCTTGGCATCATCGAGTCCAACCACCATCTCCACTCTACAAAGTTCTCCCTTACACCATATCCCCTAACACCACATCTAAATGACTCTTAAACACATCCAGGGATCGTGACTCCACCACCTCCCTGGGCAGCGTATTCCAGTGTCTAACCACTCTTTCTGTGAAGAATTTTTTCCTAATGTCCAACATAAACCTACCCTGCTGCAGCTTGAATCCATTCCCTCTTGTTCTATCGCTAATTACCTGTGAGAAGAGACCAGCACCAACCTCTCTACAATGGCCTTTCAAGTAGTTGTAGGGGGTGATGAGGTCTCCCCTCAGCCTCCTCTTCCTCAAACTAAGCAGTCCCAGCTCCTTCAATCGCTCCTCATAAGATTTATTCTCCAGGCCCTTCACCAGCTTCGTTGGCCTCCTCTGCACTCGCTCCAGCACCTCGATATCTCTCTCGTATTGAGGTGCCCAGAACTGGACACAATACTCAAGGTGTGGCCTCACCAGTGCTGAGTACAGGGGGACAATCACCTCCCTCCTTCTGCTGGTCACACTATTTCTAATACAAGCCAGGGTGCCATTGGCCCTCTTGGCCACCTGGGCACACTGCTGGCTCATGTTCATCCGCTTGTCCATTAGAACCCCCAGGTCCTTTTCCACCAGGCAGCTCTCCAGCCACACTTCCCCAAGCCTGTAGCGATGCATGGGGTTGTTGTGGCCCAAGTGCAGGACCCGGCACTTGGCCTTGTTGAAGCTCATTCCATTAGCATTGGCCCATCAGTCCCATCTATCCAAGTCTCTCTTTAGAGCCTCCCTATCCTCATGCAGATCAACACTCCCACTTAACTTGGTGTCATCTGCAAACTTGCTGATGATACACTCTATGTCCTTATCAAGGTCATCAATAAAGATGTTAAACAGAAATGGTCCCAACACCGAGCCCTGAGGAACACCACTTGTGACCGGCCGCCAGCTGGATTTAACTCCATTGACCACCACTCTTTGGGACCGCCCATCCAGCCAGTGCTTGATCCAGCAGATCGTATGCTCATCCAGGCCATGAGCAGCCAGTTTTTCCATGAGAATTCTATGGGGGACAGTGTCAAATGCTTTTCAAAAGTCTAGGTAGATAATATCCACAGCCTTTCCCTCATCCAATAATCAGGTCATCTTGTCATAGAAGGAGATCAGGTTCGTCAGGCAGGACCTGCTTTTCATAAGCCCATGCTGACTAGGCCTGATCCCCTGCTTGTCCATTATATGAGTTGTACTGGCACTCAAGATGATCTGCTCCATGACCTTCCCTGCTACTGAGGTCAGACTGACAGGCCTATAGTTTCCTGGATCCTCCTTTCTGCCGTTCGTGTAGATGGGCACTACATTTGTTACCCTCCAGTCCATTGGGACCTCCCCAGTTAGCCATGACTTCAGGTATAACAGTGTTAGCTGACCTTTGTTCTTATAGGAATAAATATAAGCAAGAACCTCTTTGCATACAATTCCTTGGCAGAAATTTTAAATAATCACGTTTTATCATTCTGGGAGGGGACTACACTATTAAAAATACACTGTTAATTTCACAGAGTTCAGTTAGTTAGAAGCTTAGCTGAAAAGTAGAATTACTGAGCAGAAAATTGGTTCTGTTTTACCTCAAACAAGGGCAGCTGGTGACACAGACAGTGAGATTTAGTGCACCCTCAGTAAGTTTGCTTATGACACTGTGGAATAATTACTAAATTGGCCAAGAATACAAAAATACAGCATTGTTCACACATTAAGGAAAGTCATAAAATCGAGAGGCTTCTGAGGTAGAATACAGCCGCAGCTAGCACACGAAGAATGCAACATCTGTGATTCCCTGTACAAGGTTGTTTGCGAAACTACACGAGGGATGGAACGGAACACGCTTGTTCCGTGGCCTTCCCTTGTGACGAATAGCAGATATGGGGACGAGATGGTACTACGGAACTGATAAGCGGCCTACACGCTACCCGAGCCAACATTTCGTCAAATGTTGATGAAATGCTGTCCTTTTGTGCGAACTTTGCTCACCACAATGTACCAAAACACACCTCCATCCCGGAGGCTATCCGCCCCCGAGGCGTGAACACTCCTCCTTGAATACATTGATCATAATAAAAGTACGTATGACTAAAGTCACTCAAACTCCACTTTGAAGATAAAAAAATAATATAAAAATAGCCCAAGAGAGAGGGGATGTCAGGGAAGACACCATCGCGAAGAATTCCACCGCTGATTTCCGGGATCAGTCGACGGGCTGAGCCTCTCTTCCCCCCCATAGGGACGCCTTTGGGTAAGACTTCGATTACACCGAGCGCTTTCTCGGGGACTTAGAAATTTCTCTAGAGAATCTCTACCCTACATTTATAGCCAGGCTGTATCGTTTATAATTTTGTCGCGCGTTTGTATACTTAGCAATATCTTTATTTGCACGTGCTTTGCAGACAGTGTATTTATCACCGGCAATCCAAAAGAACCTGTATATCTGTTGTTTAAATAAACTGCACTGTTTAAGTAGCTAGCCGTTTCGCTTTCTCACTGAACGCGACCAAAACTTGAGAGAGGCCGTGCTAGTTCAGGAGCACGACTAGACTGAAGGTGCAGTCCACTATTAGTGTATCCAAATCGTAATAGTTTAATACACATTAAACGCGATTGGACTGATAGTGCTGAATTGGGCATCACTCAGAATTTAAACCTAGCCGCACCTAGCCTCCCACCTCGGTGAGGAGTGTTAGAACGCAAGGGGGTTTATCTTCTGCCAAAACCGCTTGGCCCCGTTTCGCGCAACAGACACCAAGCTGTGTGGTGAGTTCTACATGCTGGAGGGAAGGGATGCCATCCAGAGGGACATAGGCAGACTTGAGAAGTGGGGCTGTGCAAACCTCATGAAGTTCAACAAGGCCAAGTTCAAGGTCCTGCACCTGGGTCAGGGCAATTCCAGGCACAAATAGAGGTTGGACAGAGAATGGCTTGAGAGCAGCCCTGAGGAGAAGGACTTAGGGGTGTTGATGGATGAGAAGCTCAACGTGAGCGGGCAATGTACGCTTGCAGCCCAGAAAGCCAACCACATCCTGGACTGCATCAAAGTAAGTGTGGCCAAGAGGCCAAGGGAGGTGATTTTGCCCCTCTACTCCACTCTTGTGAGACCCCACCTGCGGTACTGGGTCCAACTTCAGGGCCCCCAACATAAGAAGGATATGGACCTGTTGGAGCGTGTCTAGAGGAAAGCCACAAAGATGACCAGAGAGGTGGAGCACCTGTCCTATGAAGACAGGCTGAGGGAGCTGGGGTTGTTCAGCCTGGAGAAGAGACGGCTCCGGGGAGACCTTATAGTACCTGAAGGGGGGCTATAAGAAAGCTGGGGAGGGGCTGTTTGCAAAGGCATGTAGCGATAGGACGAGGGGCAATGGTTTTACACTGAAAGAGGGTAGATATAGATTAGATATTAGTAATGAATTTTTTACTGTGTGGGTGGTGAGACCCTGGAAAGTTTGCCCAGAGAAGCTGTGGATGCCCCATCCCTGGAAGTGTTCGAGACCAGGCTGGATGTGTTTTTGAGTAACATAGGCAGGGGGGATGGAACTAGGTGATCTTTAAGGTCCCTTCCAACCCAAACCATTTCATGATTCTATGATTCTGATTCATAGTTTCTATAGTCAAGGATGCCACCAGTAAGCACATCACCAATCAGTTCTTCCTTATTCATGAACAACGGATCCAACACATCCTCTCCCATAGATTGTATGCATCAAGAGACCCTATCCAGTTCTCTCCAGAAGCCCCCTAGAGTGTCTGCAGCTGTCACACTGCCCTTCCAGCAGATATTGGGGTGGTTGATGTACCCTATGTGAATGATGTCTTCTAACTATGACGTTTTCTCCAACTGTTTAAAATGGCTTCATCTAATTCCTCATATTAAAGGGTGTTTTGCAGCAGACACTTACTATAGTGTCACCATTGTTGGTCTCTTCTCAGATCCTTGAGCTCTCAATTGACTTGTGACCCTGTCGTAATGTATAAGACAGGTATACCACAAGGTATAAGACAGAATAAAAGGAACTAGCAAAAACCCTTTTTAGTTAAGAAATACTTAGGGAATTCTTACAGAAATGGCTACTGTTTAATTATGTGTACATAATACAAATAATGTATATATTTTGCTCAATTAAATAATTTTAATTAACCGTGCAAATTAGAGTCTATATGGGACATCGTGTAGATTTGATTTACTGGGTTTACATGGCAAGGCTTTGATAGTGGGGAGGCTTAGGGAGTGGCTTCTGTTAGAAGACACCAGGACCTGCCCCCGTATTAGACAGAGCCAGTTTCAGCCAGCTCCAAAATAGACCCACTGTTACCCAAAGCTGAGCCAATCAGTGAAGGTGGTGACACCTCTGTGATAACGTATTTAAGAAAGGGTAAAAAATGCTGTGCAGCAGCTGTCAGAGAAAGGAGTAGAAAAAATGTGAAACAACCTTGCAGACAGCAAGGTCAGAGAAGAAAGAGGGAGAGGAGGTGCTCCAGGTACCAGAGCAGAGATTCCTCTGTAGCTCATGGAAAAAATCATGGTGACACAGGTTGTCACCCTGCAGCCCATGGAAGACCCCACACCAGAGCATGTGGAAGTGCCCTGAAGGCAGGTGCAGCCCATGGAGAGACCATGCAGGAGGAGGTTTTCTGGCATGATTTGTGGCTCATGGGGACCCATGCTGGAGCAGCTCTTGAAGAATTGCATCCTGTGGGGTGTACTGACATTGGAGCAGTTCATAAAAGACTGTCTCCTGTGGGTGGGACCCCATGCCGGAGCAGGGGAAGAGCATGAGTAGGAAGGAGCAGTAGAGATGAAGCATTATTCACTGGCATTATGAGCTCCTGTTCCCCATCCCCCTGCACTGCTTGGGGGAAGAAGGCAGAAGAGTCACCAGTGAAAATGAGCCTGGGAAGGAGGGAGGGGGTGGGGAGAAACTGTTTTTAGTTTCGCGCTTTTTTTGCTCTCCTATGCTCTATTAAATGTCAATAAATTAAATCAATTTCCTAAGTTCAGTCTGTTTTGCCTGTGACAGTAATTGGTGAGTGATCTTCCTGTCTTTATCTCAACCCATAAGCTTTTCATCTTATTTTCTCCCTCTGTTCTGTTGAGGAGGAAGACTGAGAGAGTGGCTTGGTGGGCACCTGGCAGCCAGCCAAGTTCAACTCACCACAGCTGCTAAATCAGCATAGGAAATGTTGTTTGATATTTTAGCATGATGTTTTAATCTAAATTAATTAAATTCTGATTCAGTTAGTGAATCTTAATGAGGACAGTTTATATACGGCAATTTATGTGATGTCTACCATATGGATTCTTAAGGAGCACTGAACTGATCCTACAAACAATACTTTAATATAGGTTTTAAGAAGATAATATTTTTCTTCTCTTTTATTTAGTGTGAGTTTTTGAACTACAACTAGTTTTGTTGAGTGTTATCAGTCATAACACCCTGTTTCATGACCTGTGAACAGTTCAATAGCTTATGTCAGGATATGAAAAGCTTGAAAGGTTTGGAAAGGAGGGTTTTATCCACCTATATCACCCCAAAATCAAGAGGTAAAGTGACAGTTAACAAACTAAAAAATAATAGCTTTGAAATGTCTTTTTATAGAATCTATTCCCTGTAGCAACGGGATGTTGTTTCACTCTCAGCTCCTTTGTGTTTTATTACAACATATGTCACCTGAGAAAAGCACATTCATTCTGTACCACTAAAGAGAGACTTCCATAGGCACTTGAAAACTGATGCACCACTACTTCCCCGAACAATAACATTTTCAGACTGCATTTCTACTTTTTTTCTTAATTGGGTGAAGCATCTTGAAAAGAGATTGTTTTTCTTATCAGACTGAAGCATTTTTCACTCCGTTCCTTTGAATCACAGGATACAGCTGCTCAGCCAGGAAGGACTTCTTTTCTAGCAGTACTATTTAACTGGTTGGCAAGCTCCTTTGGCAGTTTGTGCTAGCATCTTTGGAGCTACTTTTGGTTGATCATTTGCTTATGCAGCTGGTAGCAATTTTTTCTTATCTAGCCTCAAGGAAATACTTTTTTTTTTTTTAAATTATTCTTTTTTGTTTCCTAGAAGGCACATTCATTTGATGTGGCAGTTACATTGGTTGAAAAGATGATTTTAAAATAGCTCTAAAAATTCCAGATATTTCTCTGGTTACAGCAGATGCTTCACTTACCTTAATTCAGGCTACAGAAAAGATTTTAGTTGATTGAGAGAGAGCTAACTGGATTAGTCTTCAGTTCAATGTACTGAATTGTGGAATGACTTAACTGTGTATGCACAACAATCTACTGCATATAGATCTGTACCATTGACAACAGAACATTTTGGAGTCAGATTTTCATCTCAAGTTTATGGTTTCCTGTAATGTATAATTATGTGTATGTATTTGTTCAACATGCCTGCCATAGATTTTTCTTTCAAGTTATCTGTGGAAACGCGTATGCAATACTAAGTGAGGAAGGCTTCAGAGTCATAAGAATTCAAACCAATGTAAGACCTTTTACTGATCTAATTTGTGCCACACAAAACTACTTGTATCAGATGGGCTTCTACGCCTGTATATTTTTTGATGGACTAGCTAATCCTGGAAACCATTTCCAGGCACATGGACAATAATCATATTGTCAAGAGTAGTCAGCATGGATTCAGCAAGGGGAAGTCATGCTTGACCAACTTGATAAACTTTTACAGTGAAATGACTGGCCTGGTAGATGAGAGGAAAGCAGTGGGTATTGTCTACCTGGACTTCAGTAAAGCCTATGACACCGTCTCTGAAAAGATCCTTACAGACAAGCTGTTGATGTATGTGCTGGATGAGCAGACAGTGTGGTGGATTGAAAACTGGCTGAGTTTTCTGATGAGCCCAAAGGGTGGTGATCAGTGGCACAAGTCTAGTTGGAGGCCAGTGACTAGCAGCGTACCGTGGGGATCAGTACTGAGTCCAGTCCTGATTAACATCTTCATTAATGATCTCGGATGCTGGAGCAGAGTGTACCTTCAGCAAGTTTGCTGATGGCACAAAAGTGGGAGGAGTGGCTGAAAGGCCAGACCGCTGTGCTGCCATCCAAAGCATGGAGAAATGGGGTGACAGGAACCTCAGGAACTTCAACAAGGAGAAGTGCAAAGTTCTGCAAATTGGGAGGAAAGCTTCATGCACCAATAAGTGCTGGGTGCCACCTAGCTGGAAAGCAGCTTTGCAGATGGAGAACCTGGCAGACACCAAATTAAGCGTGAGCCAGCAATGTGCAGTTTCTGCAAAGAAAGCTAATGGTATGCTGGCCTGCATTAGGCAACATATTGCTATCAAGTTGAGGGAAGTGATCCTTCCCCTCTTCTCAGCACTGGTGAGGCCACACCTGGAGTACTGTGCCTAGTTCTGGGCTCCTCAGTACAAGAGAGACAAGGACATGCAGGACAGAGTCCAACGAAGGGCCACTAAAGTGATTAAGGGACTGGACCATCTCTCATATGATGAAAGGCTGAGAGAGCCAGGGCTGTTCAGCCGTGGAGAAGAGAAGGCTCAGGAGAGAGCTTGTTAATATATATAAATACCTGAAGGTACAGGGTCATGGTTTAACTTCAGTAGGCAGCTAATGACCACACAACCACACAGGTAGTTGTTTTGGTTTTGGGATTTTTTTTGGCTTTACACTGGAGGTCATACATAACACTATAGAGTCACAATCTATACTAGGCTTCGTAGCCACCATAATAAGATTGGATATATCTATTCTTGATTAGAGTTGTTTTTCCTGATCAGATTAAGATAAGTATCTCCACTATATTTACTGCTTTTGGGGAGGGAGGAGTCGTATTATGAAAGCGTAAGAAGGTCGGGTACATCTTTATCTTTTCTTTTAGAGAAAGGATTTAGAGAAACTTTTCCCATGCAGTTCAATCTCTTCAATTATTTGAATTTATCAGTCAGGACTCATTTTCCATCCTTACATCCGAGTACTTAATCAATACCAGAGCACCTCAGACAGACATCCTTCATTAACTTATTTTCAAAAGATATCCTGTAACATTTCTGTTCTCTGTTTTACTGGAATTTTCCCGCTTTAGAAGATGACCCAATTATGTAAAATTGCAATCACTTAAATACTATTATCAACAACTGTCACAAAATATTAGTCTGTAAATATCAGCACTGATATTTAAATAATTTCATTTACAGAGAGGTTGTGAATATTATTTTTCCAAATCCCCAGAAAAATTAACAGAATTAGCTAGATAATGCACATTCTTAGAAATTCAGTGCATTTCTTGTAAGGATGCCCCAGATTTGGACCAACATCATCTAGTATGCGTCTCTCTAACAATGTCACATTTAGAAGTTGTTATGCAAAAAAACCCTGTCTTATTGTCCACTTCCCTTTTCCTCTGGTGATATGCTCACCCTTCCACTACTCCTTCGGATCCTAAGTCTGACTGAGGGCTTCCGCTTTGGGGTGAGAGGGAGAGATTATAATGAGTTGTCACCAGCCTGAAGCCTTCACAGGGAGAAGTATGGTTTTTAATGATGGGTGTTCCTCCTTCGCTTTGCCAGGATTAGCATGATGCTCATGCTTTCTTCTCGTCAACACAAAGTCCACATGAGGTACTGTTTAATTCTGATATGTTTCATACTCTCTGCACCAGACCATAATTCCCTTTACCTTTGACAACGTTAGGTTTCATATGTTGGACATGAGTTAGATACTGTTATTTATCTTTTGTGTTACCCCTAATTTTTTTATAAATTTGCATTTCTATCCATAGTTCACCACTGCTGAATTGCTGACAGTCTTGGCACCTCTAGTATCATTTAATGACTGCCCTTTTCTGTGCGGCGCTAGCTTTCTAGGGTCGAAGTTCATTCTGCATATAGTAACTATTTGTTACTCCTATCTTTATGGAAATTAATTATAGTAGGCATTACAATACAAAATAATACCAATTTAAGAAAAAAACCTAATTAGATAAAAGCCACATGGTCATTAGACAGCTGTTAAAGCTAAACGAGCTAAAATAAGCTCAGGCCAAGAAGTCCAGACAAGTTAGAAGATCCTGCACTATCAGGTCAACACATAGCCTGGAGTGTTTCGTGATAGTAGCAAAAGTTTTACTTACTGGGCTGCATTATCTCAGGTTTCTTTTCTGTAAAAGAATACTTACTTTCTCAAAAGCCTCCTTGGATGCTCTAGAAAAAATGTGTACTTCTCTTATTTCTACAAATCGACATCTCATAAAAAAAAATAAATCATGAAACTTATGTTTTGTTTTTACAGTTTCTTTTAAGAGGGAGTCTGAGATCTGTTGTATAACTGTGCTTTCCCATTCCTAGCACCCTGAGAAATAATTCAAAGAGCCCAAGTTCCTGGATAAAAATATGTTATACTTATGTAAAGTATGTGAATATGAAGAGCGAAAATTACTTTTTTATTTCAAAAACTCACAAGTAATTCCATCTCCTAGAAATTCAATGGTTAGATTGTGAAAAACGGAATGTTACATTTGCCTCTGTTATTTGAATGGATGGTTTATGAAAGCAGAATAACGATTTCAAGCACATTTCTCTGATATCTAAGAAATGACAAAAAAAATAGTAAAACTATATCATTTCCTGTACAAAATAAATATTTAATGGGTACCGTAATAAGCTGTCACTGTGAATGCAGAGGTAATTATATTTCATTATAACTAACATAATTACAGATACTAGTATTGGTCATAAAATTATTGCACTTTTTAAAAATTCCAGCTATAGTACGTGACACTGTCATTATCTGATATCGTTAATTTTAAAGATTGGTTTTCAAACTACTCAAAAGTGTATTTTCTTTTACAATATATTAAAGCAAAGGATAGGTTATTCCATTTTTATATATACACACATCTTTAGTAGTTTACTGTTGTTTGTATTTGTCCTTTCCTTCTAAAGTTAAAAAAATTAAATTTGTCCTAGTGCAGAATGTTTTACAGTATGTCTTTGACTATGCATATTCTCTCTTCACAAAATCATCACAAGCATTTCTGCTGGTTATCGTGTTTACTTCCATTTATAATTAGAAAAAATAAGCATCCAATTCCAAAACGTATAGCCTCTCTTCAAATTATCAACTGTGTGAAACCAGCAAAACTTGATTTTCCATAAGAGATGTGAATGACATTTCAAAATACGCATATTACTAGGTAACTGCATATCCCTTATTTAGAAACACAATGTTACTGTATGAAAACCAAATGCCAAACATAAACAGTAAGAAAGAAGTAAATATAAGCAGGACTTAAAGTAGGACTGGATTTATGAATGGCATTTTAGGAGCTAGAAAAAAATATTAAAATACGGAGAGAAATACTAACTAAATATTTCTAAAACTCTAAAAATTCAGAAAGAATTGCACAGAGGTATTTTTGCTTTAAGTTAATAAAGAAATCTAATTACTTCAATCACCAAGCTATAGATTTAAAAAATCTTTGACATAAACAGTAATATTGAATTTCACCCTTTGTACACTTCTGATTCAAAATTTTTATGACAATATTAAAATGTTATAGATTAATTTCATACTTGTCAGTATTAATCTGTCTGACACATATATTGTTAAGAAAGGTAGGAGGAGAATATAAAGTTAGACTGTCTGCTTTCAGAGGAAAAGAAAACTTTCATCTCTTCAAAGTAATGTCATTTATGCCAGAGCTTCTCCTCAGTGCTTAGTCAGCATAAGTTTCTAAAAATATAGTTTATCAAAATTCATGGTTAAATTCCTATCATAGAAGAAAGATGACATTAGGGTTTCTTCTAGTGGCAGTAAAACTACATGAGTGTCTGGAAAAGATTATTTCGATTACTGGCAGGGGCAAAAATATAATACACAAATTTCTATTAATTTAGAATACTGCTAATTAAAATAGATTTTATCATTCCATAATTTTTTAGACATTTTTCACATACTCATCTGTGTTCCAACTACCCATTCAGTTTTTCTGGAGCTATCACACTATCCCAAGCCTCTGAGACAACATGCAATGCATGCAGTACTTAACAACTGCCTGGGGAAGGTTTTTTTTCTGGGTTTTATTGACCTGTACGTGGGATGACCTATAAAGCTGACTAAAGGGTTTGTCACTTGTGACTGATGTAGCCATCCTGTGCTTATGCTGATAAAACCTTTATTCAGCTTTGCACTGTCATACATTTTCTCTTACCAGGTATAAAACAAATGTATCTGTTTGACCAGCTGTCACTTCGTTTAGGGTAAGACAATCTTTTTCTGCTTCAGCTTTCCATGAAGAGATAGTAAAAGCAGTCTAGGTAAAAGGAATTATTTGTTCCTTAGTAGTTCCAGTTACCAAGAATGAATGGCACACAGTTACAAGATTTACTTATTGCTGAAACTTGTCAAAGTTCAACATACACTATTCCTAAGCAGTTTCATCTGAAGTGTCCCATTACAAAAAAAAAAAAAAAAAAAAAAAAAAAAAAAGGTTTATAGCTTAAAAGTTATGCTGAATACTTAAAGGCATGATATACATAGCAATATATTATTCACATACATGTCTTTGAAACTGTCAGATATTCTTTCTTGTAACAATAATATTACCACCAAACTAAAGCCGCTTGTCTGGGACTAAGACTGTCAGATATAAATAAATTTGACAGGCCAATGGAGAGTGTCAGTTCGTGCAAATTTGTAATGTGAACAATCAAGAAATCTATTTTCCTTCTTTTCCTGGCATCCATCAAAGCTACATAATCTCACAAAAGGATTTCTTTTGAAAATCCATAATGTATTCTCTGAGAGAATTAAGAATTTAAGAACCTACGTCTACCAATCTTCGCACATCTCTAACCCTGATATAACTTATATTTCTCTCTGAAAATTACTTTCAAAGAAAGAATAGACATACTTCAACTAGTATTAATACAATTAATGCAATTTTAGTAAATTCAAAAGCTGTTTCAGATTTTGTAATGCTTAATGAGTCCATTTAAAAACAGCTATTTAACTGCCAAGAATGCAAAAATCTCCATGGACAAAAAACATTTCTGATGTATGAGCCATGCTTTAAAAACAATGGAATTTACAAATAAATTAGAAAGCTATCTCCATGAAATCATCTTTCAGGGAGATATCCTTTACTTCAGAGGAGTTAAAAACTCCACTAAGAAAACTGTTGCTTATTCTTCTAAAAATCAATATCTGGTATAAATCTGTTTCACAAATTAGTAATCTCATTCTCCAAAGGTGGATTCTTTCATTGGACTTGACCTATATATATATTGCAAATAAAGCATTTTCTACCATTTTCTTCCTTGATCTTTGCCATAAGAAGGAAATAACTACCTTTCCAGCAATAAAACCTCTTCCAAGTTGTATATAAAATGTTGTGTCACTATGAAGGAAAACAGAGACTGATGAGAAAACACAGAAAACCAGAATGCAAATTACTTCCAGTGCTACAGATTTCCTTCACAACAAATAGGAACAAGTTATAGTCCTTTTAGTGCTCACTGAAAATTAGCACCTGACTAAGAAGCATTTCATTAAAGTTAGATTAAACCAAGTCTGGACTAACACTAGTGTGATATCAAAGGACTCTGAAAAATGTTTTATAGAGTGATTGAGTTAAAAATGAATTGAAAATTGTGACTGTTATCTGGCACTTAAACACAAAGGTTTCCCTAAATAAACATCACTTTTGTGGGGTTTTTTTATTAGATATAGACTAGTATTACAGTTTAAAAAGATAGTACTGTCATATATATTCAAAGAGAATGGACTAAAGACAAGTGATTCTAACTTCAGCAATCCTTGATTATTTTTTTTTTTTAAAGTGTGAGTTTGCTCTTAAATGTCTTTTATACCAAAAGAGAAAGTTATATATTACTATTGCTTTTACCAGGCTCATGGTCTCCTAGCTTTCAGAAAACACTGTCATATCAGTTCCAAACAGTCTGAAGTGTTCAGCTACACTGTATAAAATGACTTATTCCATGTATATTTTTGAGAGAGACGTCAGAATCTGAACTTAATATTAGAATATAACTTCCACCCTTCCCTAAAAGCAATATCTTCCATAACTTCCTAAAGTCCTATAATTACTCTTCAGAAAACCGTTTGAGAGTTGCTGAGTTCCTTTGTATCTTAGCAACTATACATTAGAATCATGGACTACTTCACTGTACTATCGCTAGATATCAGCCATATATATCATATGCAATGTTTTAATAGAATAAAAAATCCTTCAAAGTACCTTGGGCCATGGTGTATACCAACTACACCAATGTACAGAATTTTGAACAGGTCACAGCAAAGGTAGATGAAAATCCATGATTCGTGGCTTAGTTCTCTCTCACATCATCTAAAATCCACCAGAAACTTCATCATTATTGCAGCAGAATATGAGAAATACTGTTAGAAAAAATAGCACGCTGGGATCACCAGTTTCCTGTCAAATTGTTCTGAATGCACTCCCTCACTCTTTTCTTTTACTCTTAACTGTCCGGCTCAAACTTCCTTTCACACATCTGCAAGTTTCATTTTTCCTAGCACTAGCCTCACATTGAAAAGTTAGAGAGTTTTGTAGCTGTAACAACACACATGCTCAACTGTCTGAACAAACTGCTTTTTTCAAATCATGTGAAGGTTAGATTGTAATCATTTGATTTTTTTGAGTGCATATTAGATCATCAGACCATGTATTTTACCTGTCTACAATGTTCTCGCTCACAGGAACACTGAATTATAGCCAATAAGGACACTGAGTTGCTTGGCCAAACACAGAAAATATCACAGCAGTATTTTCCTGGAAAGAATTGGCTAGATGTAGGGAAACATAACTAGGGAAAGAAGAATTTCAGGTAAACATGAAAAAAGTTATGTAACAACTAATTAAAATGTATTTTGACTGAATTGAAAAATTCACTAATTTTTATCATTAGTGAATTGGGAGGGGAGAGGGGGAACAACCAATCTTTTTTAAAACAGTGCACGTTTGCAATCTATCTCATTATCACCCACTGTAGGAGAAGATCAGGTTTGAGACCATCTAAGGAACCGGAAGGTGCACAAATCCATGGACAGAATACTTAAGTCGGTATGAAGAAAAAAAGCACACAAAAAATCCGAAAAATCCCACCCTTTTCCCTCCAGTAATTATTTGTGAAAGCAAATACTGAGAGACCCATTTGTTGACTTTAGAAAACTGACAAAATGGCATGGCCAAAATAGCTATGGGAGTATTGGTAGCCTTAATACAAGAACACTACATTACATCCACTCAACAAGCATTTCTGTCTCAGAGTGATTCTGTGTATCTACTTAGTAGCGTCTTGTGCATAGATATTACCTCCTACAGCTGCATTGCTTCAGTACTGTTGTACAGCTCCGTTTCAGGCCAAGCACAGTATCCTGTTTGTTTGGCTAGGTAGATTTGAGATTTAACATGAAATGTAAAATTTTATCCTGTATTTTAAGCATAGCCATAAGCACATCTTCCCTGTGAGAGGGAGGAATCCAGACATACAGCTGAAAAGAAAACAAAACACAACAGGATCTACTGATCTGGTGTACGTCATTCCATTGTCTGAGTTAGAGTTAAAGGAATATAAACTCTTTCTATTCTGGCAAGTCAAGAAAAAAGCTTGCTTAACAGAGCTTGCAGTAGAATAAAACTAAGACATTAAATATAAATGGAGGATTATGGCTATTTAGAAATGCATATGTGGTTTTTAAATTTTTAATAAAAGAAACATAATTCAAGAATGCTGCTGGCCGCTATCACTAGTTACTAGCTCTGAGGTGAAAATACATGAGTCCCAAACCCTAGAAGAATGACATGGTGATATGACTTGTACATTACATGTCATAGCTTCCCTGAGACTTAATTTGTGCTGAGATAAAACCTCATGAGTATTCCAAGGACAGATGAGAACAAAGAGTGAAGAGTCTACAAACTGAGGTAGGTTCATTCATGGAGATAAGGAAACTACCAAAGAAGCCATATGACTCACTTTTGGGTGACCATCGGGCTTCAGTGTAGAAATTTTCTAAATTATACAGATAACTTGCTAATCTTCTGATAGATCATTTGTCATGTAACTGAAAAGCTGCTTTATCCCATAAACTTATAAACATCCTCTATACTCACATGGTTTCAGTATTGCAGGCAGAATGCCCTGTAGACATATATAAAATTTTAAACACTTCCTTTTATTTATTTTTTTTTAAATACTGTTTTAAATTCACTTTCCAACCAGGAGGGATTCTAAATCTAAACCCAAAGAAAGTGGGAGTTTTAAACTTCAAATATAGCTCGAGGGGTCCTTTTGTCAGAGGAGGAGACAGTGCAGAAGGAGAATTTTGAAGCAGGTGGATTTCATGTTATTAACTAATGGTATTTTTACATGCTACATCTCATGCTGGAGCATGGACTCTCCTTTGACTAGCTTAGTTAAAATATTCTTAAGAAAAATATGGAGAGAATTGTCTGAATTGGTCACCTAGTTAATAGCTGAAGGGTGCTGGATGCTGCAGTTCTAGAAACAGTTTCTGCTATCAAAACCAACATTATACATAGGGGCAGCATCTTATAGTAGAACCTGTTAACTTTATGAATCTATCATAGAACTTGAGAAATAAGAACACAGGAAAAAAGAAGCTTTATGATATTCAATATCTTTCAGAAGAATGGCAGGTGCTATATGTATGCATATGTTTATTTTAATTTTAATTCTAAGAGAAGTAAAGTTACAGTCTGCACAGGTTTTGGCCCCACATGATCAAGGCTCAGAGATCAAGCTTGTCGTGGAAGTGTAAGACCAGCAAAAGATGTTAAAAAAACCTCAGGTTTTAATGGTGTCACGGAAAAAAAAAAGGTAGAATGATAAAAATTAGCAGGCATCTTAACACTACAAACACTTTGACAGACATAACTTTGTACAGGTTCAGGATGTCAGTTGGGAACTATTGCTACACTGTGTGTATTAACTCTTAAGTTTAGAATGATGCTTCAAAATGTGCAAACCACTCACCTAAAAGGTGAGGACACTCAATTCTCAAGGAATTTACTTTGAGGCTGACATCTCGACCCAAAGGGAGGGGTTTCGATCACAGACCCACTGCTCTGAGGAGAACCACTCAAAGAGGTGTCTCCATCAGGGACCCCAATTTATAGCCTGGTCGGATCTGAACTGTGGTCATCTATTGGTCGTGGTCATGTAGCTTGCATTGGTCAAGGGGTCTCCAAAGAAAGGCTCATTGCCTGAGGTGGTTTCTAGGACTCAGGTATCTGGGGTATGTGGCTGGGGGTTGTTTGCGTACGTGACGGCCAGCTCACGAGCTTCCTGCCAAACAAGCCACCATGCCCCCGTACCACGCTGTTAGACTTGTGGGGGAAGAGAGGAAGGGGGTGCTCCTGCCACAAAGCTTCAACCCATTTCTTACCCAAAAAGGCCTCCCAGTTGTGCATGAAAGGCAGAGAAAGAAATGAATTTTTCTTTAGTGATATTAATTTGTCTCTGGATAATAAAAGGGTAGCAAAATTGATGTTTCCATAGGTGAAACCAAAATACCAGAAAAGAAATACTTGGAATATGAGACAGTTTCTTCCTCAATTTATTTTAAAACAACCATTAAAGAGCAGCAAGGACCAGGCTGCTTCATGAAGCGAATGAACTGAGAGCCAAGTGTGACCAGAAAGCAGGCCATACCCAGCTGAGGACTGAAATTTCTGTAGCATTCACCTTATCACACAAATGAGAAAATTAAGCCCCACAGTCCTTAGTTCAATAGCTACTTGGAGACCACATTGCTCTCCTGAAACTATGTTCTCTGTAAACAAATACTAGCTATTACTTATGGTAATGCTTATGTGGTAGGAGTTACAATAAAAGTGAATGCAGGAAATAGAAGGGAATAAAGAGTTCCATTTTCTGAGAGGAGACAAACTTTACCAGATGAAAATGAGGTCTAAACACATTAAAAAAAGATATGATAGTTAACAATTTGCATTATACTGGTAGTAAAATATGTGGTGGGAAAAATCTTCAGAGTAAGGTTAGCCCTAACAAAAGTGTCATTGACTTCATGCAAGTGCATGAAAGGGAAGTGCCCAAGAGAAGCTCTGCCATTGACTTCTGCAAGACTAGACTGGTCTCTGCAAACAGAACGTGAGTGAGTTCCCTGTGAAAATAAATTAAAAGTTTCCCATGAAAAAACTTCATCTGAATAGTCATCTAGATCTGAACAAGACACCTGGGCTTACTTTACCTCTTATTTCAAGCAAGTCAGTAGAGGTTATGATGCAATTCATTGCACTATTCATGGCACATGCTCTATAATACCTACATTTATAGAATCAAAGAATCTTCATGGTTGGAAAGGACCTTTGAGATCATCGAGTCCAACCAAACACACACAAAAAAAATCCCTACAATCTCTGTCACTAGGGCATGCCCTGAAGTGCCACATCTAGACGTTTCTTAAATACCTCTAGGGATGGTGACTCAACCACCTCCCTGGGCAGGCTGTTCCAGTGCCTGACCACTCCTTCAGTAAAGTAATTCTTCCTAATATCTAATCTAAACATCCATTTAGTGAGATGAGTTACACTTTTGACTGTATCTGTATTAACTATGACAGCACAGACAAACAGATTCAGTTGTAAATGCCTACAGTGTAAGAAAGATGAGCATTGTGGACAGGTACGATTAATTCCATCGTAAGATATGAAGTGCATAATAAGTGAATTCAACTTTCCTCAAAAAAATCCCAACAATCCATGGTCACCACATTGATGCCAACTTCAGAAACAAAAGAAAAGAGTGAAGTAAAACACGGTTTCTTTCTCTTTGTTGTTCTTTTTCAAAATAATACATTTCAGGATTTTGCTTTCTGGTTTCTGTGTAGTAAGAAAACATGGACTTCACATTTTTTAGGTTTATTCTGCAGTATTGAGGACTAGAAATGAATAAATGAAATGAAAGCTGAGGGTTATTTTGCAGGAGCTGACAGTTCCACATGATGAACAAGACGTGTCAGCCACCCACTTCCATATTCATTAATGACCAAGAAAATGCAGTTACTTTCCACCACTGTAATCAATTCTTTAGCAAGCAATATTATGACTTCTCTTGTTCTTTAACTCACTACTTAAAAGTTCCCTTCTAATATCTCAGAAAGCAACTATTTAATGAAATCTTAAAAGGTATGCCTACACTGACAAGTATAGATTGATCACAGTTCACTTTGTGCAAGTCAAAGCATGAAGTGATGGAAGCAGAAGCACAGAGCAATTCAATGCATTGTTGAACCGCTCAGACCTCAGTCCTGATGCAACATTAATGTGCATCCAAGATAATTCCTGCCAAGATATTCAGCTAATGATTTAGATTCATATCCAATAAGATAGAAAAGCACTGTTTTGGGCCATGTAAAGCTCCAAGTTCAAAGCTTCCAGTAAACTGGCATCTCTGGCCTGCACTCATCCAGGCACACACGCTGGTAGCCTGAGCGATTAATGATTACCTACTTGTTCCATGTGTACTATTTTGTGACCAATTTATTTTTTCTTCCCTCAGAATTATTTACCTTACTCACATGCGGTATTTTTAGGTGTAAATGATAAGCTTTTTTATTCATAAATTTTTATTTTTCATCAATTTATGGACTACATAGTACAATGGGGTCCTGTCTGGCGGAGTCATCTACCCCAGATCATATCCATGATATCCAAATTTTAGAGCCACTTCGAATAGGAATGATGAATCACAGAAGCAGTGAAAAGAAATAAGGTCAGTTCTGTTATAATTGCCTGGAAAATCGCCATTTTCCAAACATCTCAGTCAATGTATCCATGGTCATTTATGAATGACATATGCCTCGATACTATACTTGGCAGATTGTGTTTGAAGGCCTCCAAAAAACCCTGTGCTGATATTTTTCTGTGCCCATCTGCCAGCTTTTCAGACTACATCAGTTAAATGCTTATTAAAGACTATACTGGTCACAGACACCCTGCAAAAGAAATGAATAGGAAAATTTAGATAGATCATTAACAGTTTCTTAAAGAGGCAGCTACATTCAGTCTCTTTTATAATGTTAAATTATCATCATCTATTAGCTTCTGCAGACAGAATAAAAACGTTGGCAGAATCTTTTCTGTACGATTTTGATTGGTGTGGTTTTGTGCAGTTTGAAAGAGCACACAGTTTCTTTTCAGATACTTTCCCACAGACGGCATACAAACACTGGAAACTTCAACCTAGTAAGATTTTAGGTAAGATTGGGAAAAAAATCCTTTTCAATGTTCTATGTACACGCTATTTAAATATATTCATAATATGTCATACAGTTCAAGATGAAAAATGAACTAGTTAAAAGAAAAAAAGAAAAAAGGAACAAGCAGTCCTACAGGATATTATAGACCTGAACTTATGTCAGCCTTAAAGGGCAAAACTTCAGGGGCTTTTTCAGAAACTACAGTTGCCCAGGAGTGGAGGGAGGCTGTCAACTCAGACAAAACTATGAAAAATGCAGTCTTTTTAAATTTATACTAATATTACCTCATAAAAGAAGAAATACATATAGTTTGGATTTAAAGTTTAATTGCAATAACTATTGAAGAGAAGAATTAAGACACATCCAGAAATTATATCAAATTAGCTTATCAGTTTGATTACAAGTCCTTTTAATAAGAAAACAATCTTCAAAATGTCTGTAAAACAGCACAAAAAACATCATATGTACATATAGATTTTTAAAATGCTTATTTAGGTATAGTTTTGTTAAGACTGAAAAAGGAAAAGAATGTAGCCAAGGCTATAAACACACCAAATTACTTTAAGTGGAATTGTCACTGTAATAACTCGAGGAGGAATTTAGCTAGGAAATTATGACTAAATCCAGGTAGAGATTAGCTTTTTTCAATTTGTCTGATGTACTGATTCTTCCTTCCTAAAAGACCCTAGCAATCTTTTGGATTTTTTAATAGGATAAAATGCTCATCAGATGTGAATCACTGTGGATCCATTACATATCCATTGTCTCAGTTTAATTCTAACCAGCACAGGAGTATAAAGGCAGTCATTCTGCACATAACCTATAAAGATAATTAAATTTCATGGAAAAATTGTTTGTAAGTTTAAAAACCAAACACAATATAAAATTAATTAAATTAAATTTATTTATTTTTTAAATCAAATGTAGTCAAGGTTTATCTTAAAAGCAGTAGGATATTTTTCCTTTCTCACTTATCCTCTAATGAGTAGAAAACTTTCTTTTAAATTTACAGCCTGTCCAGTTCATGGCCAATTTATAGCTATAGCACCTGTGCCAACATTGTCCTTCGGCTTAAATAACTGTTCTCCCTATCTCCTGTTTGCTTCTATGATGTATTTATGGACAACAATCTGATCTCCTCTCATTCTTCATTTTGCTGTTACACAACCCCAATTCTTCTAATCCTCTCTCATAAAACAGACTTTCCACTCTCTGGCAAGAGTCCTCATCTCTGCTTATTCCAACTTTAACTTTTCTTTTGAGATCAAGGTAACCAGAACAGTATACAGAGTTCTAGATGAGATCTTAGCATTATCCAGACAGATTCCATATGTCTAAAAAAGAAAAATAAATTAAATCTAATTCTCCTAAAGTCATATTTGTGTTTCTCAGAAATGCACAACTGTGGTTAACTCATCTGATTAACTTATATGATCAAATTGCTTTGATCCTGCTTAATTTAATCCTTTTTTTAATCTGGTCCTTTTTTTAAAAAAAAGTTTTTAGAATTCATCCCTAAATGCACGGTAAAACTTCTGTTATTACATTTTGTCTCAATTTTACATTTCTAGCCTTTTAGTTCTTTCAGCCCCTTCTGTAGTTATCAGTCCCTCCATCATTTTGATTTAACTGTCATCAGTGCAAAAAAAACCCCAAAACAAACCCAAACAAACAAAACGAAACAAGAACACCAAAAACAAACACAGCACCTCATTCTGAAAACTTATCATTGCATTGAGTTGCTCCACTACCAGAAAATTCCTTCTTAACTCAAAATTCTCAGTAAAATTTGTAATTATCTCACTTTAACTAGTACTTCAATCACCTTTCTTGTCTTAAGGATTGCACATTTTCTGTCATAATGTAGCAAATGCTTAACTGAATTCTTAAATATTCAATCAATTTCCATAATTTATACAATACTCAAAAATATTTAAGAATTCAACAGTGCTGAATATTGGCATGACATGCATTAGCAAAACTGTGCAGTACTTTATCCAGCTTGTTTTTTATATGCATTAATCACATGAAGGGGGGTGGGGTGGGAGGGCGGGGGTTGATTATTAAAAAAAAATGCAGAACAGGGAAAATTCCAGTGATTTATAGATAATTAAATTTGGAAAAAAAAAACCAAAACAACTCCAATGCATTGTTAATTGGAAATGTTTTACCTTTGCATTTTATATCTGGCTGTGACACTCGGACACGTTATCTGGATTTATGATGAGCTGAGGGAGTTAAGGAATCATGGCTTTGTTAGCACAGATGTTCCATAAATGGCAATTTATTTTGAAATATGTTAATCAGCTTTCAGATCCTGAAAACTTATATCATATAACTATTCATACAATTTCACTACATATCAAGATATTTAAATATTAAAATTAAACTGTCTGTCACTCTTTCTAGGTAAAATTTAAAATCAGAAATTTAGATCCAATATACTCAGCTAGCAGCAGCTTTGCCACAGCTGAACCATAGTAGTAAAAATATGAAATAAAAAGAAGCGTAGTAGAAGTTCAAATACTAAAACTGTTACAATTCTGTAAAAATTATTGATCATCGTAAATGCATTGCAGGCAAGAATTCATGTTGATACTTTATTTACATATTAATGCAGGTGTAAAAATCTAATTTTGATATCTGTAATAAAATCTTAACTTTTCAGTTATTCTAATAAACTAAAATTCTTCTACACATATTGTACAGTCTAAGCTATAACAAGTATTCATAAATGACTCTATTCCTCTGAGACTTTTTCTTTCATAAAAAATTAAAAAATAAATATTTTATATTTGAAAAATCATAACCCTTTTGTGCGATAGACCTTCCAAATTAGCCAATCAGAAATGCAACATGCTCTTAATCTTTTTCTGTTAATAACAGCAGAGTCTAATCTTTTATGTACCTTTTCATCTCAGAAGATACATTTGCATAACCTAACTTTATAAAAGGACGCACCTTTAAAAAACAAAATAATTCAAACAAAATCAACTGGAGCCATCTTTGAGCAATCTGAAAGCAAAGAATGAATTTTCATTTTAACATGGTCAGGGGTGGGCACTCATTTCCCCTAAATACCTTCCTACCTATCACAAAGTAGGAACAGCAGGCAATTAACATCTGGAGAACTCCAAGGTCAGTTAACTCTGACAAACATCATTGCCACATAACAGTAAAAAGTCAGTTTCTTGCATCTTAGGGCTTATAAGAGTACAACTGTTCAGCAAATATCATCTGAATAGCTTCTGAAAATGCTGAGAAAGCTAACATATTTTTTAGTAGATAAACATGATGCAGTTGGAATTAACTGGAGAAAATGTTAAGTGTTGAGTTGCTTTCAACCTTTATGTAAAATGGAATTGTCTAATTTTTAAAGAAGATACAGGTCAAAACAAGAAGTTTTAAAATTAATGTAAGAATTTCTGAACATCACATCTTTTAGAGAAAGAAATGACATTTTCACTATCAATACAGTCTTCACATAGAAAATGATTTCTTTGAAATAATTTCTTAATGTCAGCGTTGTTAAAGAAGAAAAAATTTCTCCAAGCCCAGTGTCAAATATTCTTGTAATATATATGCAAATTCTACCTCGATCAGTCTTCAGCCAATTCACCTTCATCCATCAGATTCAGGCACAGAAAGAAATAAAATAGTTTTCCATCTGTCTCTAATGCAAACACTTGAACTTTTTAATATCAAACACATGAACTTTGTAATACCAACATTTAGATAACTACACAGCCCAGCCACTTGAGAAAGTTTCCTCAGGCCTGATTAGCCTCCATCAGACCACTTAAGAAATCTCTCTTCCTGATGCTTTGATTAGAGAGAGTGTATCAGAGAGAGTGTATCAACATAGTGTAACAAACAAATAAAAAAAACAAAACCAAAAACAAAACCCCAAATAAACAAAGAAACCAAACATGGCCAGACACAAGAAAATAGGTTTTGCATAAGTATGTGAGCAATGTGACCATGGAAGGTGCAAAGGTGCATGTACTTGTGCATAAGAGACATTGAAGCAATAAAAAGTTGTGAGACAAGACAAACACAAAGGACCGTAAATAGATAGGACATCCTGCCAAATACATGAGAACAATCAGTTGAAAAAACAGGAACAAGACAAGGAGTATTGGGAGCAAACTTCCCACTTCTGTGAGGAAGGCAAGTAGCACAAAAACATCAGGGAAAGGCAAGTTAAATCAGAGAAGAGACACATTTGTTCCCACTTCTTTCCTAAAAATGCTCATGACTGGCTCGGTGACTAAGAACCACCAACAGCTGCAGTCGTCAGTGCTCACTGTACAGCATCAGCTCTGTGGTATTGTATACACAGAGTTAATTTTAAAATACAAGTATTAAAGACCAACAGTTTTGTAGGTGTAGTAGTGATGATTAATAACAAGAAAGAACTAACCATTAGTACAATATGTGAAGTTATTAAACTAAATTAGTAAAGTTTAGTTCTAAAGTTTAAAACTGTCTTGATTTGTCAGTCTTCTAAACACTCCCGTCAACACGATCTCTGTTTCCCTAGCTCATATATAAAAATATACATAAATGAACATTCAGCTTTAACACTTTTCAATCACCAAATGACAGCCATATGATGCAACATTTAAAATAACCATCTTCAAATATACATTATACACATATATTCTGTATTTGAAAGGATAATTTTTGCTTTTAACTTTGTTTCTCTATTTTGTCTGACAACTGTTCACATGGAACTTACTACCCCATCTAGAAATTATGCCTAAAAAACATTCATCTTTACCCATAATGTCGCTTACATTTGTTCTACACTGGACTAGCAATCCATAGCAAACTCATAAGCCCACATGGAAGTAGAAAATTCTTTGTACCACAATTCAGTTCAATTACCTGTATTTTCTTGCACCCATAAGAAATCTTTAATAGGAGGAAAAAGAAAAGTTACAGGCTCCATTTTGAATCAATAAATTTTACTAAAAACAGGTCTATTACAAATTTTTCTTCCTGGCTAATCTCAGTTTCTAAAACTTGAAGCAATTGTTTTTTGTATTATGCTGAGTTAAAAGCATGAGCAAAGACATCATGCTTCATTTACCAGCTTTGTGACTCTAGTCCACTTTATAAAATAAAAAAGCTGCACACTAGCAATTCTGCCCGCAGAAACTAGTTTCCTGCATTATTTTCTTACAGGCTCTCCCTTCCTCATCATGTTTATGATGGATTAAGTTCACGAAGTGGCAACAACTCTGCAAGTCTTGAGAACTTTAGAAGTTCAAAAGTTAAACTTGTCCTGCTGTTAGTAACTGTAAAGACACAGTTTATTTCTTTTTAAATAAAAGGGTGATTAAATATTAAAAGAAAGTAGAGCCACAGGAACCTGCTGTGAATGATGTAAAGCCTTCAGGTATTCAAAACGCCCTATCTGAGGCTGCACAGATCAGTATTGGGTTAATGGGAACCCTATAACCTCTAAGTAAGTTTATGTCTGAGACAAGCTATCAAGAAAAGAAATTGATTATTCTTTTTTTTTTTTTTTATTGTTTCCCTTTATAACTCATTATTTTTTCCGGAAGATATCTTTAGACATATCTGGAAGCTTTGTGCAAGGATAACTAGGTAATATTTCATCATTTTTCTTCAACACAAGACCACAACAGTGCAATCTAATAGCGTTCATTTCTATACCATACTAGCAGCATAAGCATATGGAAAGCCATTGAACAGCATTTAAATTTGCAATCATGTCATATTCACTTGCTCTATGCTGGGCTAGGCAACACAGAAAAAAGGCTAGTAAGTACAGCATTACTAATCTAATTGAGGAAATGAACTGCAGCATCAAATGTCTGTTGCAGAGAATGCAAAGTGCTTAGAGTCTCTGAGTAGATATCCTGGATATAATCAAGATTTATAAGCCTATTAGCATAAACAATAGGGTTAGACAAGTTCATTTAATTTTGCTCACAACTGGTCACAGATATGGCCTTAAGATCTGCAGAATGCTCAGATGTTCCAAGTATTACAACTTCATTAATTAAAAAGATTAAATGAAAAAGTTTAGTTTAAAGCTACCATAACATTTCACCCAATAAACACGAGTATATGCAGAACAGATTCCCTAGGCACCTTTCTTTACCATTGACCCATAAATGATATGCAGAACAGTAATTAAATTTTTTTTCTTTTTCAGCATGCAGTACCATTGGGTTCTCTCCCTAGATCTGACCCCTGAAGGGTACATACAAGAATAATTAACATATTTATTTCACCATGAAGTTTGTACTTTGTAGATCCAACTTGAAAAGGTTTATCTATGCAAACAGAGAAAGGATTTATATTAAACTTGTCTTTGATGAGGAAAACATAGTACCTATTAGAATGAACATGAAAAAAAAGTGATATGTTAGAAAATAAACAAGAGGTTGCCCACAAATATACATAGTTCCTATGCATATATAACCTATATCCTTTTTATTATTATTATTTTTGGAACCAAAAAGACACTCAAAATCATTCTTGCAGAACATGTCTCAAATATTTCAATGGATACTTTGTTCTGTTAAGGCAAAAAGTTGCCAGATAAAAGTGGTAGGGTAGAGTTCCTTGCTCTACACGTTGTCTTAGTGCAAAAGAGCATGTGTGCATAAGAAAAAATTACATGTGTAACCCTTCAGCCATTTCACACTCTTTTGTTTGAGCAGCATAGTGGTTAAGAGCAACACTGTGGCTAAGCAACTCCCTGATTCTGGGACAGAAACAAAAACCAAAGTTAGATAGAACAGACAACAGATAGGCAAGCAGGCAGTTGAATGTGAAACAGAATTCTTCTAAAAGTAAGGATGGATTCCTTGCAAGAGGGTAAAAGTCTTATCTTTCTTGTATGAGGCAGTTAGTGACCACCATGTGCCTAAACCCAGAAGATTTTACCTGTGATTCCAGAACAGGCTGGTAAAAAAAAGATGAGACATCCACACTTCCTATTAGCTCTTTATCACCTCCTGTTATATGTTAGATAGAAGAGAACATATACCATATGTGAAAGAGGTGTGACCACTGCATTTGTTATCACTTCTTTCAATGCAAATTCTGACAGACATACTGGACTACATTGTGTAATATGACCTGATGGCATCACAGAGTGTGCAATTCACATATATGTGCCCTCTAGCTAGTTGTAAGGTCCGAAATTTATATATATTTTATTGTGTTACATTAAGTTATCATCAATAAGAGGTGTGGGTTTTTTTCTTGAGATTTGTGAGCTTCATAATCTAGCTTGGTAAAGAAGATGACAGGCAAAGAGTTCCTGGAAGTCTTTGCATTTCCCAAGCTTATGCAAAAAACTAATTGTTATGCCAAAGACAGGAAAAACTTGGCAGCAGCTATTTAAAAACTCTTCTACACTGAATGGTGTTTGACCTGAAACCTCCTGAAGTTAATAGATGTCAGTGAACTGTGGCAAAAGCTTTTAATGGTCAGGCTGACTTACAGAATTCTAGTCTATGCTCTGAACAACCATTAGGAAATTGATCTTCCACAGTACAGACAAATAGGTAAAGGAATGGGTATTACTTCATACCGTACTGGATTTGAACCTGGGGACAAAGCTGTATTCACATTAATGTATTGGGGGTTTAGAGCAAGTCATTTAATTTTTATTTGCTTCAGTTTCAATCTGTATAATAGAGATATTAACACTACCCTACTCAATATTGGACCCCTTCAAAATACTGGAAAGCCATTGAATGAGCTTTGTGTAAAAGGAGTTTCTGGGATGTTATCATTAGTCTCATTACTCCCACCAGACATCACTTTTATGAAGAAGTAAGAAAGCAGAAATAATTCCGCTTGCAGACATCATAAAAACATACCTATTCACTAACTTGATGCATGTTACATTGGTTTCTCTGTTTTCATTCCTGAAACTTTTATTTTGCTTGTAAGATACAGTTGTTCTTTTTACCTGTTTGTGGCCAGTCACTAACACACAACGAACATCTATTAGTTAAGATTCCATTAATTTGCCTATTTCAATAGAATCACAGAATTGCTGAAAGGACTCTAAAAAGCTGTCGCATTCATTCCCCTACCCTAAGATTGACATTTTTCCATAATTTGGTTTGATTCTTTATAAGCATTTTGTTTTGCTTCATTGAATAGTTTCCTCTGGTCTTGATTATACTTAAACATACACTTTTGAATATATAGTTCAGCCATGTAAAACATGTAATGATATAATGATTGCTTTTGCACATATTTTCCCTTATTATGAAATATTTGTTTTCTTATAAGAGGTTAACTACTGTAGTGAATTATTCATCAGTTACAGTGCTCTCATATCTTTATCTGCACCACACCACACAGAAACTTAACACATATCTTAATGTGGATTTTGTTAAGAGATGCATATCAAGATTTTAGACACTTAATATATTTGGAAAGTTATCTGTCAACTAAGTAATTGACATAGAATAAAAAAAAAATAATTTAATAAGTTTTGAGAAATCCACTGTTTTGAGGAGGCATGATATGGAAATCAAAATCCGTAATAAAATTTGTGGAAAACAGAAATGATCTTGAAACTCCTTCTTTCCCTCATTCCTACGATTTGCAGATGGTAAAAGAACATTGCTCACAAGTGCCATGGTACTCAGCGTGTGTTCTGTGACCAATTCTTGTTGGTAGGTCTTGATTGTTTTAATTAAAACTTCAGTCTTCCTCACATAATTGTTCCTGAATGGTTGATTACATAAACAGAATGCTTTATCATAGTTATTTTAGAATACCTTTCTATTCTTTTTTTCTCATCTCTGGTATAGACATTCAAAAGAGAGATGTAACTGTACTAGCAGGTCACTCTCATTAGTGTATATTACCAAGACAGAAGAGAACAGTTATTAAGGGGAAATTATTAAGGAAATTGTAGTAGAATATAATTATTTCAGAATGGCTATACCAGTTAATTTCTCTCAGATGATAAAGTCCACATAATTGCACCCGCCCACAGAGAAAATATGTGCATCTACTTGGAATTCAGAAGTACAAGCTGTGTTGCTGAAGCAGTTCCTGACTATGTAAATCCTCTTGTTCAGTGCAAGATGCTGTGATGCATCATTAAGCGACTTGTCTCATACTTTATGCTAGATTAAAAGATTCTGCCTTTTCCCTAGACTGAAGAACTCCAGAAACTGAATGTGACCAGAATTGGCTGCAGAAACAGGATTTGTTAGTAGCTTACTGCAGCAGATGTGTCTGTGGTAGTCTCCCTATCCTAGGCCTTTTTCTTAACCAATATCAACCATTTCTCTGAACTTTCACCAGATCTAGTGTAGGGTATTCATGAATGTGAGAACTGACAGCACAAGGAATCAAATAATCAACATTTAGAAAAAAACTGTGACAAACTATGACACAAAGTGCCGACCTTTTGTATTGTGCTTATTAATACCCTAATTCAACATTGTTGTCATTTTTTAACTGCACTAACCACTATTTCTTGCTTTCTGTTTCGTGAAAATCAGAGCATACCTTGACTCTTTGGCTATCACCAGGTTTTGAAATGCTAAACCAGCAGGCCACTGGATGAACTTATTTCTGCTTGGTTTATAAGGTTATTTCTCAGTAGAATTGTTCAGAAAAAAATTTCCTCAGAAAAAGAAATTCCAAAGGCATCAGAAAAATAAGAGATATCTTATTTTGGAAATTCCAATGCGATAAGAATTTTTAATCATCAGAAGTTTTTGATTTGCAGAGTTTTGATACAAGATTGAGCCTTAGAGTACAGCTCACCTTAGTACAGTTCCAAAGGCTCTGACCATGAAAACTGGTAATCTAAAATCCTTAGACTGGATCTGTTCAGAGTTGCTAAACTTTCCAGAGCTCCTTGCTGCAGATACAGAAGCAAAAAGGCTAAGGGAAAGTTAAAGGTAGCAGCTCTATAATAAGAAGACAGAAATTTCTTTGTATTTCCTAATTGTACATTGGATTGGCATTTCTACCCTTAAAGCAATGGTCATATTTGCATTTCTGTCCAGAAATAGAAACTTTAGGTCCCTTAAGGCTTTCAACCCTGGGACAGTCTACACAGCAGCATTTACCTGGAGCTACGGGCCTTGAGCACTCCATATTTATTAGGCAAAATTCTATTTAAGTCTCCTCCTAGGCTCAAGAAATAAAAAAAATGACTGTATTTCATGTCATTCCTTGGAGAAAGTAGTAGGCGAAACAATTCAATTTTTCACTTGTTGAAAATGCAGAGACTAAACCCAACTTCTTTACATTTGTGTCTAGTTCATTGAATGGTTCTTGTTCCTGGCTACAAGTTGTAATAAAGATATTTAGCCACTTAAGTATTTAAACAACAGCAAAAGGAACTATTTAACTTCCAGTCTTCTTTTTGCCAGCTGAAGGAAATTTTTTCAACATGCTCCTTAGCTCTATGAGTCAATGTAATATTATTTGAACTGTAGCAAATTTGACACTGGGTTTTCTTTACTTCATATTTTCCTAACCTAAAACAGAAAATAAATATTCTTCTTTTTCTTATCTGAGTCTTGGGGCTTGTTATTTACAATGAGACAGCACTGAAAGCCAAGACAAAACACTCGAGTATCAAGCATGTCACCCTAAGGCAGCTAGTTGATATGGAATCAGGACCACCACTCTTTTCCCTCTGTCTGCAGACCTCCATCATCTTTCTTGCTCCTGAATTGGCTTGCCAACTGCCCAGGAAAGGGACAAAGCACAGACTGGGTTGTGGGAATAGAGAGCAGCATAGGTCTGTTCGAACTTGATGAGATAAAGCTGCGTCCTTGAGAAAGGGCTTGAGAGAACAAAAAAACAGGTAAGAATTAGCAAGAAACAGGATGTGAGAATGAAGTCGTTGCTCCTGGTGAACAGACAGCAGAAACCAATCGGAAGAAGTAGAGAAGCACGTGGCAGTGGACCTTCAACCTATCAGCAGGACACAACTTGCACGTGGAGAGTGTGTAAAGCTATAAAGCCTGTCAGATTGTTGCAATAAAGGTCTTTGGTCTGTACCCTGCCAGAGTCTGTGAATCCATGCTCCACACTGGGTGATGGAAGGGGGAGGAATAGGGATGCAGCAATCTCAATTTATATCATCTTAATTGCTGCAGAATGATACCTGTGTAACAGCTTAGTAGCCATTTAAATTGATCTAAATCATCCCCCCTTCCACAAAAACTCATCACAGAATGTTCTCATCCTTTCCCATAAAGTGTTGGTCTGATGCTTGGGAAAATGGCATCCCTTATTCTCCTGGGTTAGTGTTCTTTTTTTCTAGAAAACTGACATGGGCACACAAACGTCTCTTCAAAATGCTAAAATACTTTACCCAACTACGGGAGATAAAACCTTGCAACTCAGCAATGACATGTACTATAAAAATGTGATGAATGGGAAAAAGAAGGAAAAAAAAAAAGGTGTTTTCACCATATATGGGATGTGTAGGATTCATTGGATACAAGTTGTTTGTTCTCTTCACTATACTTTAGTACTGGCTTCACTCACCTCTTAAGGCTGATTCCTTTGAGAGCCAGTAACTGCTTATGATTTGTGTCTATACTTCATGGGTCTCTGGTGTGGTCCTGTGCCTGTTCTCTCATGACTTCTACTATTATCCTGCAATTGTACTCTCAGGCATTGCTGGTACAGAAAATAGGCTCTGTAAATAGGACAGTTTGTGAAATTCTTCCTTCCACAAATGCAGTCTGGAATGGTTTAGCAGCTTAGCAATTATCTGATGCCAAACCTAATGAAGAACCACAGCCGGGTGGGTTCTCCACTACATGCCAGACGTTCCTGGGTTGTCTAGAGCATATCCACAATACATGCAAACAACAGTTCATATAAAGAAGTAGAAAGACAACCACTGCCTTAAAGTGCAGGCAGAAGAAAATTATCCCTTCACGGAATACATTACTGCCTGCATGGGAACACACCGGAAGTTGAGATCACGGTTCAGGTTCCATCACATTTTGAGCAGATTCAAACACATTCATCCCACCTCTACTGACACTGCCTTCACCACCCTAAAGAGTAATCTTTTCATATCTTAATTCACTTATAAAATGTACCTTATTTAGTAGCAATCTGCTCCAGAAATCAAACTACACTAAAATTTACAAAAAATACGAGAATTTTCACAATGATTTAGAATGCTTAATTTTGACTATCTTCTAGCAATGTAAAATATATTTTATGCTTATAGATTTTGAAACTCTACTGGGCAGTGACAAATCAATGTTTAAATCTCCTACAAAAGCCATGCACCGTAGGTTATTTTCTCTGCTTATACAGGAACAAGCAAGGTACAGAGCAATTAGGTCACACACTCAGAAAGACAGCACAACAAGAGCGTATTGAAATTGTAACTCTAATTTAAAAGAGTTTTTTTGTATGATGTCTATTGCCCTTCCCCAGCTTCTGTTACGAGAAGGAAATTCAAAATCATGAAGATTAAATATATTGTTTTCAATTTCATTGAGATAGTGCTAATAGTCAGACTGAACCAATGAATAAGAGAGAGCTGTGTAATCTCATGAGATTCTTCAATGGGCGGAGTAGAACAAATAGAAAATCTGTGGACAATGAAAAACCCTACACAATCTTCCTTTGGAAAATATCTGAAATACCTATGAGCAGTAATGCAATAATTCCTCACACCTACTCATTTCTGCAGGGAAAGGAAGGGCAGAGAACACATCCATAGAATTAAACCCTCAAAGGTCCTTAAAGCTTGATCAAACACGTAAATGTTTTTCAGGTATATCTGGTTTTCTGGAAGGAAATAACAAGAGATGCGGGAATATAGGGGGACCTGCCATAGGATCATGACATGGGGTCTCTTTTGCAACCCTGATTTGTATTAGATAAACTATGCTGAGAGATGAAAGAGAACCTTGTTTCACATTATCACAGAAGGAAGTATTTCTCCATGTAACGTCTTTTTTGTAAAAAATTAGTATTGATTTATGCAAATTATATTTGTAAATTCCTCTATTCATGATAAATTTATATTTATATATTAACTATTTCAGAGTAACTGAACTCTTGCTTTCCTTCTTTTGCAATAGTACGTTTTTCATTGCATCTTTTCAGCTTCCCACTACTGCTTTTGTAATATCTTTTAGAAACATGTCATGATTAACGCTTTTTTTTTACCAGCGATAAAATGCTGTTAGGGATTATAACAAGAAAATACAACTGCAAGCTTTGAAAGCCTGAGAGATGCTTGATCAACTCCATAGACTGGAACCCCTCTCTTATATAAAGCATTCAAAGAAAGCTTTCCATGGACGTAATATTCACCCTTGAACTTTCTTATATCACACTGAGCACAATATGAAAATGGAAGTATTTCATTGTAGCTAACAATCAGTTAAACTGGTGTGTCCAAGATTAAACAAATACAGATTGTCACCAAATTCTTTATGAAATATCAGGACCATTTCTGACTTTGCTTTCTCTTAAAAAAAAAAAAAAAAGAAAAAAGAAAAAAAAGAAAAAAAGACATCTGTGAGGTACAGCTATTTTAATGCCAGAACTTCAAAGTCAACTAGGAGTAGGGTTCACATTAATGTCCTTAAGAAAAAAATAAAATTAAATACAGACATAAATGTAAGCCTTACAGTTCAGATGGGGTTTTTTGAGTCAGTATCTCTTAGTACTTTATAAAATCACAAAGCTAAAAGTTCAGCATATCAATCTTAAACATAATTACTGTGTGCTCAGATTCAAAGATAGATGGCAGATTACATATTTATTTGCTTTGCTGAAGAATAGGTGATGATAGGCCTTGCAATATTTTGGGACAAAACGCACAAGCAGGATTTCTTTTCAAACCAAAGCTTAGTTCAGATGCATGCCAAAAAATGCTGAATGCTTTTCAGGAACTCAGTATTAGCCTCAGCTTTGGGCCAGCTCATTAGTCTGTTTTGCATTTGAAAGGAAGATAATTAGAAGGAAATAAACTGCAGTTTGAGGTTTTAATAAGTCCTTTCCTCTTTGTGAACTCAGGATTTCCTTGGAGCATAGCATGTAGGCCCTACATAACCATACACAATGGTAAGCTAATGAGAGCTTCCAGTGACTCATGACATGTGTCATAGAAAAACAAGATGTTTTAATTTACCACTTCTCAAACAGTACATATTGGTTTATTGTTAGACTATTAGTCTTTATTAAAAGATGAACTAATAGCATTTAGAATACCATTTGATCATTCTTCCCCAAACTCACCAAGATATGTTACCTTAAAAGCATATGGAATTCATCTGAGTGTTTGGAAAAAAATTAGTTCTGTTATTTTTTCTTTAGGAAAAAAATTTAGTAAGTTCTTTAGGAATTTACTAAAATAATACTACTGCACTTCTTACTAAATACTTCTGATGTGTTCATGTAAGTTATCAAGAAATTTCAGTGGTCACACTCTTCTTTCTTTATAGATATGAAAGTTTCCACAGTACTAATAACTGTTTTCTTTAATGCCTGTATTCCTTTCTCATGGCATGCACTACATGTTCTCACCAAAAAAAAACAGAAAAGAAAAAACAAACAAACAACAAAACACTCCACTGTATTTAAATTGTCTTCTCTTTCTCTTTTAGATAAACAGTTCTGATTCTAAACACATTTCACATTTGTTCCCCACTTGTTTCCTGAATAAAAAAGGAATAAAAAGAAAGACAAAAACCTCTCAATTGAAGCATCTTTTTTTTAAAGAGGTGTCTCTCAACAGTATTACTAATTCAGCAGAGTTTGTATCTAGCCAGAATCATTATTACTGGTAGCCAAAGAAATCATTAAAACCAAAATCTTCCTAAATGTTTTAAATACTTTGCAAATAGATCTTCAAGTAGAGTAAGAAGTACATCTGAAAATCAGACAGAATGGAGGCAGAAGACCATACAACAGAATTTATCTGACTGGAAAAGACAGCCACAGAAGAACTTCAATAAAGTTATGGGGCATACAGATAAGAGATGGTGACATCTAATTATTCCTCAGCTAAATGGAGCCACTATTCAGGTGTTTTCTTCTCCACAAAAAGACGGCACTGATAGGTATAAATCCCATAGTATCTGTCTCCTCACCTTTCATGCTTTTCCTTCTTGAGCCCAACTTAGTCTTAAACTAATTTCCATTCCAGAAGGAAGTATTATGAAGACAAATCCTCATCTGTGCAAATGGGTTGTCTCTCACTAGTCAGGATTTTTAACAGCTGATTATTTTGTCCAGAAGGTTATTCTGAAAGGTGCAGTAAATGTTGGCATCGTGACACTGCTCTCTAGCTGCATTCTGGTGTATATGTGTTTACATTTGTACTAATTCTTTCTGAGTCACGACAAGCAGTCTCAAAAAGATATTTTTCATAGAGAATATAACAAAGCTCTAATGACACCACTATTACAGATGTGAGCCTCCTACAGATCAATTAGCTATGGAATTTTTGGTTTGGGTACAAGTAGAGAAAATACTTCCTCACATAGGCTTTCATAAGTTCCACTTATGAAAGAACTGTCCTGCTTTTTTTATACTGTTTTAATAGTATACTAAATCTGTTATTCTGTCTCCAGTGTAGGTTGCTTGAAATGGGTAATCCATCTATATCATCCATCTTCCAAGATCATTGTCAAATGCTTTTCTAAGTTTACAAGATATTATGAAGTGATTGGACCCCTTTAGAAAACAAATCTGACGTACAAGAACCTTTGAATATATTTAGCAGTTATTGAAGAAGAAAATTGTAATATCTTTTACTAGCATTTCTCCCAAAATAATCTTGTGTAACCTTGGATAAACCACTAAACCTCAGTGCAACTCAATTCCCCCATCTGTTTAACAGAAATAATACTATAATCAAAGTGATAAATAGCAGCTTCAAAATTTTCACCTTCTCTTATTGTCCAGAAGAGCTAGAAGTCAAATAGAAGCATTAAGAATTCCATTCCTTGTCTTGGTCAGCTGAAAATGTATATCTGAGGACAGCCATTTGGTCCTTGTTGTTGAAAGATTTAAAAGGATTTTTCAGAAGGATCCCAGAGTAACGGAGGGTACACTGAAGCAATACAAAACTCTCATTTTGCAACAGGCCAGTGAGCCTACTAACAGGGTATTCTATCTCTTGTAGTTGCCATTTTTCAGAGGAACATCTCGAGCTCTTGCGTTGCTTCCAGCCGTGCAACATTAGTTTCTCACAAGTTATGGCTTTCCAACTGTAGTTCTAAGTGTGAGGTTGGACAGTGAGTTTTCATTTTAGATGGTAACTATATCTATAAATACCTTATAATTTTACAAAGACAGTTTTCTTAAAAAAATTACTCAAAATTCATTGTTTGGGTTGCTAGGTGAAATTATTTTTAAATCTCAGCTTTTTATTATTTGGTATTTTTTAAAAACCCAGTTTTTTATATATGAAGGTAATGAAGACTGTCTTCATAAGGAAAGAAATACCTCCATCTTAGCAGGCTATTCATTCACCTTAGTGTGTAAGACATGCTTTTGCAAAGAGGTCAAAAACAACGGGAGGAGAAGCCAGAGCTGCATCTCCCATTTCTGAGTGAGCATCTCAACCAGCATGTTCCTAAATAAATATAAGCCACAGGAAGCAAAACCTCAGTGCATCATGTGAAAGGACTGATTTTGCCAGCATCTCTTTTCTTTATTTAGGCACGTATCCAAAATCAAGCTCTTCCATGACTTGATGGTATATTCTCCTTTTAGAACTCAAGTAGAATTCAGGCCCAGTTAAGCACCAGTCACTCAGCCTTGCATGATAGTTTTAAGTGAAAGCTTTAAGTGTACAGAAAATCACAGCTCTGAAGACTCTGAATTACCTTTAACTTCAAAAGAGGACACATAAATTACATAGAAAATAAGCTGGGATTTTCAACATTATAATGTTGTATTTGGGCATCATTTGGCATCTAAGTCTTTGGCATTTAGGTATTAAGATACTTTACTGGACAAAAAAATGTGGCGGAAAAGATAGGGCCCCTTGTCTCCTAGAAGATTCAGTGTTATGGAAGCAGGAGATTAAATAGAAAAAAGGAAAAACATACTTTTTTTCATTAACAAGAACCCCTTTGTTGGGAACCTCTAGGATATAAGTAAGAATTTGTACTCTAACTCCGGAATGCAGAATTGATGGCAGGACTTCTCACCCTGTCTCTCACCTGCTGTCTTGCTGGAACCTAGTGCAAGAAGCTCAGCAAATAACTTGGTTCACCTTACCAGAAAGCATGAGTCCTTTCAATGATAAGAAGTTATTTTCATGCCAGGAAACAGAATTACTACCACAGATTTATTAGTCAACAGTCAAATATTAAAAAGCTGCATAAAGAATAATTAAATTAATAAAATAATTGTATCTTTATGTTGAAAAATCACAAACATTTTCCACACCTTTCTTCCTAAGCTGTTTTCTGACCAAAACCATCACAATTTTTGTTCAGCTGCTACAGTGTAGTAGACCACACCTCAGCTGCAGTCTTTTTCCTTCCATGTAATTTACATAATTGTTAATTCACATATTGAATCTGGTTACAAAGGACATTGTCACTTATGTAATAGCCCAGTAGGTCTTATCTTTTGTGACACTTATCAAGATCAAAATGTTCTAAAAATTAGACCATAATATGTTTTACCATTCCCATTATGAGGTATTCCAGAATGGAGCTAATTATTAGCTCCAAACGGTGCTTTATTAAATTCCTCTATTCACTCAAATCACCTTTTAACCTAACTGAAAAATTCAGAGTGCACTCGCATGAAAAAAAAATTCTATATATCACTTTTTAACAAATTCAATTCTTGGGCTCGTACACCTGGCCATCTATTTAAATCATGTTATTTTCTGATTAGGTGTTGTCACAACAATGGCAAACAATTTTTCTTACAAATAGCAGTAACTTAAAATCTGTTCATTGGCATTCTATTGTAAACTCAAACCCAAGAACATAACATATATTGATTGCAGCTACATATTTCCCTGACATTTATGTTAACGTTTCTTAAGGTATTCAGGGTGGTAATTTAAAGAGAAATATCAAGGTTTGCAGTTTAAAAGGGTCACAGTGTGTCTGTTCTGGTGTCACACTCACAGATAAGCTCTTTATAATGACTCGGCACCTGTACTAAAATGCAGATTGCTTTTGTAAACACATAATTGACTGGCATCTATGTTATTCAGCAAGCCTTCAATTAATTTGTGAGAAGGCACCATGCCAGTCTAGGAGATGAGTAGAAACATTGGCAGGAAAAATACTATGCAAGAGTAGGTGTAAAGGCATGATTCCCAGCTTGAAATGCTTCTTCACCTGTGATTAAAAGGATGTGTAATCACTAGCCTACCACTAGGCCCAATTAGCTCTGAAAAAAAAAAATCCACTGTGCAGCCAGATATGATGAGTTTATGACTTTGGTGAATTAAATGAATTCCTGTGTGTTTTCCTTCTATGAGCTGAATCTCTGCTTTATCATGTTGCACTCAGCTGAAAGCAAGGATGCAGTTCCAGGATAAATCAATAAAAGGTCATTTGCTAGTGTAGAGCCAGTTCTTAGCAGAAAGCCATATGAAAGAGAGTTAAGCGACACGAAATGTATTAGTATATCCCTTCAAATAAGCATAGGAGACTTAGAGCATTTAATCTTCTGGCCACATATGCAACACCACCAAATAAAAATACTGGCTTAAAACAACTGAACTGTGAAGAACATAGATTTTCCATTCAAAAAATATGTTCTAGGTCAGAAGCCTAAATCGTCTCAGAACCTTGCTTAAGCTGATAGGGTTTTGTAGGAGCTTGCTGATATACTCACAAACACTGTGGTTTTGGGAAACTGATTATCTCCTTTTTTTTCCCCATTTTGTACTATTCTGTTTGAGGGCTCTGGCACAAAGCTGAATAATCTTAAGTCAGCTGAGCTGCTGCATGCATCTAAGGGTTGTCTCTGAGCAAAAATTAGGTGAAATATACTCATTTGCATATGAATGAATAACATATAAGTAGTTAGATTTTACTTGCAAATGTGTGTGCCAACTACCATGCACACAGTTAGCAGGTGTAGCTCAGCTAATGCTCATTAGTGTCTATCCTGGATACCTAAGTCCTTATGGACTGCATCTTTCTCCTAAGGATTTGTGATATCATTTGAGAAAGAAGACAGTGAATGGTTTCTTCAAGAATGGGTCAGTCTGTTACTGCCTTTCCTTCTTGTTCTACATAAGGAGCCTTCAGCCAGCTATCACAGGCTGTGACCTGTTGTGCCTGCTCTTGAAATTCTCTTTCTCAAGACTGGTTCAGGAGTCACCTGGGAGTGAGAGCGGATCTGGTGGCAGCAGCAGCCTATCCATGGCTGACACTTTTCATGGGCCCTACCCATATGTGGTTATCACTGCACCCAGGCAAATGGTACCCATCTGCCTCAGGGTCCCCATCACAGAGCAGGAAAGGGGCTGTGGTGGTTTGCAGACACCCTGTGATGGTACATAAAATTAAAAGGCCCAGCCCGTCTTGCACAGAAAGATGTCATCATGGGAGTACTTAATATGGAAATGAAATTGTTCCTCAAAAATACGTCTGTTTTAACAGAGTCCAGTGAAAACCAGCAAAGCACAGACAGAAAAGCTGTGTAATTAATGCTGATAATATAGGACAAATGACAAAAGGATTCCTAATATTCTGTATCATTACTATTTGTGAGGTCAAGCAGCAAAGTTAGCAATGACTTTCTATTTTTACAGGTTAAACTGCACTAGAAGCAATAGTCACAAGACTTTATCATCTACCCTGTTCTGGAAGTGATTTAAATTAGAAGGTAATTTTGAGCAGGGTGGACAGAAGTCAGCCTAACTATTTTAGTGGCAGATGATAACCAGGATATCATCATTATTATCCTTGTGCAAGTAGTAGATAGGAACTGTGACAAGAGAGGAGAGAAGATAATTCTGGGGGGATGAAGTTCTAGAGAGCATTAAAAAGAAACATGAGAAACAGTTTCACTGAAGGGTCTCAGGAGAAGAAATCTGCTGAATGGCACTTCATTAAGCAAAGATAAAGCTCTTAATTGGACCAAAATCCAAGGAAGTCAGTGGACTTCTGATGACTTCACAGGGCGTTGCACCAGGCCCTTATCCGAAGAACAGGCTGTTTGGGGACCAAGGAAAAGATTAAAATAGTCTGAAGAAGGAATTATATATACTAACTACATGAGACAGTGAAAATGCCGTACTGTTTAAATTTTATATCAGCAAAAAACATCTCTTCTGAAGTCAGGTTAGATGTGAATTAAAGACATCTATTGTCTTCCAATGCCATACTCCTCTAGAAGTCCTTTAGAAGGTCCTGGCAGGGCTGAATTTCATTCTTTGTTCAGGCCAAGCTGAGAAAACCTTTGTTCAGGTCATTAGAAGTTTATGACCTATCTGTAACTGTTGGCGTATTTTTCAAACTGTATTAAATTATTTTGATGAATTAGCTTTTCTGAGTTTTCTTATGAAGAAAGTGTCATTTCATCATGTTTTTTAGCTGTTTTTAATTTAGTGGTGTTCTATTTCTGTCATTTTAATAGCTACAGACACTTTTAAATTTATTAACATCTGGTGCCAATTCTTTCTTCAGAAATTAAATATGACAATTGAAAATCCTTAGGCATCCCACACAAGCTCAAGTGTAAGAGATTGATTTTGGAGTATGCAAAAGAACGGTTATTAAAACTGTCAGAAGATAGACGGGGGTGTATTACTTAGATGCAGAAAAGACTTTAGCTTCTTCCCTACTGTACACATCCCCAGCTCACAGGATATTAATAACTTACTCATTTGATGACTCAGCTCGCGATAGAAGGTAGAGTTGGTTTAAACTAGAGAATCTAGAGAGCATGACTGCAGCCCCACCACACGAACATTTTTGTCACATAATGTTGCAGACACACCCTCTCAAGTCACATCAGTTTTGGCCTGTACCTCTCTCCAGCTTATTTCAGAGCTGTGACCATCACAACACACATATCCTGTTTCTGAAAGGAATTTAGAATTTCAGAAACTGGTTTATTTCTGAACAAAAACATAAAAATCTTTCTTTCTCTGTATATGAATAGGTATATTTATACATGTACTGTGTGTATGAACAAAAAAACAGCAGTTTTACTTTTAGTATATTTTAATACCAAAAAAAAAGGAAAAAGTATTTCAAAACATTTTAAAAAATCTTACTTTCTTCAAAGCAAGTTTTTTCTTGGTTTCTTTTTTTTTTTTTTTTTTTTAATCAGAACAATTCCTTGAAAAGTATGAAAGCACTGTACTGAGCTTCCAAAACAGCTTTGCTAAAATTTTTACAAACAGCTTTTCAGTCAAAGCAAGACGGTTTGGGAAAGTACCTGTTACAACTCTCCTTTTCAATGGCTGTAAATGCTTGCAAAAAACATTTGTCTTAAAATTAAATGGACTTCTAATCATCTAATACATTCTAGTCTAATACATTCTGCCTACAAGGATTTATGCAGAAGCTTAACTTTCAGGATGCATGTCATGCATTGCATTAGCGAGCAGTTCACTTGAAGTACAAAGATGAATCTTTGCAGATTTTGAACTTAGAATTTCTTCCTGTATTTAGCATTAAGATCCATTTTTAGAGGTTTATATAACTATTCAGGGATTGTTCTGGGAGATGAGAGAGAAAATAAATAGGTTTCAGTGTTGCTGGAAGCTTATGTATCCTAATATATTTATTCTAACTTGCATTTAAAACCTATATAAAACAGTATATTTACATTGAGTCATCATATTTGTTCCAGTCCACACAATATTTGTTTGGGCTTTTTTTTTGAAACCAAAAGAAGTAATCCTTCATCATCTACATCGTCTGGGCATTTATTCATGACATCGAATATATTAAATTTTCAATTGGAAAGATATATTCCTGATAATAATTAGCTTCTAAATCTCATTATACCAGGTAAACAATAATTTGTCTGTTTGGACTGACCGGTAAAAATCCATAATTAAAAACAGAGCAAAAACCATGAGAGAGAGGATAGATTTTTTTATTATTATTTTTAAATATAGCTATAATATTGATTAACTAAGTTGACGACAGTACGTGTACTTAAAGAATAAATGCTTAGATAAGTGATGAAAGTCTTCCACTGCATCAACAAATAATGGTTGGACAAGTCATTAAGTATGTAAAGCTTTTAAGGACAAATGTTTTAGAAATTTGTTTTGAAGAATAATGGCACAGCTTTGGGGGTTCTATTGCTATTCTTGGACTGGAAAGTTGCAAGTACAAGCACATAATTTTCTTTCAGTCTCCACAGTGGAAGTAAGTGTAAGGACAAAGAAAATGGTATTGTGAATCAGATATCTGTGATTTCATATCTGTGATCTTGACTGTAAAAGCATTAATCCTTGAAAGTATGCTTGACATTTATTCCTGTATGTCTGAAGAAGAATTATGCATTTTACTTCTGATGCAACATCTTTTAACTTGAAATCCAGTGAATTTTATTTTATTTATAACCTCTGTGAAGAAAACGAGAAAAACTTTACATGGTCAAGTGTTCTATTTTTTGAATACTGCAGCCATATAAACAAACAATAAAATGAAGAAGGCATTAGCGATCGATCAGTAAACAGCAAAATGTATTGTCGTGGTGGAAAGGTTAATATTTCTTTTCAGAAAAAAAAAAATAAAATTGCTAAAGTATTTCTGACTATTCTGGAATGAAAGTAATACCCTCTCAAAGGCATGGCAAATCTCAGGGAAAACATCTTTCCAGTTCTGTCTGGTGTCCAGCCCATAGCTAAGCATACAAAACACTCTGGCTTTTATGAAAAAAGATTCTCCACCAACATAAAGTCACAAGGCTACTTTTTCTAAATCTTCACCACCACCTCCTTCTGTTACCACACATTCAGCTATGTAAACCAAATGTCGTAGGATCATTTTCCAACTCTATAATAATAAAATCTACTTTTTTTCCAGAGGGAACAGAATATGTCAACTCTTAATGTTACAGTAGTTCCATGCTGTATAAAGAAGGAAAAAGATGTATACATTCTAAAGTATACTTTAAGTTGTCTCAAGATATGTTTCCAACCAGCAGGTCAGAGGTGGTCAAAACTAACTGATTTTATGAGCTACATGTTTTTACGTGTCTGGAAGCTGCAAGATATTTGCCACATAGTGGCCACCCAAAGATGTGAGCCTATGCTACCTATGATGTGGCTTATTTCTTCTTGTATCCAGGGTTGTGAATTACTCAGAAGCCTTCTTGCCATAGCATCCCTGCTTTTCTACATACAACATAATCAAGGTATGAGATCCACACTTACATTGACAAGTAAGAGGCAGACCTACAATAACAACTGTTCCCTTCAAAATGCAATTAGTAGTCTTTATTCTGAATGTATGATCTTGCATTTTGACATTTATGACTACTTACCTGGGGACTTTATATCCCTGTATAAGAGGAATGCAATCTCAATACTATTAATTACCCCAACAGTGTTTGTTTTGCAAATTGTACTTTCAGAGGATTTGTACAGTCTGCATTGTTGATAAAACTAGGTAACAAATGTATCTAGTTTTCCTTGTTGTAAGGAGACAGTTTAAAAAGCTCTAAAATGTCATTTTAATTTATGGGTCATTAATTCTCAACTAGTAGGTTTACGACCTCAAAATATTTTTTATAAGCCTCTAAAAAAGACATATTTTATTAAAATCATTTTTGCATGTCTTTTATTCAAATGCTACTTTCTGAAAGGACAGTGTGTAAAGAAACTATTTTTGAGAGAAACAGTGGGACCAATTTAACAAATGATGGTAGAAATACAGCCAGAAAAAAAAAAAAAAAAAAGATGATTCAGCTCGGAAAGGTACAAGGTTATACATCTGGGGAGAAACAATCCAAAATCAGATTCTGTAGACAAGAGCTATGGACACTAAGAAAGCTCAAAAAGACATAAGGACAGCAGTGTACAGCAAATCTTTCAAAACATTCGTATAGCATTAACATAATCAATAAAGCGAATCTATTTCACAAATCTGTGAAGATCAGGAAATGTTTATTGAACCTTAATATACACTACTGAGAGATAGAGTAGCTCTAGCTACTTTCCCAAAATAATCCTCAGTGCAGAACTTCTGTGATGCAGAGAGCGCTGACACAGACATTGACATTTCACTCTTAACTTTACAAGTTTCTCACATAAAACAAAGAAACAAACTATGAATGACACCACAATATTCCTGAAGAGGCAACTGTTCAGAAGATATTTTTTAAAATATACGTCATGGGATGCCTGGATAAGAAGAAAAAGGTCACAATTTGTAGATGGCAACTTTTTAACATTTCAAATGAACACTTCAGGAGAACAAAACAGGTTATCCAAAAGTTTTACGCTCAAAACAGTTTCCTGGGATGTGATAAATTGCTGAAGAAGAATAGTTTTGCACATGGATTTTCTGTATGATGGGTCAGTATTTTTCATGTCTCTGCAGTAAACTACCATAAAATGACTTTCATGTCTGTTCTTCAAAATCTTGGTTTCAATAAATCAATATTTTCTCAAAAAAATATTTTAATGTAAATTTCTGAACTGCTTCACTTTTAAACTATTTGTATACACAGTGGGAATATGTAAGGAATACGTATGCCCTGACGAAACTCTGAGATAGAAATAAAGCTTTTCGTCCTCTATTTGGCACGGACATAGAATCATAGAATCTAGTTCCAACCCCCCTGCCATGGGCAGGGACACCTCCCACTAGACCAGGTTGCTTGAAGCCCCATCCAGCCTGGTCTTGAACACATCCAGGGATGGGACATCCATAACTTCTCTGGGCAACCTGTTCCAGCGTCTCACTATCCTCAAGGTAAAGAATTTCTTCCTTATACTTCGTCTAAATCTCCCCTCTTTCAGTTTGAAACCATTACCCTTTCCCTATCACTACACTCCCTGACAAAGAGACCGTCCCCACCTTTCCTGTAAGCCCCCTTCAAGTACTGGCAGGCTGCTATAAGGTCTCCACAGAGCCTTCCCTTCTCCAGCCTTAAGAACCCCAAGTCTCTCAGCCTGCCTTCATAGGAGAGGTGCTCAAGCCCTCTTCCGATCATCTTTGTGGCCCTTCTCTGGACCCGTTCCAACAGGTCCTTGTCCTTTTTATGTTGGGGGCCCAAGAGCTGGACACAGTACTCCAGGTGGGTTCTCATGAGAGTGGAGTAGAGGGTCAGAATCACCTCCCGCCCCCTGCTGGTCATGCTTCTTTTGATGCATCCCAGGAGACAGTTGGCTTTCTGGGCTGTGAGCATACCTTGCTGGTTCATGTTGAGCTTCTTATCAACAAAACACCCTCAAGTCCTTCTCCTCAGGGCTGCTCTCAATCCATTCTCCACCCAGCCTGTATTGGTGCTTGGGATTGCCATGCCCCAAGTGCAGGACCTTGCACGTGGCCTTGTTGAGGTTCACACCAGCCCACCTCTTAAGGTGTACAGCATGTTGACCACTCGGTAATTATTTTGTTGCTGGGGTTTTATTTATTATTAAATTAGTGCTCTGATGTCTTTATGTTAAAACTTGGCACATGTAGATGTGAATAAATATTAACAGCTTTCGTTTAGTTGTCTCATCAGCATTGAGATCTTTCAAAACACTTTGATCTGATTGTAGATTGAATTTTAGCCAAAACGAAGATCATCTGTATGCAACCATGTTTTTATGGGCAAATAAGCACTATGTTATTTTATTTTATTTTGTTTTATTTTATTTATTTTGTATTGTTTTGGTTTGTTTTTTTTTTTTTTTTAATGTAATTAAATACATTTTGAAAGCTGAAAAGGCCCTATTACTTAAAAATTAGAGACTAGTGGATGTTTGGACATGTTAAACCTGCAAAAATAATTTCTCTGTCCGTTGAAGTACATCATGTTCACCATTTTCATGCAACATTTTTAGATGATTTACCATTATTGTAACTGGTTATATCTGAATTCTTTGGAAATGCCCTTAAAGAAGTCAGTAGTCACAAGTGGGCAAATAGAGAAAACCTCAAAATGAGTGACACAGCATCATGATAATATGATGTCATGACACAGCTAAAATACAGCTGATGCAAAATCCGGTTGAATAAACGTGTATCTTTCCGTGACATATACAAGCATTGGATAAAATTAGACCTTATTAAGTATGGTAATTAAATACATATCTTCTTTATATAACATCTTCTTTATTTGGTTCTTATACATGCATATGGAGTTTCTTAATTGACCTAAACAATTATAATAATTTTAATCACTTACAGACAACAGACCTGAAAATATTGAAAGAAAAATAGCCCTCTTACCAAACCAAAAGAACAGTACTGTAAATATAGATTACATGAAAAAGAAGATGAAGACACAAATCTCCTGAAGGAGCAATCAGTACTATTGATAACAGAATAAATGGAATGACACCACAATCCTATTAACAGGCAAATTTCCAACAACTTACTGCCTAGGAAGTGTAGTCATATCAATAGTCTCCAAATGTTATTTTCCAAACAACATCTTATTGTGATGAATGAAGCAGCTTTCACTGAATCTAAGAAAGTTTTTTGATTTAATAAAAGGGGCAGAAATATGAAAAGAGCAGTAACAAAATAATATAGAGGTTGAATTATCTGGAGATACTGAGATATATGCATCATAACATTGCCTTCAATATACACTGATAGAGGAGAAGTTGAAAGGAAACAGAGCAAGACTATGTAAGGAGTAATTCTTTAAAAGTTGTTAACACTGCAAACGTACTTTTGGTGGATAAAAATGAGCTTGAAACAGACCAAATCAAGACTATTTTAATTATCAACAAGGTACTAAGCTCAAAAATGAGACCAATAAATGAGTATGGAAGGCAAAAAGAGAACAAAGAAAAAAATATTTCTGTGTATTGGACCCAGAATTTTGTTCCCATCCTTCTTCAGTCAAAATTTTCACTGATTTCAGTGGAAGTTTTGATATTATGAGAATAGCAAGCATTCCTATTACCGAAGCCAGTAACGTAAGAAATATGAAAAGCTGCAGCCCCAAGCTGATAAAGCACAAGGAATGAGATCTGAAGTATACGTAAGCCTTTCTGCTTTCAAATTACTACTAGCACTGCTTTGCTGGGACAGCTTGCTTGCTTTTTCCCGTCTGCTATCTTCAGATGTAATTAGAATCTACTTTTGTTTAATTAAAAGCATGTTAAAAAGATATACAGAAATGTTATTAAATGTATCCAGGCTAAAGATGTTTGAAGTCATTTTCAATAAAAAGTTTGATCTGATATCAAGTTTCAAGCATTACTTTTTCAGTAGGTATTGTGGTTCACCCTTATTTTCATTCTTTGCTGTATTTTTCTGAAATTTAAGCATAAGATGTAGTTTACCAAGATAACTGAACATTTTATCACCAAACATTTCAAACAGAACAGAAGTTTTTTAAGGTTTAATGATCCTGAGTTTATGAATGTTTGTCAGTCATTGAAATATCAATTGAAACTTTCATTGAAAAAAATGCAATCATAGAATCGTAGAATCATTTAGGTTGGAAAAGACCTTTCAGATCATCCAGTCCACCCATCAACTAACACTGACAAAACCACTACTAACCCATGTCCCTCAGGACCACGTATGCCCAGCTTTTAAATATGTCCAGGGATGGGAACTCCATGACTTCCCTGGGCAGCCTGTTAACTCTACATTTAAAAGATGCTTTGGTATGTTGTACAAAGAAACAAAAACATAAGGCTACCAGTTCCAAACAGACAGGCTACATACATCTCCTGTATCAATGATGCTGCTTAATTTTATCCATTATCTCAGGCTTCCTCACTTGAATATGTATTTTTATAGAAGCCTGTAAGTCTGACAATTCTGGCAAAGGTCTCCTTCCCAACAATGCTTCAAAATGCATCTTTACTACAAATGTCAACCGGAATAGAGGTCAAGAGTCCACCAAGTTGACAATTTCATTACCCAGTTAACTGTAGCTCAAAAGTAAAATTGGGAGAGGTCTATTAAGCCCAGCTGAACCAAGGTATATGTCTACATTTCCATCAATTACAAAAGGCCTTCCATAGACATCTTTCTTTAGATAGCTTTTTGTGATTGTTCTTCCCTGCAAGCTAACCCGAAACAAAACTAATAGAGAAATGGCGCTCTGGTAGAGTAATTGAGTAATACATCTTCAAAGTAATGTGCTCTGGTAATGGCAACTAGCTGGGAGCCATGCTAGAGCACTGCTATCATTTAAGCCTTCTTTTTTCAAGATCATTGTTACTGATTTTCAACACTTAATTACTTTTAATTATTGGAGAAAGAAAAAGAAATGGTTCCAATTCAATAGTATGTAATTAGATAGACATCTTGATCATTTCAGAATAGCTTTTCCTTGCACATTCTGTAATGCTCTCTTTTTCTTCCACATACACATGGATGCACATATGCACAAAAACACCTAGCAAAACACACATAACTTGAAGTCCAGTGGAAAACTGGATAACATTCTGTTGAGCTGACATGGTTGTGTTTTAAAGTTCAAAAACATCAGGTTGGCTAGCAAGATTGAAGGTAGTTAAACAGAGGAAAAATAAAAAAGGAAATCGAGGCAAAAAAAATAATTCTGAAGCATTTGCTGGGCAAGATAACTGAAGTAAAATACTGTTTTTCAATGGACAGAAAAAAAAAATGAAAAAAAAATTAAGTACAAAGTGTCCTGTCAGTGAAACTGATATGGAAGGGAAGAGAAGTTAGGAAGCTTCCTTTCCCTTTTCAGAAGCAATGCAACAGATAATGATACCGTGGAAAGAATTGTGGCTGAAAGCAACAGAATTAATGATCTTGGAGGCTGAAACTAGAATGCAGAAGGTCTTCAGCCTTCTTTCACCTATAAAGATGTATTAAATGAAATACTTTAGGAGGGTGAGAACAACCTGGGTTTAGCCCAGTCTGAAGTACTGTACAACTTCCTGTATCCTGTTACCTGGACAAATGATTACACCGTTATGTCAAATTTAATTTAGAATACTTTATATGCAGGTTCAAAGGTTTTGGAAAAGTTAAGATGAAATGCTAGAAAAATTTTATTCTAAAAAAAAAATTTCTGAAATAGCATTTTTCGGTGGAGAAGTGAAAATAATCATCACTTTAAACAACAGAACTGCTCTGAGAATACCTTGTTCTCAACAGGATGCAAATAGTATTGACAAAAGTCCATTCACTTATTTTGTTATGTCTGTGTACAATGTGGCAGTATCTGGGGCTTGTTACTATAATCGAAAAGGAAATGTAGCCTGTACTGTTCGTCCCATTGGAAGTGCTAGTGGTAGGTTTTGGTACTGTGAAATATAGTACTGACAGATACAAACTGCACCAGTACCTTCAGTAAGATGCTAAGAGCAAAGACTCTTTTTTCTCTACTGATTATCGTTGTCCTCTATGGGAAAAGAAGTAGCTATGTATCAGGACTGTCTTATTTACTCATACAGACACAATCTGCTGGAAGATGACCTAGGTACTACTTTCTGCTAGTCGGGTGCCCTGACATTGTTGTTTTTATAGCATCTGTCAATTAGTATACTATCAATTTCAAAAACTCTTAAAATTCTTAATGTCCCAGGTCAACAGAAGACAGGGAAATAAAGTTTACATCTGAGAACATTTAAGCTTTCAAAGATCATAATTTTTGCAGCTTACAGGGAGGAGAGTACTGACATTATTTTAAACATGACCTATTGAAACAATATTGCTGAAATGCACTTCAGGAGGTGCAGTTTCCAATCAGTAGTGCCAATCAGACGCTTAATTCTTTGAGAGTTTCACCATTGACTTAGTAAATTCAGCATTGTGTCAAAGGACGTAGGGCTCAGATGTGGAATTCCGTACTGTATCCTTGAGCTGGAATCTCTAGCTTCTTTATTTATTCTTTTTGTGCTAACTTATTTGGTATCAACACTAAATAGACACAGATAAAGGCACACATATGAAGCAAACTTTTAAAATAAAGCTTTTGTAGTCAAAATATCTTCAACCATCTCTTCAGGTTGGATGAAGCTTTTTCAATCTTTTAGTGATATTCCTGTCATCAAATGAGAATCACAGGAAATATTTTTCAAGGATACAATGGGATGAGACTATCTTCAAGAAGCCAATGGTGGCAAAGTTTAGCTTAACACAGTGGACAAATGAACATACCTGAAATACTGACTCAAATGCATATGTATAAACAAACTGGTCCTAGAGCAATACCAATGCACGTGCGGCAATAAACAGAAGTAACATACTAAATCTGTGCCTTTCACAGCTGTTAAATCCCTGCGTCTGGTCAAATCTACCTGGTGTTTTATCTTGGATTAAAGGTTTAGCTTAAAGGTTTAGCTTAAAGGTTTCGCTTAAAAGTTTAGCTTAACAGACATTAAAGGCAAAGTGATGTCGTAATGGCATGTTTTCAAGTATTAATCTATCAATTATAAATATTCTTTCTTCATGTTTACTGTAGAAAAGATAAGAGATATACATATCAGACAAGGTTTAATCAGCAATAATGCTTGTCACAAAATCCCAAATGCACTTCAAGATAATGGGGAATGGAATCTTGGCAACCAGAGGCTTCTTTTGGGGTTAGAACCAAGCGAGTTTTACATCTCCCAACCCCATGTGGATGTCTTAGATACCTTAGGAATGCTCAAGTCTTACTGGATGCCCGTATGTGGGAAACTGATCTGAGTCCCTGCTGTCTGGGTGGATAGGTCTCTAAGACAATTTATCAGCTAATCAATTTAGCTCTTTTCAGTATTTTATTCCCTTTTCTAAAGGATGTGCTACTTGTGCAAACAAAAATGCTTTTCAAAGCCATTAAATCAGTCACACAGGATTGTCACATAGGCCTTAAAGACTTGTCTCTGAGCAAGTTTCCTGTTTCCAATACTTCTGAACCAGCAAGGTCTGGTTGGTGAGAGAAGGAAGATCTTTTCACAGAATCCTGTAAGACCTTTCCTGAAATTCAATTTCCTAATTAAACTGCTTTTTGACATCTCAGCCTTGAAGGCAGTTAACAAAGCTCGGGTGGAGGTTAAGCCCAACCTCATCATTTGTCATTCCTCAACTTTACAACTGTTGAATTCTGTTAACTGGATCTCTTCTTGCCTACTCCCACTTTAGTAAAAGAATACAAAACCTGACAAGTGAATCTTTACTTCTTTACAAAGTCATATGGGACCATTATGTTATTTCTTAATTCCTCAAAAAAACTTAAAAGAATATTCAGATATGGATGTAATAGCTCAAGCAAAAAGGGTCAGGGCTGGATGTTAGAAGTGTTTTCTACCCCTCTTTGCCTGTATTAAATAACTAGTCCTTTTTCCTATCAGGACAGTGGCTTTAAAACCTTTTGTTAGAGAAGCTCTGAAACAGTGATTGCACTCTTGAAAGGTTCATTTTAACATAATGCCTTTCTTTGCTTAACAAACTTTTGCACTACTATATAGTGCTAAAATACTTAAAACATACATCATCCTTTACATGAAGTTCAGTTGCAGATTGAAAATGTCAAACATTAATTCAGTTTTGTATTTTCATTTTATTTTCATCTCATGCATAACACAAAACAAGTGTTTTATGTTAAGCAAGAGAACATACAATTCCACAATGTGACCATTGGTGCATGACAGATCTGGTAATACAAATGTCTAACACTGATAACATAGTTGAAAAATAGGCTCAATCATTAACAAGCCTTTAAAAACAAATGAAACTTGATAAAAATAACTTTTACTATGATAGCAAACATGATAGCATTGTGTACTTAATCCTAGAAAGTCTTCCTGCCTCACAAGCAAATTGATAAAACACATTCTGTCCTAGTACTAAGGTCAGAGACAATACATATCTCTGATTCACTGCCAACATTAAAAACATAGGCAACAAACTGCTGAACTTCCAGGAACACAATATTTGATTCTTTATGATTCTTGTAAACAAATTCAACAACTTCATATTCTTGGCATATGATTGCCTTTGGTAATAATAGGTACATTGTAGTACCTCAAATTCTGATAATGTTAGTGTCAGAAAATTAGTTTGTAGAACATGACAATAAAGAAGGAACTCAAACCAGACCATAAAATCTTCATGACAAAAGGTACCAGCTTTCCTCCTCGATTGCTACTTGCAGAACATTACTGTGCTGAGCCCCTTCAGTGCTGCTCCAGCCCAACTAAGCTGTTGGGCTTCATATTGTCATGGAAGTGCAGGCTGTGGCCACGGAATGTCATGTTTTACGTCACTAGAAAATGGCAGGAGGCTTCTCACTGGGTTTGAAACAGGTAGGGTATGGTAAGGTACTAAAATAAAACTGAGCAGATACCAAGAGAGAGGAGAAAGAAAGCAGAGATGTCATGTTCCTTCCAGCAAAGCAGAGGGAGAACCTCCCCACCAAAAGCACTGTCCCTTATGCCAGGGCCATGTGAGGAGAACCGAGATAACCACTGAGAGAGGGGTGGAACCATAGGAGGGGGGTTATTTTTCATAAAAGTTGGAATTGTGTTTATTCATTAATTTGTACTGCAAAAACATCATATGCACTAACTGTTAATGCTACGTTTATCGTATATTCCCTTTGCCCATGAGAAGGTTTTGAGTGCAATAGTAGCTATCTATGATTTGATATAAGCATCCATCTTCTAAAAACAGAAAGCGTGCCTAACTGTGAGGAAAATCCAGCATATCATAGAAAACCTTGGTACTTTTTATATTCTTTCTGTTTATAATATAATGTCAAAATAGACTTCTGAAATAAAGATCTTTAAGGAAAAGAGAATCTAAGTTTTCCTGTCAATTGTAACTAATTTTCTGTTCGAAAATAATCAGAATTTCTAGCGCTAGGCGCAAGTGAATTTATATAACTAGCGCCCCCTTGAACCCTTATAGGGTCATTACAACAAATAATTTATGGCTACTACTTTCTCTTCTCATTTCTGGCCCCAAAAATGGTAGTACCGGTGTTTAACTCCAGAGAGACACAATAACACACCCTGAAAGTACCCTCTACCCTTCACTGTTTTATGATGCTGAGTCCTATTGTTCACTTTTGAAAATGATACTAGATTTACTTCATGTTACAACTGCATAATTCTCAATGTTTTTTTCACTATTTAATGTCCTAAACAAGGTCTTATTCCTGTGTGTGCCAGTGTGGCTCTGCTAGTGTATTTGGCCTCAGGAGTAAAGGAATTGAATCTTTTATAGTTAAATCTATAAGCAAGGGATGGATCCAACAAGACTGCAGCACTGAGCACAAAAGTAACAGGAATTTATTTCTTCTACTGAATCTTCATGATGCCATTTGAACCTAATCAAATTCACTGGAATATCAAACTTGACCTCAGTATATTTTTTTTTTTTTTGACAAAAGTGCTCATTTAACAACCACTTGCCCCCAGACCAGCCTTGTAAAAAAAAAAAAAAAAAAAAGTAAAAAAAAATAGTAAAAAGACTTTCTTCAGACTTTGAGAGAGCATGTGGCAATTTATATGAAAATGAATTGATTGTTAACAAAATTCAATGACTGTAGGAAAAAAGATCATTATAAATCTAATTCAGAGCTGTCATAAAATGGCTTGTCATTAGCAGAGAAAACAAAAGCTGACAGATTCAGAAATAATCTTTGGTATTAAACGGACTTTTGCATTTTTATTTCTTTTCAGAGCTACTGAAAAGTTGGAGAAAAATACCTAATACTGTTAGTGTGTCTTTTAGGTAAACCTAAAACTGTGATATTTTTATATGGTTGATCTAGACTAACTATAAAAGAACTGAACAGCAATCATATAAGCTATGTGAATTTGTTTAAATTATTAAACCAGTTTGGGTTTGGAATAAATTATGTAATATAATATAATGAAATAATATTATATTATATATAATATATAAAATATATATATAAAAATGAAATAATATTATATAATATAATGAATATATTATGTAATATAATATAATGAAATTCAGTGATATCATATTTAACGTGAATAAGGGTGTAAGTCTCCAGTCTTAATGAACAGAACAAAAATACTGAGCTATATTAAAAAAATAAAAGTTTGAGATTAACAAATAGATTTTTCTTATAGAATGGCAAAAAAACCTTAGTTGTTAAAGTAATTTTTTCAGTCCTTTGATTTCAATGAAAATATATCCATTTTCCTCAGCAAGTATAGGCTGAGATCTGCATTTTTCCAGAAATTCACATAAACCAAAAGACAAGTATATCCACCTTTCCTATAGATTGATGAGACTGAATATACAAACTTATGCTATGCCTGTTTATGTCTTTCTGTATGATTTGGTAGGATGGAAATGCAGATCCATATATTCTTATTTTTAGCAGGAAAGAAGTGAAAAAATGTTGTAAAAGAAAAGATTTGTATAACAAATGGTACAGTTATCTGTGGCTGTGGAGCAGTGAATATAGTCAACAAGGAATATATTCAGTCTGATCTTCCTGCATGAAACAAATAAAATTTAGGAATGAGTGACTTGGTGCTGCAAGACATCTGAGGGTGAACTAGACAAGTTGCCAGCGATTTATTTCAAACACAAATTTTCCTTACTGAAATTATAATTCTTTACATAGTCATCAGCCTGCTTCACAAATGGTTTTGCTTGTAGAGCCAGGGTATGTGGAAACAGAAGGACCAAGTTCTATCATAACTTGCACTGTATCTTGTTATGTTTCACTCTAGACTTAAGGATAACACACTGCTCAATAAATATACATATGTAAATTTTCTCGGACTTAAAGCAGTCATGATGTTATGTATTGCTTCGTAAGTAAAGGATGTTGTCTGATAGTCAATTTAATCATCTGCTCTGGTGTTTTTTTGGGTTTTTTTTGTTTTTGTTTTTTTTTTTGTTTTTGTTTTTTACTAAAAGAATCTATCAGTAACTTCAGCATGAAAAAAAAATATTTTGACATTAATCTATCCATCCCAGTATAACTGATGATTTACATACTGGTAGAATGGACAGAAATACGACTGAATTGATTTCACTTAGGAAGTTGAGCATATATTCAGGGAATGGTGGTAAACACTATTTTCCAAATCTCTATTCATCTGCTATCCTGTTCTCCTTTAAGGTAATGGTAGTTTCTTTACTGACTTTAATTAAATGCATCTGAACTCTAAATCACCCTTTCTTTCAATAAGCTATTTACTTTTTATTTTTCAAATTCCAGAATGTTTTCTAATTTCATAATTTTTCTAAGCTTTTTACAATGATGGATTTTTATACCTGTTTTCTTTTTTTGTCCAAATCAACTACTTTTTAATTGTATATTTAAAAACTAAGGAATTTGAACCCTGCAAGAATATCATAGAAGAAACAAACAAACAAATAAAAACAAAAGGAAAGTGATTAGAAACTCCAGGACTTACACTACTTAAATTTTGATTCTTTCATTGAAAGACAATTCAATAATTACATTACAGTTCTATAATTCCCACTCTATTATTTTTTTCTTTCTTATCTAAAGTAGCTTTACAATGTCCTCCATAAGGTTTTCCAACCCCAACTAAATTAGAGTCTCGTAACTACTACACAATTCTTGCTGGTTTTATAATGTTGAATTTTGAGGAGTTTAATTTTATTTGTTAAATGCATGAGTAACACTTCATTTTTACAAGACTGGTGATAAAGACTACAAGAATTAGGAAGGGATTATTAAGAAGAGTCTTGAAGTATACTTTACCATACCTAATGACCCCAGGCATCTCAGTCTGTGATAGGAATGAAAAATGATGAAAACCTACCCATTATATTACACAATACTAGAGCAGCCACCAATCTGTATATAATGATTAATCTGATAAAGTGAGTCATATATTTATAGCAGTATTTTTGTCATAATTTTAAGGCCTTTACTTAATCTGTCAGATGACACTGAATCCAGCAAATTCTTTGAGATATTGGCAAGTTTATGAGAATTAGCAATAGCTTGTTGGGAATTTGTGTTCTTTAGTCAGCAGGTCAGATCTCCAGTGACAAAAGGCTTTTTTGACAGCTAATAGAAATAAATTCTCTGGTGTCCTTTGGCTGTTTTGAAATAAGCGGAACAGTGGTGGCCTGTTATAAACAGGTCACAAAAAGTACAAATGTTTTCTTGCCAGCTTTCCAAATAGACTGCAACTTAAACATTCTCACAGCAGTATGAGCCAAATTTGCTGAATAAAACCAGCACATCACCATGTGGGTGGTTTGTGACAGACAATATGCACCTGCTCATGCTAATCAGTGCTCCCTTACCTTCCCACACATGTCTAGTAAGTCTGTGCCTTCTCGTCATTGAGAGTGTGCCCATGAATGAATAAAAAAAAAGATAAACCTTTAGATGATTACCTCTTACTTCCAGACAAAACCAACCACATTTATTTTTTGTTTCAGCTTAAAAAAACAAGTTTTTGAAAAAGAGTCAAAATTAACATGAAATGTAACCGCTCGTTGGAATTATTTTTTGAAATTACAATTTCAAATTAATTTTATTAGATCAGCAGAACAATTACACTATAGCACTCTTCACATTCAGTTTTCACACTTTCAAAAAAAGGGGCATATCACTTGCTAAATAAGATGTAGCAGCTTAGTGTCTTCTGAATGCACCATTTGCACTAAATATTTAGTTCAAGTGTGTGAACCTTGCAAGCTAAATACTGAAGACATAATATACTTTGAATGGAAACTGTGGAGACATCTGCCCATCAAACTTTCTTACCCTGATATTCTCAAAAGACGACCAAAGAAAATCTAAGCTATTTTCAGATTTATGGATGACTTAAGACCTTTCTACTGCGTCTTCATCTTTATATCATCAACTTTTTCTCACCCTTCTTCTCCACAGTTATTATATTCTTCTAGTTTATTGTCTCTATGAAAGTTTCCCTATTCCCACACATCTGCATCTACATACTTCATCCATAAACTACCTTTTTTCAGTTTTTCAGTCTGTCCTGCCTTTCCATATTTTTTTGTCCCCTTTGCCTTTCTAGGTTACAGCTGAGACCAGTAATTTTGTCATTTTCTTAGCTGGATCTACATTGTGATGAATTTCTAATCCTGAGTGCTTTAGTACTGCCAGTGATTTTTTGACATATGGCAGCTGGAAAGAATTGATAAAACACTGGAAAACTGCTCATAATTAGCATAAATCTACATATACAGCAGTTTAAGTTATTTTTCAGTTTTACTCTTCTGCTTTCAATTTGTTCAGTTAATTACTTCAACTCAGGTATATTACAGCCAGGTTATAGAAAGTTCTGTGACCTTTGATTTAGCAAAAGGCTTCTGAGGTTTGGTGCTGTCTTTGATGCTACCCAGTTGTGCCTAAATTAATATCAAACAGTCACGGCATAGTTTATTAGAGAAGCATTAACAGTCAGACTGAGTCCCAGCAGTTTATTTCAAAGCATGCTGTGATTTATTGAAGACATCATCTAACTTAGGGGCAGAGACATGCCCTTATAACCTGTTTGTATTGTTTCCTTTTTGTAGCCAGTGCTGGTTGATCAGTGGGACATAACTGCAAAAGGAAGCTGTTTGTCTAAGCTGTCTACAGTTTTGCTCTTTCTTTAGAACAGTGAGGGCATGTGCTGGCATAGGTCTCTCTCTTCTCTCCTCCCCTCCCCTGATTCTCAAAAAACATGTTCAATCGAAGTCAAGGCTTTAAATTGAGTAATATTCCCCTTAAATCAACTGTCAATAATCATAATTTCATGAATAGTATTAGCAAAGTTTTCAATGTTGTATACATCGTAAGTGGTAGTAAGCTGTTCTCCATATAGTAATTTTCACCTAGACTTTCAATGACAAGATGAACAAATATGAATTGAGACATCCTTCAAAGACATAGGCATTACTTACTAATTATTTGTTTACAGAAGAAAAAGCAGGTACAGTAAGGATAACGGCACTTTTAAGGTCTCAAGTATGCTTAATGGGAGTTAAAATTTCTGTCAAAGTCTGTTAGCCCTTTGGAAAAAATCCTTTAAAAGCTTTAGCTTCTTCCTGTGACTGTTTTTCAGGAGAGTGTATGAAATCTTCATAGCTGTGTGCTTCAAATTTTCTGAATTCTGTGAATAGGATCACAATTTTGTTTATTTTTTTCCCACCATTTTTACATTAGTATAGAAGCGAACACCATAAAGTTCTCCTGCCTTAAATTCTGTTATGAAAATAGTGACTTTATCATCAGATAAAGGTTAAAGTTACAAAAAACCTCATCTTCTTAACAATAAAGATAGATCCTTGTGGCTGAATTTTAAAATTAGTATAAAAATTATAAAATATGTAGCTCTCAATCTGGACAATTAAGGATCTGAATTCACAACACAAGAAAGCAAAGAGACTTCTGTAAGTTGATATTCTTCACGGAATCACAGAATTGTAGGGGTTGGAAGGGCCTCCAGAGATCATCTAGTCCAACACCCCTGCCAAAGCAGGTTCACCTACAGCAGGCTGGACAGAAACATATCCAGGCGGGTTTTTTAATATCTCCAGAGAAGGAGAAGTTCCAGTGCTTTGTCACCCTCAAAGTAAAGCAGCTTTTCCTCACGTTGAGATGGAATTTATTGTGTTCCAGCTTGTGTCTGTTGCCCCTTGTCCTGTCACCAGGCACTACTGAGAAGAGCCCGACCCCATCCTCTTGACACCTACCCTTTAGATATTTATAAGCATTGGTGAGATCCCCTCTCAGTCTTCTCCTCTCCAGGCTAAAAAAACCCACAGGAGTCTCAGCCTTTCCAGTCCTTTGATCATCTTTGTAGCCCTCCACTGGACTCTCCAGGAGTTCCCTGTCCTTCTTGAACTTGGGGGACAAGAACTGGACATAATACTCCAGATGTGGCCTCACCAGGACAGAGTAGAGGGGGAGGATGACTTCCCTTGACCTGGTGGTCACTCTCTTTTTAATGCACCCCAGGAGACCATTGGCCGCCTTAGTAACAAGGGTACATTGCTGCATCATGGTCAACTTGTTGTCCACCAGGACCACCAGTTCTCCTGACTCGTTTCTAATTTACTAAACCAGAAACAGCCCAATTGATTGTCAGTGAATAAGTGCCTCAACACTTTCAAGGAACAAAAACTCAGGTTATGGAGGATTATCCTGGTAGAATGATGTATCTGTTATTTTGGTAGGTTATCAGGCTTGTATTTGTAAACGTGCATTCTTACACATTTGCAAGCAGAGTAAGTACGTGGCATTCTCAACACTATTTCTTTTTTCTTGGAGAAAATGTCTTTTTTTTTTTAACTAGCAAAGTGATTAAAAAATATAAATTTATTATAAAATAAAATTTCATAACTTTGAGGATCCTGCTTTGCCTATCAGAACACAAGTGAAATATCATCTCTGCACAGGAATGAAGGACTTGAGATAAACTACATAGTAATTCAGAGGTAAGAAAACTAGGTTTTCTTCTTTGCAAAGTATGATTGCAGATCATGTTTGGAAGGCTTTGACTATTTTCACTTCTTCCCTGTATCAAAAAAATGAAATACACAAGAGCTTTCCAAATGACAACCAGAAAACCTTGTCCTTTTCTCAGTGGAAATGCTGGAAAACTCATTTTAATGAAGTATACTTTGGTTTTGAGGAGCAAAACATTTGATACGGTAAAAATGCCAGCTAGTTTTAGTACCTCTTGCAATTAATCAATAAATCCATGTGAAATTTCTGCTGACAGTTTCTGTAAATACTAATTATTGTTCCAGTAGGTTAACTATTAGCATCCTCTAATGCCTTTTTTTTTTTTTTCCGGAAACATATATACTATTTTGTGTTTTGTGGTTTGTTGTTGGTTTTTTGTGATTTTTTTTTTTTTTGACAGGGGATGGGGTAAATATATCAAAATATTCAGTAAGTTTGTAAAAATGTGCTGGACAATAGAAGTCCTTCATTTCTTGACACTTGGTATGGGTTAGAGTGTTTAGACTTTGCACTCCTTAGAGGTGGCCAAGATCAGACTCTATTAGCAGAAAATCTGACTGAGGCAGGTAAAGGTGAAGGTGAGCATTTAGTAGGAGTTACAAAACTGATGAATGAAACGCTTTAACAGCACTGAAAGTCAATATAACTTCACCAGCTTTAGGTCTTCATTCCACACGACTTTGGACATTGCATTACTATTTCACCAGGGCAAAGCAGATATGAGTTAGGTACTTCTGATTTACCTGAGTGCAACTCAAACAGCTGCTCAAGTAGTACTTTCATGAGAATGTATTTAAGTGAGACAAGAAAGCAAATGAAATAGATCACATAACTTTAAACTTTGTAGAATCAAGTATGAGGTAAACTGTTGATATCTTACTAAATGTAGAGCTGAATTGCAAGAAATAATATAAAACAAAGGTTGAAAAATCTCAACAAAAATGTAGCACTGAAATAAAACCATTTATGAAAAAATAAAATGTATTTTAAATTTCTGCCTATAATGTTTGTTTCTTTGACCTAGCTGTCTCAAGGAATATTAAAGCAATTTGTTACACAGATTTAAAAAAAATACCAACACAGAAGCTGTAGTTAAACCAATCTTTTCCTAGGTCTGTGAATGCTTGCAGTAATGTTTCATTGTCAACTCATGACAGAATAATCATAATCTTTTTCCTCTTTTCTACTCCCTTAAGGACATTTTCTTTATACTTAAGTAAATTTGTTCTGAAGCTAGGCTGTTGTCTTAATTAAGTTAGTATCCACGTAAATATCCTTTAAAAAGAGTACTCAAGAACTTTTTATGACAGAAATATTACATCAAGTTATTATTACTGGCAGCTGATATTAGTATATCTGATGGATAAGGAATTAGTCTATTGTTTCTCATTCAAGTCCTCTCAGAAGCATACGTGGAATTTCTGTAGTAAGAAATTATTTCCTAATTGAATTAACTTTACATGTTAGACTTGTTCATTGTTTATCGGAGTAGACTGTAGCAGGCAGAAATATACCTGTGACTTCCTGAATCAGGGAGCCCAACTCATTTAATCCCAAAGTGCACACTTGAATTTGGTTAGATAAATCACTTTTTAAACTCTATTGACTCTATTAACTATTTCTCTTCTGACTGCAGGGTTAGGAACTGTTACATTTATGCCTACATTGTAAACATGTAAGGTGGGACGAGCCTGATGTTCTAGATTTTATCAAATAAAACAAATGTCACAGTTTGGTTATACAACCAAAACAATACTGTTTGTGTAGATGGACAAACATATCCAGTAATGAATAACAAATGGAAACAGTGAAAAGTTCATAGCTACACCTGTGTGAATATTTTTTTTTCCTTTGTCTATCAAAGCAACAGAAAGATGTATTTTATTTTGGCCAATGTTGAGTTGTTTTCCACCTAAACCAAAATGTTTTTATTCTATTTTGTGTAAGTCAAAATAATTATACTGACACAGCTCACAGCAAAAGAATATGTTTGTGTATGTAGAGTCCCCTATGTCCAAGGCACAAACTGAGAGTATGCTAGCACTGGATTCTGTTTTGTCATCTCGCTGCACATATCTCAATGTGAAATTCCTCGTATCTGTCTCACCCAGCATATTGTACTATATTTGGATGGCATTTCGTTATTGTCTTCTATTGGAGCTGGTTTGGTTTACATTAAATACTTTAAATATTCATTGAGTTAGTGAAAGAGAATGCAAATGATGCCAACACCACAGAATCCTTTTTTTCTAAGACTTGATCTTTTTTCCTACCTCAAAATCTTGTATGTGAGGTTTTAGAGGACTTTTCTACATCTGTAATCTGACAGATACTTATCAGAAGCAACTTTCTTGTACAAAATTTTTAATTGGGATTCCAAAACTCAATTTGACAGTATCTGCTCCAATGTGAATTTAAGTACTTCCCACAACATGAGACATTGTCAGCAGCAAAAATCTGTGAGAACCACCCACCCAGAATTCAAAGTTAGGGAACTCGTGAGAAGTGTAGCTTCATGTTCATGCAAGCATAGTAAAGAACTGAATCTGAGATTCCCACAGCCCGAGACATTTCTCTGCATATTTGACTTAGGTAAAAGGATTGTTAACCATTTCCATTCTATTCTGTTAACTATGTCAAGATATTGCAAATTAAATTATATGGTGAATTAAGACAGAATCTATGAGTAATTTATGATTTAATAAATCCACTTTTTTTTTTCCAAGTATATCTTCCAAAACTAATGTCTCACTCTGTGTGAGAAAATTGTACTCATTGGGAGTTTGTGATGTACACCCAATTTCTTCTGACCAGTACAGTCATCTTCTACACAACCTTGGCCAAATCCTTTGGTTGTTCTGTCATAAAAAGGCTGGAACCTAGAGCTGCCTTCTCTATATATCGTTGCTTCATAGGTAGCCTACAGACGACAAGTACAGATTTGCCTCAGTCAAGTAATATTTTATTGTGCTTACACCTGCAATACTCCATGTGTCCTGGAAAGTGTGTTCCATTTGTATCTGAGATCTGCGTGCTTGAATGCAGGTGGCAAGCCAGTCCTGTCTTCTGCATAACTCAGAGCTTGTTATACTGTACAGACATGGGGAACTTTGGCACGATTCTGCAAGATCATGACTAATCTGTGTTTTAGCTCACAAGTTTTTGCAGGAATAAATATTTTAAAGATTGCAAAGTACTCCTAAACCTCAGTACTGAGGGCTCTAATTACATTTCTACATTTTTACAGAAATTTACATTTCTATTTAGATTTTTCCTCAGGTAATAAAGTTGTGGAATTACAGAGCACTTTCCCACATGAAGATCAGAACATAAATACAGCAGAGCAGAACTATAATAAAATATTTGTTTCAAGAAAACAATACTGAAGAGAGTTACAATAAATTAAACTAAGTTAATAAACAATAATTGCTGGTTTCTTCTTTCCTGTAAAAAACCCCAATATTTGAAATAACAATAACTTTCTATGCAGCTGTACTCACTACAGTTGATATTAAGTGGCAATTGATAGAAAATTATATTGACAGACCTTGGTTGAATATAATTGCCTCAACTAAGAAAGATTCTGAATAAATTAGTCATGGTATAATAGCATTTCTATTTTACAGCACTCTAGTATCAGAAAAAGAGAAACCATCAAATTTGTAATTAATACATTTTATTGCTTCTGTTTACAATTGCTGAATTATGTCACTTAAATTAATTTTAGCTGAATTTTAGCTCTTCAATTAGTATTACACAGAATATTAATTATGCACCAAATGCAGACAAAGCAGCACCTGCTTTTTTAACACAATTATTTTCTAATTTCTTTGTGAAGGTTGCACATCCTATTCTAAGACGAGGACAATGGGAGAACAAATTTTCCCATTTGAACTACATAAAACAGAGAAATATGAAATTAAATACTGAGTTTTACATAACTTTAGGACAAAAGATCCTGAGGTGCTTGTAAGTTGACAGCAGTGACTCTCACAACCACATCATGGTACAGTGTTCAAAAATACAGATGCATGCAGGTTTCTTCAGGCCCTTGAAGCAGAAGGGAGAGAAAACCAGTGATCCATAGGCATCCATTTGCTAATTATGCATTTGAAGTGGCCAAAAATAAACATGGACCAGAAAACTGAGACTGAACTTCTGTCATAACCTGAACTTTGGCCTGTAGATGAAGGTTGTCGTCCATTGAGAATCCCAGGACTCATTCAGTTCCATAAGCATAGACTTCCAGTGTCACCTGGGTGCCTGAGGGTGTCTCACACCACCACCTCCCACACATCCTGAGCCATCATAGCTGCCAGCACTGGGCAGTTGACTTGAATGCTCTTGGGCATCAAAAATGACATGAAGGTTTTTTTGTGGGCAAGTGAGCTGCGTTTTATCTGTTAGCAGAAGTTTGTCAAAAGAAGTCTGGTTAATTTTGCAGCCATTGGTTCATGGCATTTCTGGTCCTGTTTCCTTGATTTTGTTTATGTTCCATTTAGTGCTTGGTTTAGATCATGTCTTAACTTTTGTCCCCACTCTTCACTATGGATTCAGATATGAAATAACTAGCATCTAATCACCATGCCTCAGGAGCAGAGCAAGAATTTCATTACAAACCTGGGGAAAAAAAAAAGAAAATTTCATTGTTTTTTTCATTCTACAAGAGAACTACAAACTCATCTCCACCATTTAGACCTCTACTGCAGGATTAAAGAACACATAAACATTTTTGTCCCACTTACTAGTTGCTTATGCCCTGAATCTGCCTGAAAGAGGGAGGAAGTCAGCTGGGCAGCTGTGATGCGGTCTTCTGGTCAGATAAACATGTCCAAATTTTACTTGCTCTCAGAATCAATGCAGCTCTGTTCCTGACACTGAAGTTTTGAAAAGATTGTTTTTTCATTCCAAAGACTAAGTCTGAATTGCATAGCTTTAAGAAAAGAAAAAAAATATCTCCTCTGTATTCCTCAGCAAGTGAGTAACAAAGAAGAAAAGTGATTGGCTTTGCCGTCAGAAAACCTCTGCGTTTCATACACACAGCAATCCTGAGCACAGCTGAGGTCCAGCACATTTGTCTTCCTTCTTTCTTCTTTTTTTCTTTCTTTTTTTTTTTTTTCCCCTTGCTCCAGGGAAAGACTGCCAAGTTCACAAGAGTTAAATGGCCACCAAACCATAATGTGGCTTATCAATCTCAGTGACAGCACTGAAGGGAATCAAGAATGTTTCACGCTTAGTGCTGCAACATCTTCAAAATCAATGTGCATGTCTGAAGAGGCAGATTCAGAGTCAAGTCAGGATATAACTGAAATTCTTTTATGGATATGAATGAAGCATATACATATTATAGTGTTTCTTCAATTACATTTCATTATAATAATGTAATTCCAAAACATATTTTAGAAGGATACATTTAGAATTAATTTTGTATGCTCTCACAGATACTTTAAGGCAGGTTCACTTTCTTTTTGCTTGCCTTTTGAATTAATCGTTATATAACTTTCAAAAACAATGTTACGCTGTAAATAAAATGAGCAAAATGCCCACAAATTGCTTTAACAGACACGTCTGTTAAGAGACAATATTAAATTAAAATATTTTATTTAAAATTTCTTTTATTTTTTCTGTCATTGCAATTTTTATTTTTTCTTGACAGATTTCATAAAGATATTGTATATATGTCTATATGCATATATCTACATATATATGTATGTAAGTATTTTATTTTCCATGGTATATTACGAATTCATGTCACTTGCTAACTTGAGGTAAAACGCAGGTTAGATTCAGCTGACAGAAATCTGCAGCGTCAGCTCCATTTGTCATAGTTTAGGAAAGCTGAAAATATTTACAACTGCTAATGAATGAGTGTAAAGATATCTATTTCAAATTAAAGAAGGTTTACACTAGGTAGTGGACTATAACGGGGGGGTGGTATATGAAGACAGCGTATATAGGCTATACTTTTAAATGTATGATAGTTTGAAAAGCAGGTTCTATTGTCTTTATAGCAATATAGTATTTCTTAGTGTTAGCGTCACAATGTCTCAATGTGTAACATTGAAAGTAGTCACTTCTTGCACAAGCAGTCTTTTGTTCTTCACCTAAGTGGTCTGTTATGATTCACTTTAAAAATATATTGCTTTTGTTTTCACCCAATTTAAGAGAAACCTGTAGGAAAACAATTAATTCCATAGATTATGTGATATGGAATGATAATTCTTAGAATCATAGAATATTTTGAGTTGGAAGGGACCCAAAAGGATCATCAAGACCAACTCCCTGCTCCTCACAGGACTGCCTAAAGACAAACCATATGACTAAGGCCATCATCCAGATGCTCTTTGAACTCTGAACTTGTTCAGAGCTGCTCCTTTAAGCACTTCAGGCTTGGTCAAATATCCTGGAATGTGTGCTGCTTCCTTCTTGCTCTCTAATTAAACTTTCCCAAGATTTAAAGATGAGTCTTTAGAGTGTACTTTCTATACAAACTGTACATAAGGCACTGAGTTATTAGACATCCAATTAAATCTAAATGAAACTCATATGAGATATACAGTAGCTGTAAGAAAACATTAAGCTTCTTTGTAAAAGTAGGTAGCTGGAACAATCAAGGCCTCCAAGAGAGTATGTGCTGCAGTGAGTATGCAAGTTCAGTCATGCATCTGACCGATGTGGGCAGAGGAGTACTGTTTGGCTAAAGTTATCTGAGGATATAGTTCTGCTTTGGACCTAATCTGTTGTGTTTAAATGTAGAAAGGTGAAGTTCTGCTCCTCCTTTCTCCTTCAACGTCTTGGCTTCAAACTTTTGAGACGTCTATTTTCACAAGTGCTTTTGCAATCCCAGCATGAGTTGGATGCAGGGAAGCAAACACGAAAGTCCATGAGCCAATCAGCATCTGTCAGAGACCCACATTTAGTTCACATAAGGCATAATGAGAAAACACATAAATGAGTCAAATAGAAAGAAATTCAATACAGCCATCACAGGGAAAACAAAGAAACATAACTGATACAGACAGAATGTGTTCCAAGAACGTGAACATCAGAAAAAAGTCTGGAGAAATGGCTTTTGGAAGTTACAGCTTACTGAAAACACTTTTACTATATGCAGATAAATTGTTTCACGCTTCATTTAGCCAGAGCATAGAGAAACAGGATTTTGCATATTCCTTTACAACTAATCAGCTGTATAAAAGAGAAAAATCCAACCCATTATCACTTTCTCCACTTAGCTGAAACAAGTGCATACCCAGCATTTCTGAGGATCAAAATATTAACTGCATACTTTAACATACGTTAAGTTGGCAATACTGAGATGAAAGAATTTAGAGCGTGTACATTAAAAGTTTTATATAATTTGATTCAACAGCTCACATTAAATCCTTCAGACCACTCTGATGGTTTAGAATCTTTCCTTTTTTTTGTTTTTGTTTTTGTTTTTGTCAGACCTGGATACTTTATCATGCTACCTGACTCATTTTTATTCAAGGAATATTTCAATTTATAAAATTCTAAATCTGACAGATATCTGTCATGCTTTTCATGCTATTTTAAAGATCAACGTGGATTCACTAGTTAGTAATAAGTCAACAGCTTCTACCTCCTCATCCTTTTCCATTAGTAACATATACGGGTTTTGGATCGTGTGAAAAAATATTAGCCATGCAACACCCTCTACTATCATGGCTGTATCAGATACTTATCTCTAAGACATTTCAGTCTGAGGTTTGTTTTGGTTTTTTTTTTTTTTTAATGGATAATTCTATTTTTAATTTAATAGATAAAGCAGCCGGTTTGAAGCTAACAAATATTTGTTCCAGATTGCAACTGAATTAAAAGTTCATAATGGTCTTGTTGAAATGAGGAATGCATCCCCAAGGTTGTTCATATTTAAACAGTGAAGCGTACATTGTCATCAAGTAATTGTGTGCTTGTGTATGTGTTTACTGTCAAGGTTAAAGTTTCAGTTTATGCTCTCTTTGTGATTGGATTATTCTATTCTATTAAATGAATATAGTGATAACTGCAAAAAAAACCCCTCAAACTGAATGGCACTTTAATGCTGCATACAAACCACAGTGCATCGTGAACAGTTAGTATGGATTTTTCTCTGCTATTTGGTCAGTTTAGCACATTGTGAGGTATAGTAGAGATTTATGTATTCTGACTGGATGTCTTCAATGTGCACCTTTACTGTGCTTTGACACAAAGTATAGTGGTAGGCATTCAACAAAGATGTAATCTTACATTAAAATTAATAATTTTCCTAGGTGTTTGTTCTTTAATAACTAACTAGTATACTTGAAAGGCCATATTTATTTTCTCTAGCTGCTCAAGATTTTAAGAATTTTTAAAAAACCTTTGTTTCCCTTGTAAATTCTATCTCTATTGTATCGGTAACTTAGTAAAGCTGAATTAATTCTGAATTAAAGCTGAATAAAATTCTGAATTAAATCAGAACAGGGGTAATATTCTTCTGTGCAGCATTATAAAGGACATTATATTTCCTTTCACCTTCTGTGCTACCCAGTAAACCACAAAAGAAATGGAAATTTAGCCAGTTATTGTAAAACCATGAGAATAAAGAATCTTATGTTTCATGTAGTTTTGCTGCTTCCTTGCATGTCCTTGAAAAACAGTAATATTGAAAGACAGAAAAAAGTGTTTTGTACTACACATATTTTCTTTCTTTGCTCAATAAGCTTTCAGACATGAACAATGTTGATGCAAATGAAATATATTCACCCCAATCACCATGCTCTTCATTATCTTGTCCACTAACACCACTCAGAAGAAAAGACACGCTCATTTGGAAGCACTTTCATTTTTTTGATATTTAAGAGCACAAATTGAATGTTTTTCTAAAAGGAAAAAATGTGGGCTTTCTGTTCCAGCTCTTAAACACAGGAACGAGACTGACAAAAAACTCATTTCATGTATCACATAGAAGGCGTGAACTCCAGTCTGTTCTTCAACACATTGCTTACTCAGACATTGGTCTACTACTACTGATAAACTCCTCCTTCTCAAAGCAGGTCAGTGATGAGAGAGCATCATTAAAGACAATGGATGAAGAGGAAAATAGTTTTTGCATCTGTTGCATGAAAAGGGGCCAAGCGGTTTTGGCAGAAAATAAACCCCCTTGTGTTCTAACACTCCTCACTGAGGTGGGAGGCTAGGTGTGGCTAGGTTTAAATTCTGAGTGATGCCCAATTCAGCACTATCAGTCCAGTCGCGTTTAATATGTATTAAACTATTACAATTTGGATACACTAATAGTGGACCACACCTTCAGTCTAGTCATGCTCATGAACCAGCACAGCCACTCTCGAGTCTTTGGTCGCGTTCAGTGAGAAACCGAAATGACTAGCTACTTAAAAAAATGCAGTTTATTTAAACAACAGATATATAGGTTCTTAGGATTGCTGGTGATAAATACACTGTCTGCAAAGCACGTGCAAATGAAAGTATTGTTACATATACAAAACGTGCGACAAAGTTATAAACGATACAGCCTGGCTATAAATGTAGGATAGAGATTCTCTAGAGAAAATGTCTAAGTTCCCCAAGAAAGCACTCGGTATAAACTAAGTCTTACCCAAAGGCGTCCCTAGGTGGGGGGAAGAAAAGCTCAGCCCGTTGACTGATCCAGGAAATCAGTGATGGAATTCTTCGCGTTGGTGTCTTCCCTGGGTATCCCCCCTCTCTCGGGCTATTTTTATACTATTTGTTATCTTCAAGGTGGAGTTTGAGTGACTTTAGTCACACATAGTTTTATTATGATTGGTGTAAAATTCTCTCTCTTCACAATTAAAGGTATAGTTTACCAGAAATTCAGGGCACAGACTCAAGAAGGAGTGGTCGCACCTTGGAGGTGGGTAGCCTTCGGGATGGAGGTGTGTTTTGGTATTATAATGACATTATAATGAGCAAAGTTTGCTCAAAGGACAGTATTTCATCAAAATTGGACGAAACGTTGGCTCTGAGTATTGAGCGGGCAGCTAATTGGCAGCTTATCTGTTTCATGGTATCATCCCATTCCCGTATCTGCTATACATCATAAGGTAAAGCTGCAGAATAATTGCATCTTGTCCCGTACCACATGTAGCTTCACAAGCATCCTTATCAGGGAACCACAGGTATTGTATTCTTCATGCCAGCTGCAGCTATTTTCTACCTCAGAAGCCTCTTGATTTTATACTTTTCCTTAATGTGTGAACAATGCTGAACTTTTGTATTTTTAGCCAATTTAGTAATTATTCCACAGCATCCTGTGAAATGTTTTAGTGTTTTGTGTAGTTTTATATACTATGTTTTAGTATTTTCTGTCTCCATTCTATATGGAGAGAGAACTTTCAAGATTTCTCCTCTAAACTATATGTACACCTTTATATTCAAGTATTACTTTTGTTGTATTCAGGCCTAAAAGCCCCTAAATTTTGTGTTCCTTTGCAGCAAGAAAATGCTTGAATTATTTTTTTCAAATCTGTCTTCTTAGGAATTCAAGATACCACATGTAAACAAACCCCCTCCATTTGCTGCCCACAAACGCTAAAATTAATTTGTTGCCTTTACCTTTAAACCTCATTTGTAAGTTATCCAAACAATGACAAAAAACTAAAGAGACCTCTGCAACTAAAGCAGATACCTTACAGTTACAACAAAACTGAAAAGAGTTTTCTGGAACTCCTGTTCTTAAGAAAGATATCAGGACCTCACTTTCTTTTATTCCAAAAGCAGCATGGCTTCCTTCGATCATATTTCCAAGACAAGATGTGTATTTCATAGGACGCATTAATGAAACAAAACCAAAACCAAAATGTGATAGAAATTAATTCTACAGTTTAAAGCAGAACTGGAAAACTGTGATGACTTAAAAAAATAAAACATCAAAAATATAATTTAGAAACATTATATTCATTGTTTCCCAACATCATTAATGCATCTACAATATATTAACTTCAAATTGGCAATGGTATTATAATTTCACCAAATCAGTAGCAATTCAAATACAGAACAAGAAACTAAAATTAAAATTCAAAGACTACAAATGACATGTTCAGCATTCAGCCTGAATTATGGCTCTAAATGGATCTAATTCTTTTAAAATGAAAGAGTATTCAGCATGTGTTCTTATACAAACAGTGCTAGAGAAAGGTCCATGCAGTGAGACATGGAAATTGAAGTCCTACTGAACATGCACTATAGCAAACTAGGTACAACAGCCAAAACAAAGCAAGGTTTTCAACACTATTTCACACAACATTCTCGCACCCAAATTGAGACACTATACTCTGGGTAGGTGGATTTAAAAAAAAACAAGTTTGGATGATTTGGCTTCACAGGTAGTTGTTGGATGACTGCGTTCAGCTGGTAGTTGTTGTACTCTGCCTGAAGAGCAGCAGAGTATCACAGGGCTCTATCATGGGACCTGTCCCTTAAAACATTTTCATCAGTGACCATGAGTAGGTGACAGAGTGCACTCATCAATTTAACAGATGACGTCAAGCTAGGGGGAGCAAACAATAGGCTCAAGAACAGAACTACCATCCAGAGAGACTTAGCCAGGCTGGAAGAATAGTCCAACAAGAACCTTATGAAATTTAACTATGGCAAATGCAAAGTCCTGCACCTCGGAAGGAAGAACCCCTGGAAACAGGGAAGGATGGGGCCTGAGTGCTTGGAGAACAGTTCTTCTGAAAAGGTCCTGGGGGCTCTGGTGGTTAGCAAACTGTATGCGAGATAGCGTGAGCCTGGCAGTAAAGGAGCCAACAGCTTCCTGGGCTGTACAACAAGAGCATGGCCAGGAGATCAAAGGAAGGGACCACTTTTCACTCATCACTGGCCAGACTACATCTGTAATACTTCATCCAGTCTTCTGCCTCTCAGTGTTAGAAAGCTGTGGATAAATGGGATTAAGTTCATTGAGGGGCCACCAGGACGATCAGGATTGGAACACTTTCCCCACAAGGAGAAGCTGAGGGAGATAAGCTCATAGGAGCTTGCCAGTACTCATGGGGAGGTTACCACAAATACTGAGCCAGTCCCTTTACAGTAGTGCATGGCAGGAGGAAGAGAAGTAGTGGGCATAAATTGAAACGTCAGAGATTCTGACTATATATTAGGAGATATTTTTCCTCTATAAGGACAGCCAAGCATTGTATGAAACAGTTCTGAGAGGCTGTACAGTGTCCATCCTTGGAGGTTTTCAAAACTCTGCATAAAGCCTTGGGCAACTGGGTATGATGTCACAGCTGATGCTGAGTTCCCTTCCAACCTGAGCCATCCTGTGATTATATATGGAAGACATTTTCTTTCTCTTCTAGTTTACTTTCAGTGACAAATTCTGAATGTGACTGTCTTGGGCAGGTTTGCTTCTCTGTAAAGAATGCTATTGACAAGGTCTGAGGTGATAGGAAAATTCATTTGTCTGTTTAATGCATCACATTTTGCAGAAAATTATTATCAGCATAAAAATTATCTGCCCATCCCCCAAATGGGACCATTTGTTTATGTCCATATTTTCTCAGTTAACAGTGTTATCTCTCCAGCCCACCAGCTAATGCTGTACTGTAACTCTCCATGTCTCTCTCCTGAATCCATACACTGTTGACATGAAAAATTACCTCCAGTGCATACTTGATTGATTTTTTTGTTTTGTTTTATTTAAAGACTTTGTGAACTATGCTGATGTTGTACTGAACAGAAAGTATAGATGGGGTTTGTCAATGGCTCAGTGGTCTGTAGTGAAAGTAGCCCCACACAGAAAGTAGATACCACAAAAAGTTTCCATAGAACTCCTCAGTTATGCCTCCTTCAGAAAACAGTGGAAGTTTTTTTTGTTTAATAAGAAGAAAAGACGTAATACCAAATACCACCTCTGTTCTTAAATTCATATTATTTTCTTCCAGGTCTACTTCCACAAATAAAAAAAGGAGGTTTTTTTAAATAAGTGAAGTTTTAGAATGCAACATGTTGAACTACATATACAATCTACTGAAAATTCTGTTATTGTATAGAAACAATGCATTGACCATTAGAATATTTTGTAGTAATATATTTGGCTTATAAACCAGAAGAGTAAGTTAACTACTAGGAGCGAACATGTTTGGTTTTGTTTTGTTTTGGTTTTGGTTTTGTTTTAACAATTATAAATTGACACAGCTGCAGTGATTACTTATTATAATGAGATAAGTAATACTCCTAAACAAGCTTCAGATGTAGAGAGAATGTATTGCAGTGGGCCAAATTTTGCATGCAGACAGGTACACATTGGTACCATGGTGGAAATGATAAAGTCCTTGGTGTTTCTTTGGGTCAGTGGAAGCTTACTTCAGTGGTTTATCCGAAGTGCCTTATCCACAAGTAAGTTAACACATGACTGAATGGGAGTAGCTGGTGCTGAGCTCTTTGAAAATCCGACCAACTATTTATTTTCAAGGAACCTCTGAACAATCAAATTCAGTTACAGAAGATATGTGGCATATAGTATTTTCCACATCTCCATTCCCTGCACTACCTTGATTTATCACAGTTCTTGATTACTCTCTGTATTTATGTCCTTAACTTTCTGTCCTTTCTTTTTTCTCTCGTTGTCCTGTATTGAATTTCCTAGCAAGCAACACTTTCAAGAAATGTCAAAGCACTGATGACTCAAAGATCATAATTTTTTTTTCCAAAAGCTTAGACTCCAAGTAAGCGGGGAAGTTAGATTCATGCATATGTGGTAGGCATCATTAATTTAAGCAAACGGATGAGTATATCACACGTATGGCTTTTACTATCACTCCTCTATGTTATGTCACAGCTGAAAAGCAAGTGCAGAACATGGTTTGTCTTTTCACAGACATTTATGACAAACAATATTAAGCTCTGCTACCTTTTGCCATTTCTCACATTTCCTCATAGTCTTTCCACCTGGTGCACATAAAGACCTTTCTTTCAATATTTAGTCTGCTATATTTGTAGTTTAAGTTTAAATGTAAAAGCTTTATAACTTTTTATTTGTAGAACACCTTATTTTGGTGATGCAAACTAAGGAAATGGAGAAATTATTCCTTTACACCAAAGGACAGAATAATACATATTTTCAACTGCCCAGATCCACTTAATAGACTTGAATTTCCAGAATATTTCCAATTTGTCTTAATCACTAATGCCTCAGGACAGGTACACAGCTACTTTCCTTCTGAAAAATTCTCTGAACATTTTGATCTTCTCCTGTTAATTTTGTCACATGTTCTTATATTTAAAGTGACCTTTTAACATGAAACATGTTTATGGCTAAGAGAGGGCTCTTTACTGTTTTTTTAGAAAAGAACTCGATTAAAAAAAATTCTACCTTGTTTTAGCAGTTCCCTCTACTTTGCTGGCACAGTAACAATTCAACTATTCCTACCTTTAAAAGTTACTTTGAAACCTACAGTAAGTTTTAAATGAAAGACAGGGTAGGTACTGATATACCAGAAGTTCTCAGGATACAAAAGGATCTTTTCATCTCCAGAAATTTCACAAACGAAGAGGTGTGGTTGATATCAATTGCATCAGGATTAATGCACCCTTAAAATTCAGATGACTCAAGAGTCAACATTTTATTTCATGAATGTCATTTACCTATGGGAATGCAAGACATTACTGCTTTTGTTCAAATGCTTGCCTATTGCTTTCTCAAAGGCATTGATTTTAACATATATATTTAGGGTCTTATTACTTCAGACAAAGGAAAGAAAGCATATGACAGCTGGGAGAATAATTCTCTGCACAGTTTTACTTTATTTATTTATTTATTTGTTTTCTATTACTCACATGTCCTATTAATTTTTCACATAGTTTTTCAAATCCCATCCTTCTCCTGTGAAGAAGAAAATCACACAGTCATTCTAACGTCTTCCAAGATGAGTGGAATTTTGAAAATAGTCATCATTTTACACATAGAGCGTTACCTAGGACAGTGTTCCAAAACACACATTTTAAATTACAGTAATTCATAGATATACAGATACTTTCAGGCTTAATTCAAAGGTTATGTCCAGTTGAAATAATGACTGAATTATTACAAATGGTAACTTAACTTGCTAAACATTATCTACCTCATTCCTTTAAAAATTCCTTCAGTTATAAATATTATTACCATAGTTACCCAATATGTTAATCTAATATCAGATAGACCTGGACCAAGACCAAGAATCAGAGAGAGAGGGAGCTGGGGTTGTTTAGCTTGGAGAAGAGGAGGCTGAGGGGGGACCTTATCACCCTCTACAACTACCTGAAAGGAGGTTGTAGAGAGATGGGGGCTGACCTCTTCTCCCTGGTGACAAGTGATAGGACGAGGGGAAACGGGTTCAAGTTACATCAGGGGAGGTTTAGATTGGATATTAGGAAACATTTTTTCACTGAAAGGGTTATTAAATATTGGAATAGGCTGCCCAGGGAGGTGGTGGATTCACCATCCCTGGAGGTGTTTAAAAAAAGGGTAGATGGGGCACTTAGGGACATGGTTTAGAAGTGGCTCTTGTCAGGGTAGGCTAAAGGTTGGACTCGATGATCTTAAAGGTCCCTTCCAACCTCAACAATTCTATGATTCTATGATTCTATAAGTGCATGTGCTAAGAACTAATTCTTCAAGCTATTATTCCTAGTTATCTTCGTTCCATTAAAATCTTTCTTACTGGCACATATATGTTAAAACACTGCAAACTGTGCATACTCTAATCTTCAGATACCTCTAAAATTCAACAAACTACAATTAAAGTTTTAGAAGTTGGTTTAATCCAACACAGTCTTTGAAATCGAAGGTAATCTGTAGCACTTTCTAGTCTGGGGATCATTCTAACAACTTTATCTAAAAATATAAGAATGGTGTCTTTCAGAAGAATCAGCATTTCTAAAGATGAATTGTCTGTTTTCCTCACTGATTCAGCTACTTTGCTGTTTAGTTCCTTCCAGAGTCTGACACGAATATCTCCCTTTCCTGTGATTTATTGCAATTTGATTTCTTGAGCTATTTTATCACTAGAATTTGTGATACTTCCAATCTGAGTTCACCTCACCCTTTTTGCCTGAATCACTCCTGCAGTAGGTATTTTTTCATTATTGTCTGTTGTGACAAATGACATAAACAGAATTAAAACAGCTTTTTAGCAAACTCTTTAAACTCTGTAGTAGCCCCTTAAGTGATGATCTAGTGCTGTTGTTCCCTGCTTAAGGATCCTGCAAAGAAGACAGGCAAAAGGAGTCTGTACTGTGAAGAAGTTCTCCTACTTCCAGCAGCTAACACTGTAGGCTAACTGTAGGCTAAGACTACACCTACACTAATAAAGTCACTCACTGCCAGGTGCCATCCTGATGTAGGATCATCAGGAAAAGGGGCATCAAGACAATTGTGTCACTCTGCTTAGGGCTGATTTGCCTAGGATGGACAAGCTCTGTCCACGTGGCATTAGAGCTGATGGGGTGCCCTTGTAGCTCTTAAAAGAGATTCTTTTCATGGGCTTTTCTCCAATCCAAAGTGTCTAAAAAGATGTAAAATGAACACCTCTGACTATGGAGAGGAGAGGAGAGGAGAGGAGAGGAGAGGAGAGGAGAGGAGAGGAGAGGAGAGGAGAGGAGAGGAGAGGAGAGGAGAGGAGAGGAGAGGAGGGTTTGTGTAGAAAGTGGGTACATCTGCTGGGTGTGGTATGAAGGTGTTTGGGAGGGTCCGAAAGTCCAAGACCTGCTGGGGATAATACTGCAGGCATAGGTAGGGAGACGAAGCCAAACTTGGTGCAGTTTTGTACACACTGCCCACAGATGTTGGTCCCTAGAGTGCACCATCCTTAGAACCGTAGCTAGGATTTGGCTTCTAGACAACCTGGCTTTGCTTTAAAATAAAGTTTGTGGGTGAGCTGTTATACTTACATAGCAGATGACCAGAGTAGTAGCACTGGTGGATGGACTAGTGCCAGTGCTCTGCTGAGCAGTGTTAGATAATGAACCTGCATTATCTAAGACTCTATTCATAACCTGTGATTGTTTGCCTAAATCCTTACTTTGTTTATGTGAAGTGCAAGGGGTGGATGCTGAACACACAAGTACTTTGGATCTAATGTTAGTAAAAGAAAGCACTCAAAATCTAAGAAATTCTAGAAAAAATGTTTTCTTCAGTGGGCAAGTGACAAATTCAAAGGTTTCTTCTATCTTTCAGTTAGGACTGCGGATTGCATGTCCTGACAAAACCTTATTGGCACCTATGAACTAGCTAATGCTCTCATATTTGGTCTATGTCCAGCTGGGAGAAGACAGGAGCATGCCATTAGTGTGTTTAACTTCAAATTGTCTTTGTATTCTTTTCTACTAGGTGTAATGTTCTCCCCATCTTCTGGCATTTTACTTCTTTTTCTAGACACATTTTTCCCCTCACAAATAATCTGAAGATATCAACAAAAAACCCCTGACCTTCCATGCAGCTAGAAAATAACTTGCTGAAAGAATAAATAGTCTAAAAAATGAAATCTTGATTATATCCATGCCTTCTATGAGATCTTCACAAATTACTTTTTTTCTTTGTGCATCACTATTTCTGCTGCCCTAAGCATCTCACCTTGAAAGATCTTTGAGACGTGCCCTGACTTTCATGATGTGTTTCTACATTGCTTGATGTTGGTCCAAAGGTCTCCACCGTATAAATAAAAACTAATGGTAAAACCTATTCTCAGAACAAAAATAGCACCCTCTCAGAGAAATTAAGATTAAAAACCTAAACACAATGCTTCCCCAGTGAACCAAGCTCCAGCCAAATTCTTAATTTAACATGGAATTATTCTAAATCTGTGCCACTATCTCAGAGTTTGAGATAATAAAGTAAGGAAAACACATGTAAAATTCAGCTCCTCAATTAATTTAAAAAATATTCTGTCAGGCAGGTTGCCAGCTGGTTTCTAGCTCCAAACTGCCTCTTTCTGTTCTCTGTTAGGAAAAGTTAAGACACCTCCCTAGGCTTCAGCTAATCTACACATAATCAGACCTGTGACACATAAACAAAAGCTGTGCTTTGCATAGATATGAATTGTCATTTAACAGGAAATTTATTCTGGGTGAAATGCTTCACATTTTGCAAATGCAGATATGCCAAATCTTTTAAGTGTAAATCTGTGTGGCAGAAAATGACCTTATGAGGCTTTCTATTCAGAACTGTATGACATCCTGAATGAGTTCAGGAACATGCAGATGGCAGCTGAAAAAAGACAGCTGATTGCAAAGCTCTTAAAGATTACCATGAAGAACAAATATACAGTCCATTTATTTTTAAAAAATGTAAGTGTATTTTCAATTCATTGGAATGCCTTTTTTATAGTGAGTCAAATAGCAGTGCTATTCCAAGCGAAATATCCTGTCAGGATGCAGAGTAAAACGCTGAATTAATATGTACTGACATTCTAACTTCAGTATGTGGAGAAAATATATGAGAATCATAGTTGTACACGTTATTTTACAGCTCCCACCACTGCATTGCCATGATGAGAGTAATATCTTTCCTTGTCCCGTTGCACAAGCAAGTGAGAGAGGATGGAACTCATTCAGGATAACGGAGGAATATGCACTTTGTAAAACCAAGTTATTTACCGGAGTAGGACTTTTGGGCCTTTTTTTTTTTTTAATAAGAATTTATTTTAAGATTACTATTCAAGCTATTTTTTCATTTCAATTTGGGATTGTATATTCAAATTTCATGCATTCTCTAGCATGTATTTGAAGTTGCAGGAGTGTTCATCTCCTGGTTATTTTAAAGTGAATATGAAAGAATTTTCATAGCAAATGGATTTTAAAAATGTAATCATGATTTTTTGTTCTGGAAACCTCATTTTAAAGGTACTTTACTGTATGCATGAAGTGGTCAACTTCAGGATCAACTTCTGAACAGAAAACTCAATAACTTTTCTTGTTAGCAAGCCTTAAAATTAAAGGAATGAAAAATGGGAGTGCTATAAAAATATTTTCCAGTTTCATCATCTAGCTTATTAAGGACAACTTTACGTTTCTTTTCCTTACGTTTTGGGTTTTTTTTGACAGCTTGAATTGCTATAAAGCTCTACTTAGAGATACAGATCATAAGAGATCATTTCCTGTCTTGAAATGTGTTTGAAAAAACAGTAGCAACATGGCTTAAACTGAGGATACAAAAGGCAACAAACCTCTTCCTCCACACACACATATACAGAGATTACAAAGGAAAAAGAACAAAAACTCATGTGGGAAGTAAAAAAAAAGGACTTCAGTGAAGTCAAATATTTACTGTCATTATGTGAAAAACACGTAACTGAAGCAGAAATTAAGACAACTCATTTAGAAGATTCTGCATCACTAAATCATTATTTTTCATAATGATTAATCAAATTGTTAGAGCAGCAGCCTTTTGCAGAGAGAATCTCAGCAAACAGAAACATACAAATACTGCTCTTTAGATGCAACAAACACGTTATCAAACATGCTAAAAATTCCTCATAGAAAAGTTTCAAATAATACATAGACTGTGAGGACATTGTGATGCCTATGCTTACTCATAGAAAATTCATAAACAAAACCATAAATTATTGAATATTTTTTCTAATAAATTGGCTACATTGCCTTAGATAATACGTGTACAATCTATTGATAATCCTGATAAAACATTATAATGGATTCAATTATACTAAAAATATTCAATAAAACAATGAAAAATTTAGAAAACTGGCTTGGGAGTCCCCAGTAGTCTGAGAAAAATGCGTGTGGTATCATAATATATCATATCTTATCTTATCATATACCATATCAACTTCTGAATTTGAATAGTTTTTGAGAAGGTACGGATTCCTGTATTCCTACTGTATTTGTATTTATTTTGACTTGTGAATTGACAGATCCAAAATATATTACAGGTTTCACTTGTATAGTAACTCAATTAAGAAGGAAAAATATAACTTTTTATTATGATTTTTGATTGGACATTTTTACTTCATGACCGTTTAATAAGATAACATTTATTTGCATGGTTTCACAATGATAAAGTACTTTCAGCTTTTTCATCACACTTGAGGCTTTAATATTAATTTTTTATTTCAGTTGTTATTTCTTATGACATTCAGCATAAGGAATGAGACTCTCTGAAGGAAAAATATTTCCTTTTATATTTTTCTTTTTTTTAGTGGTTGTTTGCTTCATTTCCTAAATTAGCTTGGCATTGATTCATTGAGGAACTTCAAAAAATCTTAGAACCATGTCTGGATTTAGATGTTTTTCAAATGGCAATTCTAACAAAAGAAGCAATGGGCCATATCTAAATAAAACACTTGTGACCTTTTCTCTGGAATCAATCATCTAGGATCCATTTCAGTTCATGCACTGAAGTCAGACCCTTCAGAAGGATGTTGAAATCTAACAGCTCACTGATCAGCAATAGAGAAACAAAGAGAACAGATTTAGCTTTTCAGCCTCACTCCCACAGGGACATCCATGCCAAAAAGATACTGTGTCTTTGATTAGTGAAACCACAGGTGGGAAATTTTCCTGGGGGTAGAAATCTGCAGTCTTTCCCTTAGGAAAACACAGAAGCAGGAAGAGGGCAGGTTTCTGGTATTACCTTGTGTTTTATTGCTTGTATTTGTGCTGATTTCTCTTTTTTAAACAATAATCTATTGCTTAGGGAAGCAGTCAAGGAAGAGGAAGATCTTGGAGGTGGACACAGCTCAGCAGCTGACCACCCATGTGGTGGAATCGTACAGGAAGGGCTGGAACTAGATGATCTTTAAAGTCCCTCCCAACTCTAACCATTCTATGATTCTAGTCCCTCTTCATTCCCTCTCCCTCTCCTGGGTTAATTCTGTCCTGGGCAAAGTGCTGGATAGTCATCTCTAGAAGAGCCTAAAGTGAAACAGGAGTTGTGATAAGGATGGTAAGGTGTGATTTAGGCTAATAAGATGAAATCTAGTTAGACTGAGCCTTATTTGTGATTCACTTACATTTGTAAGAAATATGGTCTGATAGGAGCAGATGTGTAGAGACAAACAGGTGGTATTGGAGTCATGACACCCACATCATGTACATTATAGGATGATTACTTTAGGCCAGCTCTGCTTTGCTCCTGTGGACTGGATGCTCACCAGTAGTTGCATGAATTAGGTACGCCCTTGGAGATTTTTTTATCATTTTTCATGCTTATTTCATCAAATGAAATCCGGTTAATGTGCTCCAAAACAGGTGCATGACAAGAACTAAAGCAGAAAAAGTAGGAAAAAAATGTGATATTTGCTTCAAAGGCACACTCCTGAGCCAAGCTAAAATGCTAATGTAGAACCACCCTTATAAGTCTGGTAGATTTAGTGCCTGGCTGCTGAACTACCTGACTATCAAGGGCTCTGGCAACATTAAGATCGTAGCTTTAAGTGTGAGAAACATGGGAAAGAGAAAGGGAGGAAAGAGGAAAGAAAAACAGAAGGAGAAGGGGAAGGTGGCAGGGGAAAGGGAAAAGAAAGAGAAAGCTGAAGGGAAAAGGCAAAGGCAAAGGAAAGGGAAAAGAGAAAAGAGGGAAAGCAGAAAAGAGCATCTAGCTCTTTAGGGACATCTAAACTTAGAAAGCATTTGAAAAGACTTATTTCAGGACCCCGATCTTGAGAATTTTCAACTTTGAAAAAATTATTTTTTCCATAAATCTATTCTTCCTGCTATTCTGATATGGTCCATCATGGCAGTATTTCTCTGACTAACAATTCTGATGGATGTTTTTCTTTCCTGCCAAAATTGTAGGTTGCATGACATCAGATATTAAATTTCTTTTGAATTTACTTTGTGTTTGCTTTGATTATAGCTGAGGTGTTTGGCTATTTTTTTTTTCTGAATATGAACAATTCATTGTGCCTGAATACTTTGAAAATAAAATGTTTAGCTTTTTAATTTAAATAATTTTAAAGTCTTTTAAAACTATAAAATATTTAAACTGTGACAAATTGAAAATGAAACTGTTGTTTTCCTTAACATCAAAATAAAGACTTTTACTTCCGTATGTGCAAAATATTTCACTTAATCAAAATAATGTTGGGATGTTTGATTTGCTAAAAGTCTTTTTTTTTTTTAATTTTATGATTGGTAAGAAATTAAAAAACTGCTATTTGTCCCAGTTCTCACATTCTCATGATTGAGGGATTATAAGTAGTTCTATCTTGAACGTGAATAAATCAGACATATGTGCTAGGAGCTCTTGAATCTGGTAGCCCAATAGACATGAGTCTGCTGCAGCTCCATGTCCCCAGGTCCAGCCAGTACCAAGGCTGGGCATGTGTTTCAGGTAGGCACACACATCAATATTTTGTACATACATGTACACAAAATACACATAATGACAAGGCTGACAACACAAACGAACACAGGCAGAAACATGCAAATCTTGAAAGAGACAGAGACTTGGACTAGCTCTGTCTTTAAAAAAAGAGGGTAGAAAGCCCACAACCTTTTTGGATAATCTGTTCCTCATAGTGAAAGAGGTTATTAAGAGGCAATGACTCATGGTTATTGTCCCTTATTTTATCTTCTGTCACTATCAAAAGATAATAATTCCCAGAAAGGATGTAGCTCTTTAAGTGCCATTCAAGTAGTTGCATGCTGCTCTTAGACCACCCCTTAGCATCCCTTCTCCAAAAGAAACAAGTGCGGCTCTCTCAGCCTCTTCTTGTAGATCATGCACTCAAAGCCCCTGGCAAGCACAATAGCAGTCCATTGAATCCTCTCCAGTTTCTTAACACACCTCTTGAGCTGGACTTAGGTATTCCAGATGCGACCTTACTAGTACAGGGTAGAGGGAGATAATGCCTTTGTTGAGTCTCCTGACCCTGCTCCTCCTGAAGCAAGTCCAGTGTGTGGTTTGCTTTATTTGAGAAGAGAGTGAAATGTGGACTCAGATTCAGTACAGCATCCACAGTTTTTTCCTCGAAAAACTTCATGATTTTTCTGTTTGCTTGATCAATTTCATCAAGGTCCCTCAGAACTGAAGATAGGTCTTTCATTGGATCAATTGCTCCCTTTGCTTTGGTGTCTGCAAGTTTGCTATGGGTGCTCTCTGTGTCATTGTCCACATCACTGATGAAAATACTGGACAATATGGGTCCCAGTATCTCCCTGGTACTATTATCAGCCGCCAACAGGACACAAGCTCATTGATTCCCATCCTTTGAGCCATCCATCCAGTTTTCATCACATAAAACAGTGCTTTCTTCCAGACCTCAGCTTCCAACTGAGAATGCAGTGAGGTGTTGTCATGAGACTTACCAGCACCCAGCAGTGTCACAATCACCACTCTCACCTCATCCATACAGACAGTAATTTCATTGCAGAAGGCAAGCAGGCTGCATAAGCATTGTCCTTCATAAAGTCATATTGACTTCTCCTGATTTCTGTCCTGTTCTTTACGTGTGTGGAAACAGATTGATTACATCACTCCAAGATCTGTCTAAGGAATGACGTGAAGTCACAATTTCCCAGGTCATTCCTCTTGCTCTTTTTAAAGAAATATGCACCACATTAACCTCCTTCTGGTTTTCACGAACCTCACCCAGTCACTGTATTCTTTTCATAGATAGACAAGACCCTTGCAACCAGCCAACATTTTCATCATATCCAAGTGAATCCCATCTAGCAGATGGATTTGAAGACATACTGCTATTCTGAGTAGTTCCTAAGCTCGTGCTCCCCCACTGTTGCTGGCACCACTCCTGAAGAGATACTTGCAGAGATACATGTCTCTCTGCAGATACCAAAGCCACATTTTCTCTGGATCCATTTACTACTGGCATATCTGTAGAATCCATTCTTGTTACCCTTTAAGTCCCTAGCAAGTTTTTAGTTCCAACTGAATTTTGGCCTTCATGATTTTGTTCCTAAGTCCCTAGTAATGCTATTATACTGTTCTCATCTTTCCTGGACTTGTTTCTAGTTCTTGTATGTTTTCTTTTTGCATTTCAGTTCATTGAGAAGCTCCTTCCTTAACCAGGCGGGTCTTTTGTTGAAAATCCAAAGCTTTCCCCACAATAGAATGTTTTGCTCCAGATTTCTGTTTTCATTAAAACTCAAACAGCTTTTTCTCTCCATAACAGCTTCACAGGGATTCTGAGGAGATTAAATTAGCTAATGTCTGCTCTTCTAAAACATTTTTCTAACCTTTCAAAACTCATATATAAAAATCTAGAGTTCTCTTTTTACTGGAGGACAGCTGGAAGTCAGAAGGTTGCCATGAAGAAGGGAAGTGGAAACTGTACTTTCTTTAATGCAGTCAACAGTCCTTAATCAGGTCCAGGATCCTGAGGGCTCTAAGGTAATTCATTCCACTCTGCTAAATGGAAAATTATTAAAATAACATCACATACTTTTATAACATCTTCTCTCCAGGGTTCTCAAAGCGCTTTGTAATAATTAACTAATTAACCAAGCCTTGTAACATGACTTTGGCATAAAATACTATTGTACTCCAATCTACAAATGACTCCGCTCATAATGAATATATATATATGTCAGCTGAAGAAAGGGGGTGTGCCTGTAAGCTTGCTCTTTCTTTCAGTTAAAGTAAATGTCTAAGAAAAATGAGATTAATTGCTTTTTTGTAATGCCTGTCTCTCTTAATTGGCCATGCTAGAGGATTATTTTAAGCAACTTACCTATATCCAAAAAGAAACTCTATGCCAAAGTTCCAGTATTCCAAAATCTGACCACATATTGTAGCAGAGGGACACTTCAATAATTTGAATGCAAAGTTTTTTTTTTGTTTTTTTTTCTTCCCTATCGTTTACAATTATGATGTATTTATCCAATGGGGAATAAATTTTTTTGAGATTCAAAAGCAGCAAGCAGTAGACTGCCTTGGAATAAGCAGACAACTCTGGCATTAGCCAGAAAAATACAGATTTTAGGAATCTGTGGAAAATACAGATTTTAGGAGCTATTCTTCCAGGTTGGAGCATGATCCTGAGACACAGGCCTTTATATCACTGGTGAGAATTGACTATTACAAAATACATCTGGGTTTTTTTCAATAACTATTTCAGTTCTGATTGCTGTGTTACAAAACTACTATTTGTTGAAAAGTTCCTGTAATAGATGTACAAAACACACAGATGTGAAAAATCAGGAAAACAAATGCTGGCTGTGAAACTAGGCCCTTCCTCATGATAGGAGTCAAAGGCTTATACATAAAATGGCAAAATTGTTTTTCCACAAAAAAAACCAAACAAACATATATCTATACAGTAGACATATAGCATAAGATTCCAAGATTTCATAAACTGACTGATTTCTTCATCAGACATCCTGCTATAATGACATGTGATATTGTAAAGATACAGAGGATGGGATAAAGGATAAAAATATGTGAACCTTAATTGCAGAAATGTTATTTCTACTCAATGAATGTCAAATGCATTAACAAAATCAGAGAATAAACCTTCCTTTCAAATTAATTAAGTATTAAGGTTAGGGTTGCCAAACAGATTAATTAAATTTCCATTGGTACGGTTTTATCATGCCAGCTGTGACCATAGTTGAGATAGACATACCCAGTGACTCACTTTCTACTCTGTTTCAAATTTTGTATTTTAGATAAGAAACTTAACTGGTTTTAATAGCAATTTACCAATATTTCTTTTTGTTTATGTCATTTTCAAGAACAAACCCCAATAGTCAAGTAGTATTAAGGAAATGTTGAACAAAAAACTTTTATGGTTATGGTTCAAATAGACTGAAAAGATAGAATCCCCGTTATTTCAAAGTTAAATAGTCAAATAAGACACCTTTACAAGTATCCAGTATGTTCACATCCATAATTTCTGTACAAAATTCTTCATTACTTGCACTGAGCTCAGAGCACTTTGGCTGATGAGGAACACCATATAGAACCCAAAGGTGTCAGACTTACATTGTTTGATATACAAAATTTTGAATTATGGACTGTGCTTCCACATTTTGGTGGCAAATCCATATGTACTTCTCAGGATGCTTAAATAACTTTGATTGATTTTCAAACTCTTTATAAGTTAAATCTTCTTAAAATATCTTGAGTTACATTCTGTAAACCAAAATGGACACAGGTGGACAAAGCTTTCTGTTTAAAGGTAACTCTTTCGTGGGACTTAAAATTATATATGCTTTATGTGACATGGAATGGCTTATGAAATTATTTCATGATCATTCCAGTTATCGTTTTTATTATTCTCAGTCTTTCATCTATGCACTCAGCTCATTCTACTTAGCTTGTATGAAAATATTAAAAAAACATAGTGCAGAACACTTTAAATAACTGTTTTATGAATACAGTTTTATGAATAATAGCTGCATACAGTATTGATTTGAATACAAGCTATCATGAATGGTCCATAGAATAGCACTTAATTTGGCAATTAACCAGCTAACCCATACACAGAACAGTTCTATTAATTGACAATGAAAATGCATTTGCAAATGTTGAAAGGCAAATGAAAGCAAAGGAGGGTTTCTAATGAAGTGAAAGAAAATAAAAGCAGCTGCAAAATGGAAAAATCAGTGAGTCAAACTCAGTATTCTTGTATAAAACTCTAGTGTGAGTTTTAGTAAATATTTTACTTTATATTCCGCTCTCTACCTTTTAATGCTGCTTCTGTAAGTTCTTACTCATTTTGTGCCTGTTAAATTTCAGAAGGTTTTTTTGCAGAAGGACAACATTGTCAAACTCATTTTCTGTATTTCCCAGCATATATTTGACTTAAATCTCCAATTTGTGTTATTTTTACATTTAAAATGTGTGAACTCTTCCAGGTTGTTTTTCAAAGACTGCTGGTTTTAGCAACCAGAGGCTTTGATGTGGCCCTTACCTGAATTATTGCTGACAGTGTAATATCTGTATTTTTCTAGCCTGAATGAGGTCTCATTACTGGTACTTTTCTACAGAATTGCACATACTGTTTTTTCTTAAGAGAGTTATAATGTCATATATTATGTCTGCTGCTAGTGTTACCATTATCAATGAGCAAATGTCAGAAAAGTGTCACTTAACGGACAAAGTTAAAACCATAAAGCAGTTTTAAAATGTATACGAAATGTAATTTTTATGTATGTTACTTAAGTATCTAATTTTTAAGTAAAATTAGCTGTATACATAAGTGTTAAGGAAATTATTGATTTATTAACATAACATAGGGAACATTCAAATTTTCATAGTTACTTTTCAAGGGAGGTACGTGTCACATGTCTATCACTTTTTTACACAGCTTCCCTTACTGAGAAAAATTTTAGTCTGTGTCTTTTTTTTTTTTTTGCTGGAATAAAGGGACTGCAAATAAAAGCAAAGCTGAGAGCATAGGAATTGCGTAAGTGAAGATTTACAGAGTATGAAGTACAAAACACATTCTCTAGTGCCAACTCCAGCACCTTGAAAACTGCTGAAAATTGTACCTCCAATCCAAAGTTAGAAGTAATGGTGGAGGGTAGTAGAGAATACATGAATAAAAGTTGTGCTCAATGTAAAAACATAAGCAATTAAAATCAGACAGTTAGTTTTAAGTGACTAGCAGGCGGTAAATAAGAGGAGAGGAGAGCTGATCATGCAAGAGAGAGAAGGACATAATTAAATCATAACTTAAAGGTATTGTGGACTGCCTTTCAAATCTCTGATTTTAGCTAGAATAAATTACTTCATGCACCTCGACACCTGCCATAAGTGAGAGCAATTCACAGAATTCACCCCCCGCTGTGCCTGCAAAGGAATATATGTGGGAACTTGAGAAGAGGAAAACCCTAACCAACATGATCTGGGAACAAAAATTGCAAAAAAGGTTGTCAACATGTTACCTGAAATTGTAGAGGACTGCATCCAAAGTCCAGAAAGTCTCTTATGTTTCATCGCTCATAACCATATAAGAAGTAAGACTGACTGCAGTGAGACCAAAGATACCTCTAGAACAATATCATATCTACAAGAGTGGCCAAAAATACATACCTACAGAAAAACAAACACGGGGCAATTAGGGAGTGATACTTCTCTGAATACTCTCCTACCTTGGATTCGTGCCTCAGGGACTTCCTGAATCACACATAATTTCCGTAGTAATTCACGGGGAAGTTTATTTCTTTTCCCATGAGCTTACCATACTGCCTAGAAACTACATAAGCTTTTAGCATATACCACAGCCTGTGTGAGGAACTTTTACTCTTTATACATTGCATGATGTGTGCTCCACAACCATCAGTGGCTGTAAAGGTCCTGATGCGCAGCTTGGTGAACATCGTACAGTGGGCAGCAAAGCGCTGGAAACCAAACCTGTCATAACACTTCTGAGGCCACAATTTATGGATGTAGAATTATATTTGGAAGACTTTAAGTATTCAAAATGACAGGACACACCAGTAAAAGACAAAGTTGTCTGACAAAAGTGTGCAACAGAATAAGCTACCTGCATCCCAGAATCATACAAACAACACCATAATAAAACTACATCTGTAGATAAGTTACGGATGGATAACCTGGTACTAATACCTGTACGAATATACTGGTACTCACCTATACTAATACTAGTATTAGTATAACACAGCATGAAATACAAAAAAAACAAGTACATCTTCAGATTCATGAGAAGACTAAGATTCAAAGTTAATCTGAGTTTCTTGTCCAAAACCCAATCAGCTTTCAAAGTGAACTCAAACCCATTTTATTTTAACAAGATGAATAAGCCATTAATAGATTTCAGACTGGTCAAATTTCTGCATGAATATTGCTAACGTCTCCAGCAACAAAAATGAGGAGTAGGATTAAAAGATATATAAATATTTGGCAGGAAACTTCTAGCTAGGGTTAGAGCAGAAGTTAGAAGTACGTATTTCCTGTATACTGCCATGTATTGCAAGTCAGGAGCACTAGATATACAAGTGGACTATAAATTTTGTTGCTGACTGTGACAACAAGGGAAGGTGGAGCACTTTTTACTAAATATTTTTTCATCAAAACATGCTTGGTTCATCTAAGCAGAATCATTCCACGAAAATTTTGCAATTTCAATACTGTTTTCAATGCAAAATGTTTCTTTAGCCCAAGGTGGCAACTCCTGAATTTCAGAAAGGAATTCTTTCTGGAGGAAAAGAAGGGAGAAACCACAACATCTACCATTTTCAGTGGATGCATCTGACATAGTACATTAAAAAAATATTCAAGAAGTTTTTATTTCATTTCAGTGGGATAAACAAATACATTTTCAAACTTCACAAGTTAGTATAGCATTGTTTTCTAGATATGTCTAATAACAAAGCCACTTAAGAACTGAAGTATATGTTAACTACAGATGAACAACAGAAAATACTTCCACACTTAAAAATTCTATATGAACCAGAATAGTTTCCTGTCAGAGCCGTAAGAAACTGAATGGGTGTGGTTTACAGAAGCTGATCAAGTGAAAACAAGATCTTTCAAAAGGACACCTGATACATTTCCTTAGTTAACATGATATTTCCTCACTGAAAGTGTTAGAGAGAAGCAGAAGCATTAAGTGCATCTAATAAAGAACAGATACTACACTCCAAAAGAGAATCCCAGGAGACCAGCACTCCTGGGATTAGTTTCTTTACTACAATCTGTGAACTTTTTTGCTGTCCCTGGCTCTTTTTGACCAGATTCTGATTTGGGGGATTAGATGTTTTGGTGTGTGTTCATTTGTTTTTAATCTTCCCTACTTCTGCAGCCTGTTTTTGAAGGCCTGTCAGACTTCACCTCATTTGTTATCTTTTACTCTATCTCCTCACACTGTACTTCACCAACTTTTCTTTCTCCAGAAGAAGTTGTGATATTGTATGTATTGTGTCACTACGTATGTAATATTACTTGGTTATTTTTTCCCTGTGCTCTGTCTTCTGCCAAAGTTCACTTATTCAGCAGCCATCACCTGTCACACAGGAAGAAAATACTAAGTAGGTGGCACTTCGTTGGTACAATGTACCAGCATGAGGCTTTTAAAATGTAGACTTGAAAATGTTCCTTAAAGGGAAAAGAGTCATAGAAGATATAATAGCTCAGAAGTAAAATGCTCCCTTAATTTCACATGATTTTTTTAAAGAATAGTTGAATATGTTTGGAATAATTTAAGTTTAAAAATGGTATGTTGTGCTTTTGACATGTTACAAATCAATGTCAATAACGTTCAAAACATAAATGCCCTGAATTTGAATATGTACGGAATAGGTCTCCCAAATAACTTTTGACAACCAGCACACACATTTTTATTAGGAGATTGTCAGAATACTTTTTTTATTTTGTTTTGTTACAAAGAAAGTGTAAACAACAATATGAAATGCTTTTGCCTTCCAAAGGTGAAAATGAAAGACACCAAAGATGTGCTCACATTTTCTCTTATGCTAATATTTTGTTTCAACTCCAAATAAACAGACAGTTTCCATATAATACACCTGACATGTTTATTAGAGCCTTCTGCAAGAGCAATTTCCTTCCTGAAGTATTCTTTCACAGATTGTAATATTAAAAAAGGAAGAAGAATAGAGAAGAGGGAATCAAGATCAGATCTTTAACTGATAGAAAAGGGTAACCTATTTAAAAAATTTTTAGGAATATACACAGTATACACAGTATTTTCACAGCTAGTCTAAGCAGCAATACCTGTATGAAGATGCTATAAATTCTATTCACAGTAACATGCTCTCAGTGGCAGACTTCAAACCATAAAGATCCAGACAACTGCCTCTGGACAAGACAAGGCCAAGGAAATAACATTTGGCTCAACATAAGCCAGCATTTTATGTATACACCAGATCCACAGTAGGCTAAAGCTTCACCATTTAAGCTTTTATGGTTGTTTTCACCAAACACTGATCCTTGTTCTGAAACAGACTGCCACAAAAAGGCCAATTCCCTCAATTACGTGCTTTCAAAAGTCAAATTACACTGTAAGACCCAGAATCAAACCCTTCAAAGGAACCTTCAAACCCAAAACTTCTCATGAGTCATTCATATATCAACGATTATTAACAATGTTCCATAAGAGTATTTTTAATAGATATAAAACTTATAGCTACCCTCACAGTCTCTATACTCTTCACATTTCAGTGCCAATATAAAGACCAAATCAGATGAAAGTATCAGAGTTCCCAGAACAAGCACATTGTGTTTTCACATAATTGTCAAGTACAGACAATTGATACGGGTATGGTATTTCACTTTTTTACTATCTACTGTGAAGTAGCTAAGTGCCATATGATTCAGAATCAAATAATCTGTTTTGATGTTTTCATGTGTAGGATGTCCCAAATTGCATTTGTGTTTCATTAAGTACATACAGTAAGAATTACTGGAATTTGCTAGATATCACAGTTCCTGAAATAAAATTTTTATGGTGAACTCCAATGTGAGGTATCTATCTCTAGCTTTTTTCAGACAGGCAAATTCATAATCCTGAAGTGAAATATATGCATACATTTACATTTGCTACTATGTCTTTTATGTATACCAGAGAAGTAAATTTACCTTAAGATTTAAAAACAAAAAAAGAAAAAAGCAATAGTTTCAAGATATATTTTTTGCTGCAGTGTCTGTAGATGTGTTATAGATTTCCAGTCTTGATTCTGCAACAAAACAAGGAATTATGGCCTGATTTCTCCTACATACACCAGTTTTCTACTGCTAGCAATTATTCCTCCGTCTTCAGTACTTAAACATAATTCATGTGACATACGTTGTAGGAAATAGTATATCTAGACTGGAATATAGATATTAGTCTCTATGTTTACATATAGAAATATGATTCCCAGATCCTAGTTTTTTTCCCTCTCTCTCTTGTGAATAAGTAATCATTTCTGCCTCCTCTCTAATGGGCACAGAGCACTCAGCTCTTCCTCTGCAGTCAGCAATATGAGATTGAGCTCCTCTGCTGCACAGCTCCAAGACAACCAGGTGGGAAGTGATTAGCCTGAGTCGGATAAGGCTGTGAGCAAAAAATTGGCTTGTATTCTTTACTGGTGCACTCTGATTCTTCCCTCTGCATGATACTTGGTTTCGTTTTTCTCCAACCTTAGTTCTAACAGAAAACAGCTTGGTGTTATGTTCTCAAGCCCTCCCGTCTCAGGAAAAAGGTCTCATTTTTACCAGAGGTTTATGGCACTGAAATCCATTATCTCATTTTCTCTTTTGAATGCTTCCAAGATAAGAGGTCCCATTACATGAATGCTCATTCCAAGTCAGAGCAAGTAGGATATTCTCTTATTCTCTTAACTATTCTCTTAAGAGTAGTTTCCTCACTTTCAGGCTATGATACTGTCAGCTGATAATAGATAAAGCCTGTAGCTCTAACACCTTGCACAGAGCTACAAGCATTTCCGATTTGAAATTGGGGAAGGGAAAATCACGGCAGGAAAGATGCACTTTTTAAACAGCGAAAAAAAGAGAAAGATATCATTGTGATATAAAACACTGTGAGGGAACTAAACTGCCCTGGATGCGTGGGGATCTAAAAAGATAATTTTTTTTCCGTGTATTTTCACTTATGCCTAGTATTTTGCTATCCTTCCTAGAAGTTTGCCATTTTCTCCTTTTGAGAAACAACTGGGTTTTTTTGGCAAAAGAAAACATCATTTTTCCTTTTTAAGCAGGGAGGGTTTTGCTAGTTTAAGAGCTACACCCTCCAAACAGAAAATTAATAAAATCATGGCCTTACATGTGAAAGTGATCTTATTTGCAACAGAACTACACTAAGGCTGTAATTTCATAAATTTTCTATTAAAAAATCAATGAACTAAGGAATTACAAAAAGATTAAAGCCATTGTAAATATCAGTGGACATCTAGATAGAAATAGAAAGGTTTGCATTCATCCAACATTCAGGAAGATTTATAGGTTCAACCCATGACTTAAAAAAGTAGAAATTTGATTTTGAGCAACAATAAGCAAACAAAAATATTCCAATGACAACAAAAACAAATGTTTGCTGTCATAAATTTTTAAATAAGTAAGAAAAAGTTATTCATTGTTTTATTTCAAATAAATCCATAGATCCCTTTGAATATAAATTTTAAATTTATTTTTTTTTTAAATTACAAAAACTACAGTTGATAAAATTAAGAAATTCAATACTATAAAATACAATGGCTCCTATGTGGGAGGATGGTATTACTACTTCTCAGCAGGCTATTAAGACTTTTTCATTTAAGGTAATTATGGCTAACATAGACTGGAATTTCAGCAGTTATTTTACATTACCAATAGAGATAATAGCAGTGAATATGTTCCATTTGCTCTTTTTAATTTTTTTTGCTTTGTAGATGGTGATTTATTTTAGATTTAAATTAGTTTAGATATAGTATACTTATTTTTAAATTACTTAAATAGATAAATTGTATAGTTGAAAATAATGACAAGAGATGCAAATATGAGTATGACTTAGAGCAGAACTCTTTTCATACTTTTTATATTTTATAAATAACTTCAGTTTAGTGAAAACCTGGAGTCACAGAATCACAGAATGGTTTGGGTTAGAAGGGACCTTAAAAGATCACCTAGTTCCAACCCCCTGCCATGGGCAGGGACACCTCCCACTAGACCAGGCTGCCCAAAGCCCCATCCAGCCTGGCCTTGAACACTTCCAGGGATGGGGCATCCACAGCTTCTCTGGGCAACCTGTTCCATTAATGGTGATACCTTTCTCAAGATATCTTTAAGACTAAGAGCAAAGTGGCATAATACTTTTGAATACATCTAATTTTTAAGCAAAGAAATTCTTCAAATCTATTTTGATTTTTCTCCTTCTTTTTTATTACCTATTTTCATTAGATAATGCAGTGCCTTACCTCTAAAGACCGTGTAATAAAACTGCAGACTATTAATCTGCTCTGAGACAAAATCTATTCAAGGAAAACTGCATTTTACCTCACCATAAGGTCCCTTCCCCCTCTTCTACAACAAAAGACCTGCAGCAGGGAATTAAGCTCATGAAAGTGAAAGGTTTCATAAATCCCATTTGAGAATACAAATGTAGTAAGTCAGCTTGCTTGCTTACTTCATGGTGGACAGCTTAGCCATTTTTTTAGGGGAAAAGAAAAGCCATTTCTGTGGGGATCGTTTCCCAGAACTGAAATCTGGCATGATCAATACATTCTATCAAAGTTATCTGTTGGACTATACCATGGGGACCTGAATGAAAATTAATTATTAATTAAATTATTAGCGCTAATCAAAGACATTTTTATATTTATCTGGTGGGCAGAAGGCTTGACTTCCTGAGCAAAAATCAAGGCATGAAAGTACAAGCCTTGTGTACTTTTCTGGGAAATTCTCTGGGCATTATTTTTTTATGGAAAATATTTTTTTATAAAATAACATTCAACTAGCTTCCATTCATTAAATATACTTGATACTGCTGATCTAGCTAAAGTGGTCAGTTCTTCTTAAGGTATAATGGCCAATAGCTTAATAGCAGTACAGATTACAGCTATCCATCTACTCACTAATGAATGTGTTTATACGTGTCACAGAGTGAAACAGATGCACCTCTGAAAGAAAATGAGTCCTTATCTGTATCCACCCAGCTCTAATTCATTGCATGATGCCCTTGTCTTCTGGGAAGAGAAACGATGCTTAGATAACAGCTGCCAGGGAGGCACACCTGAAAGTTCTGGCCTACATCTACCCTCTGTTAATTTCTTAAGGTATGCATGGAGGGAAAAAAAAAAGCACGGATGAACTTTTCACTTGCCTTCTTGGGGATGTCAGAAGGTGACAATATGACTAGAAAAGACCAATAATTTGCTTTAGAGACAAAGTAAAAGAGGTTAACCTGGGACTACATGACCAATTAATCCTTTAGCAACTGGTCCTAACCATCAGAGTTAGAAATTAATAAATAATGAAAATGTTAACTCCTTGATGGGAACACATTCATGTATGCTCAGCAATGTGAGGAAGGTTGCGTCCCAGGTAGCACTGCTAGGCCGCCAGCCAGGACTGGGACATACCGATGGGTCAAAGGAAGTGTCCTGTCCCACAGCGCTGGTCACAACCAGACCCAGGGAAGGGGACTGAGTTGGTGGTCATATTTATTTTCAGGGCAAATTCTGTTCAACACCATTCTGTTTTAATATTTGTGATATGGGGCATCTTGACCTAAGAAGTTAGTTTATGGTGTTATTGTTTCTGTTAGTTTTAATTCACTAATAATGACTAGAACTCTGTGTTGTTTAAAGTCCCTATTCTCTGGACACTAACCAGGGGGAATATCCAGGACCGATTGTATATAAGATGAATTAATGGACAACCTGGAAAGGTAACTATCCAGTTGCCTACTTGACAACAAGATTTACTTTTAGGGTGTCCTGAAGAGAACTGTCTTCATTATAATAGTAAAAAAAAACACCCACAGATTAAGATGACTCTTGGCCAGGTGAAGAAGACCCTTGCCATCTACGTAGGTGCATGATTGAAGAGACACAGCAGATATTATAATCATATGTAGATTACTAACTGTCGCGTTAAAAGGACTGTAGTTTCGATATTTGTCTGTCAGAGTCCCAGGACTTTCACTGATTTACCATCAGAGTCACACCAAAGGACTTTCACTGAATCAGATTCACAAAAAATCAAAATTAGTTACTTTATTGAGAGCAACAGTCACAGATTCGAGATTGCTGTTGATAAATTCACTGACTACAATAGCGCTAATTACTTAAGGTTAATATTGCTAGCAAAAATAACAATAGTACAACAACCCGGGGTAACATTCACCAGAGGGTGAAAGGTGCAGCGCTTACCCAGAAAGGCGTCCCTGCCTGGGGTGGAGGAAGAGAATACAGCCCATGGACTGGTCCATCAGGTATCAAGTTTCTTCTCTCCCAATTTAACAGTCATTTTCTCCATCCTTTTATCCCCAAAATTACGAGGTTTCCCTCCCCTAGGTGATGTGTAGTATGATTTGGGTGGAGAGACGAGTGCTATAGTCATATATGTTTAGCATGATCTCTAAAATCTTCATTAGCATATACAGGGGTGTCAACTTTAATATGCATTTCACAGGTAACAAGGCAAAGGTCAATTACCAGACACGGAGCCTCTCAGGGAAACAAAGAGCTACACAAAATCTCTGTTATCTTGATTTTACTGTCTCTGCTGAAGAAAAGCAGGGCAGTCCTGGCTCCCCAAGACTACGCTGTTATTTATGTATCCTGTGATAGCCAGACAAGCCTTCACTCCCCTGGGTTTCACAAGAGATAGCAAAGCCAGTCTTAATTGCTCTTTGAGCACAGAGACTTCATCTCATTATCCACATTCCACACTAACCAGTCATTGTAACTGGGAGTGTACAACCTTGTAACTTTTGTGTATAAATATAACAATGAAGCCGGCATGGGGTGAGCTTGATTTGCAGAAAATCCAGCTAGCACCCAGGCCTGAATAAGCACAATATCTCTCCTGAGTGAGTGAGATTGATTAATTCTATGCCAGGCACAAATCCACTTTTCAGACAACAGGGGGGCCCAAATGGTGTTTGATTTTATCCTGCCGGTGAGGAAGAAGGGCATTAGGAGGACTCAGCAGATCTTATGGGTGAACAGTTGTTTGCATAGCTGGTGTTTGCAGTAGGGTTTCAGGTTCCACAACCATGGGACTCTCTTAGAAGGTCGACAGCTGCTTGGAAGAGGTGGGAGCCACCCAACTAAGTGGGGCAACATTAGCTTTCCCAAAAAGCTGGTCAAACTGGTAAGAAGAGCTTCCTCCAAACACAAAGGCGGAAGTTTTAGATGGGGTAGGTAAGCTTTTGGCTCAGGGGGATGGGAACAGAAGGTACCCAGTGATCAGCAAAACAGGACTGAAGTGGAATTGCTTCAAGCTTAAGCATATAAAGACAGAAGTGCCTGCAGACCAGCTTTATGGGGGAAGCTCTCTAGCTTTTACTGGGGAATCAGCACACTTGGGTGCCTCTTTGAAATGCCTCTACAGTAATACATGCAGCATGGTGAATGAACAGGAGAAGTTGTGCAGCCTCCATGCTTGGAGATTTCAGGGCCTGACTGGCTAGTCTTGTGCAACCAGGTCTGAATTATATATTGTACCTACCTTCAGCAGGAGGTTGAGCTAGAGACCTCCTTAGGCTGCTTGCAAGCTGAATGATTTGATGATTCATGCCCACAGCTTGCATCATATTTAAAAGAAAGTGTTTAAAATACTGATGTTTCCAGATGGTGATTATAGGCCGCAGTTAGTACCTTCAAAAGCAATAATTCATAATTAATAAAGTGTAAGATTCACATCACTTACCTAGAGCCAGCTGAAAACTAGGTTCTCAGTTTAAGCTTATTTTCTAGTCTCCCTTTTTAATTAGTATGAGTTTCTCTACTTATATATAAGAAAATAAAGTATCCCTAAAGGATAATCTATCTTATTTTTAGATAAATATTTAAGGTACATTTGGATGAATCATTCCCTGAAGTTGTCTGTGTCTTCATTTCTTGTTGAGAGCTGGCCTAGTTAGATTTTGCTATATGTTTGGCTTAAACATGTCTATTGTTAAACGCAAGGAGCACTACCCTGAATTTAAGGTGTGCAGCGCACTAAGTAGCCTTAGGTACTAAGTGTACAAGGGAGGTTTTCAAGTCCCAACTGGACTGGTCTGTGGCAACCTGGTCTGACCTCAGACCTGACTCTGCCTTGAGCAGAATTTTGGACTAGAGATCTGAATTCCTTTACAACTTAAAGGATCTTATGAATGAACGATCAAGCAGATGATAGGGTAGTTTGTATTTCAGAGTATTCTCCAGTGAATCATTTTAAAATCTGAAATCAGGGCATATCACAGTAACTTTCAAATACTTCTTAACAGTCTGTAGCTTTCAGTTATTTTTAAAAAATAATAATTTGGAGATTTCATTTTCATGTAAGGACACTTCAGATTTTCTCAAACACTGATAATAAAATGATTTTTTAAGAGCTGTTTCAAATTACTGCTTACAATATTTGATCCTTATACTACTGTCAAGAGAAAATTTACAAATGGACAGTTTTGATTTTTTCCCCAGGACAGCTGTGTACCTGAAAGTTGAAAAAATTATTCTCTCTGCATGCAAATTTCACTTTTATGGACTTTTAAAAAGCAAACTTATTGCAGTGGAGAAAGAATGTTTTATAGTAGTCCTGTATTATTAGCATGTCATTCTACCTTTCCTCTAAATTTGATCCTGATTCATTCTTAGAATAAAATTGCGTTTAATTTATTTAATAGCTAATGGCTACACTATTTTTTTGTCTCTGCTGTTTTAATTCTCATTGCAGGGAAGGAAGAATTCATTATGTCTTAACGCGCACATGTCACATTCAGGTAAAAATATTAAGCAGACAGTATCTGGAAGATATCGGTTTTCTAAATGCTCATTGTTTTAAGCACTATTTTATATCCATCTAATAAAAGATTTATTTGATTTTGTACTACAGGACTGAATCAGAGGCAAGAGAGCAAGAGAATGCAAAATAAAATGGAATTCTTGTCTTTCCTGTGCTGAAAAAAATGTGAAAAGAGGCAACTTTTTCAGGTACAAGCACCACAGAGAGTGCTGTGATATGACCCAGTGACAGGACAAAGGAGTCTTGAAAAACATGGAGTATGGAGGGTAAACAACTTTGTTTTTACAGTGAATTGTTGATTTACAAGAAAGTACCATTTTGATTGCTATCAACAGAAATTAACATTTCATCTGAAAAAAATGAAAACAATGTTATTTAGAAAAATGATAAGTATGTACACTCTTGTGGAATTTTTTGGTGGTTTCAGGAGTTCGTAACTGCATACAAAGCCATTGAAGAAGATTATGAAAACTTGCTATGCAGCCAGTGAGAGCTATTATACCACATATATGGGAGAGTCACATACAAGCTTTTTTCCATATGAACAATGACATCAGAACTTTTTTCCATATGAAGAATGACATCAGAACAATGATCTCAGCTGCACTCTCTGAACTACTGGGCTTTTCAGTATTCTCAGTTTCTGCTGTTTGAGTTTCTCCATTTGATATAAAACAGTATTATAACAGATATCATTTTAGTTCTTTGGTCACGGAGCTGCAGAGTTATTATCTCTCTTTTTTTTTTTTTATTTTTTTTTTATTTTGCTCTAATATATGCTGACATTATAAACATATTCCTGTGCTTTTATTTAAAAATGCTCAGGAATCAAACAGAAAGGAATATTTTCCAGCCATGGAAAATATTACACTTAATGAAAAACTTTAAAAAAAATACATGATACCAATTTAGTCTCTCCTCTTTGCTCAGTTTGTGCAATATAAATCAGATTTGTGGTGATAGTGACTTCATTGTAAGAAGTGGAAGTTGACGTTACCGTATTCCCCCAGTTTAAAGGGTAAAAGCCTATGCTTTATTACTGATTAAAAAATAAAATAAAATAAAATAAAACAAATTAATTAGAGTCAGGGAAAAGTAATAAATGATTGATATTTTCAGTGAGGAAAATATAAAAAAATCTCAGCCTCAAAAACCTCAAAAATACCCATTGAAATAATTAAAAATTATTATTTTTTTTTAAGTTTCTGGTTTTTGTCTTCATTATTCTACTCAAGTGTCTTAGCAGAGTATAAGTACAATGATTCATTCCCAGCTAGGTCTTTTGATTTAATTTCGTGTCCACATCCTGATTCATGGCTTGATCAATCACACCTTCTTTGGCACCTTGTCCTCACAGGCATTCATCGCTTTCTGATTCTTGTACTTGTGTCTGTATCTGAGACAAAGCCAGCATAACTCTTAAGGAATTTTTAGTGGAGTCATGTCTTTCCATTGAACAGCTCTGAAATATATCAGTTCTAGCACAACACGATGTCTTTTCATAAGAGGTTATGTTGTCTTCAACTCCCATCTTTACTCTCCAGTACATCTTTGCAATAGTCCTTTTCAAAAATCTCTCAGTACGAGCTAGTTCAATCCAATACGGCATCTCAGCCTGTTATACATTTCCTCATAGAAGTTGTATAGCATGATCAAAACAGAACTTGAAAGAAATCTTTCAGGTCTTTCATCTAGTTCTTAACTCACAAAAGCGTGAAGTCTCTGTCCACTGCGTCCACTGGTAGTGTTGTTCCACACGATCATCTGCTCAAGATAAAATTGTTCTCTGCAGAAGTGCCAAAGCAAACAAGACCGTGAATAAAATAAATACAATCCACTCCTAACCCTGCTGTTTTCAATAGTCCTTGAATGTTCTTCCTTTAAAAAAAAACAAAACAAAACAAAAGAAACAAAAATTCCTGCCACAGCTAAAGTACTCAAACCTAAACAATTTCAGTACCTCCTAGTGCTAACATTTTGTCAGAGGCCAGAAGATTAAAATGATTACACAGCTACTGTGCCAGCAACATTTTCTGTGCAGTGGGATGAAAACAGTTTCTGAAATGTGGCATGTAAGTGACCTTCATCGTTTGTCTTTTCCATTGCAGTAAAGTAATATCGATGCTAGCTCTTCTAGACAATGACAAAATAACCCAGATGAAAAAGAGTATCTTCATCACCTTATAGATACCATAGTTTTGTCAATTGTTTCATTAGCCTTTTAAATTAATTGACATAGAATCTAATTGAAATGTTGCATTAACACGAAGTTTTTGTTACCACAGGAACTTAAGTAAAGTTTCTTAGGCATCTTGGAATCTGGGGAGTGGAATTGAGGAAGGTGGAAACATCATCATACGCCATTCTCTTTGTGACAATATTTCTTATTCAGTTCATTACTAAAAATCTGATACTGTATTCAGAAAGTATTCCAGTTTCAATTAGCCATTGTAATATTCTCTTATGCTTAAAGGCTACTTTCAGGTAAAATTTTTACCCTCAAGCTTCTTCAGGGCAAGTTATATGGAGCCTGGATAAAAATCGTATGTGAAAAATTGTTCAAAATATTTCAGAATTTACATTATAAGAATAAGAATTCTATATTTTCTATTTCAAAATTATATTTTCACTTTTTGATACAATGATAATATTGCCTATAACGTGTTTTCAACAGTTACAGATAATTGATCCATTTCTTTTCATTTATTTATTAAGCAGATAAAAATTATCTTTTCTGCACTTAGAACCATTTGGTTCTACTGGGAATGACTCAATATTTTTTGGTGTTCTTTCATATCTGACATTATGAGTCATTGAATAAAAGGCTGGTGAACAAAGGAAGACAGAAATTCCCAGCTGGCTTCATTGCCATCTGTCTTGATCGGGGTACAGTATAGTAGCTATAAATACACAGGCTCCATAGAAAACAGTGCAGGATGTGGAACTAAGTGTTAGATAGCCTATGACACATCTACCAAAAAGAGACACTTAACAAGCCATTCTACAAAGCAACAAAAGAAATCCAAAAAAGAGAGTCACTTGAATAAAGTTCCAGCGATGTGTTTTAAGTATTAAATACATATGGAATTTTACATTAAGTATTTCTCAAAATCTGTCTTTGATAAATTAAAAAAAAAGACTATGATAAAGCCAAATAAGTTATCAAGTGCTTGTGAAAATTAGATATTTTTATACAAGAAATCCCTATCAAAAATTATTCTCTCCAAACTATTTTTCCTTTACAAGGATGACTTCTTGCCAAGACCAAAGGGCAAATGCCTTAAAATCAATTGTACAAGTTGCCCACAGATCTCTCTCTTTAAGGAAAAGATTGTTCCAGTATTATAAGGAAAAGTTATGTTTTCAGTACGAAAGTTTTTCAACTACATTCACTTGTGAAGATTTCTACATGGGGCCTTTGTAGAAGTCCTCTACCTCTGTAACTCAGAAGAGCTATATATGCTTAGTCTACTCAGAAGAAGATTTTAAGAGCAGTACCGTTTCTTAAAAAGGTTTCTGCCTCCTTTTTTTCCCTTTCTTCCCCTCCTGCCCTGCCGGAGGAAAACATAATTAAAACTACTCCGATTTATATCCAAGTGATTTTGTTCCATTTTGGTAATACAGTATTTTTATTGCATTACTTTGTATAACCTATAATAGGTAACATATCCATATAATGGAAAACACAGATACTCTTCTCTAATTGCAAGTTGTGTTTATATTATGTTTTAATGGCACAAATAAGTATTGAAGGTTGTGCAGAACAGTCAAATTTCTGACAATCAGTTATGAAAAATCAACATTTTTTTTTTGTAAGTACTTGGAAAGTAATGTGGAATAAATGTATTAAAATGATGTATTTGTGCAATAACACTACATAGTCATTCATCTCCAGGAATCAAGGAAAAAATCTTAAATATAGGAAAAATGTAATTCTGCTGTATAAATTTAAAACAAAGCTGATCTCACTATAAACCAGATAGAAATATAAGTTAATTTTACTCTCTGTATGAGTTATTTTAAAAATAACCTCTAAGCTATAACATTGCTTTTAAATTATATTTTTATAGATAAAAAGAAAATGCAAACTATGCATGCACATGCCCTCTTTTCACACAGTACAGTTAATTCTGTATGGATTATTGCATTTATTTAGAATAATTTTTTCCCCTTTGTTTCCAGCAACTTCTGAATTACTTGCTAAGAATGTATTAAAAAAAATAATTCTATTAAGTGATGTCTCAAAAAATGTATAAGTTACTCATTATTATTACAGGTTGGAAATTATTATTGACTCTTTATATACTGGTATATATTTTCTTTGTATACAAGATTAATTGAAAACTTATTCAGGAAAGGTACTGCTGTCAGGATCATCAGATAAATAGATGCTAAAAAATAGTTCAGTAAAGAAGAAAGTGAAGAGTGGGTTTGAAACAAACTAAGTACTGACACCCCTCTCAAAACGTGGACCTGTAAGGAGGTGATCATTCTGGGCTCTTTCTCTTTGGCACATGTAAGTTTTGCAGCTAACAAAATTGTCCCTCTTATGAAGCATTTGCATTGCAGACTTTACATTGGGACTTCATCATACTCCCATGAAATCAGTATGATTTTTGCCATCAGATTCAAGAAAAGGAAGATATTAAATGGTCCACATGTCAGCTTTTGTGATATAAAATAGCTTATATTGAACATTCATAGCTTCTCTTTGAAGCCCGTCTGAATATTTGCTTTAATTTCAAAATACAACACATTGGAAATATTTGTATTTTTTATGAGGATAGAAGAAGAGGGAGATTACTTTCTTTTCAGTTATTAATTTATTTTAGAAATTGAGGGATTTATTCATTAAATGGTTCATTCAAGCAGACAATATAGCAGTAAAACTGTATATCAAATACATATCAAATACAAATAAGTTAGAACACATACACAAAAAGAAAGATCCATAAAGCTTTGTCAAGTACCAGGGCTTAAAATCATTAAATATCCCTGAGAGAAGAAAGTCCAAAGTGGATGACGAGAGGCAAAAAGCGCATGAGATACAAACACTAAACCTTAACAGCAGCTCAGCACACACATGCACCGTGCTACCATTCTGTTTTTTCCTGTAAGCAAAATAATGGGGCTTACAAGAACATCTGGTACATAAAATCCAAGAAAGCTCCATCCTTACAAATTCCACATGGATGCCAAAAATTTTTTTTTTAAATTACTCCCATCCTGAAGTCTTAACACTTTACTAACCACAAAAACATCAGTCCCTGAGGTTCTGATAACTTATACTGAAAGCAGCCAAGTTAGGCTCTCTACCTTCCAGTTATGCCTTTAATTATATTGTTTCATTATTTAAAAAAAAAGGAAAAAAAAAAAGCCCCTCAAGAGCTACTTCTAATACATGAATCTTCTCAACTCAAGTAGCAGCAACTGAAAAGAGTAGTATTTTCTCACAGACCTTACAGTTAATCACTTCAGTAGTAAGGACCCTACAAATGTTGTCCAAAAACCGGATTCGTGCCTGGCATGCAATTAATCAGTCTCTCAGGAGAGATAGTGTGTTTATTCAGGCCTGGGTGCTAGGTGGATTTTCCGCAAATCAAGCACAACCCATGGCGGCTTCATTGTTATATTTATACACAAAAGTTAACAAGGTTGTACAGTCCCAGTTACAATGATTGGTTAATAATCTACACATGATTATAATACCTTCAATCATGCACCTGCGTAGAGGGCAAGAGTATTCTTCAACTGGGCAAGAGTCTTCTTAACCTGTGAGTGTGTTTTTTTACTATTACAATGAAGACAGCTCACTTCGGGACACCCTAAAAGTAAATCTTGTTGTCAAGTAGGCAACTGGATAGTTACCTTTCCAGGTTGTCCATTAATTCATCCTATATACAATCGATCCTGGATATTCCCCCTGGTTAGGGTCCAGCAAGTAGGGACTTTAAACAACACAGCATTCTATTCATTATTAGTGAACTAAAACTAATACCAACGATACTACCATAAACTAACTTCTTAGGTCAAGATGCCCTGTATCACCCCTGCCATTGAACACTGCCCCCGGAGCTCTGTGGACACACTTGGTAATTCCCAGGTCACCCCTATCCATATCCTTGGTGCCTATGTGGAAGCGCATTAGGGACTAGTAGGCTGGATTAGGGCTTGGTCTCCTCCCCACAAAGTCCTGAATGCAAACCCTCAGCAAGTAGCAAACCCATCTAGATGACGTCTGGTCAGCAGATGAGGGCCTCCGTGACTCTCCTACCACCATCACTCACGGCTTCCTCTTTGTGGTCCTCAGTGGCTCTGGCTCAGACTCAGACTCAGACACCAGAGATGCTGTGTTTGACCGCACTCCCAGCACCTCATCAGTTACAAGGGTGGTGAACCTATTCTGTAGCTGCAAGTCATCAAGTGGGGCAGGGTGAAACAATGATGGAACAATCCTGCCAAACCTCAGCTGTTAATCAAACACACATGTGATTGTTTTGCAGCGAATAATAAGAGGACCTTTTATAACTCAGAGGAGGGAATGAAAACAAAAGAGACATTAACAGTTACTCTGGCTTGGATTTTGAGCATGTTTTCTAGGGCAGATGTTACAATTAAAACTACAGTATATAGACAGAACTGTCAGTGTGTCAAATAATGGAGGAAAATGCTACCAGCAATTACCTGCCAGCTAGCTCAACAACAGTCTGCCAGGTATATAGACCTGTATTTCATGTTAATGATCCATTTGCAGATCATGCCACTGCTTGATTTATGGTAAACTGAGAGAAAATTACTACAATGCATGTTACCTCCTTGGTCACAGCCAGAATGAAGCAGAGATGTGCTGTCCTCTGTGATACCATAGACACTACATTCCCTTCCTTGGTGGTTATACAGCAAAATCTCTCATACAGCTCGTACAGACAGAGGTCATGGAAAATTCTAAAATTCACATGAAAAAACAGAAGCTTTAGCTATCTAAATACTAGAGGATGATTACATAGCTTCATACTTCCATGAGTGTCATACCATCTTCCCTCTTTACTTTTAATGAAATGACATGCTGAACTGTTAGGTTTCTGATACTGTGCTGGTAAAACTGCACCAGGTTTATTGCAGTAGCTCTCCTTATTTTAGCAAGATATTGAGATAGATAAGAAATTCCTGCTCTTAAGCAACAAGAATAGCTTTTTTAAACTCCCTGAGAAGGCTTAGTAAATTAGGCACTGAATAGGTTTTACATACCTTCCAATTTTTAGATAATATTAAGAGAACGTGAGCCTGATAACAACTGATCTTTCAACTAAAAGTAGTGAAGACTCCAGTTGCTGGGGTAGATGTTGTCCCAAATACAAATAGGGTTTGACTGATTAACTCTCTCCTCCCCTTCTGTGTAGGCAAGGTTATTTATTTAGGTAAAGAAAACAAGCACTGTGTTCTAGCAGGACCATCCCAACTCACAAACTTGTAGTTTAGCCCCATCAAGGCTTTCCCAGCAACGGGACACAGGTTTTGAGAGGCTTGTACTGTTGTGTCCTTGGGCATCCCCTGCAGGGCCTGGCATCCAGGACATGGTCATGGAGATAGAGAGGCTTCAAGGGCAACTGGGGAAAGGCAAAAAGTCCTGTCTTCCTTGTCTACATTGGTCTACACGTAGTTTACTCCAGTTTGCGGCATGTGCATCAAATGCATTCCCAGCACAGTGTAATATGACTGAGGAGTCAAATCAGGAGAGTTAAAACCAGGGGTACTTAACTGCTTTTAGAGTCATAAGAAGTTTACACAGGTATTATGTACCCTTTTAGAAACTAAGCCTGAACAATGAATACGATTTGTTTTTTGGGTTTTGTTTGTTTTTTTTTTTTTCATCAGGTAGCAGAGAATTATTGGTTTGATTCAGTGTGACACCCTTCTGCTGGCAGACCTCATGATGCAGTCCCTTTGGGCAGGCAGCGTTCTCAACACTCAGCTGACAAATGTGCATGGTAATTTAAGGTATTTATTAAATGCAGTTTGCACAGAAAGATTTATTGGAAAGTGAGGGATATATGTTGAAGTTATTATCCATAAATATGAATACTACTCTACACTGCCATGGTGCAGCCCCATCAAGGAGGGCAGCAGTGCCGTTCTCTCTGTGGTGACTAGCGATAGCACACAAGGAAATGGAATGAAGCTGCATCAGGGGAAGTTCGGATTGGACATTATGAAAAGGTTCTTCACCTTTTGATGGAGTGCTCAGTTGGCCACTGGAACAGTTTCCCCAGGGAAGTGGTCATGGCACCAAGCCTGTGAGAGTTTAAGGATCATCTGGGCAACGCTCTTAGTCATATGGTTTAGGTAGTCATGCGAGGAGCAGGGAGTCAGACTTGATGATCTTTATGGGTCCCTTTCAACTTGAGATATTCTATGATACTATGATTTTATTCTATGAATATTATATAGGAATAATAGAGCTTTCTAGGATTCAGGATGCAGAACAGCATCTTAATTTTTGTTTTCCTATGACCTAATAGTGTTCTAATATGAGCACCACATTAGCAACATGCCATCATTCTTCAAACCAATGAAGGGGCAGACGTAAAGGTCCTCATACCCTAACAGGGAATGAACATTCAGCCCAACTGAAAAAATATAACATGGTTATTTTTCTGCTTTTGAAGACACCATACCAACTCTTTTAAACAGATTGCTCATGGAAATCAGAAAAGAAGGGAATTGTAGGGAAAAAGAAAAAAAAGGGGATGTAATGCGTCCTTGGAATTGACTTTCCATCCATGGTGTACCTGTGCAATATTGTCTACATTCAAAAAGTTAGACACTTCCTTAAAATGTCAAACTTCTACAGAGTTTCTACGTGGCACAGCATTGTGTGTGCAGGGACTCTGTCCATGGGCCTGTAGAATGGACAGCCTGGCCATCAGCATGAGATGCAATCTCTGTGCTTGAGCTACTGCAAACACACTCTGACAAAAAGACAGCAAGTCTGAAACATCATTTGACTTCCCATTAAGAACAGGTCTACCAGACAGCTGGGGAAGCCAGCAAAATTCAAAAACTCAAAGATCTGCCTGAAGCAGATTCCCAGGCTGAAAATAAGACACATTTAGGGAAAAGGCAGATTGCCTTCAGTCTGAAGGAATAGAGAGGAGACTTCAGGAAATGAAAAGGGGGAAAAAATTATGTGAGAACATGATGTTATTGCCTCATTCACAATGAAAAGAACCACTTGATTTGCCTTGTATTTTGGCAAGTTTGTTTCATCTTAGTGGGAGCCTTAAAAGAAACTTTAAGTACTGCCAAACAAGGTAATGAAAGTCATGATGGCAATCCTAAGATTAACAAATAAATACACAGGTTATTTTTTTTTAACTAAATAGGATATTACAAATCTGTTTCTTCTGCCCTCTACCAATCCCTTTTCCACTTGGTGTCAAAAATACAGTGTGAAGAGTCTCATACTTCTTTCTCCAACATGGGTGTGACAATTGAGTTTGATGAGATGCTTCCAAATCTTATAGAAGTAAGAAAAAGCAAAATCATACACTGGCATGTGTTTATCTGTACATTTTTCTTAGATGGGATTTTGTGATATAAATATTGTAGCCTTTCGTAAGTGAAGGTTTCAAAATCATTATAATTGTGACCTTGATAGTGCTGGCTTGTGTGTCAGTTACCAGTAACTTACTATAGACCTGTAATTTAGTAGCACTAATAGAACCTATTAATTTCCATATTTGATATACAACTTCAAATTTCAAAATGAAGTTGATTTGCAATAACTAGAAAGCCGGTTGCTTTGTTTGTTTTTTTTTTTAATTTCATGTACTTGACAGATTTGCACATTTTTATTCAGAAGTAAAATAACATTCCTACTTTTCTGGTTTATTACTGTTCTTAAGCTGAACTCTTCTTTTATTTGATCATAGAATCATAGAATTATAGAATTGCTGAGGTTGGAAGGGACCTTTAAGATCATCGAGTCCAACCATTAACCTACCCTGACAAAAACCACTTCTAAACCATGTCCCTCAGTGCCCCATCTACCCTTTTTTGAAACATTTATATATGTATCTGTTTTTGCTTTGAACTACACAGCCTCAAGTATATTGCTAATACGATTGCATGAGATTGAAACATGATTTTTAAGAATATAGTATGTTCATAACTGCTTAGTCTAGTGGTTAGGATCTCAATTTACCAGCGGGAAGAGGCCAGGCTAAATTAGGTGCTTTCCTGAATTTTGGACCTCAAAAAGTATTTGAGAGATTTTATGTGACATCTTTTCGTCACAGGAAGATAAACAGAATGATCTAGTTAGACCATTACATTCTGGTTTTCTGTATTTATCTTCTAGCATGGAACAAGACTTTCTCATTTACTAATGCCTTAAGACGTATTTATTCGATTATACCTTTAATTGTATATGGTTTAAATTCATGTTTAAAAATAAGGGGGGTGGGAAATCTGCCTCTTTTTCAAGATATATAAAAAATGTACATAAAATTCCCTATCCAAGGTTAATGCCAACTGCATGTATATTTCCTGAGGAAAACTCTTGCCTTCCCCTTAATTTGTTTCTAAGGGTTTTGATGTAAAGCTTATTGCTACATTCATTTCCTTGGGAGATGCTGGCCAGTAGAAGTCTACCATCTGAAGCACCAAAAGACCCCATTAAAATACCCTCCTGATTATTTTAAAAAAAATGATTAATCCTCTTCCTCTGTCAACAATAATAATATTTTGCGACCAAGACTAACCCCACAGCTAGCTATACAATATCATGGTTCTTTTTTGTATTGCAGCTCCAGTAGGACCATTCAGGTATCTGTTATAGTGGGGACTGGCAGTGTTTCTATATTTGATAAAATAGGCACCTGACTGCAAAAGTGTTTTATTCATAAATGGTCTAGACCACGGTAGCAAAATAAGAAAAAAGACAGGTTATTTGGGAAAAAGCCACAACTCAGATTGTGTAACTGAACAGCAGTACACAAGGTGCTGCAGCTGTGGAGTTCAGTATTATTTTTCTTTTCTCTCAGGTACATCCTACAATTCACCAGTAATATCTGACTTAATGCAGACACATATGAAACCACATAAGTTGTTCAGAGAATCAGATTTTGTGGAAAACCAAAGGGAATTGTCTTTTTAAACTTCCTGGGTGGTACAAATCAAAACAGAACAAACCAAAGTAAACTAAAGAAAATCAAACCAAATCAGACCAAACCAAACCATGTTTTATGTCAGTCAAATTATGCTCACTACAAAATTGAATACTGTAAGACACCACAAAAACTGGTAATCTTCATTAATATTATTTACAGTACTGAAGAAGTTGTATTACCTGATCCAGTCTTCAGTGCCATCGCAGCAGTACTATCATCCTCTTTCACTATTGCTTTTCATTCATTTCTGCATCTTTCATGCATGGTCTATTTCTGTATTTCAGTCCTTCCTTGCTTCGTCAGCTAGTGCCATGTCAGACTATTCATTCAAATCAAGAACATTTCCTCTGATGACACAGCACTACAAATTCTATGTTTCTTAAAATGTTGTTCTTTAGAAGTCTGTGTTCACTATTTTTGCTTTATTTTCTTTAACTTGATTAAACAAAACCAGTTTATCTCATTTAATTCAAAGTAGTTATTTAGAACTGGTATAATACCATTAAGACAAATGTTGAGCTGTACCTGCTAAAAAATATGTAGATAATTTCATCCACCAGATTAAAAATAAGAACTTGAAATACCCTATGGGTATCAAAAGACCTAACTCTGTACATTAGAAGATGTACCTAAAGGAAACATTACCATGGAAGGTGTGATGGCACAACTAAGAGCTATGTCTACTCACTTTATTAAGGATTGGATTATTTCCATACAAATGATTTACATACATTCACTTCTACAGGAATAAAATATAAAAAAATGCTTTGGAATCAGTAAAACTTTGGAGAACCCTTTATGTTTTTAATGAAATATTTGATTTGATAAAAAATATTTATATTTTGCCTAAAAGTTTATGGTCAGCTTTCCTCAGTGACACCCCTTCCTGTGGAAGGAGTATTCTGCTACGCTGGATATGGGTTTAAGGCCACATTATGGTTCAATATGTGGAACCAGATCAGATTAGGGACCTCAGATGATCTGTGCAATAGCAAAATATCTACAAATATTACATAAATAAAAAATGGCAGTCAGAAAAAGTTATTCCAAGTACAATTGTTAAATAGTTCTTTGTCTTTAACCAGTGTTATGTGTACATGTATCAGCCTCTCTGAAAGGAAATTAATACAGACTTTAGCAAACTGAGGCTTTCATTGGGAACGAAAAGTTGCCACTTGTGTTCTCAATGGCTACTAATTGTTGGAAATGTTAAAGTATTGTACAGTTAACTGAAATTTAAAAAATTATGAGATTCAGGAGGCCATAAATATCATTAAAAATCATTTTAGTAATAGTTATCACTTGCTCAATTGCTAGGTGCTTACACTCAAGAACAAATGAAAGTATTAAATAGCAAATAATTGAAGAATTATTTGTATTTACAATTTCTTTCACCGAGAGGTCAGTATTTTACAGCATTTACATCAGTAAAACAGCCATTAAGAAAATCTTACTTTTTGAAGAATGATAATAAAAGAACTGTTGGAGACTACCTGTTTGCTGAAAATTTAGGGTAGTTACGACCATAAGATTTTTTTTTTACTGTTAAAGTAATTATTTTTTTACAGTTTTTAATAGCAGAATGGAACTGGTGATTCATCATGTGTAGAAAATGCTGCTGAATGAAACACTGAATCTAAAAAAAGTATAGAAAAGATAGAATTATCTGATGGATATCCCATGAGTGGCCAGGGCTTGGCAATTACAGATTTCTGAGACAAGATTATATTTAGACTATTGTGTATAGCAGATAATGAATTCTTCAAATCAATTTATATTTTTAGTTTCTATACCATACAGTAGCAATGAGCTCCTCCCTTTCATTTCTACTGTGTTTTGCCCTGGTGCCTATGTTAAACCCATCAAAATGAAACATGAATTCTCATTTTATGTAAGGCTATTCAAAGACAATGAAAACTTTGCCATGCAGTTCACGAGGAACAGAAAACAAACATTATAAGTGATTATAGATAAAGTGCTTGTAAAGAGATGACATGCTAGATTTCATTCTTGATGAGCTTTCAACTGAAATAAATTAGAGAGAGGAGGAGAGAGTCATGGATTTGGGCCTTTTAAGCTCAAAATAATAATTAGAATGAAAATAAATTACAATGTAAAAACACCGTGGTACCTTATAAGGAAAACACAGCACTGATAAATTAATTTCATATAGACTTTCAACATTCATTCTTCCTCTTTAAGGAAATATGACTGAGAATTTATTCACATTTAAAGGTGTTTTATATATGTTATCATAATAAAGTGTTCCCTATAGAAGTATGTATTAACGCTCACGTTATACAAAGGACTGTGATTTTTCTCATAATGTAACCAGGGTAAGTTAAATCTTCCTTTAAAATTCACAGCATAATCATTGTTATAAAAAAGTGCTTTCTTTAAGAAGTTGGGATTTTTTCTATCTGAAACCTTTTTGATACTAAATATATACATAGTTCACCTGAACTGGAATTTCACTTTTGGTGGGAATTGCTACTGGGCAGCACGGATACCATGAAAGGATGAGTACTCTTTGTAGTGGAGAACATGAAGGAAAGCAGAGTTTCATTCTTGGGAATGCTCATGTTTTTGTCTCAATGAGGTGGTGCTGAGCACTTTCATTAACTCTGCCATGGAGAGAGAAGGAAGGAGAATTACATTTTTATATGTTTGTAAGGTTCTATTATTTCTTTGAACATCAACGATTGAAAAATGCTAATTTACATTTCCACATATAGTGGAAAGATCCTTAGAGAGAGCAAAATGACGTTTTGATAAACATTTAAAGAAAAGGTATGAGTTGTTGTAGGTGCACCTCTAGATCTAATAATGTTTCTCCTCATTTGAATCATTTTAAAGATATCTTTTACAGTGGCAGACAAAGTGAATTAATCTTTGCAGAAACAATGGAGAGATATAGGAACAGAAGGACAGCAGCTGTGTCAGGGAGGGAGAAAAAATATTAATCATAGAATCATAGGGTTGGAAGGGACCTCTGGAGATCATCTAGTCCAACCCCCAAATCACTCAATGAGGACATGTAACTTCTAAAATTAAGGTATTGCTGTCAGCCTGGGCCTTCTATACTCAACCTTCTTTTAAAGGTTATTATTTATCTTTTCTCAGTTTTCTCTAAAGTAGTGTTATAAGTATATTGTAAGTAGTATTGTGCAAGAAATCAAATAGTCTGATGGCTATATAAGCACAAATATCCACTCGACTTCCTAGGTGCTTTCAGCTTTAGGACCCAAATTCTGGACTATAAAACAAAGAAGGAAACAACTGGTACATCTGCACATATTGATTATACGTCCTGTTTCACCCTTTCATAGAATTTACTGAATTCCTCTGTTATCTGATATTGGTGTTTTTGTTAAAGGCCTGCATCTGATTTAATTTCTTGATACTTCAGAGATTGGAATAGGCTCAAAATGAGGGAAATGGAATATGCTTTCAGGTGTTCTTTAATGTAATGCCTTTCTTTTGCTCATGAAGACGAGGAAGCCAAAGCAATGTATAGTAGTAGGGGGAGGAAGAAATAAAACATAAACAATCCCACTGTTCACTGTTACCTATTTGTAACAAACTTATTTGAGAAAAACATTTGAGAAAAACATATTTTTCTTTTGGATAAAGACTTGATTCAAATCACAATAAAACCATTAGAGGTCATTGACTGTGTACATCATGTTTTAGATGCAGATATAGAGAAAAAATAAATCACACATAGGAAGCGTTGTTACTTGCAAAGTCCAAATGTCATCTCTATTTAAATTTTGCTGCAGATATTCAATACAGATAGGAGCAAGACCAAGTCTACAGAGTACTTTACAATGTTTTTCTTCTAGACTTTTCCTATACTGCAATGCCTTATTTTTCGCATTTGAATCTGTGTTTATAATGGTGAGTATTCTCTGTTTGGCCAGCATCACAATAACATAAGTATTTATGAAATAATGCACAACCATACCAATGAAGATGTTTGGTGCGGTGTAGGATCACCACTCTATTAAATTGCCCCATTTTAAGTGACCTTTTATTTGGCAGGCAATGCCTTCAAATCAAATTAAGAAAAAGAGAAACATGAAAAAACAGTTTCTGGAGTACAATAATCTCACTTGGGAACAATAATAATAAAACTAGAGATGACAAGATGCTTAATGCAGTACATTTTAACTTACTCCATTGCACAGAATATTTCTGCTGATATCTGTACTACAGTTACTTGGAATGAGAAGCAATTTACTATATTGTCTCAAGAGGAGTTAGGGATGTGCGCACACCTGCAGGGCTATGATCATATTGGCATCATGGAGACGTGGTGTCTCCGGACATGGAGACTCCTATGACTGGAGTGTTGGAATGTAAGGAAGGACAGGCAGAGGGTGTCACCCTCTATGTCAGTGACCATCTGGAGTGCATGGAGCTCCACCTGGGGTTGGATGAAGAGCTGATCGAGAGCCTATGGGTCAGTATTAATGGGAGGGCAGGTGATGTTACAGTGGGGGTCTGTTGCAGGCCACCTGACCAGAAAGGTCAAGCTGATGAGGCCCTCCATAGACAGATAGGAGCAGCATCACGTTCACAGACCCCGGTCCTCATGGGGGACTTCGACCACCCGGATATCTGTTGGAGGGTCAACACAGCAGGGCATAAGCAATCCAAGAGGTTCCTGGAATGTGTCAAAGATAACTTCCTTCTCCAAGTAATAAAAGAGCCAATGAGGAGAGGTGACATGCTGGACCTTGTTCTCACCAACAAGGAGGGGTTAGTGAGGAATATGAAGCTCAAGTGCAGCCTTGGCTGCAGTGACGATGAAATGGTGGAGTTCAAGATCCTTAGGACAGTGAGGAGGGCACACGGCAAGCTCACCCTGGACTTCAGGAGAGCAGACTTCAGCCTCTTTAGGGATCTGCTTGGTAGAGTACCGTGGGATAAAGCCCTGGAGGGAAGAGGGGCACAAGAAAGCTGGTTAATACTCAAGGATCACCTCCTCCAAACTCAGGAGTAGTGCATCCCAACTAAGAGGAAGTCAGACAAAAACACTAGGGGGCCTGAATGGATGAACAAGGAGCTCCTGAAGAAACTCCAAAAGAAAAAGGAAGCCTACAGAGAGTGGAAGCAAGAACTGGTAGCCTGGGAGGAAAACAGAGAAATTGTCCAAGGAGCCAGGGATCAGGTTAGGAAAGCTAAAGCCCAGATAGAAGTAAATCCATCCAGGGACAAGAAGGGCATCAAGAAAGGTTTCTACATGTACTTCAGCAGTAAAAGGAAGACTAAGGAAAAAGTGGTCACTCTCTGGAAGGAAACAGGAGACCTGGGTACCCAGGATATGGAGAAGGCTGAGATACTCAATTACTTTTTTGCCTCATTATTCATGGGCAAGTGCTCTAGCCAAACCACTCAAGTCACAGAAGGCAAAGGAAGGGACTGGGAGAATGAAGAACCATCCACGGTAAAAGACCAAGATTGAGACCATCTAAGGAACCTGAAGGTGCACAAATCCATGGGACCTGATGAGAAACATCTGCAAGTCCTGAGGGAACTGACAGATGAAGTTGCTAAGCCACTATCCATCATACTTGAGAAGTTATGGTGGTCCGGTGAAGTTCCCACTGACTGGAAAAGGGGAAACAATAACACTCGTTTTTAAAAAGGGAAAAAAGGAAGACTCGGGAACTAGAGTCCAGTCAGTCTCCCCTCTGTGCCTGGCAAGATCATGGAGCAGATCCCCCTGGAAGCTCTGCTGAGGCACATGGAAAAGAAGGAGCTGATTGGTGAAAGCCAACATGGCTTCACTAAAGGCAAATCGTGTCTGACAAATTTGATGGCCTTCTACAATGTGGTTATAGAGTTGGTGGATAAGGGAAGAGCAACTGATATCATCTGCTAGACTTGTGCAAAACATTTGACGCTGTCTCACACAACATCCTTGTCTCTACGGTGGAGAGACATGGATTTGGTGGATGGACCACTAGCTGGATAAGGAATTGTCTGGATGACTCAGTCACTCTTGACTTACTGTCAATGGCTCGATGTCCAAGTGGAGATCAGTGATGAGTGGAGTTCCCGAAGGGTCGGTATTGGGACAAGCACTGTTTAATCTCTTTGTCAGTGACATGGACAGTGGGATTGAGTGAACCCTCAGAAAGTTTGTCAACACCACCAAGCTATGTGGTGCGGTTGACACACTGGAGGGAAGGGATTCCATCCACAGGGACCCAGACAGGCTTAAGAGGTGGGCCTGTGCAAACCTCGTGAAGTTAAACAAAGCCAAGAGCAAGGGCCTGCATGTGAGTTGGGGCAATCCCAAGCAGAGAACAGACTGACAGCTGCCCTGAGGAGGACTTGGGGGTGTTGGCGGATAACAAGCTCAACATGAGTTGTCAATGTGCACTCACAGCCCAGAAAGCCAACCACATCCTGGGCTGCATCAAAAGAAGTGTGTCTAGCAGGTCAAGGGAGGTGATTTGCTCTTCTACTCTGCTCTGGTGAGACCCCATGTGGAGTACTGTGTCCAGCTTTGGAGTCCTCAGCACAGGAAGGACATGGACCTGTTGGACTGAGTCCAGAGGAGGGCCATGGGTCCATGATCAGAGGGCTAGAGCACCTCTCATACAAGGACAGGCTGAGAGACTTGGCGTTTTTAAGGCAGGAGAAGGGAGGGCGCTGGGGACACCTTATAGCAGCCTTCCAGTACCTAAAGGAGGCCTACAGGAAAGATGAGGCTGGACTCTTCATGAGGGATTGTAGTGATAGGACGAAGGGTAATGGTTTTGAACTGAAAGAGAGTAGATTTAGATTGGACATTAGGAAGGGTGAGGGTGGTGGGACACTGGACCAGGTTGCCCAGGGAGGTTGTGGATGCCCCATCCCTGGAGGTGTTCAAGGCCAAGTCAGATGGGACTTTGAGCACCCTGGTCTAGTGGAAGGTGTCCCTGCCCATGGCAGGGGGGCTGGGACTAAATGATCTTCAAGGTCCCTTCCAACTCTAACCATTCCATAATTCTTTGATTATTGCTTAATTCTTTCCAACCTACCAAAAGTAGCAATGTGGTCCTAACACTACATCTCTCATATACTTTGTCATCCCTGTAGAAACATGCAGGGATAAATCCTCAGCTATTTTAAGTCATCATAGCTCCACTTAAGATAATTAATGAAACTGATGTGACAGGATTGTTAGATTGATGTTAAGAACTTTAACTTGCCACAGCAGTAGGCATGCATCTTGCTTGTCATTTCAACTTTGGATATCCTTGAAATAATGCAATTTGATTTTACTGTTGCATCATAAAGGTGTGATGCTATACTGGTTTTGATTTTATTTTTTTTTTTCTGTAGAAACTTGTTTTCTTGACCAGATTTCATCATTTAAATCAAATTTCCTGTATATGAGTGAACAAGCAATAAATTAAATCACCAGTTATTACAGACTATTATCACCAGCGTGAAACTATTAGTTATTTTATTAAATGGATCTGACCATTTTCTTCAAAAATTGTAATATATACAGGTATTTCTCCCAATCCTGTATCTTATCATATACATATATTTATCATATTACAGGAGCAGATATGATTAGTACATCAAGTAAAACATGTCATTATAATAGAATATCTATATTGCATCAGCAACACAGTGGGAACTATTGAGTAATATATAGGAATAGACTGTAAACTATTTTTTCATTGAATTTATCTTCACTGTCTTTGACAAATAATCTAAGAGTCTTAGCTATTTGTGATAGAATATACATGTTGTGTGTTTTTTCCCATCAACACTGCCAGCAGTCACCTTATAGGGCTGTTCAATACACTGCATCACTGAGACTGCTGTGCAGAATATTTCCGGACATTCCTTTTTCATGTCGGTGTTAATAGAGCTGATAGGAGTCAACATAGTGAAAAAGACACCTTTTGCTAGTCCATCATCAGGAGTAATAAATGGATTATCCATTAGATTCAGTAACAATCCAGGAAGTCATTGTCTTTATTTTACAGTTTTTATTCTTCCTCTGAAAAACGAAACTGGTTTAGTCCATGAAACAGTGTCACTAGGTCAGCTCTTTCTTGATTAATGAAACTTCATCATTTACATTAATGAATAGGAAATTCTTTTCTGTGCCAAATGCATCAAAGAGTTTCAAGTTTACCAGTTTATGACTGCTACAGTGCCAAGAACATTCTTTCAGTACAAAAATATACACAATAGCATGACTGTGCATTGTCTCTCCTTGGCATATTCATTAATATCTCATCCTGCACAATGTCGTAGTAATAACATATTTTTATCAGCTCTAACCAAAGTAGCTTTTGCCTAGGAATAAAAGTTCAAAATTGGCTATTCACGGGAAAGGGCTTTGTCTTATTATTCTGAGAGATAGTCAGCTGCTGGTGACTTGGGACTTTGCTGATATCCTTGATATGATTTGAATACGTCCAACTGCAGTACGCTCTGACTTTGAAGACAATCTGAGTTTTGACTTATTAGGAGTTCCTTACTAATGCGTAGTTTTATGCATTTCTGAAAAACATATTAATATCAAAGGCAACAAGTATTGACAACTACTTACATAATTACCTGTGATATCAGCTTGAGCTAGGTAACAACTTGTTTTAGAGTCCACTCTATTTTTGAAGGTGCTTTATGAGATTTATTGAATGTTATTTTCCTACTTTTAAAGGTATCTATTAGCCAATACAGGAATCTCATTATTACAGAACATTTTACGTTAAAAAAAATATGTATTTTTTTAAATAGTCTTTTTCAGAATTATTATTATTGTTATTATTATTGTGGAAGAAGACAGTGAATTTGAGCAAACTGCTTCTAGAAATTACTGAGATTTGCACATTTTTCAATCACAAAGTAGCTATTTTTTCTAACTAATGCCCTTGATTAAATCTAGGAATATCTTTGCGGAAGTGTTTGGTATTTAGAATGACATAAACTCTACTCCGATTTCCAAAAATAGATTTCTGTATTTTTACAGAACAGTTTATTGCAGGTATTTGAGGCAGGTTTCCTAACATGCTTCCTAATATGTTCTTAAATATTTCTGTCAAAAAAAGAAAAGAATAAGTAGATTTACCTTCAGCAAAAACTGCATTTTTGAATAAACCCACAACCTTTACTCCATGATAGTATTGTCAAAACTAGATGACTTTTTTCTGGAATTTGAAAGTCCTTCACTGGCATGTGAAAGATTTCAAAGGCATTCTAACACAGCTTAATTGTATTGTAAGTGACAAAACTTATGCCATCTCCACTGTTAATTAACAGTCCAGCTTGAGTTCATCTGCTTTGCTCAGCAAAGATAAAGGAAACCGTTTGCCCAACTTGCTGAATGCCTGAAGGTTTGTTGAGAGAGCTACATGCCCTGCTCTGACACGAGCACCATGATATGCCTGATCTCTTGGAAACTGAAGCCTTTCAACTGCCAGTTGCTGACAAATCATGCAGACTTCACTTGACAACAATAATGATACTGAGTTGTCCATCGTCTCATAAATATAGCAGTTACAACTGCTCTGAACTGATTATTTGCTTACACCCAGCTTCAAATATTTAATATTTCCATCCTAAAGTCACTGTCTTCTGGCAGATTTTTCCTCAGCAAAAGGCACACATTAGCTCTGCTGTGCTGAATGTTCATGTTGTTCAGTATATATTTTATGTAGGCTATATTCTATGTCGTGTTCTTTGTCACAGGGTGTCACAAAGGGCACAGATAGCTTATGAGACAAAATAAACTAGATTTATTAATACTAAATCCTTGACAGAACATTAAGTATAAAGATTTCAACACCTAAGAATGCTAATATAGTTAAGAAATTAACATTTAAGATTTCAAAAGTGTTCTGTAGTAATTCTGACCTATACCAGAACAAAATGCAATGTAGAACACTTTCTGTCAATAAAAAGGTTCATAATATATTTGGAGGAAGAAAAAAAAAAAAGATTAAATATAAAAAAAAAAAATGTAGTCATGCAGGATGTCTTTTTTCCATCATGGGAACAAAACTAAGTTTGCATTTGTAAAATCCACAGAATAGATTGTACTGCAAGACAGCAAGACAGAAAAAGTTCAGCTAGTTTTAATTACTAGTTTGGGTACTGGAAGCAGCATTTCTGTACAATACAGTTTATCTGGGCCAATAATAGGCAGATGGCAAATGAGCACAGTGAATCAGGCAAAGTATCCTACCTTGTGCTCCAAGCTTCCCAAGGGGCTCTTGTTCCTGGTCTAGGTAGACTCGTCTCAGGGGTGGCCAGCCTTCAGACAAACTGCGGGAAGCACAACAGGTATGGTTTTCCTTGTAACTATTCACAGATTTGCCCCAATGGAATCCCTGGCTCTCCAGGACTCTGGGATGTAGAATGATAAACCAGTAACTGTGGATAGTCTGTAACAAAAAGCCACGGTTTTGTAATACTGTGAAAGCTCCCCTCTCCTTGTATCTTGGCTATCTAGTTTCTTTCTGAGACTCCCAGCTTTTATACAAAATTAAGTATAATAGAGAATGAGGACAGGAAAACATCCTTTTGCTATATTTCTTTATTTGTCATGTGTTGATTTGGCTCCCGGGTGTCTGTGCAGATTAAAAATTAGAGACTACAGAATTTGAGGAGAAAAGGTTTTGTTTGACTTATTGTTGATATTCAGTAACTAAACTATCCTTTTGGTCTGATTTGAATATAATGCAACTGTATGCTTAGTCATGCTGAATATGAACAGCAACTTCATTCACAGTATGAACATTTGAATCACTCCCTAATGCTCACAGGCATTGTTGCAAGTGAGCTGGCATTAGTAAACACAACACTGGTACAAAAGCAATAATTCATATTTTGATTATACTTACAAAAGCTTTATCGTATCAATTACCAAAGCTATATTAAGCAAACAAAATCCACCATCTAACAACTTACGATGGAAAGATTATAATAGTACATTTCTCTCCTCACATGGTAAAAAAATAATGTTTTTTTCTCACTTTTTAATTAGACCAGAAGATATTCAGTTAAGGTGGAAATGTTTTCATTTCCCCCTGCTGCCCTCACAATCTATGAATATAGCACAACAATAATCTATAGATTCCCTTTAAAGTATACACTTCAGACAACTTTTATTTCATTTCACTTGGGGATATTATTAAGATACAATGCTGATGCAGTGCGGATTTAGCTAGATACTTGATTTATTTTCAAGATAAGATAACTAGTGCTGAGTGTATACCCACACATATGAAATGAAAAAGGATTTATTGAAAGATACAAATGATATCTTGTAGGCTGATTAATGCCAAGAAACTCAGAAATAAGGTGAAAATTTTATCCTTATCAGGTCTCATGATGTCTAGTTATTGCATTTCTTACAGTATCTGAGAAGATTCACTGCTCTGAGAGCCCCAATGGAACTCTGTAACCAACCAAGATACAATGTTTTGACTTGAAATCATGTTTGAATGCTGTATTCCTTCATAAGTGTATATTTGAACCATAAACTCAAGTTTACTTTTTTTTTTTTTTGGTTGAGTGGTATTCTTAAACAATATAAGCCTGTGGGACCAGATAGGATGGATATCAAAGTGCTGAGAGACAGTTGATGTCATTGTGACAATGCTTTCTATCACACTTAAGAGGTTGCAAAGGTCAGGAGAGGTCCCTGGTAGCAGAATAAAGAAAAGCTTGCACCTGTCGTTAAATAAGGGCAAGAAGGATGAGTAAGGATACAACAGAGTGGTTAGCCGAACTTCAGTCCCTAGAAAATTCCAGTCCAGGCCATTCTAGTCACATGAAGAAAAGTTAGGTTACTGGGACGAGCCAGAACAGGTTTATGAAGAGTAAGATCATAGAGCTATCAAGAGTAAGATTACAGAGCTATAATAAAATGACTAGATCCATGAATGGAGAGCAACTGAAATTTTTTACTTTGACTTTGGTAAAGGCATTTGACATTGTCTCCCACAACACTCATGTATCCAAGCAAAGATGTCTGTATGGATGGACTACCAAGAGGACAAAAAATCTGTCTGGATTGTCAGGCTGTAGTAGTTATTGTTTTGTACTATAGCTGAAAGACAGTTAACAAAGGGATTTCTCCAGGGGTCTGTCCTGGTACCTGTCCAGTTTAATATCTCTAAAGAGTGATCTGGAAGAAGAGATAAAATGTGATCTCATCAGATCTGAAGATTACACCAAACATGGGGGAATGACACCAGTTGAACATGCTCAGGGGCTGGTCTGCCATTCAGAACAACCTGGACGATCAGGTAGGAAATTCAACAAGGGCATACACACAGTCCTGCATCTATGAAGGAATGACAATACAGGCCAGGTACTCACTGTCTGGGGAGCAGCTCTGCTGAAAATGTCCTGGTGGTCTTGGGAGATGGTAGTTTAAGTCAGCAGTGTGTCCTGTCAATGGTAAAGGCAAACAACATCCTCACTGTACTAATGAGGAGCACAGCCAGGAGATCAAGGGAAGTGACTAGCCCTTTTTGACTCAGCACTGACTAGACCATATCTGGAACATGTCATCCAGGCTTGGGCCTCTCAGTACTGGGAAGTTGTGGATAAACGAGATTAAGTTCAGCAAGGGGCCACCAGAATGGTCAGGGTTGCAGCACTTGCCCTGTGGGGAGAGGCTGAGGAAGCCAGGCTGGCCTCTCCTAGAGAAGGGACAGCTTCAGGGAAACACATAGCTCCTGCAAGTACTGAGGAGCCAAGGAGGCAGAGCTGGGCTCCTTACTGAGGTGCACTGTGGGTATAAGTTAGTGGTTATAAAGTAGAAAAGGCAGATTCCACAACTGACTTGTGGAAAAATCTTTATTTACCATGAGAACAGCCAATGTGTTGGTCAGGCTGTGCAACAGAGATGTTTCATAGTCTCCATGCTTGGAGGTTTTCAGGACCCGATTGGCTAAAGTCTTGCACATACTGGTCTGTATTTCATGTCGTACCTACTTTCACCAGGAGACTGGGCTAGAGACCCCCTTAGGCTGCTTCCATGATGAATGATTTGATGATTCATGCCCACAGTTTTCATCATATTAAAAAAGAAAAAGGTATAAGTACTGATGTTTTCAGATGCTTTATAGGCCACAGTTAGTACCTTTAAGATGAGCAATTCGTAATTGATAAAGTGTAAGATTCACCTCACCTACCGAGATCCAGGTACAAATTAGGTTCTCAGTTTATTTTCTAGTCTCCCATTCTACTTAGTCGAAAGAATGAAGTATCTCTAAAGGATAATCCATCACACTTCCAGATAAATATTTAAATTTAGTGGGGATGGATTAATCCCTGAATGTTCCTGTATGTCTTCATTTCCTGTAAAGAGAACAGGTTTAGCTAACTTCATCTGTATGCTTCACTTAAAGATGTCTGTTATTAAATGCAGGAATTACTACCTTAAATTGAATATGTTTTGTAGACTAAATAGTCATTATCAAAATATGTGTAAGCTCTTGCCTTAATACATTTAAATAACACAATTTGTCAATGAAGGACAATAAAAATAGCAAGAGTTACTTTACTTATCTATTTGCAGAGTAAATTCTTTAGGAAAGAAGAAAAGAAGTACATTTTTCGTTTTTTTCAGCATGAATTTCTGTAATTGCTGTAATTGAATACTTCAGTTTTCAAAATAAAGAATGATGTTGAGACATGTATTTTCCAAGTTATGAACACATATTCTTTCTGTGGTTTGGGAGGAATCTGCTGCAAGTCTTCCTGTTTCCATGTCACACATTCTGGCGTCACAGATTTAAATCTGTAGTGGCTGGTAAGTACCTTGATGCTAGGAATAGAGTTGATTCCCTGTCTTAGTTATCGCTGTTCATCTCCACATTGCCCAGCGCACGCAGCCTAACATCTAGTTTTATCTGACCTATGGTCACATTTGTGCAATGACACAAATAAGCTCTTTTGATGGAGTTTGAACCAGAAAACTGCAGTAGCATGTCTGATCCTCAAAGTAACACAACAGTTTCCTTGTCCTGGAGTACAAAGAGTAAATGGCATTGGTGATGTATTGGCAGCACAGCAAACAGAGCAGTGCCAAGACTGAAGTTTCAACTCCCATATCCAGTGAATATCAGAATAGTTGTGCAAATAAATAATTTTATTTTATTTGCAAATGGAAAAGTGGCATTGAAAATTAGCATCCTGGTTTGTCTAGGAGCGAGTTCAGTCTCACTCCATTATCTGCTAGCTGTAAACCAGGATTTCTTCAACAGGAATCTGCTGTGGGGTATAATAGATGTTGGCAGGTGTGGGGTCTCAGGGTACGAAAAAGAGTACTTTTATACCTGCATTTCCTGGACTGATGACCAGGATTATCTGGATAGTTACATAGATTCTTCTTTGCCCGAAAGAGAAAGCGTTATTAAACAATGCACATTTTGTAACAGTTTTTGCAGCCTTCCAATGTCCTCACGGAATACAGAGACAAAATATTATCATAGATATATATGTATCTCAGCAGTCTACAAATATTTACTCTAAAAGGGGATGATTTTATTGAGTGAATAGAACTATTCATGAGTAAAGCCTGTGGCATAAGAATTATGCTAAGTATTACTTATCAGTCTATAAAAATATCAGTATGAAAGGAACAATATTTAATTTGGAATTATTTAATTTAAAAAGGTGAAGTATAAACTAGATTAATTTAAGTACACTCAGAAAAATCTTGATATAGTAATACACAAATTTTCTCAAAGCTGACTTGTTATAACTCAATCTTAACAGTTACAAAATTTAGAAAAGCAAGAATGTAAAAGCTAATGGAAGCAGTTTTACCATGTACTCAATAACTGAGGTGAAAACATTATTATACCACAATCGATAAAGTACCTTTTTTAATTCACCAGTTAATGAAGTGAAGTAGAAGAACAAAACGTAAAAAACATGACAGTGCTCTCTTGTTCTCAGACCTGGAAGTGTTGAGTCATCTGTAATACTTAAAGGCCTTCCATTCCCTTTACCTTGAGTAGCTTTCCCACATGCTAGAGCAGCAACTGCCGTTTGCTGTAAGACAGGCGGAACAATTTGTATTGACTTCTGATGGTTCATGAAGATACATATTTAAGATAAAAATGATTGCTAAGCAGTGAGCAAAAAGATTGCCTAGAGCCTGCAAAAGCTGTTAAAATCTTATTTTTTTCCTCCTATAAATTACTGGACCAGTGAAGTTCTTCCCAGACAACGTCCGAAATGCAGACTCCTCCCTTTCTATGGCTCAACCAGCTGAGCTGTCTTCTGTAAGGCAGAGAAATACAGAACATCTCTAAAAATATGATTTATAGGCCTGAACTTCTGAGAATATAACATCTGTACAAACTACTACCCCAGCTAAGCAAGGGATCAAGACCACCCATTAATACACATAACAAAAATAATTTTGGAAAGCAGCTGTGATAGCCTCTGCAATCATAGCTCTTATGAGTGAATTATGTAGAAAAATACATAAAACCAAGCATACTTATACGCAATCCAGTGTGCCCCTTGTTTACCTGAAATTTTGTTCAGAATGTAGGAAAATCTAGTACTAGATCCAAAGAGTAAGAAAGAATATGTCTACAGTATCTTTTGCAGGCAGATTTTTATTGACACTGTACTCACAGCTAACCACACGTTTTCTCCAAAACAGAAGTTCTGCAGACGTGGTTAGCACAGCGCTGGGCTTGAGCCATTCAGTCTTACTGAGAGACAGTCTATATTAGCCAAAGCCTGGCTCCCTGCTTCTGCTTTTGGGTTGGGGACTCGTTCACGTCTGACTGGATTACGGTGTGGGCTGAATGAATGTATGGTGGTCTATGAAACATACAGTAAGCAAACCAACCAGTGACAACAGGTTTATTTAAAAAAAAAAAAAAATTAAAGATTGAGCGACTCATTCTGGATGTCCTCTCCAAACACGTTGAGGAACAGGAAGTCATTGGAAGTGGTCAGCATGGATTTCCCAAGGGTAAATCACGCTTGACCAATCTGATAGCTTTCTATGATGTTATAACGGGTTGGCTGGATGAGGGGAGAGCCGTAGATGTCATCTACCTTGACTTTAGCAAGGCTTTTGACACTGTCTCTCATAACATCCTCATTAGGAAGCTGAGGAAGTATGGGCTAGATGAGGTGACAGTGAGGTGGATCGAGAACTGGCTGTGTGACAGAACTCAGAGGGTTGTGATCAGCGGCACAGAGTCCAGTTGGAGGCCTGTAACCAGTGGTGTCCGCCAGGGGTCATTACTCGGTCCAATTTTGTTCAGTATATTCATTAATGACCTGGATGATGGGACAGAGTGTATCCTCAGCAAGTTCGCTGATGATACCAAGCTGGGAGGGGTGGCCGACACTCCAGAGGGCCGTGCTGCCATCCAGCGTGACCTGGACAGGCTGGAGAGCTGGGCAGAGAAGAACCTAATGAGGTTCAACAAAAGCAAGTGCAAGGTCCTGCAGCTGGGGAGGAAGAATGCTAAGCACCAGTATAGGTTAGGGGTGGACCTGCTGGGAAGTAGTTCTGAGGAGAAGGATCTGGGGGTCCTGGTAGACAGTAAATGATCCATGAGCCAACAATGTGCCCTCGTTGCCAAAAAGGCCAATGGAATCCTGGGCTGCATAGGGAAGAGTGTGGCCAGTAGGTTGAAGGAGGTCATTCTCCCCCTCTACTCTGCACTGGTGAGGCCACAACTGGAGTACTGCGTCCAGTTTTGGGCTCCCCAGTTCAAGAGGGACAGGGAACTACTGGAGAGAGTCCAGCGAAGGGCAACTAAGATGATTATGGGACTGGAGCACCTCCCTTACAAAGAAAGGCTGAGAGACCTGGGACTCTTTAGCCTGGAGAAGAGAAGGCTGAGGGGAGACCTTATTAATGTTTACAAGTATCTAAAGGGTGGGTTGAAGGAGGATGGAGCCAGAGTCTTTTCATTGGTTCCCAGTGACAGGACGAGGGGCAACGGGCACAAGTTAGAACACAGGAAGTTCCATTCAAATACACGGAAAAACTTCTTTACAGTGAGGGTGACAGAGCACTGGAACAGGCTGCCCAGGGAGGTTGTGGAGTCCCCTTCTCTGGAGATTTGCAAGACCCGCCTGGATGCAGCCCTGAGGGATGTGCTTTAGGCAATCCTGCTTTAGCAGGGGAGTTGGAATAGATGATCTCTAGAGGTCCCTTCCAACTCTGAAGATTCTGTGATTGTTTTGAATATCTATGAGCCCCTAATTTTTATTTATTGCATCTTGTCAACAATATGCACCATGTTACCCAATTACTATTTACTGGTGCACATGGTGTGTAGTATGAAGTGTTTATTTGTGTCCTGACCAGTTTTAAAAGGATTAAAGTATAAATAACCAGAGACATAGGATATAAAAATGCATCACCTAGTACTCTCCCACATAAAACTAATTTATCTGCAGGACATTCCACATTATCCATCTAAATGTCACTTCACCTGCTCCTCTCAAGAAGGTGCATCTACATTGGTTCCAATCGGAGGTGTCCTTTGAAAGCAGCTCTCCCCAGGGAACACATTTTATGCATGAAGCCAGGGATTTATTGTTAGCCTAATTAAAATCTTAATCTGATCAAAATCCAGCAAACAGGTATCTTTAGCCCTGTTAAAATGATATCAGTAGTCCAAATATAGAAAAGCCTCATTAGCAATAATATGTCTCTTTTTTTCTCGTGTTGTGTTTGTTGTGTTTCCAGTGTCCCTCTACTCAATGGCACCAGACTTCTTCAAGCGAAGAGATACATAGGGTGCCAAAGTAAGCTAGCATCCCAGACTCTGTGCTTGGTGGGGTATGATCTTCAAGGTGGGAGTTGGGGCATTCCTTTCTCATTGTACTCAGGGCTATTTTACAAATGTTCTCTTACCTGCTTGCCTATCACTGGCTTCCAGCCCCACCTGGATGCTGCACCACAGCATGCTCAAGCCCTAGCAGACACCATCGCCAGCTGCCTGTCCCACAGTTACTGTCTGGTTTGTCCACCTTCATCCCTCTGCTGCTGTCACAGAGGTTTGGTCAAGCAACAGTCCTGCGGCCACCAGATCATTGTTAGAGCAAGCTGCCACCAGCTCAGGCCCAGGCAAGCTCTCCCAAATGCTGAGCACTGCCCAACTAGCCAACTGTTGCCATTTAATTATAATGTGGCAGAAATCCTATTCATTGGGCTACATTTGACTTTGAAAACATACATAGAAACAGTAAGCACTTTCTGTCTGGATCATGTTGATATATAAGTGTGTGTGTAAAAGTATGTATACAGATAAATTCTTTTGCCAACTTCCTTCATGATAAAACTTTGAGTAACGGATTAAAAAATTCTTTGGTTTAGGTCAACAATGAATAAATACCAATGTATCACAGTACAGTACTTCACTAAGGAATGTGAAATCAATAAATTACTGCAATCTCATTGATGTCTAACCTGCTTTTGAGGAATAAATCTACCAGTCATCAGAAGAGTATTCTCACTTCCAAAGATCTTAGAAAATCTTTAGCTGTGGTCTTATTTTTCTTTAGCTCTGACTCTCTCTTTGCATTGTATCCTTTAGCATTAGCCTGAGGTAAACTGATGAGAACTTTTCAAGATGTGCACTTTTTTTTGGTTTAGAGGCATGGCAGCAGGAGACACAGTATCCAGCCAAAGAGTCCTGCTCTAGGAGATACACACTGGATCTTTGCGGGACAGTACACATATGGTGACAGATAAAAATACAATAAATTTACACAGAAACGAACATCAATTCCAGATAAAAGACAAGCTTTTGCACAGCTCAAAATAGCTGTAATTCTCCCTACAGAGTTTATCTTACTGTATTTTACTGGCATAAATGGGCATAACTTCTCAGAAGCTATTTAGTAATTAAGAGAGTGAGATCATTTCTTCAGATGTAAAATCACCAGGCACAAGAAAGTTTCTTGAATTATATTGAAGAGTTATATAGTTTACAGAACTAGTTCTATTTGGCAAATTTTGAATTAAATCTCCCCTTAGCCTAGTACATTTTGAGTTCTTCATCCACTTTGTTTTTGAATAATTTAATCACACATTGGTGAAATACACAGAAATAATTGTTCCATTTTTATCCAAGAGACAACAAATGTAACAATATGAAGTATGTACTTTATTGCCATGTAATTATTATTTTCCCTTTCTCCTCCTCTCCACCCACTTCTCATAATTTTTCCTACATAATTATGCTTTAGGATGTCAATTCAGTCACAGATATTTGAGTTTTATAACCCATAATGTTTTGGAAGACATGAACATTGTGCAAAAGCATTCAGGAAGATACATAAATCTTAATCTATCATTGTGTTATTACAGAAATTAACAGAAGACCAGCACACGCCATGTTCCTTCCATGGTTATTCCATGGTGGGAACAACATTCTTAGTTAATTATTATTCAGCTTTCAATTGCTGCTCTCAACTTTCTCCAAGTTTTTTTTTCCTGTACTGTGGACTAATTGTGCCAGGAGCAATGATGCACCAAGAGTGGCTCCATGCAGAGGCAATTTGGATCCAGCATGGCTTTATAATTAAGAGAGACAAATAACTAGTATACAAGGCTCAATTTGACCTGGAAACAAGACAGCCTCCTTTCACACGTTCTAGAATCTGAAGTTACGTGCCAAGTGAAATCAAGCTGACTTTGCTAAACTTTCTTTGGTGTCCACATCACTTTCCTTAACTGCAAAACTTTCCTGGTTTTCTGTGCTATGCGTCCTCAGTTTATTCCATACAGACTCAGTGGTGTTTCTTATCTCCAGTTTAAACTGGCAAGGCTGCATCCTGCAGAGCCAGTTGGCTCTGGCTGTTCCCAGAGCTCCATGTTGTAGTAGTCATTATTAATTTTAAAATATTGTTACGAAAATATTCAGGACCAGGTCAGATTCAGCAGTGCTCCTAAACTAACAATGACTGCCCGTGACCCTTTGGGAAGCTGGCTTAAAAACACTTGAGTTGTCTGCTGTGGAGCCATCCAAATTTCAACAAAAGAACTGAGTTAATAAACAAAATTTGAAATTGTTCTGAGTTAGAAAGCGGGATGGGAGGAGGAGGGGTGGGCTTATTCAGCATATACATAGAATGTGTGTCACTGATTTCTCCTCCACAGAGAAAGTAAGGCACAGCACTGTGTAATTCCAGTATGACTCAACAGACAAACAATCCTGGGCAAACTTCTGTTGTAATAATTTAGTGAAAATCAGAAAATCCTTTTTATATAATTACTTTGCATAATGCTTTTTATAAATATACCAACTATTTGAAATTTCGTAGCAAAGAGAGTAAAATGGAAAAGCACTGAACAGAAATTAAATCAATATGGTATCATAGATAACCGTATTTTGTTTGTGCAAACATATATAAATCTATTCCAAACGAATGGTAACTCAAGGAATTTTTTCTAAAAGTAGGTAAGGGAAATATATCATTAAAAATTATACTTTCTGCAGTGTATCCCTGGCCACTACCTCCCACAACAAGAATAAAAATTCTATTGTTCCATAAGATTTCCTCTTGTAGGAAGCTTTTACTTCTGCAATCTTTTCAATTTACCTATAAAAGCAAATTTCATCAAATTTCACAGTCCCCCAAATTCATACGGAGTTATCATTGCAAACCATACCAATAAATTACCTGTAATATAGAGTTGACAGCCCAGAAAAGCCCATGTTTAGCCAAAATGCCCATGGAAAATGATAAGGGACAGGTAATAGATGAAAATTTCATCTTAAAGACATACAATATTAGTTTAATGTCTGAAGGCATATGAATTCTGAGTGTTCATAAACACACTGGATCTCAAAATAATGATGCTAAACAGCTAAGATCATAGTTTTATATATGAAAAGCCTGTAAGTCCTGTCCAGGATGCCCATTAGAATAAATATTACTAACCATAGTATTGGAGGAATAAGTCAGCATTATCTGCCCTTGACAGTACAAGGGGAGTCATATTTTGCAGGTACTTACGATAGTAAATGGATAGTAAAAGCACTGCTGCATTTTCAAAGGATCTTAGGGTTTTTCTTTATAGAATAGATTTTTGAAAAAATTAATTCCCATTTAGATACCCCGCAGAAAAAAAGTAGAAAACAAAATACAAGAAAACAAAATACAGAAAGTTCTTTTGTTATAGTATAGTCATACTTTTAAAGCAGCTGTTCTTTGGACAGCTGCTAGTAATGTTTCAAACAGATGTTTAAAAAAAAATCACTACATTTTGGCAGTGAAACAATTTATATCTCTAGCAGATCAGTTCCAAATTTTATATGTTATGTTGGATTTGGATGAAATGTACATCTACACAGACTTCAAGACTGACACATGCATATAGAGCCTAACAGATGAAACACAGTGAACAGAGTAACCAAGGCCTTAATTTAGACATTTAAAGACAGATCAAAATATCTCCTAGCTGCAGTTAGACATATGCCTAAATACTAACCTGAATGAGGTACCTCTGGTACCTGCCCAAGCTTCCACAAGACATAAAGCAAGTTTATGCCTTTATATCTGAGATGCAATTCAATTCAGTCATCACCAGACTATCCATCAAAACATCTATAGTTCAGAGCCATTCAAAATTACACCCATTCATGATGTGAATTCCTTCTGAAGCAGGAATTCATTTGATAGCACTGCCTCTCTAGCATGTAAGAGAACAACCATTATCTTTTGATGCAACACAATCTAGTCAAAGGTAACCTGGCCAGTGAGACAAACTATTCTGAAGTGGAAAATGTTCAATAGCTTAATCCCAGGTATCTCACCTTAGTTGTTCTTAATGTTAACCTTTTCAAACAGAACTTCTATAGCAATAATCTATTTTAAAACATAGCCTTTTAGATAAGAGACATGATTTCATGAGTTAGTTTAGCTCCTGAAGAAGGACACTGAAATGAAAAAGTATATTCCTCTAAAACACATCAGCAGGACTGTAATAGTTTCTGTGGGTTTTCCGGACTGCAAGGTGAGACTTACTGCAAATGCATTTTTATACAGGAGGTGTTGTCTTTGCATCTAGTTCTGGACTGTTTTTATCTTATATTACTAGCAGTATTATTGCTACTATACTACAGCACAATTCCTGGCTCTTCCTACTTTCATATTCCTTTTGATTATGACAGTTCTTAGCTGGTGATTAGTGAGAGCTCCGAGCTGGAGACCAGGGATATAGTAAAGTCTTTCATGCAGCAGATAAATCAGGACACACTAAATAACAGAACCTAGGAAGGAAAGATTTGAAGTTGAGTTTGTTAAGTCCAGAGCTTTACAAATTAAAAACTGACTTCAATGATATTTTCAACAAACATAGACTATGTCCATGGTGGAAATTCTGGACACCGCTCCCTAAAGGTGGTATTCCAGGTGGAAGACAAATTCTGTATCCTCAGGCTAAAGTAACAAGAATTGCCTGGTTCAAAGGAACTTTGCCTGACTGCTTATTTATTTTGGGGTGATTTGATGGCTAAGCCCATCAAAAAACCACTGACAGAAGAGTTCAATGCAATAACAGGACAGTTTTCCACCCGATTCTAGGCATTAGTGTTACCAGTTTAAACACATCTTTAACAGAGGAAAACTGAATGTCATAATCATAAGGTCAAAAGGACCTTTATCCGCACAGCCAATATTGTCCTTCTTCAATTATTTTTGGTCAAACATTTATGAAGCTCCCATAATATATAGGCAAATAGGTGTCACTGGCACAATTATCAGCTTGGTAGACATGTAGCTGGAACTGTAATTACACAAGCGGGGCTGCACTTATAGATGAATATTGACAGACAAAATTAAGATTCCTGCTATTAAAAAATGAAGGCATACATTTTGAATTTTCTCCCGCTTCTTAAGCATTTATATGACAAAATTTCCAACAAAAGTCTTAAGACACTACATATCCTCTGCTTTCATGGGACTCCACCTGGAGTACTGCATCCAGCTCTGGAGTCCCTAACATAACAAGAAGGACATGGACGTGGGGAGTTGGAACTAGATGATATTTAAGGTCCCTTCCAATCCAAACCATTCTATGATTCTATGATGTTAGGTATGCAGTACATTTTTTGTAGGTGCCACCCATAGTGACCCAAACAGGTGCTAGGAAAAACAGAAGGAAGAACCTCAGATGAAAGCAAATCTAACTCTTTGTAAATGATCTGCAAGTATTTTGTATTCATTTTATCATCTTTCAATTCTTGTCTTTTTCAAAGTTTAACCCCTGGATCTTCATATTTTTTCTGCTGTTGTGTGTTGGCAATATCTACGAAAAAACAGCATATATATTTTCCTCCTTGTTTTTAACACACAAAAAATGTTTGCTATGTTATGAAGAGATAGCAATAAAACCTGCCTTCTCTTCCTTTTTTTCTGAATGATTCACCAATTTTATTTCACCTTTTCTTATTTTTCAAGCATTGGTAATTATAAAATGGTAACAACCACTGAAAAAATATAAAGGCTTTGACATCTTTCATAAAAAAGAAAAGCATTACAAAGATCTGCATTACTTTATTTGTGCTTTTGATACTTGTGAGCATATATTGAAAATTCTCTAAAGCAGATTTAATAATCACCATATACAGGGTTAATGTCTGTTCCAATAATGTTCACCTTCATTATAATCATCACAAATTTAGACAAGATTAGCAATGCTGAGAAATTCTAAGCAGGATATAAAGATTTTCTAGAATAAAGGAACAAAAATAAGACATGAGATAAAGGTGACCCTGTATATATCATTTATAAGGTTCTTCACAAGATATTATTCAGGACAATGAATAACTGGGTATGAAGGAAACAGTTTTTCTGGATTAAACACAGACACACTAATCAAAGAGTTCTAATAAAAAGTATTATATGACAGTAAGGTAAAGTGAATAATCAAAAACTGAACTCCTTGAGACAAGTCTACGCTTTTTGTAAAACAGATAAGATGGTTTACACATTTCCTGATGCCATCCTGTTAAAGGAAAATGAGGAATAACAATGTCTGTGGTCTCATTTCTCTGGTGCTCTAAGTCCTTAGGGAGTTGTGAGAAAAGTGAAAGACAAAAAGGAATTTTGAAAAGAGAGAATGAAAACATGAATCCTGGAAATTGGCAGGGGGAAAACGTTTTTTAAAAAGTAGAGAAATTAAATTAACTCAAATATCTAAGTGATCATACATTAAATAATTGCAGAAAACATTATTACTCCAAAGAGTATAAACCTTGATCACTATTGCAAAATTTAGTTGTGGATCCCAAACTCTAATATGGAGAAAAACTGAGTTTATTGTCTTTTGCAAATTAATTTCTAACCCAGACATTACTATATTTAGCCATTCTTCTTCAGTTAATGTCTTGAATTATAAATTAGAGCTATTTAAATTATCTTGAGCTAGAGTATCCATTATTCTATGCAGCACTGTGGTAATTACTGAATAACAGTTGGAATTAAAATTGAGCAAGTAGTATTAAGCATTATTAAAAGTTATTAATAGCAAGATATCCAGCGTGTGTCTCTGAAATGTTGAGACACTTGGAAAACTCAGTGTTCACAATGTCTCTTTATCGTGTTCAAAGACCAAAACAAGGGTGGGAACAGACAAATCTAGACTTAACATGACTTTCTAAAAAAAAAAAAAAAAAAAAAAAAAAGATATTTTGTTAGAGTCAATTGCTTGAGTGATTTCACTGTATAAATCACTATAAACATTCACATAAAAACAAAAAAGTCACATAATGCAATGGTTTACAGTGCTCCTTACAGCTGCACCAAAGCCTACTGATTTTCAAAGGGAGAACGAGGAGCTAAAAAATCTCCCCTGAGTAATGGACAGCTAAAAGGGAAGAACTAGAAACCCTCCCTGGCTGCCACTGTGTTCAGATCTTGGAAGAAATAAATCGAGCCCCAAACTATCTTTCAGATGTTTGCAACATCTGCCTTGCAGCCAGTACCATTTTCCCCAAGAGCCGAAATCTTTCTTTAGATGCCTAAATGCCTACATTGCCACGAGCAGGCTGAACAAGCAGTAAATTATTTTGAAAGTAAAGCTGAATAACAGAGGCGTTTATGTATTATGCCTCATAAGAACCTTGTTTCTCATCACAGGAGTGCTGCAGACCAGCGTGCAGTGTGTTGTAGACATGTTGTTTGACACAGAAAGACACAACAAAGTATCAGAGACAGTTCCTCGTCACTTCATTGCCACAGCTGTGCAAATGTACTGTGCGACAGCACACACAGCTGCGACACTTATTGACAGCTTTATACCTAATGCACCTTTGAAAGAGATTTGTTTTACCCTGTGTGTGGTTCCACCAGACTGTATTAGCAGAACAAAAGGTCCACAATGTTGTACCTAGAATTTTTGGTAAAAGCTGTCCCTAGAACGGCAACATTACATTAAGTGCAATGCAGCTGGCTTCAGCCTCAGGGCTGAAGGTGACATCAAAAACAACATTAATTGTAGCAGATCAGCGTGATTCTTAATTCCTGCTCACTGGTTCGTGGACACCAGAGAAACAAAGCACTCAGAACTGCAGTGGAGAGACAGAGTCAAAATAAAAATCTTCTGTAAACACCTAATGATTTCAGTGAGCCCTAGATCACCCTCATAGACCTTCTGTGGGTGTCAAATGTTTTTCTTTCAATGTTACTATAATTTATTTAAAGAAAAAATGTCAATGAGGAGGAAAAAATGCACATTTACTTAGGACCATAAGGACACTTGCAGTCACAATCATTGACTTAACAGAAATTTATGGATATGCTTACTCAGTGGTAAAAGCTCTTATGAGTCATCATGTTACTTCATAAGTTGGAAACATTTTTAAGATATGACATTCATGCAATCAATGGCTAATGATCAATGACAATCTAAGAATTTCTAGATCTACTGGCCTCTTAGCTCTTGTGTGATTAACCATAAGTTTGCAAGAAATTTTTTATGAAATCTTATCGGGAAAGATTATCAACTACTATACCATAATTTGTTTTTTATATACTGCCTGTATACTGCATTCTAAGGTAAAGAAAATGTTCCTTTTAGATTTATGTAACATTTATCCTTGAAAATATATTTTCTTTTTTTTTTTAAGGTTAATTTAATACATAATAAAAATGCCAGATTGAGGATTCTGTAGACAGAAGTCTTTTATATGGACAATTGCAGAGAAAATGCCAGTTCTTCCATAAAATCTTTGATTTTTTAGTTCTGTTCAGAGTAAAGCTCTCCTATGGTAGAGTATATCAACCTTTTCCAATTAAATTGTTTGAGACTACTCTGAGCAGAAAGAAAAGAAAACAAAACTGGTGCTGTTTAGTATCTTTGGTGCTGTTTAATATCTTTGTTGGCGACATGGACAGTGAGATCAAGTGCACCCTCAGCAAGTTTGCCAACAACACCACGCTATGTGGTGCGGTTAGCACTCTAGAGGGAAAGGATGCCATCCACAGGGACCTGCACAGGCTTAAGAGGTGGGCCTGTGCGAACCTCATGAAGTTCAACAAGGCCAAGTACAAGTTCCAGCACGTGGATTGGGGGAGTCCCAAGCACAAATAAAGGCTGGGCGGAGAACAGACTGACAGCAGCCCTGAGAAGGACTTGGGGAGGGTTTGTTGATGAGAAGCTCAACAAGAGCCAGCAATGTGTGCTTGCAGCCCAGAAAGCCAACCACATCCTGGGCTGCATCAAAAGAAGCGTGGCCAGTAGGTGGAGGGAGGTGATTCTGCCCTTCTACTCCACTCCCATAAGACCGCACCTGGAGTACTGTGTCCAGCTCTGGGGCCCCAACATAAAAAGGACATGGACCTGTTGGGACGTGTCCAGAGTGGGGCCACAAAGATGATCAGACAGATGAAGTACTTCTTCTATGAAGACAGGCTGAGAGAGTTGGGTTTTTTCAGCCTGGAGAAGAGAAGGCTCCAGGAAGACCTTATAGCAACCTTCCAATACTTCAAGGGGACGTACAGGAAAGATGGGGAGGGACCTTTTACAATTGTTAGGGTGAGAGGTAATGGCTTCAAACTGGAAGATTTAGTTTAGATATTAGGAAGAAATTCTTTACTGTGAAGGTGGATTCTTCCATTTGTCTGCCTATATATGATAATCAAGTAGTATTAAAAAAAACAACACAGCAGTAGTCTCTAATGGCTAATGCATTTAGTTCCAGCTAAACAGAACACATTACTTTCTCAGTGTCTATCAAGCAAAATCACTTTAGCCTACTACTTTATGTATCTACAGCTGAATTGTAATGGCCAATTTACAAATCGCAAGGACTATAGTTCTAAAAAGCTTCCACTTAAATACTCCGCAGCAGTGCTTCTCTGCAAATCTAAAGAACACACTTCCTTTTTGACATTATTTCTAATAACTAGGAAAGAAAATGTTTTGTGACCTCAGAAATTGATGCTTCATTTCACAGTTTTGCAAATTTTCTTCCTCTAAATCAAAACTGTTGTGCTCTTAAAAATATTTTTAATGGCATGACATCTATCATTCTAGGATACACTTGAAAACTGATAACAGTAGGACAGAAAATTAATATGAAAATCTAAATCTTAAGTTACGTTACCCTTAAGTCTTTCATCAATGTATTTTTACAATCTGCCATATAAGTACATCATTGGAAAAATAAGTAAGGAAAATGCAGCTACAAATCCTGGGACTTGAAAGGCTATCAAAATCAGCTGTTTCAGTTGATTAGTTAATGATTTCTGGATTATTGAAAACAGACTATTTATTCTCAAATGTCCAATAATATACTAAAAAATAATAATGGGGGAATAATATGAAATGTTTGAAGTAATAAGTACAGAACACGTACTGTAACTATAGCAAGGAAGTATTTATTTAAGTGGATCATACTGATAAATAAATTAATATTGCCTGGAAGCAGTCACTTTTTATACAGAAAAACCAAACTATAAGAAAGCTCTGATGTACTGATGAAAGTCTCCAACGTCATAGCTGAACACCAGAAGCTGAATACCAGAAGATCTATACACATACTTAATTTCTATGATCCCAAGCTTTTTCAAAGATATTTTTTACAGATCTGTAATAAGAAATAAACTACATAGGTTATTTTACCATGATCTAAAGCTTCAGATATTTCTGCAGACAAATAATAAAAACTAGAATAGCATTAATCTCAGTGTTATTCTTGGAACTTAAAACAAAGGGGAAAATGCCGAACTGAAATATGCGCTATCTGTAAATACAAAAAGTGTCATAATTCTGCAAGAAAATGCACATGAAATTTGCCCTTTAACTCAACAAAAAATGTCGTGATATTTGCAGGTTGGAGAAAATAACCTCTTTGACAAGAGCTATTTGACACATTGCTAAAACATGCAGTTTTAATGTTGCTTGCAGTGCCATTTCAGTCTCAAGCCATTATTAAACTATGGACTGTGCAAGCTAAAGCACTGACTTTCTGGGAACAATGATTCAGTGATGACAATGATGGCACAAACAGCACAATCACACTTACCTTCAGACCAGCAGTCGTCTGGTATTAGCTTTTAAAGGATTCATCTGTCTTCCAAAATCTTCAGTGTAGATCTTTTATCCTTATGTGACATGAAATAAATCTTTAGGAAAAAATTCCTTTGGCCTGAAATAAGAAGTTTTCATGAGAAAAATGTCAGTGTTTGGAGAAGAGTTATACCTCGAGTGTGATAAAAACAGATCGTCTGTAACTTCTTTTACAGTTAAAACCACAGATGGAATAGACCTATGGACAGCTCTTCTATACCTATGTCCAATTGTTCCTCTCTATTTCAGTCCAAAGTGACTTACGTGTGGGCAGAAACCATTCTCTCACACTTACAAATGCTGCTCATAAGTGAGGCAACATTTTGACTCAAGTCTGAAAAGACATTGTTTTCAAGAATTCCAAAACACTTGGGCTACTCATACATGTGAGAAGTACAGAAGTATTATAATTTAAGAAAAACTAAGGGGGAAAAAAAAAAAAAAGGTAATGTCCTGCTCTTGGGACAGAATTGTACTTGTATCACTTCTGAAAGCTAATTTGTTTTCAAAGAATGTCACATCTGGAGGCTCCACGACCTCTCTCTGCATTCATTCTACTGCTTCACTGCCCTCACCGTCAGAAAAATTTCTCCCATCTCTACAATGCTTGTCCATTACACCCTATTGTAGTTACCAAGAATATACAAAATATTCCATGTTTGCAGAGACTTTTTATATATTTGAAGACCTCTTCTCTCACACATGTATATATATACATACAATTCATTTTATCTTTCCTCAAAACATCATTTTTGCTACCTTTGATCATTCTTGTTAATATCCATTAGCCTTTTTCTAACTGGTGCATGGCCGTCTTGAACTGGAGTGCCCAGAATTACACAGATTCCTCTTGCTGGAATGGTACAGCTCCCAAGCATCACTGAAGCATTATTCACATCATTTTTGGCATTACTTCTGCTTATGCAACGTATGCGACAGTGGCAACACAACATTGACTCATGTTCATTTTGTGATCCATTTCAGAACTTTTCTGCAGACCTGTTTATAAGGTATATTGTTTCCCTGTACTTATGTAACCAATTATTCTAAATATGCTTCCCTGTAATTATGTTTATTGACTATCATCTTTCTCATCTCAGGAGCATTTATTCAGGATTATTCAAAATCTTGGGCTTATTTTTCCCCTACATTGGTAGGTCTTGCCAGTTTTTTGTTGGAAGTAATTTTTGATTGGCATACTTATGCTGTGTCTTGTGCTATAACTGAATACTGAACAGGACTAGATCCAAAACAGACCCTTACAGAGCTCTGTTCAACATATCCTTCTCTTCTGAAGCTGTGAAGAGATAACTCTTCTGTCCCATAGCTGAGAACAGTAATATTTACAGAAGGGAATATGTACTTATCAGCTGAGTAATCTGCCTCAGGGCCTCTAGAATCTGACAGATTGAAAGACTGAGGTTAATTTGAATTAGGCCACACTTTGTCCCCAAAGAGACAGTTCAAATTACAGGATTTAGCAAGGCTACAGTGTATCCACCTACAGGCTCCACTGAAGTAGCAGGTATGGTTAATACAGTGTGTCATAAACATACCGAATGCTATACTCCTTCAAACAAATAAATCGTAAATCATTTCTCTGTCATTGCACATTCTCACTGCCTACAAGCTCCAAAAGCAAAACTCTGTACATGTCAAATCTGTTTTTCAGTTGGCAGTCAGGGAGCAAGAACTGCAGTGCATGAGTCTATCTGAAGTCAGATTAGATCGTGGTGTCATGCCCACAGGAGTAGTAGAGACACAGTCTGACCACTTGAAGAGGAAAGAGCGCGACTCAGATTTAGTGGTCTGGAATAAGGTGCCAGAGAGATATCCTTTCCAGACAAAGTATTACTTGAGTGCGCAGCAGGTGTAAAATGATTTCAAATCAAAATGACAGTGTTCTGCTTTTACTGATTCCCATGTATGGCAGCTCTGCCCTGGTAATATGCTAAGAATAATATAATAACAAAAAGAGAAGAAGGAATAACTGTGGGGTAGAAAAACAAAAACATACTCATCTGGCAGGCAATGATGACAGAGATGGAGGCAGAAGGACAAGACGTGGTTGGTTATAAACAGAAGCTTGGTAGGTGCAAGAAGTGCAGCTGAGGGTCAGATATGGCTATGCGGAATAGAAATGTAAGAGCAACAAGGATGTGTATCATAAATACCTTAGTTTTATTTGGGCATAATAATTTAGAAATGCTGGATATTGCAGAGAATTAGTCATATTATTGCAAGTTTTCTATAAACACCACCATTATATTAACATTAGTAGAAGCAGAAACATTTTGGTTTTGAGATTGCATGTGATCTTCACTGAAGCAATTTATCACAAATAAGAAACCTAACTTCAGGAGCACCCTGACAGTTCCAGGTACAGAGAGAGAGAAAGAGAGACTGCACCATAGTAGCAATTACTGAATGTCATAGAATCATAGAATGGTTAGAGTTGGAAGGGACCTTAAAGATCACCTAGTTCCAATCCCCCTGCCGTGGGCAAGGACATCTTTCACTATCCCAGGTTGCTCAAAGCCCCATCCAACCTAGTCTGGAACACTTCCAGGGATGGGTCTTCCATAACTTCCCTAGGCAGCCTGTTCCAGTGTCCACCACCACCACTATATCAGAAAGAATCGCAAAGTGGTTTGCTGTCTATTTATTTCTTCTTATTATGACATGTATCATGACTGGAGCAAAGCAATATATGTAGGAATTTTCATGGGAGTGGAGGAATAATCACACACCATCAATTTAATCTTCTACAGATTATCAGTAGAGTAAATGCATCTAAATATATTGCTACTGACTAGAAATTCTAGGATTCAGGTTAATAACAGCTCCTAACCGAGAATTTAGCAGTCACCAATATTAGTCTAACAAAAGCAGCATGCTACCTTTGACGGTCAGAAGGGTTCAAAAATTCAGACCTCATTTGAAGTCCCAGCATGCGCCTGAGATAGATCTGATAGAGCGTCACTGAAAACAGTGCTACAGTTCTGCTTAAACAATACCAACATTTTATGAAGCTTTCTTTGTTCCTCTGGAGGTGATATTGTAGCTTCATATATTCTGTTAAGAATATGCAAACTAGAGAGCTTGGAGGACTTAGAATATATTGTTAATTTTAAAAATATCATCTTGGAAGCAACTCCTTGAGGTCTTCTGCTGTTCTTCCCACCAAGTGCTCAAAAAGGGTAAACTCAAAGTTGACATACCTCCTAATATCATACACCTGCTATTCTAACTTGATTAAAAATGAGTAGCAGACTATTGTCCCTGAGAATCTATAGCATTTCTAAGATCTATACCAGGATTTTATTTAAAATCAAGTTTCTGCAACTGAGATACAGAGTAATCTAAACTATATTTCCTGATCCTCCCAAAATAAAATAAAAAAAAAAAGAAAGCAAAGTTATATTTACATGAATAATTAATACAATTGGTTTTAATACTATCCAGAGTTATCTTCTTTCTCCCTCTATTTTTATTTTTAAAACATATTCCTGGACAATCTGAATACAGCTAACTTGTGACCTGCTTACCCTGCACTTTTGTCACTGCTTCTCTCAAGATTAATTTTTGGTTTGCACTACTCCTTTTTGGTGAAGAAAAAGAGGATAGGAAGGAAGAAATAAGCAACTATATTCATAAGCCATGAATAACACATTTAAATAAAAAAAGAAAAAAAAACAACAAGCACCAAGTGAGAAAAGAGCGAATGTAGGCAACGTATGCTCGCAACTCAGAAAGCCAACCATATCCTGGGCTGCATCAAAAGCAGCATGGCCAGCAGGTCGAGGGAGGTGATTCTGTCCCTCTTCTCCGCTCTCATGAGACCCCACCTGGAGTACTGCGTCCAGCTGTGGGGCCCGCCAACAGAAGAAAGACATCGACCTGTTGGAGTGAGTCCAGAAGAGGACCACAAAGATGATCAGAGGGCTGAAGCACCTCTCCTATGAAGACAGGCTGAGAGAGTTGGGGTTGTTCAGCCTGGCGGAGGCTCCGGGGAGACCTTCTAGCAGCCTTCCAGTACTTCAAGGGGGCCTACAGGTGAGAAAAGGAGGGACTTTTTATCAGGGAGTGTAGCAATAGGACAAGGGTAACTGTTTTAAACTGAAAGATGGTAGATTTAGATTAGATATTTGGAAGAAATTCTTTACTGTGAGGGTGGCGAGACACTGGAACAGGTTGCCCAGGGAGGTTGTGGATGCCCCATCCCTGGAAGTGTTCAAGGCCAGGCTGGATGGGGCTTTGAGCAGCCTGGTCTAGTGGGAGGTGTCCCTGCCCAGGGCAGGGGCATTGGAACTAAGTGATCTTTAAGGACCCTTCCAACCCGAACCATTCTATAATTCTATGGTTCTTTGATTTAATTGAAAAGAAGAATTTATCTCCCTAGAAATGGTAAAAAGGCTAAGAAAATCAGATCCTGATACACACCTGTATGCAACTTCCTTAAAGAAATATCCCAATTTTATTACTTTTTTGTTAAGTGACCCTCTTAAAAGAGCAAAGTTTTTATTTTCTGATTTGTTAATAATAGAGGAAGAGAGAAAACATATCAAAGTAACAAACAACATTCTCAGATTTTCATATGAAAACCCTGTGCTTTCTCCTTGGTTTCCATGAATCCAAGGGAGTTCGCTTCAAAGACCTCACAATGAATTTATAACGCTTCTGTGTTAACACAAGGTACTTTAAACTATAGGAAAATAAGTAGGGATAAAATTTACACCACACAAACTTCTCAGAAAAAAGTTTAATATATTCCAAATCTTCCAAAACACTAAAATCAGTCTCATTTTCCCTTGCCAGCTAAATGTCAAAAGTGCTCAACCATTTGCAATTTAACTGTCAGCGTCACTGAACTGATTACATTTTAGGAAGGTAAGCAGTATGCAAAGAAGTTTTTGCAACATTTGAGATTCAGAAAGGATATTCTTAAAGAATGTCTCATCTACACCAAAATAAGGTATAGAAGCTCCATCCATGTGAAACTTTCTTCAATATGTAGACTTAGTGATCTGAAAGTCAATATAATTGAATATCTATTCCCATTTGTTGGCAACCTTGATGACATAAAAATTCAAGTAGATCATTAGAGTGACTTTCCACATGTATTTTAATACTTCAGGAGATCATAGCAATCTCTACATGTGTGACAGAGCTTAATCTACTTGTGTACCTTAAAATGCCTTGCTCCGTAGTACTGCAAAGCAGGGCAATCTTGTCATGGTTTGGGCCAGGTTGGCCAATGACAAGATGACAGATGCTTTCCTCCACCTGTCACTCCAAGGAAGAAAAGAGATAAAAAGATTCAGGAAATTAGAAAAAAATTAAACTACATTTATGAAATATTAATAATAAAACAAAAAAGGAAATAATTAAATAGATACAATGTATATAAATACATACAAAACTGCATCAAGCTCCCAGGGACTTGTCACTGGCATGCACTGGGAAAGTTCCAGACTGGACTCTGTGATGAATGGGAACTGGATTCTGGAACACACTGATGGGGATTGAAGGTAGACAAACTGACAAGGCCCTCCTCAGACACCAGTCACTGAAACAAGACAGCCATTGAAGAGGAGTGACATTTTGATCCCTCAGCTTTTATATGAGCATGGCAGAGTGGCTGGAACACCCCATTGGTCAGTTTGGGTCACCTGACCTGTCCACGCCTCCCCACAGGTGCAACCCTTCTACAGGGTAAACAACTGAGTCAGTGACCCTTGTTGTCACAGCAACAAATGCAAGCAAGAGTCTCTCTCACTGAACAGAAAGTTGACCTGCTCCATCCTAAACCAAGACAACACATTAAGTAGCAGCTACCTACTATGCAGTGAACTTCTTTCAGGCAAAAGTTCACATCTTCTACTCCTTGGCTTTTTCTATTCCTTCTGTCACTCTCTCCCTAGAGATTTAGAAAGACCCTAGAGCAATAACCAATAGGCACTTTTTCTTCCTGTTGTACATCTCTTTCAAAAGAAAAATAAACTCTGGTATTCAAAAGAAAAATCAACTCTGTCCTTTCTCAAGTTGTCCATACCTGAAAGCTACTTAGTCCCTCTTAGGCAGCCTTACTCCATCCCTTTTATCTCTCTCCTGCCTACGGGTTCCTTCAAAAGAAGCGAGCAGTGAGCCTAGGTTACCAATCAGCTATTGTCCTACTGAACAAGCACCGGTTTGTTGAACAAGAAAAACACAATCAATCTATTCCAACAAGAAATGTATCCCTTTATGTTGTTGTCTTGAAGTGTACATTATCTATATGAATTGTGTGGGAAATGGTCAAGCCCTTCAACTTCTTTTCAACAGCTTTCTTACAAGCTTTTTATGCTTTTAGATCTAAATGTTTTTCTGTCCCTCACTGTACTTCTGCTGTGTGATATACTCAAGCTGCTTTGAAACTGGCTATTCAGCAGGATAAATGTCCATGAACTGCTGATAGCAGATAGTGGTCTGAGAGCAGCACATAGTACAGACACCCTGAGAAACGCTTCTTTTTTGAAAACTTCTTTTCTAAAATGCATGTACATATTTGGATTGCATTGAAACCTACTGAGTGCAGGAGAAACTGGTTGCTCTATGTAATCCAAATTTAGAGGAGTTTTAGCCATGATTACGCTTTGTAGAAAGATAAAGCCCTATGAAGAACAGCAAAACCCAGTACTTCAATAGTCTCTAGTCTTCTTATCTAAAAACTGCAATTTATATTGCTCACCAAATAATCAGTAACTTTTCTTTCGGAAGCTATTGTTGGTTATGTTGGCCACTACCGCTTTTGGGAAACCACTGCTTAAGACATCATTAAAAGAAGACTTTAAATCACTGGACTATGAAGTGATGGTCACACATCAAAGAGAATGAACAAAACTTTAATTCAGTGCAGAAGCCCAACAGGCAATGTGAGCCTGCATCTTAGATCCAGCATTTTTTAAAAGTGCCTGGCCTGTTCTGTGCACACATTCCAAATATTTCAGATTTACTCTAACTGCTTAGACCAACTGTATACCATGCTTTGCTATCCATGCACGAAATAACACATTTATGTCCACAAAATCAAAGAATTGACCTGAGTAAAGAATTCTGCACCTGAAAGCTAGTGTATTCTACTCTACTAATTTCTAAAGTTTATTTTTTTTTCTCTTTCTATCTAATCTCACCCATGCCTTCAGAAGTTCATGATTATGAAATTTTTACGACATTTTCAGATGACTGCATGTGGTGTTTATATGTAGCGTCTCCATTGTACGGAGTTACAGAGCTCATTTCAGTTGCCCATATGTAGACTAATACCATTTGAGTTAGCTGGGATATCTTGCCTGTGCCCAACTGTCTCTCCATAGGGGTGCTGATGTCTTAAGTTGTGTGTCATTTTATTCAGTCCTCTGAAGATGTCACAGATAACCTAAGATATCTCCTATAACCCAAGGAGACTATATATATGGAACTGAATCCTGCCTAGGTCAATACACTCAACACTATTCAGCTGATCAACCAGCAGATGCCTACTAACACACTGGGCATCACTCAGAATTTAAACCTAGCCACACCTAGGCTCCCACCTCAGTGAGGAGTGTTAGAATGCAAGGGGTTTTTTTTCTGCCAAAACCGCTTCACCCCTTTCACACAACAGCCTGCATTCAGATGAACCCATCTCCAGGCTCCACCATCCTGCAACAGTAACTCCAGGCTCAACATTAATCATAGAATCATAGAATCTTCATGGTTAGAAAGGACCTTTGAGATCATCGAGTCCAACCATACACACAAACCCCCCCCCGCTACAGTCTCTGTCACTAGAGCATGCCCTGAAGTGCCAAATCTAGACGTTTCTTAAATACCTCTAGGGATGGTGACTCAACCACCTCCCTGGGCAGGCTGTTCCAGGGCCTGACCACTCCTTCAGTAAAGTAATTCTTCCTAATACCTAATCTAAACCTCCCCTGCCACAACTTCAGACCATTTCCTCTGGTCCTGTCATCATTCACTTGGGACAAGAGGCCAACACCCACCCCTCTACAGCCTCCTTTCAGGTAGTTGTAGAGGGCAATGAGGTCTCCCCTCAGCCTCCTCTTCTCCAAGCTAAACACGCCCAGCTCCCTCAGCCTCTCCTCATGAGACTTAGACTAACTAACTTAATTAATTAAGTTAACTTAACTAATTAACTAACTAAACTAACTTAACATTAACTAATTTTTCAGAGACTATAGTAGGAACTAAGACATCTAGCCCATGTGCAGACTCATTCTTACCATAGTAGCTCTATGCGTTAAGAAACCACCTTCAAGAGTTATGCAATAACAAATGCTTTCTCAGGACTTTAAGTCTCTGACAGCAGACCTGAATATTTTTGTCCACAGGAAGATGTGTTTTCAATGAATTCCAAAATTCCAAGCTCTTAAACTAACTATAAAGATAAATACAACAATAAACTTCTTATCAGTAATGCATTTTGACCTGACTTTAAAGTATTCTCTGTTTTCATTCAGCTGGTAAGCTTTGGAGTCCATTGAAACATTAAGAAAGTTTTCAGTGGTCCCAGAGAGTGATCCTTGCCATCTTTCTTTTCCAAAGAAACCATATAACAAAAAAACCCTTACTTACCAAGGCAAGTAAAAAAACACACCATCCATATATCCTCTCTACTCCAGACAACTCTAGAAGATGAACGTTCATGAACATTACATAATGTATTTCTTTTTTTTTCCCTTTTTCTTTTTTTAATTCTGAATTCAACACTTGGCAACACAAGACATCACTAAATATGTTAATTCTGAGTCAGGAAGATGTCTATTACTGCTTTTATTGAAAATTTTGTTTCACATGGCTCAACAGCTGACACTATAAAAAAGACCTTCATGAATATCTTGTATATAGCAATTTTTTTGAGAATTGCAAGATTCAGTGGAGCTTGACATACACAAACAGGGAAGTTTAACTTCAGGAAGTTTTGACTATAAGACTACTATTCAAATATATTATCTCACAAATGGTGTAAAATTTGTTTTGTAATTAACAAAAATTGCAAAAATCCCCACTCACAGATATTCTGACATACAAAGTCATAATATTTGAAGTTAAAATCTGTGCAGCATCCTGGGATGCATCAAAAGAAGTGTGGCCAGCAGGTCGAGGGAGGTGATTCTGCCCCTCTATTCCACTCTTGTGAGAGCCCATCTGGAGTACTGTGTCCAGTTTTGGAGTCCTCAGCACAGGAAGGACATGGGCCTGTTGGAGTGAGTCCAGAAGAGGACCACAAACTGATCAGCGGGCTGGAGCACCTCTCCTATGAAGATAGGCTGTGAGAGTTGGGGTTGTTCAGACTGGAGGAGGCTCTGGGGAGACCTTCTAACAACCTTCCAGTACTTCAAGGGGGCCTACAGGAGAGAAAAGGAGGGACTTTTTATCAGGGAGTGTAGCAATAGGATAAGGGGTAACAGTTTTAAACTGAAAGAGGGTAGATTTAGATTAGATATCAGGAAGAAATTCTTTACTGTGAAGGTGGTGAGGCACTGGAACAGGTTGCCCAGGGAAGTTGCAGGTGCCCCTTCCCTGGAGGTGTTCAAGGCCAGGCTGGATGGGACTTTGAGCAGCCTGGTCTAGTGGGAGGTGTCCCTGCCCATGGGAGGGGGGTTGGAACTAGACGAATCTTTAAGGTCCCTTCCAATCCAAAGCATTCTATGATTCTATAATACACGTTATTCTTAAAATAAATAAGTAAATAAATAAATAAATCCACAACCAAACAACAACAACAAAACAAAACCACAAAACCCAGAAAACAACGACAAACCCAACCCTCCCAAAATCAGTAGTAGCTACTGCTTTTTAATCCACTGTCTGAACTAAAGTAGTAAATATTCCTGACTTTGATAGAGGTTTGTTTTTTTTTCCTCTGCATTAGCAATTTGTCTGGTACATCAGCATGAACTTTTCCCACCAGAAACAATTAAGCCTCTTAGTCTCTTTAGCAATACACTCCTACCGCTTTAATGAACGTTTGTTATGACTTTGATAGTAATTGATTGATATTAAAAGAAGAATACAAAGTGAATGTGTGTTGATTTATTTGTGTGTTTCTCATGATAATTTTATGAGTATTCATTTTATTTCAAACAAATAGTGACTTCAAGACCTTAAAAATCTTTGGTGTTAACTCCCTCAGGAAAAATTCTCAATAATAGAAGATAAAATTATTAAAGGTTTCAACTTACATTCTAACCTACCTACACATGGTTCCTATAGATATGGCCACAAAATGTTCATAGAGCTTCACTCAACAGTTTCATCCCAATTAGCATCCAAGCATTTCTTGTCTTGTTTCCCATCAATTGCACTGCTAACCTGTGCAAGGCAGAAAGTAAAGGCTCTCCACCTGCATGGATGAAAAAATTGATCAAACTTCAAGTAATCTCAAATGGATAAACTCAGAAGAAATGCCGACATCTAAACAGGAACAGATGCCTTTAACAGCTGAACAAAAAACTACATTGTTATACCCAAAATCTCATTATGACCAAAAAAACCCCCACACCTTACGCCAAGAGTTTAGCATTTGACTGATTAAGTTCTTCACAGGCTAACCAAAATGCAAAGAACAGTTATTATCTGTCCAGTGACAATGATGATAGCACAGCCCAAATTATCTAACTAGTAAAAAAAAAATCCTTAATAATGTAGTTAAATTCTTATACATAAACCTACTCATATCCACCCCTTTTATTACACTCATTTTTCCAATGCTTCTCTGGGCCCCCAGGCTGAATTTGGTGTTCCTGAAGAAAAGGCTACAATGAAATACCAGCATTCAGAGTTCTTGGCAGAGATGAGTGTGATATCGATAAGTTCGGGAGGCTTCTTCTTTCATCGGTCTTGGGTCCACCTGGTATTATTTTCTTATGGTTTTGAAACCATATTCAAAGCCTATTCAACCACTCCTTTTTTCTTATTGATCCATGTGTTAGTTACACAATGACTGCTTTATTAGACCTTTACTACATATGGTTAAACAATATGTTGCAAAACAGGCATTAACCTGTAGCAAAGTGTCTTTGAATAATCAGAGCTAAGTTGATCTCTTTTTGAAGACTAGGAATTTTTAGAGTTATAGCTGTTTCATTTATAACTCCTGTTTTCCGGTTATGACACTTATCTGAAAGATTTTTCAAATTCAGCAATTTTGGATAAAGGAGAGAGGAGGAATAATGGAGCAACTGGCCTTAGTAGTTAAGAGTGATAGTCCTTTAGAGAAGAGAATGTTTGGAATCCCTACTCAGCATCTATAATAACAGCAGTTCGAACCTGAGTCTGCATTTGCTTAATCAATGCCACAAGACCTGACCAATTTGAGAACATCGCCTCTCCATTCTCCTCCATAAAATACTGAGACAATCTTTTTTTTTTTATTTCAAATTTAATTCAAATTTGGAAGTGACAGAACAAATTACAGCTCATGAAAAGTACACCACAAGAACAAAATATGTTACTGTAAATTAAACATTAGAAATGTTTCCTCATTTAACTGCAAAAGTCAATGTATCACACCAACAGATGGGACTCCCAACACAGGGAAGAGTACTTCTAAAGTGGGTGGGTTTTTGCAGTGATACTGCAACTGCACATTACTTAACTGACTATAACATGCTAGGAGTGATGAAGCTTGGGAAATTTATAACTATTTATAGTCAGGTTCCACATCATATACCTGCACTGCTCCCTTCCCAGAATTGGGCTTCCATTGTTATAATGAAACACTTCTATTAAAGTTTTACAATGAAATTACTATCATTGATCACCCTGACATAAAAGCAGCAGTAAACCCACAGTTTTAGAAATTAGTATCACTATCTTCCCTTTTTTGAATAAGTATTGAAATAACTTTAGCATATAACTTATTTTCAGAATAACTACTTTATTTCTTTGATAATATTTCCTTTATGATGTCCTCTTTTTTGGGAGAAGTAGGTATTTCCTAACCTGTAAGAGCAGCGTTCCAACTTTAAGTATTAAAAAATAGGAGTGCAGTAGTAAATTCTGGTAAAAAATGAAAGGAAATATCAGTTCCTACTATAGATAATAACATAACTTTAAAATTACTGTATTTTAGCAATGGTCTAACATTACTTTGAAAACAGCGCTGTTTATTTTAGTGTTGAGTTAGTACTCAGTAACTTCACTAAGCTATAAGAGTGTAATCTGATGATAAAATAAATAATTCATATTTCTTTCTTTACTCATGTAAAATGGAACAACTTTTCTGCAGCACAAGATGCTCAGGTAGCTTTAAAAATAAGCCTGATTTAATATAGATTACATAGAAATGCAAAACATTCATAGCATGTTCCTTTTTGTGTGAAACCATTTGATATACACTTTGTTTACTACAGTGAATGTCCACAGTAAATGTGAACTGTACTGGGAACCCAGAAATTCAAATATCTGTATTACAAAACATAAAATGCACAGAAAATAGAGAATATTAAAGTGCTATTTAACCTGGTATAAAACCCCAATGAAAGCATCCAAATACACAATTTCTTAACTATTCTACCACACTAGAGTCACAATGATATGTTCAAGAATCTGGATTCTTCTGTATCTTTCTTTAGGTATTGTTACTCATTTTAGGCCAATGTTTTGAAATATTCACCATATTTACAGAGCATAAAGAAAAATCAGGACAGATTTCAGACACCATTTGTGAAAGCGTACTGTTTGGGCCTAGTATTAAAAGACCATATTAAGATATTTAAGAAATTGAATATGATTACATTGAAAGTCTAGTAGATGACATACAAGCATACGTCACTTGAAACTGACCTCAATCAACTTGAAATCAAAAAAAAAAAAAAAAAATTATTGCTAAATACTCCACATATGCATATGATTACTCTTCCTTCATTAAGAATATCATTTTAATACTTTTTAAAAGTTGAAAAAAACCAAAAAACATTAAAATTGCCCTCTTAAAAATGTTACATGAAACAACTTAGCCTGTACTCTGTAAAAGCAGAGGTAAGACTAAGAAATAAAATGACTAAGGACTATACTAATAGACACCCAAAAAAGATACTTGATCACTAGTTATTCAAAGACACTTAATTAGCAAAAATGCTGCTTTCAAGATAGCATAAATAATAAGTACACCACTACTGGTTATTGCACCACTTATTGCATTTCACTCGATAAATGAGGCTTATAAGAAAGATGGAGACTGACTTTTTGCCAAGGCCTGTAGTGATAGGACAAGGGGCAATGGTTTTAAACTGAAAGAGGGTAGATTTGATCAGACATAAGATATTTTACAATGTGGATGGTGAGACACTGGAGCAGGTTTCCCAGAGCATTGTGGATGCCCCATCCCTGGAAGTGTTCAAAGTCAGGTTGGATGGGGCTCTGAGCAACCTGATCTAGTGAAAGATGTTCCTGCCCAACATAGCAGGGGAGGTTGACTAGGTGATCTTTAAAGGTCCCTTCCAACCCAAATCATTCTGTGATTCTATGGTTCTATGAGTCTGTGATTCTATGGTTCTGTGATTCTATAGTTCTCCTTTGTAAGTTTTAGTTCTTTTTCAGAGTTTTTTTCCATGCTTGTTTAGACCAGTATTTCCAAAGGAATCCAATGATGTTGTATATGTTGAAATAAATTAATATTTTTAATCCATATTAATAATATGATTGTATTTCACCCTTTTAATAATAACAAGTAATAACCATTTTAAACTGTATGGTTAGATCCTTCCACAATCCTTGGGGGGGAAAAAAAAAAAAAAAGAAAATCTATTACTTCCTTTTTTAAAAAAAAAGTAATAGTAACAGGAAAGAAACATGGGAGATGGTAAAACTTAGTTGACAGGTTTTAGGATTTATGGAGATTACTGGATGACAGTTAGTTTAAGAAGATAGTATTATGCTATCTCCATTCAATAAATATAATTTCCTTAGATATAACAATGAAGAATTACAGCATCTTCAGCATCTTAACATTTTGTTTGAATTTTCACTGCATTTTTTAGAAATGTTATATATACCCTTTCTTTTTTTTTCTTCTTTTTTTTTTTTTTTTAACAAACGTAAAAATAGGTTATTGTTATTCTTTCTGCAATTTATGATTTGGGCTTCTTTTGCTTCATGAGGTAATTGGCCATTATTTAAAAAAAAAAAATCTAAAAATTGTGTTGCATTAATGAATTATCTCAAATTGATAACTCATACTTGAAACAAAAGAAACTGAAAGCAAAGTTTCTCACAGAAAAGCACTATTTTTTCCCCTTTAGCTTTTATCACTATTACTTGTTTAAATTCTTGTTGAAATTCTTGGGTTTATTACTATAAAAGAAAAGAACAGCCATGAAACAATTATTTTCAAAAGAAATTCCAAAATATAAGAAAATCTTTTTATTAAAAAATATCAATAATTACATAAATAGATGTTCTTAGATCTTTTAAGCTCACTTCTATGAAGCTGAAAGACTTAGCTCCTGGTCTTCAGTCTCCTATTTGGTGGGAGGGAGCACAGAAACCAATGTTATTGAATGAATATATATTAACAATCACAGAAGTACAGTCTCTCCTAGGAAAAGGAGAGACAAATACAGGAAAAGAAGAGAGGCAAAAATCAATGTATCAATCTATAGGACAAAGTTAAAATTATGTGCTAATTTAGAAGGAACATCAAAGGACACAAGGTTAATATGTCCATGGTGTTTTCTATGTTTTCATATTTTTTCATTAGTATCTTTCATAACTGTTCACTAGCTATATGAATTCTTACATTTACATCAAAGTATTGCAAGCATGTGTATTCACTACTGCATTTCTTTGTTGCTCACATCCATAGACGAGACACTTACGTTCATTTTCCCTATAGCACTTTTTCTTTATCTCCAGATATAGTGCAGAAATGTAAATCTCTGTAACAGTTCGGCACAAGACAGCAAATGATATGAAGAATGAGAGAGAAAACACAAACCCTAAGTTCTGTTGTTACTTCTTTAAGCGTCTTTGATGAATTACTAAGGCAAAGCAGATGACACTCCAAAATGCTATGCAGCTGAACACAGGCAGTCAGAATGCTGACCTGGGGTTCTGTAGCTGTGGAGAACAGATACTGTTGAGCTGCTGTATTATAAAGAAAAAATGCACTTACACAGGAATGAGTACATTCAGCTGAAGTCAAATGTGAATTTTTTGATAGAATAGTCTTTAGAAACAGTTTTTTTGGTGTAGATTCAAAGCTGTGTAAAACAGAATGAATCTACAGCAGGAAATTACACAGTTTTGGTTTTTTTTAAAAAAAGGAAAGAAAAGAGGGCATTATAGGAATTCCAAGATGTCCAACAGCAGGAAAACAGAAAACTCATCTCAGCCATTATGGCTCCAATGCAAGAACAAAAGACCTGTGTAGTGACCAATTTGCACTACAGTACTAGGCAGGGTATAAGTTTCCTAGACGATGCTGTCCTGAAAGCAGCTAAGTGCAGTACAACCAGATATTAAGAACTGCATTTAACAAACTCTTCTCCTGCCATAACTGCTCCTTCTTCCAAGATCTGCTCTGCCTCAACACTGTTCAGCCATCATTTCCCTTCCACCTTAAGCCTTAATCCAGGATTTATATTCCTGCTCCGGTTGGCCACTCACTTGAGAGCACGCCCCTGCTGCTGGACACCCCTCTAAAATACAAAAAGATCTCAAATACTTTCTGGACCTGCTAGCAGTCTTAAGGATAAATAAATAAATAAAATGTTTGTGATTTAAACTTAGCTTAATTTTATGGATAAGTGAATCTCGCAGAGCTATGGCGATCACCTCTTCCTATGTGTCACTGATAAAGATAAGCAATGAGACTAAATGGTAACACAGGTTGCAGTAATACCACGCATAAACTGGGTTATCTCTATTTCTAGTTACAGGACTGTACATTAAGAATAATTTAATTTAAATCAATGTAAACCCAATCCAGTTTCACACTCATTTCCAGTGCAAATTGGGAAAAAAATTGTTTATTATCTGATACCTGTTTCTATAAGGAAAGGTAACTGTAATTTTCCTATCTCATTTAATTGCCAAATGCTTTTCAAAAAGAAAAAAATACCCAAATACTATAGATATTCTCTTTTATCTTCTTTCTTTATTATCTGCTACCCACAAATGAAGAGTAAAGATTTAATAGGACACTTTCCCCTCTACTAGGGCAGGAAACATACTTATAAGGACATATTTTAATATTTAATTTCAACTGAAAGTAAACATCAGAATATAATGAAGTTACCTGGAAAAAATAATACCCCAACACCCACTTTATTGGCTCAGGGATACATTGCCTTGCCAACACAGAAACTGCATAGACTTCTGTGTCCATCCCTCTTCTTGCCTCAGACCAGTCCAACAAAAACTCAGTGGAGATAACCCAGAACATATAGAAAGGATGAACTGCCAAAGAATGCAACATGGAAACATGTTGGATATACCCCTATAACTAGGAAACATGTTGGATATAACCCCTTATAACTAAACTAGTGGCTTCTCAGACACTGACTGCTGAACTCTTTCTGCTACGCTTAGAATATACGCTCACAACTACCATGTCTCATCATTTTCCCTTCTGCTGATAGGAGACAACACATTTTCTGAATTCACGATAGTCTAGAAGGTGCACTCCAACAACTGATACGCGTCCTTCATCAGTCTATAAAATGATTTGTTATTATAAATTACCCCCATTCTTTCCTTACGTAGAAGCTTCGATCAGAAGTTTGCTGAAACAGACTGAATTTAATGCAAAAGAGCCTTGTGCAGTCAATGCTCTCTTTGTCTCATGTTGTTTGTACATGAGTACAGTTGAAGGAAGGACAGAGAATGTCACATAACAAACCTTAACACCATGAAACAAGTGAGTATTTCAGGAGGTAAAGGGATATGGGTAGGAGGAATGAAAAATGAGTTAACAGTAATCGTGACTCATATGCACAATGACTGGCCCTGAAGAGAAGGCAGAATTTCGATTTTTAGTTTTCCTGAGATAAGAAGGTGAAAAATCTACTTTATTAATGCATCCTTCTATCATACATGGACAAATGTGATGCAGGTGGCTTACACCACTGTCCACACAATTCAGAAGTGCTATCATATCTCTGTATTCTGTGCTTGTATTTCACTGCTAGCAGATAGGCATCTCGGAAGACTAGAGAAGATGCTAAGCTTTTCCCAAAAAGGGTACTTGCCACTAATATCTTTGTCACAAAATCTTTTAATTCAGTAGAATATACTTCAATACCTTAATTCAATACGCTATACAGTTCCAAATATCCCTAGCAAATCACTTCCAAATAAGATACTTTTAAAAAAGCATCACAGAATCACTGTAGTAAGGGAAAACTTACAGTCCCCAAAAGATTGGTAATCTTGTTCCATTTTGTATCTTATCAACTTTGCCGGGGACTTATGGGATGTTAAGCAAAAAAAAAAATAACAGTGAGAAAACAGTTATATTCTATATTCTTAAGCAAGAGAATAGGGGACAAATAAAAAAAAAAAAAAAACTAAAAAAAAATAGAAATCCTGCTAAGAACATTCTGTCTTTGGTAAAGAGAAATTTAATAAAGTATAATCTTACCTCACCATTGATCAAGGGATATAGTCTCTCTACAAAATAAAGTGCAGTAGATAAGATCCTCTCTCCAGCTACCTTACCACTTCAGGATTAAAAGAGAAAAATAAGTCTTTATTAAGTCTTATAACACTTTAATTTATAAGTACAAATTGTTTGCTTTACTTCTTGAAAAGGAAGCGTAGTACCAACTGATCAGAACATCATCAGAAATGTATCATTCGCATATAGTATACCTCATCACTTTGAATGTATTTTCTTTTAGAATTTAAACTGCACGTTAAAGAATACTGAATATGATTGCTTAGAAGTTGCAGATCTTTACAGAGAGCCCACTTCCCACTTTCTGGTAAGATTTACTGAGAACACACATGCTTCGAACACTAAGCATGTCAGACTGGCTGAGTTTCTTCCTAAATAATTACTGAAACAGTGCTGGGATTTTACTGAATCACCAGTTACACGTAAAACTCCAGAGAATGTTAAAACATGGGTATTATTGAAGAAAGTAATAGTTGAATATCAAGTTGTCATCCCTCCTAGAATTACAGGTTTTGTAACTAGAAACTACAACTACTATAAAGTTCTGGAAATGGAACAATATTTTCTGTAGACATAGCACTAGTGTGCTGGCCACCTGATATCTCTTTCCTCATAATGAAAATCAAGGGCTTCTGTACACTTTAACTTCTTTCAGGGAAAGAAATGAACTACATTTTAATTGTGTTCATGTTATGTATCATGGTTATGAGGCTGGGAACCTTTCTGAGATCTATAGGTAGCATCATAGTGCAAATAATATTCTGGTTTTGATTAGCCAAGAAAAGCCTCAGGAGCAGCACTTGTTGTTGTAAAGTGTATACTAAGCAAAGTTTCTAGGGTGAGTTAATATCTTCTTTTCAGACGCTAAGTAGAACTAGAAAAATATGCTAATTTAAATGCATACAGTATTTCAAACTGAAAAATAAACAGCAACTTTCAGACCGTAAAAGCGCCATTATGGTTATCATTAGATTTTGACCATTTTAATGCATAGCACGTGTTTTGTAAGTGGCCATTTCTTTTTGAGGTTAAGAATTTCCAGGAAAAGATTCTATTGGCAAATAGTTCCAATACTAAAAATCATGGTTTAGACAAGTTTTTTCTTGCAGACTGAAAGTTCCCTTAGCATTGTGCTAAAGAAAAATTGCTACATGATGACACTGTGATTTTTATTCTAAGCCATATTCTACTCTGCAGCTGTATATATATTCTGAAGTGATAGTCCCAAAGGTGTTCACTGGACTAAGAAGAAGAGAGATGTGTATAAGAAATCTTTGTACAGGCAATGTTGTATTTTATTTCATTTTATTTTATAAAACAAAGAACAAAGACTAGAATTTAAATCTGGAAGTTAAATTACAGGAAAATGATGAGGAATATTCTATTATGAATGCAGTTCTAACCTCAGCATCTGGAAGTCTACCGTAATGCACAAAGCTATAAGAAAAGCACAGTTCTTTGGCAAGATACTAACTATACGTATACTTTTTAAAGCTGGGCACATCGATACTTATCATACTGAAATGAATGGATAAGAGGTTTTAATGGTATTTGTGGTATATTAGTTATTTTCCAAAATGTTTTTACATTGAGAAAAACTACATAAGTGATAAAATTAATTTTACCCTAGGTATGAAGGGTAAGTATTCTAGAGAGTTTTGTATCTACGAGAATTAGATTAAGGAAGTACCTTTTTGGGGGTGGCACAACTACATAATGTTAGGTTAGGAATTCTATTCAATAGAAATTATATCAGCAATATGATGAGCAGCATCACTGAAAGAAACTCTATTTGGAAAACCATATCACATCCATGCATTTCTATGAATACTGCCCTGGAGTGCATCCTATATCATCATAATGGTGAAACTGTAGCTCCAGAGGTACCAATACATCACTGCGATGGTGTCAGTTTCGCTTTGGAGGCGGTTCTGCCAAGTGTTCTTGCCCTTTACCTCCTATACAGCTCACGTTTTCTCTTGCCTAGCTCCAATAATAGCAAAATTTAAATTCACTTGGGGAGTTTCTCCTTTATGCATATGGACATGTAGTTATAACACTGATTAATCAATGGTATTGTAAACAATATTTATCAGAAGCACACATTAAAAAAATATGTGAAATATGTTCAACTTCATAGCTAAGCATTAATTATTGTAATAGATTTTGAGACCTTGCTAGGTCACGTGGAGAAAAGTTATTAAATCTTTCCTAGCTTATCTTGGAGTTATCAAAAGAATGACATTAATTATTAACAAGATTTATTAAAGAAAACTGTGGAGAAGTGCAAGTAGTGATTAATATTGCTGCTTAGATGGCAAAACTAAACTACTGAAATTTCATACAAAAAAAAGCACTACAGTACCACATCAGCATGGTTTCCCATACTTGCTAGGCTATGACATACTTGTAAAGCAGTGGAATAAAGTATCAAGACTCAACAGGCAGAGACTATTCTTATTCCTAAATCAAATGTCATCTATCTTTCTTACAAATTAAGCAAATGATGCCTGCACATCTAGCTTAACTGCTGAGAACTGAAGAACTTAAAAGAAACTAAAATACAAACTTCTGAAGATGAATTATACCGCGCAGTACTTTCAAGACTGAACAAAGGAAATTTATGTCTACTGAAATTGTCTATCTGAAGAGGAAGTGTAGTAAGGCCTCGTACTTATGAAATCATAATAGATAGATAATGTGTAAGAAATATTCTAGAAGCCAAGAGAAAGGGCACTTCTTCCTGTAATCAGACAAAGCTATGGGTACCCCAGCTTGAAGCACAAGTCCCAAACACATCTGTGTGGGGTGGTTCCAGAACAGCGACAACTGTGAAGGCTGCAACACATTTTATAAAGACAGTGGGGTGGTTGTAGAAATGAAGCAGGTGGCCATACAGGATGAGCTATTTATAGTTGTACAGGCCTCTTCTCACACCAGAGGTGTCCACACCAAGGAAACCATCCACATTCCATTAATAAGAATTCCTGAAAATGCTTCTTTACAGTTGCAAGTAATGCCTTGGTGTATGCTTCATTTCTATCACCTATGTATACTCTAAATAATAAGTGGACCATAAGAAGCCAATTAAAGATGTTGCTTGCATGTTATCAGTATTCTGATGTACTTCAGTCCATGTTGTCCCTTTTACTTGTCTAAGTTTGTTAAAGAAACAGATTGGAAACCTGGGGAGTTCTGAAAGAGGAAAGCCAAGGTCCTCTCTTCTCATCCACAGAGGAGTTTATGAGATTCAAGAGCACTTATCCTGTCTCACTAGAGATTTCAGTCTTAATAAGAAACATTTGAACTCTATCCTATCCATTTCTACTGAAAGCTTTCCACTAAATAAATAAATAGGGGAGAGTACCTTACCTAATTCCAACACAAGGGCTTCAGAGAAAGAGTTTAATATAAGTTAATATATAAGTTTAATGTAAGTTAAGAGAGAGAATAATTTTCCAAATTTGAAAATTAAAAATAGTCGTGTCATTTTTGCATTTTCCTTTCTAAAATTGGTAACTGGGTATCTAAACAAAATCCAAGTCTGAAAATCCCTAATAGTTAACAAATCATGCTTTGCATTGTATATCTGATGAAAGGAGATAAAAAAAAATAAGTTAAAACCAAGTAGAGATGTTTTCAGAGCCTTTGTGTTGTCCTGACCCCTATTCTGTTCAAGTCCATTGGAATTTCATTTTACATTTATTGGGAAGAGAGCGAATGCAATAGTGAACAATCTAGAAAACTTAAGATAATGAAACATAACTAAGTATTTAAAGCTACAGAAAGTAAAATTATTTTTCTATCAAACTTTTCTTCAATAACCAAACCTTTCTCTGAGTGTAAAGTGAATAGTATAACAAGGAAAAGCGTCAGGGGTCAGTGATTACTGCATCTTTTACACATTTCTTGACATTCATGAAAAATGCAAAAGCAGGTACTTTCTTATCCTAACACCGTAAATCAGAAGTCATTACTCCATTGAAGTAAATGAAGCTATTTGAAAATAAACCCCATGTAATTGTCTTATTTAATGGAGAATTGGCACTTATTAAAAATTACATAATAAGAAGCAGCCACTCATCAAGGAAAGAATCAAGCTAAAAGATTAGGTTGTATTTGTCTGTTAGCTTTTTATTTTTCTTCTTCACACAGGACGGCAATCAAGTATTGGAACAGGTAGCCTGGAGAAGCTGTGTAGTCTCCATCTTTGGAGGTTTTCAAGATACAACTGGATAAAGCCTTGAGCATTCTGATCTGATCTCACAGTTGACCTGCCTTGAGTAGGAGGTAGGACACAGAACCTCCTGTGATCCCTTTCGGTTGTACTATCCTATGATCCTCTGATACTAAAATTTCCTGAAGTATCCAGAATCGGTAGAAAGGTGGGCAGAGACCATTTTTGTTGCATGTTTCTATATAAGCTTTATAAAATTCAGGATCCTAAGCAAATATAAATAAGCAGACAGAGAAGAAGGAAAGGAGAATGACTGAGCACTTAATCACTATTCCCAAAATCATGGTATATCTTGAGAAGCATGTTAGGAAATCAATTGCTTTGCTTTATATTTATGTAAATAAGTTTAGAATCTGCAGGAACAAATTGTTCCCTATTGGAAAGCAAAGAAAAAACACATTGTTAAAACACACGTGGATCTCCGACAGTCAATGAACATACTCCCGCATAAAATGGAGTGTTTGTTAAAGAAGATTATGTGTTAAGTTTAGTTAGAATAATTCACAGTACATGTTCAACTGACTATTATATCACTTTCTCTAAACTTCAAATTCCAGTGTAGTTAGAAGGTAATTCAGTATTCACTTTGCTTAGCACAGACTAATCTCAAACAGTACAGATTTTCAAATGACATTCTGGAAGTGCACTTGACAAATTGGAAAGGAAAAAAATTAAGCAAGAAGAGGAAAAGCAAAAAAAAAAAAAAAGAGCAAAGTATGACTATCTCAACTTGAAAGAAAAAGACCCTCTCTGTCTCATTTTCCCCAATTTAACCACAAGTTTTTAAGATGTCTAAGAATCCATAAAAGAGTTTGGCTGTTTTTCTCTCTCCATGGTTATTTTTAACTACCGGATACTGAAAAATAACTATTTTCTACTGTATTGTATGGGGTTTTTTCAATTAAATTAAATTTTAGTAAGCTTCCTCTAACTGCTTTAAATTAATAAATGCAAGTTTGGAATTAGGAGTGGCTATAGTCCAGAAATAGATTAAGTGTTATATGACCCCTAAATATTAATGAAAGCAATATTCTTATTATGGAATATTTGTCTTAGGGAAGGCGATTCATAAGAAGTAGGAGAGACTTCAGGAAGTGAGAGATCTGGGGTTTGATTAACATTATTACAACCCTATGGTACCATTTTTTATCATTAATCTTTGCAATAACTTCATGCTATTAGAAACAAACACTTCTGCTACCATAAAATAGCATTTGTTTTACCATGCACACCTACACTGCAGATGTTTTTCATGACATTAATGCAATTTCAAGACATAAACAGTGAAATATATGACTTCAATACAATAAGGCTGCAATTGTAAATATATGCCTCTTCTCCCCATATTCAGTTTTTTAGCAATATTTTTTCCTTGTTCTGACAAAAACATAATTTCAAAATTTCAGTTCAACGAACTCAACACAAATTGTGATATTTTATTTACCTACAGAAAAAACTTTAATTCTTAACAGAAAAAAAACCAATTCTTAACAGAATTCTACTGATCCCCTAAATAGATCTTATTTTCTACAAATTTGGCTCAATTATACCTATGCAACATAGAGAAATGAATATAATTCCACAGATTCCAATGAATACATAGTTGGTACATCCACATAGCGGATGTATCATAGGTTCTTTTTAGGTTTAAGCTATACATTTTGTAAACATAAAAATTATGAATCAGTTGTACAAAATTCAGTTTTAAAATAGAACTGAAGGTTTAGGCTGAATAGAAAAGATATACAATTTGTTTGACCACATAAAATAATCAACGCAAGAGAAAAAGGAAGAGGGAAAAAAAAAAAGTAAAACTTCAGTCATTGAAAGCATAGCACAGCAAGCAAGGCAATATCTGGGAAAGACGTTTGAAAGCTCAGAAATGCAAGTGTGTTTGAGTTTTGCATTTGGATTATTGCATTTGCATATGGAACAATATAATGCTTTGAAATATAATTTTCCACAGGTACGTCACAAAAAAACCCCAAATCCTTGAATCTTGAGGTTGAAATGATCTACCCTTTAATCACAAATTTCCCTTGAGATAAGAGACTGTGACGATTTTTTGACTCAACAGGCAACATAAGGGTCAAAGAATTTCTCACAGTTCTGGTTTCCCATAAAAGGCCTATAAAAATGATGTCACGTAGGAGGAATAAGACACAGCCCGGTCTTTTTATATTTCTAGATACGTGCACATCATGCATTCAGTGCATAGTACAAGATGTGGTATGCTATGACAGGACAAAAAAAGAGCGCTCTTATTGTACTTTTAGTTTAGATTAACTGTTACATTCATTGCATGTGGTGATTCATAAAACCTCTGACTTACCTTCCTTCTGTAGTTCTTCAAAGAAATGTAAATCTCATGTTTTGTTTTGTTTTGTGGTATTTTTTTTTTCTTTCTTTTTAGTATCCCATGAAAATGGTGAGCTTGGAATTAGTAAGAAAAAGAAAATGATTCTTAAAATGGACAAAAGAATTTGGTTCCTTTAAAAATGTAATATAATAGGATGAATCATAGAATGAGCAAATAGATTTGTTTCCTTAATAGTTGTCTTCAGCTAATCAAAACTTTAAATGCCTGTACATCTTTTACACAACACAGAGCAAAACCCACTCTGTTACACAGTAAATATACATGAGTTCCACTAATGTCAATATTTCTATATAATAAAGTGAAAATACCTCCAAACTACCAAAAAAATCCCATTCAGCATCAAAGACTGGAATAAATCGTCATCTTTCTTCTTCTTAATCTGAGCAAACACACATGATTTTATTTTATTTTCATCAAGCAAATTTCATTGGAAAATTTCTTGAATTAGTTTCAGTCCTGGGTGTTTCTCAGATGCCAAAGAAATTAGTTATAATCCTTTGAAATCTATCAACAAATGTTTAGCAGAAACTGTAACAGTTTCTTATCTCTAGTTCAGGAGAGACATTAGATGTCACTAAAATAACTCTAATTTAACAACAGATGTCTTAATAGCATGACTTTCCTGATATTGTCCATACATATTCTATGCTAATATGTAACTCAAATCAAAGGCCTTTCAGAGTTCCAGATTGTAGGGCCTTCACATCACAAGGAAGGCAAGGCCACAGGAAACATGTATCATTGAGAAGTAATACACTAAACAGAGTGTTAAATCTTCTGAAATTTCTAGTTAAGTCCCTCTAACTCTCACAACAGAATTGAAACTCGGTTTACATATTAAAATTTTTCCATAAGTTTAAACAAAAGAAAGGTTTCCTATTGATCTGATATTAAGACAAGACAAGGCTACCTAATATTTTGACATTCATTAATTGCTTAATTTCTGCTATACAAGAAGCTAAGTACAATACACCAGAGAAGTAAACATTTTTCTCTTACCTTCAAAATCTTCACAGAAGAATGCACTAGCATAAAAAGACTCAAAAGTCTCTCATCCATAACTTAAAGGACTTATGAGCAGGTGAGAAGATGAAGGAGAAAAAAGTTGGTGACTTTTAAAGCTTCTCAGTTTTACGTTTAGCTCAGCATCTTCAGATGTGCAATCTGAAGTAGAGCAGCCTCACAGATGGTGCAACTGTGTTCCTCCAATGCAGGTCCTTAACGCACAGCTGATTTCACACTGATATTGACTGTCTACACACCTGTGTAGACATCTGGTAATATATATTTCAAAATATATTTTAGAATGAGTCCTTGCCTTTAAAGCTAAATGAACTCCTTTCAGTGAGTCATTAATCATTGAAAAAATGCAATTTTGGATAAAGCAAATATGAGTTGAATTGATGAGTAGTTTTCACTGAAATGAAAACAGTAAAATTTCAAAAAATATCCAAACCATTTTTTTCTAACATTTTCATCACTCTTTGCTGCTGTTGATAATGAAGATTTAGAATTATAGAATCTAGAAAGAAACAGGGGAAAAAAATTGCGCTTTTTTTTCCTTAAGTAGAAATATCCCTTTCTGGAGGAATGATTATTTATCTAACCTAACCTGTGCAATACAGAACACAGTTAATGTAAAAAATTGGGAGCTAGTTTCTGCAACTTCTCATAACCATCTGGTGCAAGAGTTCCCTCAAGGGACAGGTACTCCAGGTTCTCACCCTTCCAGCAAAAAAAGAGTCTCAAAAAAGATTTTTCATCTGGCAACAGTGACCCAAACTCATAGCAATTGAATTAATGAGTTTCCATCCACTCTCTTTTGCAAATTTAGAGATGCTCCTCCAGCTCTTCATTTTTTTAGATGTATTTCAATAAAAAAATAAGAATTTATATATAATTCTTCATCTTTGTTAATCTCTGAATATAAAGCAGTATCTTAAGAGTTTATGGTCTTTTACTGTGCAAATACAAGGTATTGTAGTGAGAGCTGCGGCTGTAACATTTTTTTGGTCAGACATTAAATACAATTTACAGCAATTTCAATGAAAACTTTTTGATATCCCTGAACTGAAACATTTCTTTTCATGCAGTGATAGTGAGGTACTTAGATTTTACATAACATGAAAAGCAGTCAGGAAACTCAGCAGGTCACTACACAAGATATCTAAAATTTTAGGCTCTTCTTAGGCCAGGAACCAGCACCCCCTTGCTACTGATCATCTCCCTCTAAGGACTGCAGTCATGGCTTCACTGAGGTATAATTTGTCCATAAACCATCCCTTAGACAGGAGTGATAAAATGAAGCACCTCAGCTGTAACTCTTATTTTTAATTCCTAAATTAATGAAAATTTAGGGATAACAAGTTGGAGTTTGATTAATAGTTTTCTTATTTAATGCATTCTGTCTTTCTAATAACTGCAACAATAAAATTTTGATTCCTTCTGAAGTTCAGAAATTTTCTTTAGAAGACTAGAATTAGAAAATTAAAATATGTAAATAATAAATGGAAAACAATACTTAAAAAAAAAAAGGAGAACAAATCTGGCAAAATAGGTCACTTATTTTTAAAAATATTGTGAAAATGGTATGGGGGAGGGGTGGTGTTGTTAATCTAAGATATTTGTCTTGTATCACACAGGCCTTATTTTATATATTCCAGAACAGCTCTGTTGCCCAGAGAAAAGGCACTATTCAGGACATCTTGTGACAAGAAACATACAACTCACAACAACATAATGTGGTTAGGAATTTTGCTCAGACCAGAATACTTTGGGCTTTAAATGTTACCCTCGAGACCTTACTTAACTCTAGCTACCCAAGAGAAAAAATTCTCTTGAGATATGCAAAATAACTGAGGGTTACTTAACAAACCAGAATACAAACAGTGTATTAGAAAAAGAAATTTTAAAGACCTGTAGCTTGTTACATTGTAGGTTATAGTGATTATGGGTTGCCATCATTCAAGCAGTCCCCAAACACAACAGAGCAATTTGAGTTAGGAGAGTAAGGGCACTGAAAACTTTTAAGCTTAATACCTTTACAGGCTTGATATTGCCTAGCATAGTTATATTCCACAACTGTACAAAAAAGTTTCTATCATGAACTAGTTATTCCACTGAGGTAATAAAATGGGCTTCACTTGAAGATGTCCTTTAGGCAAAAGGATGAAGAAATGCATCGTCCTTTAAGCATCGTCCTCTGCTCACTCTCTCTCCTATTACTTGGTGAACTGTGATCAATAAACTACCTCAAGACTGACGATGGAAATTAGGATTTCTTGTGCATTGCAGGATCTGCATGATGGTGATCTTCACTAAGGTATTCCAGTGAATGCTCTCAGATTGGCTACTGCTCTCAGGTCTTCATCTGGTAAAAGACATCCCATTAGATGTTCACTGATCATTGTAAGCCTTGGTATATAATACTGCACGGCACTCATTTTCTAATGCTAGCACTATTCCAGAACATTTTGTTGATTAATACTTGTTCTTGGCACACAGTTCCATGTGTTCCTGATTAATGTAATCTAAGGTTGCTCCACTCTTTTTTTTACATTACTAATTAATCATCAAAGAAAAACTTTGCACTCCCACAATATGCTCTCCCAGCTATGACATAAACTTGGCAGCTTGCTCTATGTTTTTAATGCACTTGGAACAATCATTCATTGAATATCAGATAAAACACTTTAACTGTCCTAATTGCAAGCTATTTTTCCTTTCCAGTGTCTCATGTACTATTTCTTAGTCATTAACTGCAGCATTAATATATTTTCATATCTTATTTCATAATCTTTGCTCCTGTTGGTGCTGTAGCAGTCTTGACAAAATTTCAGAAATGTTAATAGCAGATCAGACATTTTAATAGACACATTGGGCAAGCTCAAATAAATGCATTAAGTTTCCAAGCAGAGATTAGGTAGAATTGAGGTCCTTCAACTAATTACTTCAGTATCAAAAGCTCCTGCTTAGCTGCTTTGTATAATACAGGATGTATCTAAGTAGCTGGATGCCTCCCTGCTTGAAATTATTGCTCCCTAGAGTTTTAACTGTGTACTGACTCAGAAGTACTCCAGGCTGAGCAGCCTGGTGATTATCTCCTTTCTAAACTTCACTGGATCCAGAGGAACCCAGGCATTTCTCAGAACATGCTCAAAACACACATACACTCACATACAAGTGTAGAAAATTAAATCTCTTATAAAATATAATTATGACTGCTGTCTATTCTGAAATGATGGGAGAGAGAGCAGCTGCCATTCATCTTTCTGAAGCGGCAGCCTAGTGATTGTAAGACTTTCACATGAAATACCACAGTGATTTCCAAACGTTCCTACACCTATATTTCCAAAACATGCATTTTCCAAACAACTGGGAGTAAGGAAACATTAAGAGAAAAGCACTCTGCAAGGATAATGCTCTCATGAAGCCTAGGTGTAATGAAGGAGAGGGAGATAAGAAAGACTACTCACTTCCCTGAGCTATTTCTGCATGCCATCCAGATTCTGTTCAGTTTAACTGGAGAATTAATCCTATAAACTGTGAACAATGAATGTCTGAAACACCAGAATAAAGAGTCAATGGATTCTACCAACCTATTCTTGCCCTGTAAAGCTTGACTACTTTTCTGCAAAACTCAGACAGAAAAGCATACTGCCAGGCCAGCATAGTTTAAAGCCTTTGAGATTGGGGCTTGCATCTTGTTTGGCAAAATACGTGGATTTTAACTCCCTTATGCTGAATTAAACTCTTCTGCCTGCAGAGGGTTCGTACCAGTAGGCCATTACATAAAAACTAATGCATTTATTGCCTGTTTTAAAAGAAAAGGTTCCTGCTTTGAAATGCACTTCTCAGGAGAGGCTTCTGGGGTCCCAGTGTCAAAGATATAGAGCCCTCTAGCACGTGACCATGCTCTCGAGAGAAGTGGTGTTTCAACATAGTATGGCAGACAGCAACTCTTGTTTGTGGGATTTTTAGAACGCAGAGAAAAAGTAGCAAACAGTAGTTTGTGATTAACAATAGAAGAAATCTACTAGAGGAACGGAAAGCATCACACTTTTTTACTTCCATCACATAAACTGCATCGGGAATCATCACATTTACATATAAAGTAACGGTACAGTAATACTCTATATACTTAATGTAGAAGATCACAGGAGTGCACTGTTTGGCTGCAGGCACATGCGACAGACCACTGAGCAGGCAATGACTGATGTTAAACTGACACTTAGGACATAGAAAACAATTGAAAATGCCAGGTAACAGTCGCAGACAGCGCTGCAAAGGACATCGGTATCTGATGGGTATGCCAGGGCAGTTTCATGGGAAAGGGCTGAGGCTTACAGACCCCTGGAGGGAGCACTGGGGCCCCTCAGGGAGTATAATCACCCAAAGCCAGCAGCAATGGGGTAACTGTGCCGGTAATGCCATGCACTGCCAAGGTCACACAGGGAGCAGTGTCGGAAAAATCACATTTGGGTACAGACGTAGTAAAGCTGGGATCAAAGGGGGAAGAGTAAATGGGAGCAGGTTGTATGCTCATGGGAAAGAGAGGGACAGGTACAAGTGTGGCAAACAAAAAGGATAAGGAACCAGAAAGGGGATGATGAGGCAGGCAAACGATGTAATCATTTGCTGGATGTTGGGATAACTGATGCTCTTGATCACTGCAGCCTGAACAGGACAAGAAACAAAACCAGTTGTCTTGATCATACCTCACGAGTCAAACCCACCCTTCATTCAGGAGGATGGGGCAAGGGAGGTGCTCGAGACAAGTACAGAGATGACAGACCAAACATCCAGGTATCACCATGCCTGCAGTTGCCCCAGGTCCGATGACATCGTCATCTTCCTGACCCCTTCATAACATGTGTTTAGAAATTGCGCAAAAGCAAGTGGCAAGCTGCATCCTGGTCTTGTCAATGAACTCATCACCAGGAGGATACTGAAACCCTCCCAACTCATATGCTATCAGCCTGTCAGCAGCACCCTGCAGCTAGGTTGATCAGTGTTAATTGAATTAACCTTTTGTAGGCATGGAAGCAAAAAAGCATGAATTAAATCTATGACAGGATTTAATTTAGCCATCATGAGTAGTTAGGTGATTGTTGACTTAGTCTTTCAAAACTATGACTAATATCAATTTCATAAGCACCACTGAAACAATATCAAAACTTTTGTATAATAGAAAGGTGAAATATTTCAGATAGAAGGGAAGCCAAGCACTGTAAATATTATGATGAAATAGAAATCTAACAGTCATTGAATTGTCTACTGTGAAAAGCTACCTTTTTACACTCCTGAAACTTTTTCAAGGATAATGAATGGACAATGTCAATTTCCACAGCGATCTGTGTTCAAATTGCTCTTTATCCTTCTTTTGAAAGGTATCTTACAAGATCGACACCTTTTCTTCACGAGAAGCTCTAGGTCTATTATTGCAGAAAACTTCACTGATATCAGAAAACACTTATTGAAAATTAACTGTAAAGCCATTAGACGGCGCGATTACAGGTGGTCCCACAAGTGCAGTTTCACATTGGGGAAAACAAACAAAACAAACCCCCAATGCACACAGTCACTATTTGCTGGAATCTCCCCGAAATAATTTTCTGGGAGCATAATCTTATAATTTCTTCAGAATAAAAGATGCATTTTTTGGGTTCTTTTTTGTTTCTTCCCTTTAATTTTAGCTATCTTAGTCATTATTCTTCTTTTGAAAAGTTTTCTTAATAGTGAAATATTAAGAGGCTTACACTACTATTAACTATTTTAACAATGGTATTTAGCACCTTTTAATGAATCAGACTGTGGTTTCAGTTCTATTCATATTTTTAAATACTTTTTGGAATTTCTATGCTGGAATCTGTCAGTTCAAGAAATAAACCACATACGGAATTTAGTTAAGTGAGAGAGCCAAACCCCTCAGAGAGAGCTGGGTTCCACTCATGTTATGTAGGTACTTTTTTGCTAGTGAACTTTCAGAACCAAAGTTACTCTGACCTGATTTTATGAACACTGATAACAGATACTGTTTTTCTATTTCAATGTGTTAGCTCAAATTTAGTTTACACATATATCACCACATTAATTTAATTATCCATCACAGAACATAGAAAGAGTAAATTAAGGTCTTTGCTATAATATTTGCAGGAAGTCTACATGCTTGAAGTGAACATAATTTAAGCAAATTTAACTGTCTATTTGCACTACAGTAGGGTGACTATTTGCTCAGATGATTTTAAAATATATATTTTTTGGTATAAGCTTACATTGGATATTGCATTTTCCGTGCTAAATACAGTACAAAGTAGAAAAATAAAAGTAGTAATTCAACAATATAAAATTTCAAAAATTTTTAATATAACATTTTATTGCAAAGAGAAACACTTAACTGCATGTAAGAATATACATTTGTAAAAGACCATTGCTGTTGCAAGAATGAAATAGCACCAAATGTATAAAGTCTTAAGAAAGGTATTTGCAAGCATGTTTACATGTTTGTTGAATCTCCTCTCACATTCATGAAGGATTAAAACCACATGTGTGTAACACAAAAAGGATCACATGTATATATTCATCTATTGTTTCAAAATAGGAGCTACTTAGGAACAGATTCTAATTGTGGATCTGGTTGTGGTATATTGCAGTTTTTAATCAGATTGCAAAAATAGTAAGTAGTGTATGAAGAATAAAAAGAAAGCTATGTCCAGAAATTATAACCTAACAATCACTTTCAACATGTCAAATATATTTCTGTAGCATGTATGATGTCTGAATAACCCAATGAAATGAAATACAATGCAACAACAAAGCCCAAGATCTTAAAACAGGACTGAATTCAGCACTTGCTGTGAAAGCCTTACTGCTAGCTGTTTTAGCCTTCCTTCCCTGAGTTTAAATCTGCTATGTGGATGATGGATAATAAGTTGCTAGTGAAAATTTACTTTTACGTGATAAATGTGGAAAGAGCCCTGGGGGATGGGACGTATTATGGGATGCTGGGAAGAGCGTTTTGGGATTATGCGAGACTTGTTATGGGATGCTTAAAGGAGGAAACAAAGGTGGGGAAAGGGAAGGATTAAGGTGCTTTGAGGAGGAATAAACATGGTAAAATAGAGGGAAAGGGGGATAAAACAGGCCGGTTGCACAGAAACAGGTCAGCCCACTTGTCTGGCTGTGCTGCAATCTGTCTTGCCTTCTTATTAAACTCCATTTCTATCTGGTTGCAGGCTCTCTGTTTTCCACAGGTGTATGTTTAGGGTCTGAGTGCAGCCACAGGAGTCAGACCATGGGTCAGAGCCTGCGTGTCCATGGTGCAGCAGTTGGAGAGACCAGACTGTGTACGGAGTGTGTCGTGCAGGTACTTCACTTGTGAGCATCACACCAGACAAGTCAGGGAGTCAAATAAGAGGTTTGGGAGCCGGACATCAGAGAGGCCGTAGGTCTCTGAAGAGCCCAGAGGATGTGAAAGTTGGCTTCTGGAGGGACTACGGTGCAAGCAGATTACTAGAAAAGCCAGGATTCTGACAGTCAGCTCTTGGTGGGTCCATAGGTCTGCACCAACTACTGGAAAGACCCACTTATATGTCTATGCATGAGACAACTGGGGAGATGTTGTGAATCCTGATTTAGGAACCTGCTGGGTATACCAATTTGTTGTGAATGGGCGATTTAGATTGCTTAAAGAACCACTGTCAAAAGGTATTAGCAAAAGTGGTTTTAATATGATGTTGTACAAGTGCACCTTAACAAAGTTTGATGGCAAGGTTCACTCTATTACCAAATCATTTGAACAATGGTTCGAAATTACCAAGACACAAATCAAAGTTACCAAGTCACAAATCAAAGTTACCATACTATAAGGTTATGCGTGACGTTGGTTGCTTACCAGATATCTGCTGCTGGTAAAAGGTCTCTCTGCCTAGAGGAGCAACCCTGAGAGATGTCACAGCTCAAGGGGAGATCTCTGCCATGTAGCCATATCACGTAGCAGGGAGAGCTCAAAGAAGGCTCACTTAGACTGTCATATTTATGGGATAAAGTTGTTGGCTTATAGTCAAATTACATGCAATAGAAAAGGTATGCATGAGACTCCTTGTACCCACAACTAACTTTGTTCCTTAGAAAAGCCATCCACTACTCATGTGTTAATCTCATCATCGGTGTTCCAATCTCATATGCACTGATGCTCACCATGTCACTCTGCTCCTTTGTGGGTATTCAGATTGAAACTAGAGGAGTTCATAGCCCGGCTATGGCTCAGGCCTTCATCTCCTTTGGATCCTGTCCCAAACTACTGCTAGTTTGGTTACAGGGTCAAGCGCATCCATCTTAGGAGACCTGGCAGATCCCAGGGCCAGCTGCTGGGCAAAAGTCTAAGGCCAGCTACTGGACGAAACCATATTATCTATACAAATATATATTTTTCATTACTGATTTTAATCACGATCAGCCAGAGAAGAGAACAGGATCAGGCCATTCTTGCTGCTTTCATTTTGCCTGTGTTGATCTCTGTGGCCACCCATCTGCATACATTTATCTGCATTGTGTGTCTGTGTGCATGTGTGCCTAGGGGAAACATGTGCTTGTCCTCACTACCGGCTGGACCTGGAGACATGGAGCTGCAGCAGCCTCCCCTCTGATGGAATACCGTGTTTGGCAACTCCTAACAGTCCCTACTCACAAGACTACCACACTTTTCCCTATTTTGTATTCAAAGTCAAGATTTACAGGACTTAACATTTATTTGGATAGAAAAGAGAAGTATTTTGAAGAGCTAGAAATAGACACTACTGACTTTTTAAGGGACAAACAACTATTATGTGGACAGCTTAGGACAAAGCCTATGTCATAGATACAAAGGGGAGTGCAAAGTAAAATGGAAAAAAATGCATTGAGAGCTTTGCAGAAGTTGAAATGCAATAGAAAAAGAAAGTACTAGATTTTACTAAGCAGTAAAATTCAAATACTGAAGTAGGATAGTCTTAATTACAAAAAGAAGCTGACAAGCTAAGGGTAAGGAGTGAACAGAAGAGCTGGGAAATGACTGTGATATGGCAGTGAGAGAAGAAAGGAGGAAGGCATGACAATAAAGTGAGCTATTGTCACAGAATCACAGAATGGCAGGGGTTGGAAGGGACCGCTGGAGATCATCTAGTCCAACCCCCCTGACAGAGCAGGGTCACCTTAGAGCAGGTTTCACAGAAACGCGTCCAGGTGGGTTTTGAATGTCTCCAGAGACGGAGACTCCACCACCTCTCTGGGCAGCCTGTGCCAGTGCTCTGCCACCCTCACAGGAAAGAAGGTCCTCCTTATGTTGAGATGAAACTTCCTAAGTTCAAGTTTGTGCCCGTCACCTCTTCTGTCACTGGGCACCACTGAAAAGAGCCTGGCCCCATCCTCCTGACACCCACCCTTTAAGTATTTATAAGTGTTGATAAGATCCCCCCTCAGTCATCTTTTTTCCAGACTGAAAAGACCCAAGTCCCTCAGCCTTTCTTCATAAGAGAGATGTTCTAGTCACCTAATCAGAAATGTGGCATTTTTATATAGCAATGGAATTCAAGTAATTAGCTAAGGAAGAATAAAATTAGGAGAGTATTAACCTGCATATCAGAATTTCTAATTAATGAAATAAAAGCATCATCTAAAGCAGAGGATTTTCACAGAGGTGAATTGCTTTCCTAACTCTCACATTAATAAATATAGGTAAAGTATTCATGATCACTTGGAAAAAAAAATAATCAAAAATCCTTCCAAGAATGTCTGTTGAAATGGTATCTTGTTTCAATATCCAAAGACTTCATTCTTTCAAACATCCACTAAACTCTGTGTCGGAATGCCTGAAGAGTATTCGTTGTTCAAACTCTTCTTTGATGTATTGTGGATTATCTGGCTTAACAACTTGTAACAAGACTAATTTAATATTAAAAGATCATTTACAAATATACTTAAAAGTACTGGTTATACTACCTGGTTAGTAATAAAAATATAATATCATCGGTTCTGAAAGACTGAACCACACAATTTCCATCTTAATTCTCCAAAGCCGCAGTTAAAATCTGCCAATTAGAGCAAGTAAACAATTGATCAATAGGCTGGACTACAAAACAATTAAAGAGAACATGGAAAATCACTAGCTGTTTCTAAGGAGATGTTAAAGATATGTCTTTATTTCAAGAAAATAATGGGGCCTAAGAAAACCTTGTATTTAATTACTAAACTAATTTTCATAGAAGACATTCATAATTTACAAAGCATAATTCCATACCCAAGAAGTATGGAAAGATCTAGGGGATTCTGGGACTTTCAAAGATGTTTAACGAACTTTTGTCAAAAAGGAGGAAAGTTTTTGTTGAGGCTGTAACTGGCAGAGTTGTGCTTGGAAATACATTGGCTCAAAATTCATTCTACTGGTTTTTGCATAGTCTGCTCTATTTCTAGAACACTGCTTGTGCCTGTTAATCAAACATCCAGAAAGAGACAGCAATTGCCAGTGATGGATGATGACTGAAAATACCTGATGACATCCCAAAGAAAAGAAGCAGCAACAAGAAACAGCCTGTAATATATTATTCTTCTGTTGGAAAACTTGGAGCCAATTATTACCCCTTTGGCAGATACTGCATCCAGCCTTTTTGTACTGGGTACCTTAGTATGAGATAGGACAACCAAGAGCTTTGTTGATGTAATGCTAATAATTGCACACTAATATGTTTCCTTGCAACTCTTGTATAACTCAGTGCTGGATTTCTCTTCAAGAAAAACGGGTTAGTATAGGTAAATGTATAACTCCTGAACCAATTTTACCATAAAACTGGAATGATAATGTACATAAGATACCAAGATACATCTAAAAGTCTCTGTTTCAAAAGGTTAGGAAGTTTATTAGATTGAACACAAAAATTTGTAAGATACTTTCAAATTATATAGAATTGATTGCTAAAAGAAGTAAAATCTGTGGCTCACCTTTATTTTTATAAACATTTAGTCTTTCCTAAAGTGCAAAATGATGCTTTTCACCAAGTAAATAAAAACAACAACAACATCAACAAAACAAAACACCATAAAGCACTAGTCATAAAGGACTAGCAGTGCCCCAGACTACAACATGCAGAGACAGTCACTATTTTTGGTCCTTAAAAGTGATGAAGAACACGCGAAATTATGTACAGTCTAGAAAGACTGATTAACTTTGAGGTCATACAGCTTTTAAAATTTTAAATGAGTTCTATTTTTTTTTTTCTATTTGTAGCACACACAGAATTCTAAAACTGCTTCTCTCTCTCATATTATGAGAGAGAGCTGGGGTTGCTCAGCCTGGAAAAAAGGAGGCTGAGGGGAGACCTTATCACTCTCTACAACTACCTGAAAGGAGGTTGTAGAGAAGTGGGGCTCAGTCTCTTCTCCCAAGTAACAGGCAATAAGACAAGAGGAAAAGGTCTCAAGTTGCACCAGGGGAGGTTTAAATTAGATATTAGGAAAAATTTTTACACTGAAAGGGTTATCAAGCATTGGAACAGGCTGCCCAGGGAAGTGGTTGAGTCACCATCCCTGGAGGTATTTAAAACACATGTCGATGTAGTACTCTTTTGATATGGTTTAGTGATGGTTTTGTCAGTGTTAGATTGGTGGTTGGACTAGATGATCTGAAAGGTCCCTTCCAACCTAGGCGATTCTATGATTCTATGATTCTTTATTATCCTTTTAGTATGGCATCTTCAGTGCAGCAGTAATAATTTACATAAACGAAAGTTTTGTACACATACTGAGAAAATGAAAAAGTACTTGACAGAGGGCTATATTTAATAAAGATTCTGTCCTTCATAATACCAAAGATTACCACAAAAGTTATCAAATTTAAAGGAAATTACTGTACAAGTGAAAGTTCACGTGCAATGTGTGTCTTACTGTGACGGCAGACTAAAATGGCAATAAAGAGAATGAACATCAGGAAACAATAGCACATTTCACTGTAAATGTCAAGTAGTGTTATTCTGAAAAATGTCGTAGCGATAATTAGATGAAAATGGCTCCAACTAGTATGTACTATGTGGTCACTTTCAGTGTATCAATCAAGGGAAGTTAATTTTATCACTGGTTGCTGCAAGAGCCTCTAAATATCTTAGAGAATAATGACTCTTCTAAAGGAAATTTATGCAGTAATAAAATAGCTGAATATTAAAATTTGATTTATAGGACCTAGACTAAAGTGTAATTTCTTTTGTATTAACTTCAAAATAAAAAAATATGTTTGTACTTGGGAACTCAAGGCTAGAAGGCTGCTGGGTCAGTGACTTGAGCTCCCTATTATTGCAGACAGACATATTGTATAAGCCTTTTTGTACATTTCTTAATCTTCATCATGGAAGGTGGTTGCATTTTTGTCCTTGACTACTCTGAATAAAAAGCTGTTCCAATACTTGACTGTTCTGATGGTTAGAAATTACTAATTAGCAGCATAAATTTATTCACGCTCACATTATACTTTTTTTCTTCCTTTGACTTCAGCCTTTAGCTTTGATAGGTCTCCTCTTCCCTGATGTTTCAGTGTCTAAACAAACAGTATTGATATTCCCTCTTCTCTTTCTTCCACCTAAGTAACCAAAGACCCTTTTTTTTTTTTTTTATAGGAGAGGTTCTAAATTTTTACTTTCATTTTAGCTATCCTTCCCTATATCTGCCAGTACACTTTGTGCAATATCCTAACAAGATTCAGCTCAGTCCTGTGCAATAACATTCTCATCTCTCCTGGAAATATCTTATGTGTTAAAATCTTAAATCTCATTTAGCTTTCCCTGGCTGCAGTCACACACTGGAGAGACTCATAGGCTCCTGTGGTAAGCAGGAGTGGTAAGCAACACACCCAGGTTTTAATGGCCTGTCTTCAGTTTATCAGCTGAAAGCTGGTCAGTACCCAGATAACTCTGAGAGAGTATGAAGACCAACAAAACAAACAAGTATATTCATTTTTAATGTGATATGGGCTGCTGAACCTGAATAAAATTGAAATATAAAGGTAGAAAAGCATAGATTTACCTATCCATAGTCAAAACCAAAAATATTGGGATATTATGTTGAAAACATATACAGTCAATCCGAGACTAGAATTTGAACCTTGGAGGAGTAATTCTGTATATCACTGTGAGAGGAATATATAGGTAATTTTAACTTTTTAAATAGAAGTTATCCCAAGAATACCTTTATCAGCAGTGCTTGCAACTGAAAGAAATGTAATAGTGCAGGCAGGATTTAAATCTGGGCCTGGGAGTAGACTGAGCATTATAAGAGTTAGTCACAGCATCAGCTTAGCCTTAGTGCAGTTTGGAACGCAATTTTATTCACTAAAGCTCCTCTGCAGTGCAGGAGGAAATAGCACTTTTCAGTAAGATCTACAAGACAGCAACACGGTTAAAGGCAATTGATAAAAGACATTGAGGATAGTGACTGGTCTTTGAGAAGACAAGAGATTTTCAAGGCTAAGTGCAATACTTCTATCCACAATCTAAAACTGCCTTGAAAGCAAGCTTTTACAACTCTCTTTTTTCTAAGCACCTGAGAAAAAATAATTTCTTTCCTTTGAAATACAACATGATAGATAATAGAACTATGCGGTTTATTTTTGGTGTTTTGGATAAATAATGGGTAGCCTGCTAAAAAAGGTTGAGGTAAGCTTATGAAAGGAGTTTTTTGCAATAGCTGAGCATGCTCAGTGCAGGAGGTTTGCTATCTACAGCATCTATGAAGACCAATAGATGATTCATTCTAAAGTCTTAGACACAGAAATGGGAAAAAATAAAAATAAAAAAAAAAGGAAAACCTTTTTCAGGAATCTAGAAGGGATTGTATAGAATTTCTTTTGGGTTGAGGACTTGTTTCAGTCACTCCTCACCAGGAGGAAGGTTTGAACATGTAGGGATGTGGAAAGTAGAACTCTTTTCTGGTTCTCCTTGCAGATTCTTTTCTCCATGTAAATATTTGTACAGTTCTAGTTTAAAGAGGAATATTAAGTTTTGGAGACACTTTTGGGATCCTTTCACTTCAAGAAAAGGGGTGGCAATTCCACCAGGTGACTGTGACCATCATGGGGTCCTGCAGCAGGAGTATGAAAATGATCCATGAGTAGCTCCATCTTGATGCTCTAGGGGACTTGGTCTTTCACTTGACACTTTGCATCCTTCTTTCTGCAGCCCCAGCTGCAGGGTCCCCCACAAATCATAAGAGGCTTAGTTCCCTGTGCTGTGAGAATTCAAGTCCCAGCTCTGATATGCCCAGACTGCGCAACATTAGCTCAGACCTCTGAGAAAACTGCTAAAATTTGAGAAAGGTAAATATAGAGCCAGAGTTAGGAATTTTGAAACAGGGTTCATTAGTAGATAGACAAGTACAAACCCCTGAAGGAAGAAAGCAATGAAGCTAGTCAGGATAATTCTATTATACATATATAAGAATATTATATGACTGAAGTTAACTCCACGTTTCCTAAAGACACATGGCACTGCCAGTTATGAGAAATCGAATTTTGAATTAAACTGTACTCTGAGATGCCTATCAGCTCCAGCTTCATGAGGAGAAATTATGAATCCCAATGAAGCTGAAGTGTTAATTAATCACTAGACCTTTCAAAGCTGGGATGTTTCTAATGATATGCTGAGGCACAATTACAGGTACCGAAGAATATTTTAAGTTTAAAATAAACAAATGAATTAGAGTTGAGGCATCTGTAGGCCCAAATGACCATGTAAAAGGGAATATTTTGGATTAGAATTGTCTGCGTCATAGGTCATATTCTTAGATATAATAATAATTCCAGGGCAAGATGGGCTGACATAAATTTTAAACAGATATATTTGTACCAGCTGGTTCTGCTTAAATGCAGATGAAAGTACTCAAAGAACACTAAACTAATGAACTGTTATTATACCAAGCAATAAAGAGGAAATTTGCAATACTAATACTACAATGTTTATTCCGTTTGCAGCGTTGATCATTTAGGCTGAGTTTTCATGAAAGTTTAAACTCATTTTTCTAGAATTCTGTCCTTTTCTAGAGTTAAGCGTACTTTTTTTTTTTAATTAATTTCTCAAAGGCAGCAAATTATGTGACTGTGTGTGATTTGTTTTGTTTAGTTTGTTTGTTGTTATTTTGCATAAATGCTTTCTTACCTCTTATTCAACTGTTTCCCTCCCTGATGATTCATTTTGTTATTTCCATGTTAATTTGTATCAGATAGATAGGCATGTTTTCCTGGGGACTTGCAGCAGTAGCAACATCCTGTTGTACTACTTATCATGGGGGTTTTTTTCCATTTTTATATCAGTATTTTTTTTTCATATAATTCATTCCTCTATTTCTCACTTTTGTTCTCTTAAATATAAATATTAATGTAGACCTTCTACTGATGAAAAAGACTTATGTGTCAGAGATCTCTATTAAAGGTATTTACCAATATGGATGAGCAACAGAAAAGAAGATTCCTCAATCAGGGATTTTATATGATATTTCTCTGCCTCCAGACTTTATTGGTGTTGCTGTTATATATTGAAATGCACAGAAAAGCACAAACACTTGCAATAACAAAAGTTTCTTCTGTATGATGCTACTTTGTGGTGATACTGCCATGGGAAATCCTGCAGGAATTGACTCTTTTTCCCATAAGCCAACTGGTGCAAGCTAACATTGGACTGCCATCATGCCTCGTAGTCACAGAAGCAAACCGTGGCTCACCAAATATCCTGTTAACCTTCACACACATTGTGGTGGGTTGATCCTTGCTCATCCCCAGGTTACAAAGCAGCTCGCTCACTCCCCCCTCATCAACTGGACAGGAAGAGAGAATAAGATGGAAAAGCTCCTGGGTCAAGATAAGGACAGGGAAATCACTTAGCAATTACCTTCATTGGAAAAACAGTCTTGGTGAAATTAATTTAATTTATTGCCAATTAATAACAGAGTAGGATAGCGATAAATAAGAACAAATCTGAAAACATCTTCCCCCCACTCCACCTTCTTCCCAGGCTCAACTTCTCTCACATACTCCCCAGTACATGAAAGACATGGACATACTGGAGTGAATCCAGTGGAGGTCTACCAATATTGTCAGGAGCTGGAGCTGGATTTTTGTCAGCCTGAGGAAGAGAAAGCTCAGGGTAGATGTTACTGCTGGCTTCAGCTACTTAAGGAAATGTTCTAGAGAAGGTGGATCCAGAGTTTTCTAGGAGATGCAGAGTAATGTGAGAAGAGGCAATGAACAAAAGTTGCAACAAGGGAAGTCCCAATGAAATATTGGGGGAAAAAATAAAATCACCAGAAGGAAAGTTAGAATAAAGAAGCTGCAAATTTCCTGTTGTTGGAGCTTTAAACCTAGGCTGAACCGGAACCTCAGGTCTCTTGTGCAACTGAATATGCTTTGACCATAAGATTGTAATAGATGACATTAAGAGGTCCCTTCCAACCTAAATTATTGTACAACACAATGATTTCATGATACAAATTCAAGGATTGTTCTGACAGCGAATGAACAATTAACAGAGATAATTTTCATACAGGTATGAGGCTTCCTCCTTACAAAAATAAACATATAGATTTACTTTCCTTTCTGTATGTCAAGCACAAAGTCTGTGAAAAAGATATTTCCAGTTTTCAATCTGTTACATTCAAAAACAGGGCATGCAAAAGGGAAAATGCTATATATATGGAGACAAAAAGTTGTTGTTGCCCTAATTAAAACTGGTTTCATTATTGGTTTTGCTGCTTCGAGAGAGAGAGCTACAGTGAAGTGAACTGCATAAACCATGGACAGTTGGGCATCAAAATCTGGGAGACAAACAGCTTGTCAATCAAAACTATTTCATTAGATACTCCAAGTAAACTATTCAGTAGGGTGATGTATTCAATATATGCTTTAATTGACATCAATATCTAGATCCTGATCCAGTTATTTCTGTGCTGCATCATTCATTCCCTTGACACCACATATTGAAACAAAGTTTTAGCATGATATTTTTTTAAAGTGAAACAAAGTTTATTCCCTGTTTGAGTTTTTTTATCATATGGAGACAAGGATAAAATAAACCTGTGTATAATTACATCTCTAAATAGTTCCTGTGTACTCCTATTTCAGCATTATTTGGGAATGTAAGTCCCATATCAGCTTCCAGGTGTTTGCTTTTCTTTTGTTTTGTTTTAATACAGAATATGGGACCATAACAATATTCCCATGACAATCTCATGCATCACAAAATTGGGAAGAATTGTCTTTAGTCAGTTTCTCTCTTGAACCATTTCTTTTCTATTGCTGTTATGGCTCTCTTAGTCACTCTAGCTTTTGTATTTGTTTTGATTCTAATTAGTAGGTCTCTTTTGCCTTTGTTTCTGCAGGTCTTTGCCTACTAAATGCAAGCTTACATTCTCTACAGGCTGGACTGAAAGGATGTAGTTCAAAACTATCAGAAGAGAAAATGCACAGATCAAAAAAAAAAAGCTGATTTACCTATTAAAAATCAATTCATTTCATATCATGGATAATAAATTTCCCATCATTTGAACACTGACTATACCTTGCTGTAATGTGATGCTTGTCATCAACACACCATAAATCTTTTTACAAAGGGAAGCAGAAACATCACCACCATTTTTAATGGCTCCAACTGGTAAATTTGATAAGTGGTAGCAGAGCTTCTTTTATGTCTAATTCATGGTTATTTGAAAATACAATATTGCAAAAGCAGCCTTTACTTCAGGAATGGCCAATTTTGCTGAGTTGTCTGTTAGATGCAACAAGTTTTGAAAAAAATAACCACATTAGCACTTGCCAAAATGTCAGTAGCTTTCTCATACTTCATCAATCTTGCAATACGATTACATTCCCTTTTGGTTATTTGATCTTTATAGTCTCAGACCTAGTTATGACTTTGCATACCACTCAAGTTCTTGCCTTCTGAACACCTTTGCTATGAGGCAAGCAAACACTTTGATTTGATATTGATGCTGCTTTTTCCTGTATTCTGAGAATAAGTCATTTACCATCAACAAACCTTCTATGCTATCAGAATACCATATCATCTTCTGTGGCCCACTATAATCCATGGCCCGTCATGTTCTGTGAAGGCAACTCTCATAAAATACTTTATGTGAAGCTGAAATTACCTTGTCTCTCTTTCTATGTTTCATAAAATTATATTGGGTGCAGTTAGATCACATTAGACACAAAATTTCATCCCCTGGTTTTGAGATACGTTTCACTGCAGTTCTATGTAGCATCTACAAACCACATCTTGATATTGGAGATAACATACATTTATAAACATTTTTTGCAGCTAAATCAAAATATGATGCAGTTTACATGAGATTTTTTAGATGTTATTGCTTTGCATAGATTGTGATGTGACCATACTACAGTCCTCTCTACACCTTTTCTGACGGACAACACAGTAAATAGTTCTCAGTCTGAGCATAACTAATTCATATGTTGTATAAGATGATTTCTGTCTTACAGACGAGCTCTAAAAACTTCTCTGGATGCATATACTCAAATGGTGACTGGCATGTTGGTGTCAGAGGGTCTAAACACTGTTGCCTTACAGAGTAGTGCTTCAGTGTCATGTCATGAACATCGCCAAGTAATGTTCTCATGTAGCAGTTGTCGGAATGGATCAGTCAAATATGTTTCAAAAAACATGTGCTGTGCACAAATTTTAATCTCATCCTGAAACTTCTGTAGTGCTTCTTTTCCTGTGGAGGTTACATTGATGACAGAGACTTCAGTTTTCTGTCATCTGGCTTGAATCCATGAAATGAGTATACGTCCTACATATTTTCCTTTCATCATGAATCAGATTGTGTCTGGACTGATTTTGATATTTGCTGCTTCAGTAACCACCATCACTTTCTTTAGTGACTGATAATATTCTTTCTGAACTGGTGTTATTCTTTCAGGTCTTCAAATGTTACAGCAATACACATTAAATTCCACAGATTTCACTGTAAAAATGTAGATAGATTATTAAACTTTTAATTTGCCTTACAGTGTTTTGTAAATTCATGTTCAAATGGCTTCTCATAAACTCTCATTTCCCAGTATTGTTCTTTCTTATCTAGAATAATGTGGCAATGAATTGGTGCTGTCCTAATAATCCACTAAACTCTCTATGAATCAGAGAAATCTAAATTTCACTTCCATCTCTGTTAATCCAGAGAGAGGGCAAATTCACTTTAGGTAAATCCTTTACATCTGCATAAAACTCTGAATCTTTCAATGAAGACTACATATCCATTCATCATGCTCTCATCCTTGTGTGGATCTCCCCCTTCAAACTTCCCTGAATCACTTCTAAGTATTGTCTAATTAGCTTTTTATGTAGAGCTGGGAGCCATGCACCATACCAGTTCGGTTCTCTGCTTGTCTGCTTACTGCAGACTCCACTGCTGATCTGCTTACCAGTTGCTAATTGTACTAATGATAAAGAACTGGACAGTAATTCCTTTCTCTAACATATATTATGTGAGTTTGGTCTTTGAAAATGACATCTGATAGACATGCAGTACCACTCTCCTTTATTTGGAGGGGATCAGGAATCAGGATGAAAATTTGATTTTAGCTCAGTACTAAGTCTGACAGTATATATACCCATATGTAATATTAAGGTTCTGCCAGACTGCAGATTACAGCTTCTTTTACTTCCTGTTACCACCTGTGTGTGTACTGAGTCAATTGTATTTAAGTTCAGCAAGAAATTTGTGACATGGTCCTTAGTAAATTTCTCATTGGACATGGAATAACGGCAAACTCATTTCTGCATTTATGATGTTTTATTCCAAAGGATGGCAGATCAAGGACCTGAATGTTTCTTCAACTATATGTGCAATTTCTCTGAACAAGTTCTTGGTTTGACTATTTCATCCTGACTCTGAAGTGAGCTGATGGGTCCTCAAAATTCAGCTTTGTTTATTGTCTTGTGTAAGAGCTTATGCTACCTTGTTTGTATTTTACTTGGACATGATTACTTTTTCTTTGCCCTGATATGATTTATGAGATTTTGTAAAGCATCAGCTGTCAGTAAACTTAGTTTTACCCCTGAAAATATTACTTCATTTCCAAACATGCAGTATTTTTGTTTCTTTTCTCTTCTCCTTTTCTGACTTCTCTTAATGTATGGATGAGACCTTAAAACACTTACCCATATTCCTGTACTGATGGGCCACAATCAGCCCACAGACATCATTGGCTATTGGCACATTCTGTATGAAAATGCAAAGTTTAGTCTTTAGTTTCAAGAATTAACTGCTTGCTACTTTCCATCATGTTGTGGTTCTACACTACTTGAGAAGTGTTATCAACCTGGAGATCACACACATTTTTTTCTATAAACATTTTTAATAGCTTGTATAAGAAGAAAGCACCTCGGTGACTTGGTGTATGCTTATCAAGAGGTCTATAATGAGATATAGATGAACTGCATACATATAGGACCGCTCTATCCAAATGAACAACTATTCACCTTTCTGTTTCCCCCAGTTGCAGATTTCCACATTAGACTCTCCAGCCTTTAGGATTCAGTGCAGCTTCAGTATCTACTGGCCAATTACAGCTGGCTCTACTTTTGGACAATGCCCACTTAAAACCCCTGCACTTCCCATACAGAGTTGAAAGCTGCCACCTCCAAGAAGTTTGACAAGTGGAAGTATATATTGACTTGTAGATTCTTACGGTGAATATAAACTCCAATTTAGTACATCCTGTAGCTATCTGAAGTCTTAGATACAACCACTTCAGTGAAAAACTTCACAGCGGACTTCAGTTACCTTCATTCACAGCTGCTGACATCAGCAAAGAATCATAAAACAGAGCAGCCCAACACACTCCACAGGATGTCTCTAGACATCCCAGTCTCCAGGTCTCTTGAAAAGGCAAGTACATTTAAGTGATAGCTTGCAAAACCTAATTTTTTAATTTTATTCTATTCTTTTTGTAGAGGTTTTCTATTTAACCATGTTATTTCTACTTTTCCTTCTATAATTTTGTTTATTTTGCCCCAAGCAAACAATTCTGCATATAATGCTTGCTTAGACAGACCATATTTATTGTTTTTCTTGTTAATAGCAGTATTCCCCATGTGTCAGGCACTTGGGATAATACTGGGATTTTATGAAAGGTGCTTTTCTGACTTATGTATGACTAATTGTATTGACAGTTCAACATACTTCACTGGGAGTTGTTCATCACACAGAACAGTGCAATTAGAGAGCTGTTGAACATTTGCCTCCCAGTACTGCCCAAAGCCCAAGGCAGGAAAACAGCACTGATGGCACCTTCCTCTTACTCTATGTCAATTTCTTGTCAAATATTCATGCTCCTTTGAAACACAGAATATCGTCAGATCAGCAGCTTTTAACAGAAAGGTGTTTCGGTGGAAGACTTTCAGCCACTTCTACTTCACACCTTTTTGATGGTTAATGAGAGGGTGCTCAAGCCATTGTCTTTTTTGCACAGATGGCAGCCCCACAGGCTCCTCTGGGACTTGTGAAAGGAGTAGACAGCTGATTAGTTATTTTACTTGCTCCTAGCAGCTGAAAAAGTTTCCAACAGTGAGGGCAAAGATCTGGCAGCTTCTTTGACCTCATCCAGTCCTCTGTTCCTCTCTCATGCTCCCTACTGTTTCACATGCTCCTCCTCTAACCTTGTAAACTAATCAGGGTTGGAGAGTTCAAGATCTTTTCTCCTGCTCTAACAGCTGTTCCAAGAGGGCTTGGGTGTCTGCGCACCCTCAATCATTTCCTGAGCAGAACTGTTATGTCTGAGTGTACACCTTTAATGAAAAAAAAAAACAACCCTGACTAACATTGTCAGATCATTAGTTTGTATCATCTGATGTTGTCATGCTGTTATGTGAAGCACTTCTTGAGTCCAGTATTTATACAGGTCAAGGCCAAAAAACACCAAAGGACTTCCAAGCCCTTGTAGCTTTGGTAGCTAAAAAACTAACTCAGACTGTCTTGCTTCAACTCTGTTGGATTTGTTTGGTTTTTTTTACAGTTTGTTTGCATTTAGAGGGGCTATAGGTCAGTGGCTGGAACACAGCATTTTGTTCTGTTACTGACCTGCATGCTTCAATAATGACCTCTTAGTTTCTCTACAGAGTTGAGGAGAGGTGGTGGGTTACGTAGCATCTTGTAACCTTAACCTCTGGTTCTGGAAAGAGTTGCATGGTTTAAAGATACTGGTGGTCATTGAAGAGTTATGTTTGAGGCATCTCCAAGATGCATTGCAATTTCTTTTTAAGTGTGAGTCCAGGAAGATGTAATGTCATTCCTAAATTCCTGGCCTAAAATCTGGGGTAACTTAAGTGGGAAATATCACTCCTTTTACAGGGAAACACTGGAAGGGATTTTTTTAAATGACGGCATGTGTATTTCAGGGAAAGAGTATGATTTTCAATTAAAAACTTGGATTAGGCAGGACAAGCATATCTACTAAGTGGTATGGCCATGCTGTAGATGTTGGAACAGGACTATAAATCTGGACTTGTGACCAAGGGCTATCTTTGTAATGGCAGTTCTCAGGAGGTGAACTAATAGATCTGTGGAGCTTTAGGAAAAGGGGGGAAGACACCTTCCTTCAGGTGAATATTTTTTTTTTGTTGTTTCAACTCACCACATGCCAGAACTGGACCAAAGATTTGATGTCACAGGGGATACAGAGCAGTACCTTACACCCATGCAGTGAAGGCAGGAACTGTAAAAACGTTTGTGTATATCACGCTATCATCCATGTCAATACCATTTAGACAGAGGATATGCGTGTCCCATGAGTTCATTAAAAACTTTCCTGGAAGGTAATAGTCTTCTTGAAATTATCATTTCATGGCAGACAAGTTACCAGAAAGTGTGCAAAGTGTGTTCTGTTTCCAGTACACAGCACTAAGGGAAAAAGGGAGAAAAAAAAAAAGCATGAAAAGCTACCAAATCCTATCAACCCTCTTATTTCTACCTGAGCTGTGAACTTAGGTTTTAGTGTATTATTCATTCACTTGAAAAGTTTCAATGACTCTATTTCTTTATACAAAGTGGCCCAAGTTTACAGATAATTTCTTGAGTTTTGGTTTGTTTTCTATGCCATTTCAGTACATACACTAATACACTTCTTCCTTTTCTTTCTGAACTTGTGAAATCTCTCTTGATGTTGATACTCTTGGCATTTTTTTGATAACTTTTAGTTCACCGTGAGGAAGTACATGTAATAGGAAAATGCTACTGATATTAACTGCAGCGGTGGCTGGTTATTCTTAGTAAAGTTTCTGTTATGGTCTATTATGATCTTTTTGATTGGCAAGGAGATTCACAATGAGTGTTATGAACAGGAACAACTGCATCAATTAACACAAATTAGCATCCCTGATGGAAGTTTAGAAAAGCACAGGCATGAATGGGAAGGAACATAACATATTTTTCCCTGGTTAAACTGAGTCCCCAAACTTCATTTCACTTTATACTGATAGAATTAAAGCCTTAAATAGCCTAGAAATTTATACCAAGGTCAGCTGCTGCACAGACTTGGCCTTAGATTTAGCAACAGATAAAAAAGAAATAGCTCTAATTTTCTGAACTAAGGATGCACTGATCTATATCTCACCTGTACAGAGCCCTTCATGGTCTCTTGCTTTTATGTATTTTTCTCAGTTCTGGGATCATACCACAGAGGAGAGAAGCAGAAAATTAATTACACACTGAATTCGAATTATGTTCTTCGGCTAATGAGTTTGTCCAGAAGAACATCCCTGTAGGTTTTCTGCTGGCTTTCTCTATATAAGTCTTTATTTTCTCCTTTAACTCCCAGTGTAAATGGTCTCCAATATTAATTTCCTCTCTTTATTCTGAAAAATTAGGCTACATTCTCCCACAAAAAACCATTCTATGAATTAATCTGTGAGACATAAGTTTACTGATGCTACTGCTACTTCTTGCTTAAAGATCTATTTTGTGCTAAACTCCACTTCTTCCCGGGATTACTATTCCCCTCCTGACACTGCATGTCATAAGAAGCAGGCATAGCCAAGTCTATCACATGAAGAGAGGAGGAAGAAGCTTCTCTATTTTTTTCCAGATGTGGTTTAGGGGAAAAAAACCACCTGTATTTAGAATTTGGAACCTGAAAGGAGAAGAAAGAAAGCAGATACTTTAAGAGAAGAAGCTGGGAAGTCTCAGCCTGAACCCTATATGGAGGAAGTAGTTCAATACATGGAATTGATCTCCTTGGCTGCTTTATTGATGAAATGGATGGATAACAAACACAGTCTAGGATACTGTGAGTACGAGATGTAAGGGTCAGAGCCAAGACACTCTAGGAGATGCCTTGCACTTAGCTCCTTCTATAGATACCACAGAAGGTCATACAGTAATTTAAATCTTGGATGAACAGTGGAAGCAATAAAGCAACAATGCATCAGAGGCTATAATTTGTCAAATAAGCTATGAAGCAAAAATTTATTTTTCTACAAAGCTAAGTTATGCTACATTCTCATTTTAGTCTTTTCAAGTATCTGTAAGTAGTTTCTGTACCCATTTATTCATCATTAAATAAAGCACCATGCAACATTAATTTAATCCTGTGTTTTAAAAGGCTGGATGTGTTTATTTATTAGTCTTGATGTGTGAATTCTTTATACGTATACTGAAATCTGTCTAAAAAAATGCATCAGCCTTTGCTCTGCTCTTTTAGGATTGATGTCATTTGTATAGCATGCAGATCTGTTTATTTTCAGGTTATTAGTATATTCAGGGTCCACTCAAATTGTCATCTCTATTTTATAAGCTTCTCACCAGTTTCTACATAGTTTATTGTCTATAAAATAAGTATTCTTACAGAAATTATGAAGCCAGTTGTGCAAGCTTTTTTAATTCTACATAATAAAATTATGAAGACCACTAGAATATTATGTAAACCAACAGGAGTCCACTTCTTGCATACTGTCTACTCATGTGGTCCCCTTATTGGAAACAATCTAATTAAATTCGAAAAATAAAAGGACAGTCAGGATGATCAAATATATAGCTACTTCTCAGAAACAGCTAAGCAGACTTTGATTCTTTAGCATTACAAGGTAACATAAGGAGTGAGAGTGTTGCTGATATGTATAAAACATAGTGTGACATGGAGACACAGAACAACTAGTGACAAGTTCAAAGACAGTAAAATGAGATATTTCTTTGAGTACTGGGAATTATTCCACAGAAGTCTGTGAATCTTCAAAGTTTATCAGCACTTTAAAAGCAATCAGAAAAATTAATGGAAGAAAAAACCATCAAGGGCTATTTATCCCAAAGCTACCATCTCCGCATGAAGAAGGATGCTGATCTGGGGAGTTTCAAGTTTCTTTCCTTGAATGTTGTGAGAATTTATGGAAAGTGGATAATTCCCAGCTGTCATATCTGAAAATAGGTACACAGTTAGAAGGCAATACTAAAACTGTTAAATTGTTTTATTTATTTCTCTCTTGCATTCTCTAGAGTGTGCTAACAAACTATACTCACTAAAGCCATTTTCTTTAACCTATCAGCTGAAATATAGGGTACCATCTGATTTCCCAAAGGACAGAGAGGCAGTGTGTGCTCCTCAACTGGCTGAGCAAAAAAGGCTGTTGATAAGGGATGAACTTCACCACATCAGCCATCCCTTCCAAATTATGCCAACCAATGTGCTTCAGCTGGTAGCTTAATCCTGCTTCTCAGTTCCTCACAGGAGAAACAGTAAGTCACTCTACTTTGGTTTCACAAAACAGTGGAAGGAAATTGCATCTGTGCCATTTACTGGATGCATTTATTACTGGTTTCTTTTTTTAAGAAAGGAAAGCATGAGGCAGAGAATTTTGCAAGTGGCAAGAGAAATATCATTATACAAAGGTGGAGAACAAAAAAAAAAAAAGGGAGGGGTTTAAGTAGGAAGGTTGGTTGGGGGACTATTATCATAAGATGCTGAATATGTAGCCACGTGATAACAATTTTGATTTCTTAATGTTTTGTTACTGTGATGAATTACGTAGTCCTAACAGAAATAATTTCTAATTGTTGAAAAATTAAAATCTGTTTTAGAAAAAGCAAGCAAATTTCATGTAGAATTTAAATAATTCCACTGAGGAGTAGAAGAGCCCTTCTTTACTTTTTTTTTTTTTATTGTCTCTGTATATTATTTGAGTTTCCTTTCAATTAAAATTATTGGAGGAGTAAAAACTTCCTCACAATCATTTCAATGAACTAGTTGGCCTTTTATGTCATCAGTTATTCTTTCCCATCAATAATTTATGAGACCTAAGTCTTGTTTCAAATGATGTTCATAGAAAATGAGTTTTAGGCTAATAGTACTTTTACATTTTTTCACGAAACAAGGTTAGTTGATTAAATTATATTTCATCAGTGAAATTATATATAAGTAAGGTCATCCTGTCAACCAATAGATAATATGACTTAGATAACCACTGACTACATGAATAGTAGGTGTTGGCAGCAAGTAACAGAATGCATTTTTCCTGCAATGAGTTTGAAGTCATGTAATTATTACAACAAATATGTCCATAGAAAAGCTTAAAGGAATGTTTGAGTAGAAAAAAATGGTGAATGGCATAATCTGTTAAAAAACAATTAATGAATTGTAAATGAGAATAACTTAGAATAGTTCAGCTTCTTGGTTGAAACAGTCTCTTTGTTATACTGGTCTCCTTTTTGCAAATAAGTGTTACATATTCACATATTAAAAATGACAATGGAAAAATATTTTAAAAGCAGAAATTATTGTTATACTTGCTATCTAGCATTATTTGTGTCAGCGGAATAATTTGATGCTTTTGACAATGTACAGTGTTGAAATATAAATAAATATTATAAAGGCTTTAACCATGAAGACTTCAAGTCAATAATTCTTCACAGCGGATCAAGTAACAGTGATTTTCTAGAAAATTAAAGGTCCACATGTAGTCTGTATTTCTAAAAATACTTAGCCCTTTTGAGGTAAAAACTCAAATTTTATCAATGAAACCCTGTGCCTTAGCAAAATCTTATGTAAAAGAATATCAATTTGAGTGCAGACTACAGGGATTGGGGTCAGTGCTTAAAATGACTAATTTGTCAAAATGACATAATGAAACCTATCCTGCCTTTTTTAAGTTAGGTAGTGTTGGATTATCCTTATTCTCTGAAAATATCATGTGAAAAAATATGCTTTGAAAAAATATAGTAATATTAATGTAAAAATTCAAGGCTGAGAGAACATTAAGAAAATAAATTGAGCAAATATTACTATCTGGAAAATAGAGTATAATTATCCCAGAGAGAAAACATAAACTCTCTGTAAACATACACCTACAAATATATATATGCATGTAAAGTATATTGAAAACAAAGATGTATTATCATTATAAATGGTAAAGATATCACGAGAACATTTAAAGAACAGGAATGAATGGTTAAAGAATCTAAAGTTTCATATAATGATCAAAATAGCAGTAGTTGAATAATTTAGTGGCTGGGCCAAGGTAGTGTACCTCAAATACTAGGTATATGAATTTGTACCACCATCTTATGTAAAATCTTACTTTGAAAATATATTTTGAATGGATCTTTTCTATAGAAATCCCATGGCAAATTCCAACACATGACAATTATTGTTAGCTATTTGCTTTTAAAATACAGATTCGTGATTGGGATGGTTAAGCTATTTGTTCAGTTGTTTGGTAGAAGGAATATAGGATGGAGGTCCTGGAATCCTCTAGACTGAACAACTGCCTCAATGATTGCCTGAAGGATTGCCTGAAGAATGATTTTCTTTGTTATGAAGGGTGGAAGAAACAACAACCCCCTGCATTTCTGTTGCTTAATGGTTTTCATTATGATAAATGCTTTTGCCCTTCTGCTTGAAGCAGACCTCTGCAATTTGGAGAAGGAACGTCTTATAGACAACAATTATTTTTCTTGTAATATAAAACACAGTCTATTCTCTGGTAAAATATAATCTTAGAAGAATTATAATTTCTTTATCACCACTTACATTTCCTGCGAAAAACATAGCAGAGATTGCAGGAATCCTAGCACACTGAGGCCCAGCTCACATCACTCTCATAATATTGTTAACTTGTTGTACCAGAAGTTTATGAGTGCTAAGTAGTGAGAGTAAGGAGAATAATTATGGAATTGTCTTCAACTACATAATTGTATAATGCTTTTCCCTACAACTCTTAGCCACCTTCTGTGCACAGAGTAAACATAAAAGACAGAACTTTATAACATAAAGAGGTACATCCCTATCCCATGGACTAAAAGAGCAGAAGGGTGCTGTGTTACTATGAACAAACTCATAGTACAGAGTGAACACCTCCCTAAAAATAGTTATACCTTGAATTGCAGAAGACTTTTTAAAGAAACAAACCCCAAAGAAACAAAATTAACTCTTACTGGTCACGGAGAAACTCATTGGTGCATGGCATAAAGCAAAAGCCCCTTCATTTATGATTTGTATTCACTGTTACTGTATGGTACACCAGGTGCTTTGTTAAAAAAAAAAAAAAAAAGCAAAACTGAATCCCTGTCTTCTAGACCTAGACAATGGTCTTTGTGCACCAACATTAACAACTATAATTATGTTGGTGCTTCAGAGGTGAATAGTCATCTGGGACAGTTCATAAAGCACCTTCTCTTTGTTCCTTTGTACATTTTTCCTTTCCAAAGGACAGCAAGGCCCCTTTGGGCTTCTTTATATTGGGATAATTAAGGTCAGTCCAAAGGCACATAGTAAAAACAAATTACCAGCATTATTCTATATGACTCTTGTCGAAAGGAGAGTCATAACACAAGTTCAGCCCGATCTATTTGTGTAAATTTATGAAAGAACATTCGATTTTCTAGAAAATGTTTCTCACTTGAAGACAGACAAGATTAGTTCAACCTGGTCTAGTGGTCTTAAGCATCCTGGTCTAGTGGGAAGTGTCCCTGCCCATGGCAGGGGGGTTGGAGCTACATAATCTTTAAGGTCCCTTCCAACTCTAACCATTCTCTTTCTATGGTACTATGCGCAATTCCCAGATCTTCCACTTGGTTGAGTGGAATTACTTGGTCCCCTAGGTATCAATTTCTTCATCTGTAGAACAAAGGTAATTATATTTATTGCCTTCTTATTTTTCTGAATATTCTGACTGAAAACTGTTGTCATTCTTAAATTCTACAAGAACACAAGAGCTAGACAGAAACTAAACTGGCTGATTTATGAATCAGTTGACTTCTTATATGTGAGTAGCACTTTTGGAAGTGACTGCCTAATTAGTATGCCTCCTACAATATCTTTTTCTCAAGAACAAAAAAGAAGTCAAAACTCATGCTTGCGGTGAAACTAAAACATACCTGTTTCAGCTGCTTTCTTGCCTCTGATATGAGATGTCAGTTACAACATGTTGGATTTACACATACTTTCAATTTTTTTTCAGTCACCAATATTGTGTTCATCCAGGAGAAATTAGTAAGCTAATATTAATTTTGCAACGTACACCTCCTGTTACTGAAGAATGAAAGACGGTGAAAATGTTGGATTTGTGAGGCATAGCATGTACACACACAGGACTGATAGTGGACCCTGAAACATGTTTCTTTCTTTAAACATTGGATTTAGCCAACAGCTTCATGAGAGATTACGAGAAAACAAAATAAATCTATTAATCCTTTAGTAAAGCAGCTAAAATAACTATTAGTAGGATCTTATTAGCCTTTTCCAGTAACATTTTAAAATTTTGTGTCATATTCTGCTTAAGTATGAAACACGCTAGAATTAGGTGTTTAAAACATCTAAAAGAGTTTTTTTTCATTCTTTTTCCTTTCGTTGCCCTCCCCAACTTGATTTCCTCTCTGGTACCAACTAAAGGTTTACCTGAAACTGTGCTTGTGTAGGCCTTTAACCCCAAAGCATCTGCAACGCACTGATGAGTCAGAGAATCACAGCAAATACTTCTGCTAAAGTCTACTGACAATGACATTTCCAGGTTACCTACCCGATGAGAAGAGTTCAAGAAATCTTGAAGGTTGATACTTTGTTAGTCCACATAAGTTTAAGAACTATTGGAGCATGAGGGCCACTCATGGTGAGAATCACAGTTAGGAAGCTGTGATGCGAAATAGTATGTACATAAATGAAGTAGAAGTTCCAGTGATCCTAAGGTGCTCAAAAAACCAGACACAGAAATCAATGTAAATACTTGATGTAGAGAAAATGTCTAAGTAAATGCAGGAAATGAAGCAAATAAGGCTTAATTTCATTTCTTCAAGTTAATTAAGCTTAAGTATACCTCTTGCTAGAAAAGCACAAATAAAAAGATTTTTCTCAGTTAGTATAGGCAAATTCTAACACTTTTCCATGGTGTGGAATAATTACTAAATTGGCCAAGAATACAAAAGTACAGCATTGTTCACACATTAAGGAAAGTCATAAAATCAAGAGGCTTCTGAGGTAGAATATAGCCACAGCTAGCACAAGAAGAATGCAACATCTGCGATTCCCTGTACAAGGTTGTTTGCGAAACTACATGAGGGATGGAACAGAACGCGATTGTTCCGTGGCCTCCCTTGTGACAAATAGCAGATATGGGAATGAGATGGTGCTACGGAACAGATAAGTGGCCTACTCATTACCCGAGCCAATGTTTCGTCAAATTTTGATGAAATGCTGTTCTTTGTGCGAACTTTGCTCATTACAATGTACCAAAACACACCTCCACCCCGAAGCCTACCCGCCCCTAAGGTGCGACCACTCGTCCCTCAGTACACCAATCATAATAAAAGTATTTATGACTAAAGTCACTCAAACTGCACTTTGAATATAAAAAAAATAGTATAAAAATAGCCTGAGAGAGGGGGGATATCAAGGAAGACACCATCGCGAACAAGTTGAGGAGAACTCCATCACTGACTTCCGGGATCAGTCGATGGGCTGTGCTTTTCTTCCCCCCACTTAGGGACGCCTTTGGGTAAGACTTCCTTGGGTGCTTCCTCGGGGAACTTAGAAATTTCTCTAGAGAATCTCTATCCTACATTTATAGCCAGGCTGTATCATTTATAACTTTGTCGCACGTTTTGTATATGTAACAATACTTTCATTTGCACGTGCTTTGCAGACAGTGTATTTATCACCGTCAATCCTAAGAACCTATATATCTGTTGTTAAAATAAACTGCACTGTTTAAGTAGCTAGTCGTTTCAGTTTCTCACTGAATGCGACCAAAGACTCAAGAGTGGCTGTGCTGGTTCATGAGCATGACTAGACTGAAGGTGCAGTCCACTATTAGTGTATCCAAATTGTAATAGTTTAATACATATTAAATGCAATTGGACTGATAGTGCTGAATTGGGCATCACTTAGAATTTAAACCTAGCCGCACCTAGCCTCCTATCTCGGTGAGGAGTGTTAGAACGCAAGGGGATTTATCTTCTGCCAAAACAACTTCGCCCCTTTTCACACAACACATGGGCTATGAATCCACCTCTCAAAACTTTTGTTTTTCTTGAAGGACACATAGCTCATTGTGATAAAACTGTTTCAGGTCTTAGCACAGGCATGTTTGAATGATTCCAGATAACTAGGGTTGCTGAAATGTGTTCCAAATTAGTTTGAGAAGGATTGTACCTTAATTTATTTTCCTTTGTATCCAAGTGCAAATATAATTTTTTTCAGTTGTTTCTTATCTTTACATAAATACAATAAAAGCTGGTTTTACTTGTTGCTACAAGAAGTGGCCTAATACTCTCTCAGCTTTCCTAGTGTTTTGCATAAAAGCCAACTGAATAGAGAATGCTCCTAGCACTTCTAATTATAGGCTAATTTGAACGTAGTTGAAGGGAAAAATAACGTCCAAATAGTGAATGACAAAACAGAACAAGAAAGGTAGACAACTGACCTTGATTACAACCTAGAGTTGTCACTAAACATTACACAAATCCTTAGGAACTGTTGTTTTATAAATTATTTGTGACACTTAAATATTGAATTAGGTGTCCAGTGGTGTACTTAAAGCAAAATGAAAATGTCTTTAAAGTAATAAGATACAATGGTATTTATTATGGCCCTAATAAACCCCCACGTAGCTTAAATATGGTACTTTATAAAGAATTCCCATAGGGTCATGTATTTGTGCAGACTTTTATTCACTTCACTAGGGTTTTGCTTGCTTTTGGGGGCTGCCTTGTAAACTTTGAGTCTTCAGAAGTTTCTCTCGAATCTTACCTGTCCTCAGATGTTTATAGCTTCACTCATGCTATTAATTTAATCAATTTTTTTTTTGTTGTTCAATATCTGTTAGAAAATCAGTCAAAATCAGTGACGTGCTTTTTATTTAGCTCCAGAAATAGTGTCATAATTAACATATTGCTACCATGTTGACCTGAATTACCAGACAACGCATGTTTTTTCTGATGCTATTCCATCTGGGATAAGAAATTGACAATGGAAGCTTGATATGTATGGTAGGATGTGTAGTCAGATTCTAATATAGTTGTTTCCGTGGGAACAAGATAAATTTTTCCCCTCCCTGGTCATAGTTCTAAACTTCTTCCTTTTACAGTTCTGACCTGAAAGGTTTCTCTTTAGGTTTTCTCAGAATTCCAGTTATGGTGGGGACTGCCCACACTGTTAAACACTGCTCTGTAATAAAGTCCAATTAAAAATTAAGAAAATGTTTTAACTGTCAGTTTACGAGTCGAGGTCTTCTAACAGTACAGTAGGAGTAAATCGTAAAACAACAAAAAAAGTCCTGCTCACCCTTAAGGTGCAGGTTGTTGAGGGAGGGAATATATGACAGGATTCCAGTGTAATAAAAATCTGAGTTATTACTTCCAAAACTGGAAAATTCTAATCAGTTTGGTCAACACAGGGTTAGTTTCATCTAAGTTTTAAAAGTAACATTATTACAGGGGCAGTCCAAGATTCCTAAAATAATTGCTTATTTTCCTAAATTAACTGCTTCCCACGTTAAGAAGTAGGTCCCTCTGAAGACATCAGGGTTATCCAAAGTGGTTACACAGGTATCTTCTTTCCTTCCAAAAATGTCTCAAAAGAACGTGTTTAAATATCATACCTTGTTTACAGAACCTCAACTTTTTTGGAATTGCATGTTACTCTCTTTCACAGCTTGTTTAAAATCTCATGACTGTTGCTTTTGTGTATATCTAGGTAACAGTCTTTCAGACTCAGTTAGGGATTAATTGGTATGTGCACTGAAATTTCTTAATGCTATGGTGTGCCTGGAACTCAAGTCTTCTGTTTCCAAGATAAATTGTCTAATCACAAGGCTGTTATGTAAAGATTAAGCATGATAAGCAGTAGTGTTAGGGTGGCTGTCTGCAGTATAACTGGCTACAAGAGAACTCTCTTCTTTTGAGATCAGGCTACCAACCTTGCCTGAAAACCTGTAGCTTGAGGAATCATGAAGTCTCTTACAAATTACTTCATAAGTCTAGACACTATCCGTGCTAGGCTATGTTGGAAAGTAGTAGCTCAAGATGACTATTTGGGATGCGTGTGGTTTTAGGAATTATTTGAACCTAAAAGGAGCATATCCCAAATAAAATGCATAACATTGCACAATGGCGACCTGAGACAAGTGACCTTTACATTTTGCCGGGTGATGTTTTCAAGCCCTGTACAACAGTTTTTGCATGAATGAGTTTGCGATAGGGTCAGTTTTTCCACAGGATCAGCATTTATTGACTTAATTTTATACAGTATTGGCAATTTTTGTCATCTCATACACTAAATATATCACCTATTCAGAGTGTAACTCAGCAATTCAACATTTCTTAATTATACATAAGAAGCTAATTCCTATAAATCTCATTATGATTAGTTTCCCCTCTCCTCTAGTGAGTGCAAACTTCATCTTTTAAGGAAATCCTTCAAGAAAAATCCCTAATGCTATGGTAAATGTGGGGCTTGGACACCCAATAATGTTTGCCTCTAGAGGTCTACAGTCAGTTTGACCAGGAGAAACAAGACAAGTTCTCTTCCTCTGTGTCTTTGCTATGTTCTGTTCAACTGACTAATAATAAGCTTCTACATGCATGCACAAGGACTGTACAAGTCTTGTTAAAAATCTCTTTTGTGAGAATATATTTCATAGAATTTTCATAGATGGACAATTCTGATAAATTATTAAAACTCCAATTTCTAATCTGTTCTTCATTGTGATTATTCAATTCTACTGGGGTTTGTTGACCTTACATTCTTTTAAAGTTCTTTTAATCATTGGTACAGTTCACCTCTACTAGAAGGTTTCAGATTGGGCAAAGTTTCCCATGCTTCTTACCTGTTTTGTAGGAAAACCTTTGGTTTAAATCAGCCTTTCATCTCTTTGACATCTTTCACTGTGAGAGAATAAGAGTTTCACAAAATAGCTATGTAAAATGAACATTTTGTAGCTGCTGGTCCAACAAAGATATATGTGATCATATCCAGCTTTTGGGCCTTCATGGGAAACTTCTAACTTCGTTCCAGTAGCACCTATAAAGTAATCAGATTTTGTGTTGCACTTTATTTTTTAGTGATTTTTTTTGTCGGACTATGAATTTTCTGCTGTCTTTCCAAACCTTTCAATGACAACACAAACTCAGAGTTTCTCGATTGGAACCTGTGTCTAAAACATGGGCTTACTCTTACTACCAAAATTTTGAATGCAAAAGCATGTTTGGGCAATTTTATGTTTGTGTATTCTCATTTAAAAAAAAGCAAACCAAAAACAAAACAAGAAAAAAACAAAACAAAACAAAACAAAAAAGTTGTCAGAATCCTGTTTTCTTGGTCACAAAATTCAGACAGTTGAGGCTTTATGGTAACTTTACATCTCTTTCAGTCAGCATCTTGAACCTAGAGCATTATTGAGTCTTCTCCCATATGTTACTGTTTTCTGCTTTCTTAAGTTTCCTTGACGTTGTCTCTCATCTCCATCTTCCTTCACTAAATGTCTTCTTTTTTAAACAAAGGATGACACAGCTTCTTTGTTCACCTTTACCTTCAAAGACTAGGAGGGATCTCTGTCACTATGAGATTGTAATTTCTTTCTTTCTGAATTCAGTGGAAGTCAATTTTCAAGACTGTAGCAGTAGACCTAGCTGTAAAATTCCTTTCACTATGAGTGCCCCTCTCCAGCACACTCTTTCCGCACATCGCACAGATGGTATGTGAGTACTTAAATGTAAAGAAAAAAAAAAAAGGTTGTTCATACAGTTGCCAGGATCATGGCATGAGTTGGATTTGTTTTACTAAGTGCTGTACATTGCAAAATGATTGTGCAGCAAACATAGCAAGTGTGGTGTTGGCCAGTGGCAAATTTTGGATGCCAGCTGAATCATTAAAGCAAATCAGAAATACTGAGATATTTTCTGTGTAATCAAACAGGCAGAAATATTCAGGTATTGCATTATTCACTGCTGACTTGAACTATTTGAGCATAGTTGAAATGGTCTATTTTTCTACTGCTTTTCTGCAGCTGCCTGGTCTCAAAGATATGTTTTAAATTGCTTGACAGAAAGGACTGTTTGACAGGATGGACTGTATTATTTTGAATTTTAACTCTGAAGAGATGGAAATTCACTGGGCTAGAAATAGCTAGCAGGTTCTTCAACAAGAGTAGCAGTACAAATCTCCCCTACATCTTCACACAAAATCAGAACATGTTCCCATTGTGTCAGTTACAAAAATTATGAGTGATCCAGAAAAAGAATGAAAAAAAGAGTCCTCTCTGAGTAAGCGAAATAAGTAAACATCAGAATGTCAGATCAGTTGCCACTTATGTAAATTTTGATATTTATAAGCTAGGCTAGACCTTATTGAAACAAAGAGACTTTGACCTCCATTCATCATTGAACAGACACAAATTTACTGCTGGATTTCAGACCTTGGCAGGAGGGTGAATACCCCTCTCCTGGAGGATGGACAAGCTGTATTCAGCAGCCGAATGCTGGAGCTCTGTGCCCACTGGCATGTGGGAAACAAATGCTTCTCATCATCCAAAGCCCCACACCATGAACCTTTCCCCCACCTCATCAGAGTTGGCAGAGGAGCAATTGCAGGACCATGTCTCATGGGACCTTCTTTCTTTTTTTTTTTTTTTCACTTACAAGCACTATAAATTGCTGAAGAATGAAGAATAAACCAAAACTGTTAAACACTGTAAATTCTGTGGGGCAATGGAGTTTCCACTGTGGACTGCTGAAGACTGTTGGGGAATGTGTGTATGAGGAGAAATACATACATATGTGAAAGCTTCAGAAGAAGTAGAGGAAATCAGTTGTAAAGTGTAGATTTTGTCTTTAAAAGATAAGACTATAAGTTGGAAAATGGTTTTAATCCTCTTCTGCTTAAAAAAACAGTTGTACAAAATCACTGTTAAAACTATGGTCCCATCAATAAATTTCTTTTTGGAGCTGATGATCTACAAAGACACCGTGTCTTTAGCAACTGGATCAAATGGGATAATTGAGAACTATGGATCATTACAAATACTTTCTCATATATGACGTTTAAAGGCTCTAGCCTTTAAACAAATATAATCATTTTGTTATTACAAGTGTATGAGTTTTTACATGTTCTTTTTTAAGTAGCTGCCTTAAAATATCCTTGTGTCAGAACAGTGTGAAACAGTGATAGTGCTCGAGTCACTTATTTGTGTTTTGTTCTGCTATCCCCACTTGTAATTAAGAAAGGGGGAAAAACAGTTGTTTTCTACTTAAACGTACTATCAATACCTTCAGACCCTTCAAAAATATAACGGTTTTATCTGTAATGTTTCAATCTATAAAGGTATGAGAATGCATTATTCTGGATATTATTAAAACACCAAAGCAAAAGAGAATGATAGATATGAGTGTCAACAGTCCTCATAAATTTGAGATTTTTATTATACATATTCTCCACTTCCTCAGGTTGGGAGATGAGAGCTGTCTTCAGATGAGCCAGAGCTAGAGTAAAATTTTAGCACCATGGAAATGAAGGAAATTTGGGAGGGTATGCCCTCCCATTTGTCCTTGTATAGTGGCTCAAGTTGAAACCTTACAACTAGATTTCTTTTAACTGAAGGAACTCAGCTTGGTATTTGAAAATCCAAGCAACGATCCAGTTCTTTTTCTTCTCAACACAAATAATGATACAAAAATTGGGACATGGCTCACATTTTGTTAATGGTTCATGAGAACAAGTAAAATATACTACGTGCTTCTCCAGTTACACTAACTCTAATGGCAACAAGGGAGAAAGGGGTTAAAAACAGAAGCAGAAAAGATCTCTGCCGTTCCATTTTCTTAGTAAACTGACTGAAGAAGATCACGTGAGATGAAGGTATAGTGGAAAATTTTTCTCTGAGTTTTTTAAACCTTGCATTTGTTTTTCTTTCTGTGTAAATTATTGGTGATATTGACATAATTCTCAAAAGAGAGAGCTAGATATGTCTTTTGATTTATATCACCAGTACAAAGGAATGCTCTGGAAGTTCACAATTCTTGGAAATGCAAAATGAAGACTCAGGCCCATTTTCCCGTAATTTGTATAAAACTCCTATTTTCATTTTAAAAGTTTTCAGATAGATTATTTGTGATCTTTCTCACACACTGTTTCAGATGTAACAGAGATATTAGCTTCCCAAAAAAAACCTGCCTATAGTACTTTCCAGATTTACATTTCTCGTTTTGAATTTTCCTAACTAATGTAGTCGTTCTGCACAATATATTTCTAAGATCTGGTATACAGGTTTGTTTTTTCTTCGTTTGTTTATTCATCTGAATCCAGGCAATATAACACATTGTTCACACACTTAGCAGTTATTCCATTCTTGTATACCTACGGGGACTAAGTAGTGTTTAAAGCCTTTGCTCAATGAAGAAACCAACTTGGTATACAGATAAAACAGTCTGTTAATTCTGTCATTTAAATCTTTCTTAATTAAATTTTATTTGACATATGTTTTATTTGACATATGTTTCTTTTAATATGTTTATATTCAAAGAATAGTTATTGACTCTGCACTGATTATTTGATTTTCATGCTTCTTATTGTCAGTGTTTTAAGAACATTAAACACACTGTGTACAGAAATCTCTTTGTGTTGGAATTGTTGCATCTGCTATGAGATAAATAGCACTCAGGTTGCCTGCACTTGTCTCCCCAAGACCTCCAGCACTCCATTTAAGTCTCATTTTTTATTTCCTTGGCCCAGAAATCTGCTTCCCTGTCCTAGAAATTACTTATCCCCCCACATCTCACTCTGAGGAGAGAAGTAAGAGAGATAAAGAGATCTTTGAGTTGAAAAGAAACTAAACTACTTTATTGAAATATTAATCATAAAATAAAAATAAAATAATGTAATAGATACAATATATACAAAACCGTATCAAGCTCCCCAGGTGACGTCACTGGCAGGCACTGGGGACATCCCAGACTGGACTCTGTAACTGATGGGAACTGGATTCCAGATTTGGAGTCAGGAACACACGGATCGAGATCGAAGGCTGATGAACAGACAGGTTCCTCCTCGGATGCTCGACATTGAGAAAGAGGGCTGACCTCTAATCCCTCGTCTCTTATACTGAGCACAAGGCAGGTGGGATGGAATATCCGGTTGGTCAGTTTTGGGTCACCTCTGCTGCCCACTCCTCCCATAGAGGTGGGACCCCTCTATGCTTTTCTGCTTCTGACCCTCCAGCAGAACAAACAACAAAATTAGCTGACCTTGAGTGTTATAGCAATAAGTGTAGTAAACAAGAGTCTCTCTGCATACTATTCCTTGGCTTTAACTATAAACATTGGTCTTATCACTCTGAGAACAGTTTTCTTCACAATATGCTGTTAATTTCAGAGAGTTAGAAGACGCCTAGCTAAGGAAGTAGAATTACTGAATGAAAAGTTCGTTCTGTTTTACCTCAAACCAGGACAGGACTGCAGTAGTTATTGGCTGTTTCTGCCATAAAAGAGGTTTTCTGTGATTGCAAAAGTATTCCTAATGCATTTTTCCAACAGAATCAGTGTTTTTCATCTAGCCCCATATTCTGTCATACAGTGGTAAAGTAGAGTTACACAGAAATTTGGTGGAAAACAATCCTAATGCCTTCTTTTTTTCAAACAGCCAATTGAAAAGATAGAAGCAGAATAAAAAAAATCTATTTGTAGTGAGCTGAAGATCAGCCTTCTGACTGATGCTAATACCTATTTTTACAGCTGTCTTTGTCCTCTGACTTTCCCCCTATATTTGATTGCTGTGGTGTGACAGTAATGATTGTCTTGGTTCAAATAGCTTTGTTGTTCAGTTTGGCCATACCCAACAGAGATCTAGGTATCCAAAATAAGGACCTATTTTTTACAGAAGGACGTGACCATAATGAAATGTGTATATGCGATCTCAAACAAGCCCCAGTATGCCACTGGGCCACTGTGGATCAAAAAATACTTTTCATTATAATCTGTGCAAAATTGCCCAGTTGTTTTTTTTTTTACAAAAAAAAAAAAAAAAAAAGAGAGAGAAAATAGATTTCAAACAGTGTTTATGTAACATACATAGAGATTTCTATTTTTTCTCCCTAAACTCACTAAGGTGTTGTTATTTTAGTTCACAGAGGAAAATAGATGTCAATATCTAATGCCCTTTGAAAGCAATTCCCCGCTGTTCATGGCTATATCTCTCTCTCCCACTCTCCTCACAATTCCTATTTCTCTCTTCTAGATAGACATTCTTCTCTTTTTCCTCTCCTGCCCTGACTACATGTCCTTATATACTTATTTAATATTCTTTACAGAGTTCGCAAATTTTTCCTGAATACAGTTTATCTTTTAGGCCTTTCACAGACCACTTTATCTGATTCTTTAAATTTGGTGTATTCGTAACTCCATTAAATTACTTCTTTTGCATATTAAGGATAAGAAATCTGACTCAGAGTTATAGCATCATAGGCAACATTTTACTTATTTCAGTTGAGACAGAATTTTAATCATGCTAACATCCATTTCTGTATAGACAGGGAATAGTACATTTATATATGTATTTGAACAAAACAAGCTATTCTGACCGTTCTGTTCTTCAGCTGGAATACAATGTTTAGCTTTCTCTCAAAATTGTTTGAACTTAAGGGTTATGGTTTCCATGGGAACATGTGACAGTCTGTTTGAGCATCAAATATTTTCCTTGTTGTAGAAGTTAGCTCAGCAAAATGTACACTGGCGCTGGATAAATTGAAAAGCCAGTCTGAGGAAGCCCATATTTTAATGGGAAGGATTGCTTATTTTTCAGCTTTGCAGTAACTTTGCCTTTAGAGTAAAGGAGAAATTTTTAAGTAATTTGTAGTCTGTACTACAGACTACTATCTGTAGTCACAGAAATAAAAACAAAACCCATAATTTTCAGTAGCTATCTTACCTTAGATGCGTGATCATCATCATGATCTACTACAAATTTCTGTCAAAAAAGAAAAGAAAGGTAATTTAGCCATTTTAGTCATAATGCATTATTTTGACTTCAGAAGTATCTGAAAGAATGGAAGATAGCACTTCTCTGTAATTCATCAAATATTTAACCCATTCTGAGCTCCAAACCAAAGTTCCTGTTTCCCATAATATTGGAGAAGTACATTCTTCCCAGAAAAAACTAGACTTTGTTTCATCCAAGTTTTTTCTCTCTCACTTGCAACCTCCAACTCAGTTAACAAAAGGGTCAAGACAATCTACAGCACTGTAACACACTGGATATGGCACTGCATTCCTTTCAGATATAATTCCCACTGAAGTCAAGAATTCCTTAGTCCCTAGAAGCCCATAGTGTAACCTAATGGCATGCAAACTCCCAGAAAATACAGTCACCTCAAACCTATTTCTACTTTATCAGGGAGTGCTGCATCTCCAACCATGGGTGTAAATGACAAAGCATTATTCAAGACAGCAAGTATTGTGTCAGTCACAGGTGCTTGTTAGCAAACATTAGAGCAAACAGTAAATAAATTTTTAAGTTAATGTTTTACAAAAGTATAAAATTATATTGACTGATAGAATGCAAGAAAACACCCTGAGTATTTTTGGCTAAGTAGTCCAGCATCCTTTGCAGTTACTAGTTATCTTATCAGGTTAAACGGTCACAATTTAAAAGTAGAAAATTTGCAAATTCCTCTCTCAGGGGCAACTCCAAACTTTGTGGTTGTATAGGTATCTTTTTTAATATGCATATACATAAACTAAGTATTGTGTATTCAGTTTTAATGCCAATTGTATTCAAAGGGCTCCCGTCAGAAATGTTTCCATAAACTGAAATAAAAAAAAAAAAGTGAAATATTAATATTTTAAAAAGTTGCCATTTAAATTGTTTTTGAAAGGCATTCCTTTCTTAAGCTCCTTATCAATACATTCAAATCAATTCACAATCTGTATAGCTACACGGACATGTTACTGTGTTTGTAGAAAAATGCATGATTTGGATATACTACCTGTTCAACAGCTAATAATGAGGTGGGGGAATGATAAGACTGTGCGCTTGTACTAAAACTTTTTCTAAGGTAAAATAAATATTTCAAATTCAGAGTATCCAAGAAAGCAGAAGAAATGCCTGTTGCAAAATCTCAGGAGTTTTATTCAATATTCAAAGCTGTGAAGCTATATACTTCAGGTATATACCTAGACATGTATACCCTACTAAGTTCAACTTATTTTTTGAGGATGAATGTGACTTAAAAAATTGAATGTGTGCTTTGGTATCAATTGAATTTACCAAAAGGCAAAAAGGTAGTTCTAAGACCTCTCTGTAATAAATATATCCTGCTGGGTCTGTCCAGGGGAATCCTGAATAGAGCAGTTACTTCTATTAGTTGTATAAGGGAGACTCATTCCAGCTACACTAGCCCAGGATGACCCAATTGGGAGAAGCTAGGAATTTCATACTCAAATATCTCAGAGCAGGGCCTCTCTTTTAAGTCTAAAATGTCTGTTTCCACTTAGCTCTACAATTCCATTAGAGCAGAAAAATAAATCTGAAAGTGGTCGTAAGATGGCTACAGATTCCACAAATAGTTAATAGAATTGTTTGTTTTTTTCTGTTTGTTTTTTTTTTAACTGGTGTGTGTGATCAAGGGCTGCCACTGCTTAAAGCACTGATGATCCTGAAGATTAGAATGAAATGCAGGGGAAGGCTGTTAATTATATGATCTGGTACAAGCTGCTGAAGCAGAGTTAGCAGCATACCTCTAAAAGGAGAAATAATATATTTGACATAGAATACTTTGATAAAGTCTGATTTACATTTGAAAGCTAGCTGAGTACTGCCAGAAGGATTATTTTATGCAAGAAAGAATAAACAAGAATGACACTAGAAGTATTAGAATTTTAAGCCATGCAGAAAGAGTTGTATTAGAGGAGGAATTACTTTTAACATAATTATTTTAATTTCTTTCTAAGCCTACTCCAGCCAGTGACTTGGTATTGTTGTGCAGCTATGTTTATTTTTTAACTCAAATTACTAGTCTGTCCACAAGTAAAAAAAAAACTTATTTTCATTGTGAGGTGGAGAGGTTATTTTCTGGGGCTCATTATATTTTTTTTAATCATTAACTTACCCTCATATGTAGATGATATATGTGAGAAGAGCTGTGGAAGTGATAATCATGTATGCCTCATATTTCTTCTCTTTATTGGCAGGTTATGATGTGGTGCGATGTGTTGTGCTATTACACTGAAAGGGTAATAGGCAGGGTACAAGCAGAGAGGGGGAAGATACTCATGGCTCAAAGAAGGACGACAAGAGCAGAGAACGAGAGGACTAAGAAGAGCAGGTAGAAGACAGGCAGCCATGATACAAAAGGAGCAAAAGGGAAAAAGATAATTTTTTTTTTTAGGTACTCCATAATGTTTAGTGCAACTCAGAAATTCACTGAGAACTGCTGGCTTGAAAGTGAACTCAAGGAAAGAATCCACCCTGAAAGACTGCTGGAGAGAGGAGATAGGAGATATCTGCTTCCGTAGCTCTGACTTCTATTCTACCTTACCAGATACTCTCTGTTTTCTCCATCTAAATTAATTTGTTTTAAAGCTAAAGTTCCAATAAAACACAGCTTTTAAAATTCAAAGAATTTTTTTATTTTGGTATATCCTGTTTTGAGGTAAATGTGCAGGCTGTTGTATCTTAGATTTCTAACCAGCTCAAGGTCTTGTCTCAGCACATCACTAGCATGATCAGTACATATCCAAAAAAAAGTGTGCATGCAGAGATGAAGTGATTAATAAATTTTGACAGATTTCATGCTGAAAATCAGAACTCATCTTGTAGCTGGTGAATACCTCTTCTGGTAGTTGTTTAGCCAGAAATGCCTCAATACTTTCCTGCTTGATGGAGTGACAATCCCAGTTCAAGCTGAGCTCCTGACTGGAAAGGCTAGAATCTTCCAGCCAGTAACAGTTGAAGTTCATGCTGTTATTTTACCTTAGGATGTCCTATTTCAAATGCCTTTTCTGCTGCTTCTCAGGAGGTATCCCCAGTCTGTTGAACTAAAATATTACTCTGCAGCAAGTGTATCTAAACTATTTTAACTTACATTTTCTCTATATACATTCAGAGAATTTACAGATTCATTTCAGTAGGTGCAAAAATATCAACAAAATTACAAGCACAGGAGAAAGATCAACAGTCTAATTTGCAAAGCTTTTAACTCCTGCAGAAGTCTAGCTCTGCTTTTATTAAAATGCCTTAAAACTAAATATATTATTTTGGGTTGAATGAAATGCTGCAATTAAATGTTTTAATTTGCTGAATGATAAAAAAAATCTTTTTTCTAGATTAAATGCCATTCTGGTTTTGCTGTACTTTTAGCCTTTCTGAATTTCTTTGCATCTACTATCCAGCAATCAGTGTCTTTCCCATATTAGAGAAACATTGGTGTACAGTTGTCATCATTATAGCTATTATATGCATATGTTTTACATGCTAAAGGTCCTAATCAGGAAAGAAAAGCTGCACATAGCTCTTTTTGTTTGATTTACCCCATCTTAAAATATCACAGAAAAGAGCACTACAGCACACCATTAAAATTTCTTAACTTGATAGATGACAACAAGCAATGATAAACAGAGAATCCTCACATCATAAAGAAATCTCCTTTTGATCTAGTGTTATATTTATCATGAGCTGGAAATAACATGAAATAGTGATGAGATGCTGCATCAAATCATACGCCATGTTAGCTTGGTTAATAAATGATAGGTCAGTTCAGAAATTATTCTGAATTGATCATTAAAATAAATTTGTGGTAATAATGTGTGCTTTAAGACAGCAAAGCTTTCTTTCACCAAAGTTAAAAGGTCATCAAAAAAAAAATGTAAGTTCACTTTTAAGATGGTAAATCATACTGTGAATGTACAGATTCTGAAAAGGACTTAGGGATGATGGCAAACACTGCAAGGGTGTTCCTCATTGGTCTTCTCTAGATATGAAATTTGTTAATCTAGTTTCTTGCATCAGAAAAGGAAAACTAACAGAAGCAGAAGACTGGTCTTAATTTTAGATATAATATAATTCATAACACTCAAACATGATGTCTAGACCTGTCATTCATATTTGAAAAAGTATGTTGGCAAACAAGAAGAGTTTCAGAGAACGACACAAATATTTTCAGAGGCTTGGAAACACATTTAATTCTGAGAATATAAAACAGGTCAATAGAATTTACCCAATAATAGAAAGAGCAGGATTTCTTCACATACATGCATCGATGAAGAAAAGACTTCTGGTTTTAGCTGATACCATGGAGGATAGCATAATGTTATCAAGAAGATGGAAGATATACCTGCAATTTACATCCCATATATATGTCAAAAGGTCGGAAGCTCTCCAGTAACTCTTTTATTTAGGAAATATGTAGAAATTTTGCAATCTGATTTAACAGAAATGGAAAAGCAAAAGGCATACAAGAACATCTGAGAAAAAATTAAGAGAAGAAAAAGTGGGTGTACTCCTTAACTGATAACAATTCACTAGCAAGATGAGCAACAGTTTAAATGGCAAACATGATCATAGTATGCCCTAGTGGGCAAAATCATTCCTAGAAGAGTTTTCATTCCTTTACACAAGGTAACAGTGATACTGCATAGATCTAATTGCACTTGAAAGACAAATTCAAAATTATAGTACAGAGAAAAGAATTTAGTGTGATGATCAGGGAAATAGTGGGGTACCAAAAGACTCAGACTTGCTGAACATGCAACTGATAGAAGATGGCATTTTCTGCAGGTATATCAGAGACGAAATACAGTTTAATAAATTAAGGACTATTCACATTTTCCAAAATGTTAATTTTCATCGAATAGTAGGTATTTTTTACAATAATGTGAAGAGCAACTTCTATATGGATTCCTTTCAGACTGAAGTTGAAGCAAGTGGCCACTAATTCAATATCTGGAGGAATTTAAAACCAAAATAGAACTTAAACTGTATTACTCATTCCTAAAAAAAACACAAAACAAAACAAACCCAAAACCAAACCAAACAAAAAAAGAACACCAAAAAAACCAACCAAAACCAAAGAAACTTCAGGCAACTCATGGTATGTTCCCTTCTGTTATGCACAGAAGGGAACCACCAAATCAATGTAGCTTCATTGTAAACTTCAATTTTACGGGTCCTTGCTCATGTCTTACTTTATAAACTGTTTTTTAAGTCTTAATTTTCAATTGTTTCTATTATTTTGCTTCTGTAACTGTTAACCAAGGGTAAATGGTGTTCAAAAGGAAGCAGAAAATTTAATTTGTTGCTTCTGCAGATATGAAATTGTATTTCTTTTCTCATCTTCAAAATAAGGAGAAAATATCTTCACCTTTTCCTGATAAAAAACCCCACATAGTTATGACCACAACATTTGATTTATGTCCACCAACAAAAAGAAACAGTGACAAAGGAACATAAATTTCAGCAGAATAGTATCAGTTAAATAGAACCTCAAGGGAGGGTAATTTAACAGTTGAAGAGAAAATGGCCTCTATTGTCTGATCCTCTTACTCTGTTGTTGTTCCTTTGAACATCTAAGAGAAAGTTTAACTGATATTAAGTCAAATTTTAAAGGAAATATTTAATAATCATTTAGAAAGAGGCCTTTTTAAAAATATGTGATTTTGCTGAAAGTTATAAAAAAGTATAGAAAAAAGACTTCTTAAATATGCAGCCTTTATGTAATATCCCTGGGACAGATAATATAAGTGCCTCAGTGGTAGTTCTTTGGGATCTTCAAATAACAGGGTGCTGTTACGAAGACAGCTATATTGTGGTTTTCAGTGCCTGAACCCTTGTTCAGGTAACTAAAAAACCCTGTGTCCCTGTTTTCTCAGTCTATACCAAATAATGCTGCCATTGCTCTTCTTACATTATTTCATTACGTACACATCTTCACGTTTGACCAAGACATTGGTCTTCACATTTGTGCTCTTTATTGGAATCTTTTGTTCTAGTGCAAAAAGGCTAGGAAATATAACACTTTACCATCAAGATGGTCTGAAATCTACTATTCCTGGCTATTTATGAAGGTTAGGATTAAATAGCATAATTGCCTATAACATGTTATAATTAAATCAGTTTCAGTGACACAAAAACTAAATGCTTATTCCTGAAGTAGTCATGGGTAAGTTGAGTTATTTACAGAAGCAGTTCAATTTACAGGACTATATTCAACTTCATAATCTATGTTCCTAGATGTGAACTGAGGGTTGTAAAAATTAATTTCAGTTTTCTACTATTGACATGGACAAAGAGTATTCTGTGGTCAGTTGCTTTTAAAATATTATGTTTTTCAGAGTGATGAATAAATAAGAACAAATGCAAAGAGGATGGAAGTATTTTGCCTGGCTTTATAAATCAGGTAAACAAGGTAACAGCCTTGAGGAACACAGGCTTTTCTGATCTTTTTCATTCTGTGCTGCCTATACTCTTCTTAAATAGTCAGTGTGAAACAGATGGAGTCTGAAAAACAGCTCATCTTCTGCAAGTATGAATATTTGTGCATGACTTTTTTTTTTAAACTGAAGAACTGAAAAAACAGCACATTTTTTAACCCACTCATGTTGATCAACATAAGTACATCTTCACTTTCAAGAAAACTGAGTATAAACATTGCTGCTGCCCTTTCTGAACCTACTAACAATAAAGGCAAACTAAGGGATTAGAGTCAATAACATTCTATTTAACCTTCCCAAGTAGTCTGAGTCATTCCATATCTAAAGTAACAAGGTTTTCTTAATTCTTTAGAAGTTCTGAACAGTTCTTTGAGAAATCAGCAAAATACAAACTTACTTACCTAGAAAACTTCACATGGAGTAAAACTATTAACTTGAAAAGGAGCTTTAATTTAATTAATTCACTTTTAATTAAAACTATTTTGTGGAGGTTTTCTTCCCATGACTTAATAATCATGTCAGAGGAAGTAGGAGTGGCATTGTTAACAATCTGTGTTTCTGTGGTTTAAGGGTACAATTAATGGAAGGAACTGTTGTGAAGGGCAGGGAAAAGGTTTGTAAAGGTAACAATTTTGTCTCTCCTGTTTTCTTCTGTTAATTTCTTTTCTTCTATATGGTTCTGCAATATATTATTCAGGATGTAAGGGCAAGTACTCAGAAGCTGGAAATGCCATAGTTACAGTTGCTTTTATAACTCTAATTAAGCATTTTACACATGAATTATGAAGGGGATTTTTGATAAATGATTTTCTAGTTCTGAAAAAAACACACTGAAGAGAAAGGAATCTTGGTGGAGCAAAAGCAAAATGCAAGGGAAAATGGAATAAAATATAATAAAAGATTAATCTGGCTAAATTCAGCATGACAGTGATCTGATACTCAAAAAGAAATCATACAATTGGAAAATTGTGAGATTACTAAGGATTAAAACAAACTGCTGTAGCATGATAGGATAAAATCAAGAAGAGTAAGGCAGAGAATAAACCACTGAAACAGAGTGAAAAAAAACCCCAAACCAATACATAAATTAGTAGGAAAAAAAAAACCAAGGAAAGCCTTGTGAGGTACTCAGTGAAAACAGAAGAATGATGATAGGTGATGAAAGGAATGACAAGTTTTTGAAGCTTTTCTTGCTCAGTTTATACTAACATAAGTAGCTGTGATCAGAAACTCAGTACTACTAATAGCATGTATAAATGTGGAAGCTAAAGTGAAGATAAGAATGATTAGATTATTTAAAAGCTCTCAGATGAAGTGGACCTATAGATATTCATATAGGCTACATAAGGAACTGTGCATTCTTGAGTATTTCAACAACAAAAAAAAAATAACCAGAATTTGTGAAGGAAAGATGGAATTCCAAAAAATTATAAAGTAACAACTGGGGGGGGCAGGGGGGACGGGGAATGATATGATCAGGGAATTGTAGCTAATTCAGCCTAGCCTCAGTATACAAAAAATACCCAGAAAACCTGGAACAAAAAGTAAGCCATCTATTTTTAACAGTCAACATGCATCTGTCAAGAGCAAAATAAATCAAAACAGTTTAGTGTCTTTTTATGACAGGACAAAAGTTCTTGTAGGTGAGAGAAGTGTAGCAAGTGTCACACCTTAACACAGAATCAGAGTTCAGAATGCCCTTAACATTTTCATAGCCACATCCGGCAAACATTGTCCAGAAGAAACCATGGTAGAAAGGTATGTAGAAGCTTAAAGAATGTTGAACAGATTGTCCTCAAACTGAAAGCGGTATCAAACAAGTCAGTCAAAGAGTCTGTTCCAGGTTTTCTACTACTTAGCTTTGAAATTAAAGATTTAGACACAGGATAAGAAAAATGTTAACCAGTTTGTAAAGGATACGAAAATTCAAGGGAAAGCATTGGGCCTTTGAGTACATTAAATGAGTTGGAAACAGTCCAGTGGGGAGTAACAGGGCTGTTCAAAGAAATGAGAAAATGTTGAAATAACTGGGATTGTTTAAAACAGATGAGAAAACTGAGACGATGACATGATAATGATCGTCAGGTATGTTAAAGGCTGTCACTAGGAAGAAAATAGACTGCTGTGTCCACAAGGAATAGGACAAAAAGTAATGGTCACAGATGCATCCAAGCGCATACACTTCAAATGATTGTATTGATCCCTGCAGTTACAGACATGCACTGCCAGAATTTAGAGCTCTATCTTTTTCTCACTAATTGAGGAATATAGCACGGCACCTATAAACTGTGTCTGTAACCATTAGTCAAACCAATGTACTGAAAGTGTGGAAAGAATTGCACTGAAGTGATGTTTTCTCATCTGTGAGATCTTTTTATTTCCCTTATTTTACTCTTTTGGGATTCTTTAACTGGTACAGATACAGTAATAACTGTGCAGCAAAGGAATCACTCATAAGAAGTTTGTGGTTTAGGGTGCCATGATATTCAGATTTATTCTGAAAACAATTTATATACCCACTTCCATGTATTTCAGAGTAGCTGACTATTTCCTATATGCTTTAATGTGCAGGTTTAGTCATCATAATGTCCAAGCGAATGTCAAGAAACCCTTGTTCTTTCTACTAGGTTTCACTAATGTAGAAACAATCAATCGGTACCGCTCACTTAATTCCTAGTCTAACAGCCTGTTTACAACGGAGCATTTGTGATGTTGCCTGTCAGTTCTCATTACCTTTTGATCAGTAGCTTCTCAGGAATGGCACTGCCAGAAGCAGATGACTTTGACAATAGAAGTGCATTTAATAGAATGCTCTTACATGCAAGTTAGCCATTTCACAGTAGACATAATAAATTATGCTAACTTTTAGAGACAATTAAAACTGGGCAACCTCTAGGGTTCTCTGGCTTAAACTAGATTTGAGCAAAGATAATTAGCTTTTAGGGTAATGCCTAAAATGTATCAAGTAAACCTCAAATGTTATCAAATGTTAAGTTCTGAGAGAAAAAGTAGCCTCTTGGTTTAAAATATGATTTATACCCCTTCTTTTAAACTTTCTCTAAACCCCAACAACCCCAACATTTAAAATCTGATTTTCCTTTGAATACATTCTATCTGCAATATTCTTAGATCTAACAAGAACTCTACATTATTTGTTGAGCCAAGAGAGATACTTTAATGAGCACAAATTTCACATCTCTTTATTCACAATTGTCTTCTCTTTCTAAAATAAAATATTGTTTATCCCTGGAAAGTTTCTCTCACATCATGCTCCTCTTTACATAAATATTTTAACTTCTTGAAAGTTCTGATACATGAGTAAAAAATATATAAAAATCTAGTTTTCCAAAATACTAATATTTTTTCAGAAGAGAAGTTGCAGACCACTTACTTCAGAGTTATGTGATAAGACTTCTGTCTAGGTAGAACCTTTAAGTGGTCATTGAGTTAACAGGGTAACGCCTCCATAAATGTTGCCACACAGAGTTGTAAGAGTGTTCTTGAGGGCAAGGATTGCTGTAGAGACACACTGAGACTCTGCTGGTGTGTGTCAGACATGAATGAGAGCACATAACACATGTGATGGCTTAGATGTGGGAACTCCAGCCTCCTTAGTCACTCTAGTAAATCTACTTCTGCAGGTCTATGTCAATTTTTTTAGACAGTTTTATTAATAACGGTTTATATCACCATCCTCTGTATTTACATCGTTCTGAATGTGCTCCTAGTAACTTTTGCATTTTGGCAGTCTTTTTCAAAATTTGGTGCAGTGGTAGAAGTTAAAAGACAAGTGTTTCTTACACATTTTGTGAAAAAAAAACAAGTGAGAGGAGATCAGTAATGTCAGAAAAGACCCATCTTGCACCCCAAAGAAAGAAATATCCTGAAAACCAGGACCACAATTGTTCTTATACATGGAATGATTTGTTTAATTTTCCTGAGATTTTTTCCAGAGAGTTTGCTTCTCATTAAACTTAACTTCCATCTGAATTTTTATCTTTGTCTACAGGTCATTTTTCTTTTACTTTCTTGATTCCAAGTATATTCGAGGTGGAAAATAAATGCTGAGAATTGCTACCCTTATTAAAAAAAAAATTAACCTATAAACAACTTATCTGAATTTTTCTCTCAGATTATGAGGTTCACACACCACAGAATGGATGGCACCCTGCAGTTATCTAGTAGACATTATTCTAATCGCACACAGTTTAAGATGAGGATCTGTTTAATATAAGGAATCCACTCCAAAACAACGGAATACCTAAAAGGCAGAAAGAAAGAATCTATTCATCAAAGTTAAAGTAGACACAATTAAAGTAGTAAATACAGAGGGTTTTTGTAATCCCTCATATATCGATGACTATATGAGTGAGTTATGATTATCTTTATTTTGATCACAAATTGCCTTTGGTCCTGCATATATTTTTTCAGTTATATTCCAGTCAAAAGGCAGATTTATCAAGTGAATGAGCAAGGATTCTCAGTGGAATGTTTCATTCTATTCAAGGATTAAATGATTTTTAGTACTTGGTGCAGAAACAGAAAGAATAATAGTAAAAAAAAAAATTAATAAAAAAATAGATAGATCAGCTTTTTCATTTATCATTTCCATAACATAATAAATGAGGTAGGACTCTTACAGAAAAGTACAAATCACAGTGCCTTCTACACACAGCACTGAAAAACTCTTCTTGCAATGCCTAAGCAGTTTTAAAACTAAAGAGTGATAATTATTTCTCATCAAAGAGATTTTCTACCCTTCTAGCAAAGTTAGGATATAGCTTAATATCTATAGGAAGAAAGGCATGTGAGAGACAGGATATTTTTTAAATGGGGAAAAAAAATAAAACCATAACAAAAAATAAAATATTGTTGTTGGAATTGTTAAATCCCTACTTAAGAAAATCTTTAAATGCTTTAAATATACCCAGGATAATATATGAAAATTTATGCTGCCTAACCCTATTTTGCTTATCTTGCCAGACATACTCAGGTGAAATGTAATATACTTCTTGGGATGGCTTTCAAATAACCTGGGGCAACAAAACCAGAAGCACTTAGAATAACAATTTTTTCTGTAGTTTTCCTTTGAATGTAGCAACTGAAAATGAGCACATTTGTGACTGTGCCCTTAAATTTTAACATTTTCTTCCCCCCTCCCTCCCCCCACCTTAGGAAAACATTTAATATAAAATCAAGTGTTACTGTAAGGAACAAAACCACTGATAACACATAAATCACTTGATAAAGGGGTCATTTTGTAATACCTGCTTACTCTGTAAACTTCTGATAAACCATAATCTGATAGTCCTCTTTCTTGGATTTCTAATAAACTAGACTCTACTTCAATAATATTCTAGATAATTATTTCCCCCTGCTAGGAAAATGTGAATGCAGATTTACCTTTTAAGGTATTCCCAAAGGCTTGCCAGCATTGTTATATTAAATGATATTTAAATTATTTGAAATCTCATTCAATTCTAATAACTACTTTTATTTCACCTAAAAATTCTCATGTATTCCAGATAAAATGAAATGTGTTCCAGTGTTTCTGTTCTTCAGTACAGTAAAGGACAGATATCTTTTACTTACTTCCTGCTTTCATTTTTTAGAGTAAATAATTTCAGGTTTTGCATGTGGCAATATAACCTATATGACATAAAATCAATTAGATTTATTTAAAAGATTGAAACTATATTTGAAAAAAGATTTTTATTAATTTAGATGAGACCAGATTTAAAATTTATAGGGAAATTAGTTATATGAGTAATGATCAGTGAGACTAATAATTACTCCAGAAAAACAGGTACTGGACAATGGGACAAAATTAAACATTGTTTTAATTAAGGTAATAATGAAAAATGTTCTTTATACTGTTCTTTGATTTTTTAAAGCAAAGTAAATACAATAGATTTGCTATCACAGGGAAAAAATATTTAAGTAATTTAACATGCATAAGAAATTAAATGGATACAAAACTTAGAGGGGTTGTGTTGAAATAGGAATTGCTCTGATTTAGAGATATTCCCAGGGAATCTTCTCAGTTGAATCTGAGTTCTGTTTAACTTGGTGATTAACCAAATTTGAGAAAACCTTAGGCAATCGCAAAACAAAAGCATAGTTCTGTAAAAAATACTCAGTCATGCCGTGATGTCTCTTAACTTATTGCTTAAATGATTTTCAGCATCTCCAAAATTTTATCATTATTCATGAAGTTTCATAGCTGATAAGATTTAAATCTTAATCTGTTCCCCTCTTCATATAAACTCAAGTAGTTGGTTTACAGCTATCCTTCTATTTTGCTGAAATAAGCTCTTCACATAATTTTTCTTCTTTACTTTCCTTAAAGATTGTTCTCTTTGCTTTCATGAGACTTTTAAAATTCCCATATGGCTATGAGGATGAAATAAAATTCCTCTTGGCTTTGTGGGATAATATAAGAGCTCTAATATTTGTTTCTTTTTTTCTTTTGAAAACTTACGTTATTTATGTCAACAATGTCATCAGAGTTAAGTCTGTTGTCTATATAAGTTTATTACAGTGCCTAAAACAATAAAATGTTTTTTCCAGAGCAAATTTCTATTTTATTTTTTAAGAAGTAACACTTTTTAAAAAATGCAGCAAATACTGGGTACCCTAGAATGTAAATGATACCACCTTTTTAAACTAACAAGTAGAACATATTTGGGGGCTGATATGTATGTAATAACTGTGTAACAGTTCCAAAATCTGGGATTTGCTCTATAAACACTGATAGGGGACATAGGTCAAGGGAGGGATTTACTGTTTCAGTCTCTCTGTTAAGGTGCTTAGTTAGAAGATGAGCCTCACAGGCAATTTTCAGCAGAAAGACAGTCTAATTTGAGAAGAAATCTGACCTAGGCACCATGACTAACCCACTCTCTATAAAACAATATACTTTTGGTTCAATAATATGCAAAAACTCTCCTGTGATTAAGCCAGTTGGCAAGCCTCTGCTCAAGGGCTGAATATCTGTATGTACTTGCGCAACATATCTAAGACTGAACCAAGTTTACCTGTGATTTATGTATTGAAAGTCCCGAGCAGCGATCTCATCTGCTTACTTCTCAGGGCTGCTCAGTACTGTTTAAGATGAAGTGAGGGCACCTCCAGAGGCATATTAGTCATTTAAGTGGCCATGTCTAGTCTTCCTATGGAGAGCTTAGGACACCAATGTTCCTCTTGGGTTTTGATACCTAATTTCAACTGAAATTGTTCATTGAATCTTTCCCTCTTTTGCCCATCTATATGTTAGAGCATTTGGGAAGCTAATAATCTGAAGGGTTTTAGCTCTACGATACTCTTGTCCTAGGAAGGTTCCCTACATTTTAATGAATCCCAAGTACCTCCTTTCCTCACTGTTCTTGTTAAAGCTGAACCACGTAGAAGCTTCAGAGGGAGAATGGGAAAGAGTGAACCCAACATTAACCTAGTAGTCAGACCCTTCAGCTGCATCAGAAGAGCTGAGAGTAAATTGGAGAAACCTAAATTTAACCTCCTACCTGTGGCTACGTGTGAGCTAGTTGTCTAAGCTCCATTATGGCCTAGAAAGCAACTAGGCTGAACCATTGCTAAGAGGTCTACTTTAGAATGAGACAAATTGTCCTCAAGGCTCCATTGCTTGTAGTGACTACTTCTCTGTAGATTGCAATGGGATTTTACATTCTAAGTGCACAAGTAGGCGTTATAACCATATAGCCCTGTAATACACTATTGCCATTGCTAATAACAAGCCACCAGTTTTGCACAAGTTTGCAGTGCCTCAGAACCAAGGTTTGTCAGGCTTGCCCTGTGAACTTTTCTTGACTCTCCTGCAGCTTTTTCTTCCCTACTTTACCTGTGATAGCAATTTTTCTAATTCACCAGATCTAAGTCTACATTGTTTTAATTTTTTTTTTTTTTATGGTAGAACCACAGTAGCAAGCATTTATTCTATGTAGAATAAGATATTTTCAACGATTACTTAGGTAGTTGTGCAATGTAGAGAAATACGTAGGCCTGATATGATACCAGAGACCCTGAGAAGTGGAGATGCAGGATGTGATGTAGAGCAGTACAGGCATGGGATAGTAAGGGGCGGGGCACAGCATCAGCACTGAAGGCCTCCTGGCTATAAACAACTCACCCATTCTTAACTAAAGCAGTGCAAACCTGGAGTTGGAGAAGCTTGATTTTAGGGGTAGCAGAACAAAGAAATAATACCTAACATACATTTCTTACATATAATGGTCATTTAATTGCCTACGCTAGAAACATGAAAAAGCAGAAAACTGTTTAATATTTAAGGCCTAGGTTTATAGCATCACTGCAGCATGTCCCCACCAATGACTAAGAACTGAATTCATGTACTGTTGCACTATATCTAACAAACTAGATTCCAGACAATCTGTCTTGGATTTTCCCAGGCAATACACCTGGATTCTTTGTAATAAAAAAAAGAGACAGTAGGGCATCTTTGTATGAAGACTTTATTAAACTTTCAAACATAGATAAATACAATACCATGAGCACAAGCAAAAAAAAAAAAAAGCAGTAAACTCATTCATTGCTGCAGTAAATTAATGCTGTATACAAAATCCTATCTATCTCTACTCCTGCTTCCTATTCTGAGAATTTTGCTATCACAAAACAACATCAGTTTTGCAACAAATAAGCGCTTAAAGTACTTTGTGTCCAATGTGATGTTTCACCACAAAAATGTGGTGTCTGATATGTGATCACTACTGAAAGAATTCAGTATTTAAATATTTTGGGGAATATACTGATTTCACTAAAACAGAACATTACAGTATATTCCTATAAAAATACCACTGAGAAATGTTTATACATTTTAAATATATAATCACCTGAGCTGTGTACAGCTGTTTGGTTGTACAATCTGCTGCAGCACTACTGATGTATTCTTGCTTACCTGACCTTGGTGAGTAGACAATAACTTAAACCATTTAAAACTGTTTGGAGAGAGAAAAATCATGTCCATTTGTGACAAGCAATCATTTGGACAGAAACACTAACTGAAAGTGTCAAATAGGGTCTGCCAACAGACTGCCAAATGTCAAGATTAGTTAAAATACAATGCCAAAGACGAGGACATAGTCTATGGGCCAAATCCTGGGGTCAAAACCATTTCTCTTGGAGGATAGAATTGAACATTCAAAGGTGACATTCCTCAGTCCTGATACTGTTCCTATGCACAAACATTTCCTTTATGTAGGGTTATAGCAGCCTAAATATATGTTTCAACTTGTTTGGTATAGCAAATACGAGAGAAATCCTCAACTACTGTGAAAGGGACAGTTCTGCACAGTCTACAGGAAAATGGAAAGGTGGTATTTAGGCCACTCTTATGCACGTATTTATGCTCAAATCTTTCTGATCTTCTTTTGATGCTGATCAGTGAGACACAGCTATTTTCACAGTGCAATTTCCAGCCGTTGCAGGTAGCAGCCAGGTATACTGTGAAGCAATCTGAATTTCATCCCTGTTGGCCAGGTGGCTCAAGTATTGGAATTAATGTTTAGATAGACTCTGTGATACTAACGTATTTCTGAGAGTCTGGAATATTCTTCTTAACATAAAAAATGCTAGATCGTGATTTCAAATGCAAGTGCATGTTTCGATCATTGGGGAAGCAGCAAATCAATTAATAATGTCAGAGGAAAGAAAGAATGTAGTGCTGGATATTAGCTAAAAGCTCCAATCACCCCAAAAAGAGTAGAGAGATGTCACAGCAGTACAAGCGTGTGCTTATTTGTTTTGTCTTGGTCTAGAAAAATCAATTCAATAGAGAATATTTTTGACTGGGATACCCAGTTCAAGAAGGACAGGGAACTGCTGGAGAGGGTGCAGCAAAGGGCTACAAAGATGATTAGGGGATTTAAATACCTCTTTTACGAAGAAAGGATGAGGGACTTGCGTCTTTTTAGTCTGGAAAAAAGACGGCTGAGGGGGGATCTTATCAATGCTTATAAATACTTAAAGGGTGGGTGTCAGGAGGATGGGGCCAGGCTCTTTTCAGTGGAGCCTGGCAACAGGACAAGAGGTAACAGGCACAAACTTGAACATAGGAAGTTCCACCTAAACATGAGGAGGACCTTCTTTCCTGTGAGGGTGGCAGAGCACTGGAACAGGCTGCCCAGAGAGGTGGTGGAGTCTCCGTCTCTGGAGACATTCAAAACCTGCCTGGACGCATTCCTGTGCAACCTGCTGTAGGTGACCCTGGTCTGGCAGGGGGGTTGGACTAGATGATCTCCAGGGGTCCTTTCCAGCCCCTACCATTCTGTGATTCTGTGACTGTACAGAAGTAGAAAGGATTGTTTGGATCCTGTAAAAGGTTGAAGAATATCATACTTTGATAAGAAGATTAGAATAATGTCCTGGTTTGAGAGCATCTTTCATTCATTCAGTGGCCAGTCCAGCCCAAACTGTAACAGATTAGTGGTCTATCTGTCTCAAAGCCTATCTTCGCAAGGACAGCAGAAGGGGCTTGAGAAAGGACAAAAATAGGGCAAGTGCGTGCTGATTGCTTGCTTCCCTGAAATATCTTTCCAGCCCCCAGTGATCTGTGGCCCTGAGACTTTCAGGCCAACAGGAGTTGTCTTCTGTATTTAATACTTTCCAATTATACAATATCAGCTATGCCTGCGTGCAGCCCTTGACAAAAGGCAGGTCTTTCAAGGTACCTAAAGAATGTGCATATGATTTTTGCCCCTCCTAAATATACTTCACTTTGCAGTAACAGCATCATATTTTTGTTTTCATAAAATGCCCCCAGGAGCATTAATAGTACCTGCTTTGTGTGTTGGCCCTATAATTGTTTCCTGCTCCTCATGACCTGCAATAATGTAGGTATAGTTTGATCTTTTTGATACATTCCTTCTAGTTCAAATAGCTTATGAACATCTTTAATTTCGATGACATTTGAATGATTTATATTAAATCCTTGGGACACTCCCTGATTGTACCACAGATATTGCTACTTTTCTCAGTTTGGAACCTTTATCCCAACTGCTTTCATGAGGTTTGTAACTCTCGGAAGACACTCCTTGGTTCTGAAAGCTATATAGACTTTAACCATGTGCTGAACTTCCAGTTCACAGACGGTGTGTGTTATAACAACTAGGAAAAAAATGGGGAGAGCAAAGAGAAATTTATGGCTTTGAAGTCTGACTTTTGCAGTTCTGCCAGAAAATTTTATTTTCTGTTTTCTGTTGTTTCAGAGTTTTAATTCCCCAGTCTCCTTTTCAAAACTTGCAAAAGAATGCTGTAGAAAAGGCTGAAATTCCAGGATGGGAAAAAATGGTGCTGCCATTATAACGTGAAGCTGCCTAATGTGTTCAGGTTTGGATTAGGTACTCTGAAAAAAAGTGATGGTTTTGCATAGGACAGTCCATGATTTGTTACGGCAGAGACCAATTTGTCATTTATGGTTTATCTGTTCATTCATCTTGTATTTCTTTTTTTTGCTTTCTGCTGGAAATATAAAACAAACAGGGAGGAAAGGCATTAAAGATTTGCTTAAAAAGATCAATTGCACTTCAATGCGCTTACTTTGCTTATTAAATTGAAAGTTTGCAGTTTTATCAGTTTGACATATGCATAAAAATGAGGTGTTCAAAAAAAAGAAAAAAACAAACACACAGACAAAAAAACCCCTCATAGAAACATCACACTTTGTCCTGATTATTACACAATGGTAGACAAAAAAAATAGGAACAATTTTTTGCCAGTGACAGAATGTGTGGCAGATTAATGATTGTTATTTGAATCTACATTTTAGTTCATTTTGCTTCAGGACATAAGTTAATAGGATATTGATGGCATTTGAACTCAGAACTACGTGTTCTGTAAACAAAGATTGTGTAAATTCAACTAGGTCATTTTGCCACCTGATCTCAGTATCCTCAAAATGTGGGTATGTTTCCTGAGAACTATTATAGAAAATAGAAATACCTAAAAAAGATACATGCACTGCTACTTGCTTTCTTCCCTTCCCAAACATGAATTTTTACTTCTTCTTTTTACAGAAACCATGCTTTCGGTTCTGTAAGGACTTAAGCATGACAATACGTTTAGCTACAGTGTTATTTTGGCAGATTTTGAGGAAAATATCCCTATTAAATTCTTAGGATAGAGATAAACCCCCTTTCTAGCCCTATGTATGTTTCCTTTACTCTTCTTTGTTTCTTTCTTTTTATGTTTATCCCTCTTAAAATGTATTTAAGAAAAAAAACCCAACCTATTCTGTTAATAAGTTCCTCTGTTGTTTCAACTGCTTGCAATAATAAATCATAGTATTATTCTAATAACTCTCAGTTTCCTGAGCTTATAAATTTCATTGGCGAGCTTCTTTTATTATTACATCACCTAGTAAAGAAAGTTACTTATATAAGATCCACTGTTTTTTTCAAAACTCAAGCGTACCCTTGCAGATTTTTTTGACTGTGTGTGTCATAGACTCATGAACCTTTTATTACCCAGAAAGTACAAAAATAAAAATTAAAAATATGTTTTATAAAAATCTCATCTTCCCATGAAAGCTGACAGGCTATCACTGCAATAATGTTGCTTATTTATGCTGTACCCAGTGGAGGACACTCTGTGCAAAAGAAAATCAGAAGAAACAGGGAAAAAGGAATGAACAAAAGAATTGTTTGTGACTGGTATTTTGTGGTATAGCTCACCATCTTCCTGCTGCCCCAAGTTAGGAAACACTTCAACAAACAAAAATTTGGTGAAGCATGTTTTCAACATAGATAAGGAATATGAAAATATGTCACTTTTTCAAGATAATGTGTTTTAAGCTTTTCGAAAAGTAAAATGAGACTAGGTCTTGAAACTTGCAGTTTCAAGTAAAATTGCAGTTACTCAGTGTTTAGGGATGGAGAAAGAAAAATAAATGTTATGGTCGTGGCAGAATGCAAAGTTTCAAATTCAATCCTTTGAAAACAATGTGGAAACAAAGGATCAAATAATGGCATAAAGTGATACAGCTTCTGATTCACTGAGTGTAGGGAAAAACAAAACAAAACAAAACAAAAAACAACAAACAAAGTCAGTTAAATTCATTTTTGTGGGGATTTCAAAAATACTGATGGGATGACAGAGACTGAAACACAAGTTTAGACCTGCTCAGAGATCAGACTAGTAATTTCCACATTCCTAGTCCCTTCAACATTTCTTCAGGATTTTGCTGTTTTGTCTCAAACCTTGTGAAAAAAATGAATTTTAACTCCTTGCTCTAATGGGTGATACGTAATGGAAACAGTGTTTGGTTGTACCAGGGATTCATAAAGGATCTAAACTCAACGTGTTAGTGGAAATGTGCTGCAGAAAGGTACTTAGCTACATGTGAAAAATACAGAAACGCTTCTAGCCCAAAGGTGGCAGGACAAAATGTTCTAGCAAGTTATCAGTTTGCAGTTTCTTGGTATATCTGTGGTAATGCCTGTAAAAACAGAGGAACAGGCTAGAAGTCCTTTTCAGTTTCATGTTCCTAAGTATACCGAATGTTTACTCAGTAATTTATGCTGGATATAGGTTGGTGTCTTTGGTCATTTAGGAGAGCTGAATACTTCCAACACTGGTCAGGGAAATTTACCCATCCTCCCTGCCTGCGCTGCCTCAAGGCATGAGAAGGCAAAAAATAGCAAAAGGCAGCTGAAATAATTTGTTTTACTTGCCTGTAAAATTGTGGTAGCTAACAACTGCATGCATCGCAGTCGCCCTCCCCAGCACCGTCCTCTGCCTTTTGAAGTACCATATATTAACAGTCAGTCTACTGAAAAACAAACAAAAGTCTCCCCCACTTAAAGTGTGCCCAGTATTTAAATAAACTGAAAATACTTGAATTTTCCAAAGATCGTTTCTTTCAGATTTTTGGTAATGCTTGCATTTTATTCATGACAATATTTTTATAATGTATAAAAAGACTATTTTAATGGAAGATAATTAGATCATCTCTGTGGTTTATAGTAGTCTGATATGTAGAGTTGTTGCTCATTTCTTTTTAAAATAAACCAGGAACACATAATGGTATTTTTCAGGATTTTTTTTTTGTTGTTTTATTTTGCTGGTGATTTTTGAAGAAATAGGACTGACAGCTCTTTAGCAGTTTTATGCAAAAATTTCTGTGTCTCATAACTGACATATCGCTTCCTTGTATTTAAGACACTAACTAGGTGATTCACCACTGCAGATGGTGAATCACCTAGTTAGTGTCTTATATACAACTTTTGGCTAACATTGCTTCCCGTACTATAAAAGAGGAACAAAAGAAGAGCAAGCCCCATCTTTATGATGTTTTGATTACACTTTTAAAATGTGCAGATGCTTCAAAGATTGAGGCGTTACAAAAAGAAAGGAAATTGATTACAATTATTCCTCCATTTGAAAAAGAAAACAAACACAACAACTTTTTGCAGTACTGCTGGAGTTCATATTTTAATCAGGTTGCACAAAACAAGCCAGTATTATGTTTATCTGGACTTATCTCTTCATTCCTTTAAAAATAAATACAAATTGACTTTTTTTTTTAATTGAAAATCTGAAACAAAACCTACTGTGGTACTTTAATTTAAGGCACAGATATCCGTAACAATTCTTTTTGTAATCCTATTAGAGACAAATTTATCTCAGATTGGTTTTGTTTTAAAATTAAGTCGACGCACAGATCACAAACCTAATCTCATTCAGTGCTTTTGCTATCTCCTTACATGTTCAGTATAAATCCCAGGAAATTCTGATGCCAGTGAAATTCTTCACTTTTACTTAAGCATGATGTGATCAAAATCAAGCTTATTTTGATTTTATAACTGGTTCTGATAAGATACATCTGTTGAAATCTACAGTGAAATTTCCTATTTCTTATTTGTGCAAAGATTAACTATTACTCCTTAAGTCAAGAAGCTTGCAACTTGCTAGCTTTGCTTTATATTTCTTTTATTTTGAAGTTATTATTCTACCCTGACACTGATCAGCGCAAAAGGTTAGAGGCATCCATGGAGCAGACTTTGCATAGAACTCATGAGAAAATTTCAGAGTAAATCCATTGAGTTCATGTATTTGGCAGACATTTTTAAGTCCAGGGGTTATCTTCTCAATGAACTCTTTATTTCCATGTGTGATTGGTTGACCTTGGGGGCCTGTCAGACCCCCACTCAGCCGCTTTTTCACTTGCCCTCATCAACAGAACAGGGGGAGAAAATAATAAGATGGAAAACACCCGAGTTGAGATAAAGGGAGATTACAATGTAAAGGGAAAACTGTGTGCAGATGCAAAGCAAAAAGAGGAATTTTTTCATTACATGTTATGGTGAGGCAGATGTCCAGACACTTCCTGGGAAGCAGGACCTCAGGGTCGCTTTGGACAACAAATGCCATAAGCCCAAATCCTCCCCTCCTCCTCCTCCTCCTTTTCTTCAGCATTTATTGTAGAGCATAAAGTCATATGATATAGGAAATTCCTTTGGTCAGTTTGGTCAGCTGTCATGGCTCTGCCACCTCCCAGCCTCTTCCTTGTCCCCAGCCTACTGGCCTTTGGAGCGGGTGTTGGAGAGAAAGCCTTGAAGTTCTGCGAGCCCTGCTCAGCAATAGCCAAAACACTGGTGCCTTATCAATCAACTCTGTTTTAGCCACAAACGCAAAAGCTCTATGTGGGCTGTTGTGAGGGAAGTTAATTCCACCCCAGCCGGACTTTGTACACCAAGGAACACCGATGCATATTATTTATGTATTACATTCAGATATCTGACCTTTGTGAGATGTCCTCTATCCTCTCTAGTTCAAATGGATCGTAAACTGAGGCTGTGGATCTGAAAAGCTTCAGGGGATAAATTTGCACAGTAAAATATTAAGTTCAACTTAATTAGATACATTAATGATCAAGCTTTTGGTAAAAAGCAACAGGGATTGTTTTGTTCATTTTTGTCACGCAAACAAAATGCCAAAGATCTTGGAAACAATTCAGAGGAGAACTTATTAGGGGGGAAATGAAAACATTAAAGGGATATTTGGAGTGGGGAAGAACTAAGAAGAAAAGAAGTTATAGCAGGCTTCCTGGCAGTCTTATTAATTTCAGTTCTTTGCATTGTAAATTTAATTAGCATAATCCCATTTGAAATGCAGTGTTTTACATGGAAGAAAAATATCCTAATGACTGGTCTTAAAGGAGAGAGGAGGGAAGGAATTAAACTAAACTGTATTACAGAAGGTTAAGTAACGTATGTTCGCTGTCTTTTCAGTGAGCTAAATAATAAGATAATATTTAATTAACGAACATTAAGGAACAACTAGCTTCTTGGCATTCCATGGCTCTGTCTACATTCAATGAAATTGATCATTTATTTATTTTTTTCTCATTGAAAAAATGGAGTAAAATCAAGACTCTTACAATAATCTTAAAATGGCTAATTCTCAACAAGACACTGCACTGGTTGGGGTATTATTTCAGTCACGTTAGTGTTCAAGGTCATGGGACTTGTCTACCGCATGTTTTTTTGCTTCTCATCTTCTTGAATGCAATGTATTCCAACAGACTTTTATTTCACTCTCTGTTCCCAATGTAGAGTAACAATTGCTCAGACTGTTTTTGTTATTTTCTGAAAGAAGAGCAAATGTGGGGTTGTTCATATATATATGAGCATTTACTTGTTTTAAAGTTTTGTTCTGAGGTAGTTATTTTTTAAACATAGAAATGCGTGTGCTTGACATATCTATCTCCACAAATTTTGTTTCTCCTAACAAATATTTTAGTGGATGCAGTGAAAGAAAAACTTAAAGATCTTAAAAAATTCAAATGTTCAAAAATTGTGTTCCTAGGAACAAGGGGTTTGATTTAAAGATATCTTAATTTTTAAATTAAATTACTGGCTATCTCCACCATCTGTTGACTTCATGACAATTTTCATATCAGTCGTCTCTTTAAAAACTCTTCTGTAAAATCACAACAATCAGAAAGCTCTTCAGTAAAAGCTTATATTTGTATCTAATTTTTCAGAACCAGAACCCAAGAACTAAAGCAAGAAAATACCCTTAGCCTTAGAATTCATAATAAAATTATGAGAGAGAATTTTGATTAAATAATTCCTTATGATGTTTGCTGTAGAAAAATTCTGCAGTTGCTCAGAATGGCTTCAAATAAAAGACTTCCAATTTCATCCAGATGCTGTCAAGTTCTCTTTGAAAAATACCGTAATCAATCATCCATAATGTTCCAGTTAATCTTAGAATCAGGGGAGATAGAAATGGTACCACCTTAATCAGAGGTTTAATTCTGAGTAGTTCATGGTAATATAGTTCATAGTAATATATTTTCCAGTATCAGAGCTAGAGTAAATGCAGTTTTCAAGGTAGTGCAGTATAATGAATAACTTGGGAAAAGTTGTGTAAGTAACACAAAACCCCAAAATAGCTGATGAATGTTTTGTGTGATATTTTGGCATTATGCTCAGAATGATGTGGAAGAAGAATGGTTTTATTGAATTAGTAATACAATATGAACATTGGTTTAGAGTGATGAAAGACACAGATCTTTTCAGAATCATACTGGGAATATATGTGGGAAAAACATTATCTCTGACCTATGAAACCAGGTTTTTCCTTCCTGGAAAAAATAAACCAAAGATCATAAAGGATAAAGATTATGGTAACCGTCCCCCTTCTAAATATTTTAAAAATTATTCCCAGGGCTAGACATCTGTATTATTAGTATCCTGAGTATTTTTCACTTGTTCACTGCATATAGTTAGTTTCACACTATGATATCTCATTCAGTAATTTGTAAAATTGGGGATAATGTTACACTAATTTGGAAATAAATTACCTGTACTTTTACCACCTGCAGGGGAGGGGCGAGAAAGGGAGGGGAAGGCAAGGCAAGGCAAGGCAAGGCAAGGCAAGGCAAGGCAAGGGAGGGGAAAGGGATGGGAGGGGAAGAGGAGAGGAGAGGAGAGGAGAGGAAAAAGAAAAAAAAGAAAAAAGAAAGAGGAAAAAGAAAAAAGAAAAAAGAGAAAAGAAAAAAATAAAGGAAAAAGGGAAGGAGCGTGGGGACAATCTTGTCCTGGTTCCGGTGGGGATAGGGTTAATTTTCCCTGGTATTCCATGCCATGTGAGCCACGCCCACCCTGAGCTGCCGGGGGAGGGGGCAGGAAGTTGCTGCTTAAAAGCGGGCTGGGGCGTCCCGGGTCCGGCCGGTCGGCGAGCGGCGGGGAGCGGTGGTTCCGTAATCGCGTTTGTATATTCCCCTACCCGTGTTGTTATTGTTGTTGTTTGCCTGTTCCCTTTGCTGTTCTGTTAAACTGCCTTTGTCCCAACCCAAGAGTCTTGCCTTTTCTTACGATCCTTCCTCTATTAGGAAGGCACGTGCGAGCGGCACGTGGTTCTTTGTTGCCATCTGAGGCTAAACCACGACAAATCTAAACCTACACTTTTAAAAAGAATAACCTTCCTTCTTTTTCACCTTCTGAAGGTGACATTCACACTGGTGGTAAAGCCATGTGGCTTTCAGGTCATACAGTGTATATGCAAGGAAGAAGCATGGAATGGGTGATGCACAGGTATTAGTGCTGGGATGCACCCAAATTCTGTGTCATGGTAACAGTCTCCAGACCTGTCTTGTACAGGTCAGCATAAAAGGATATGACATGATTTGTCCAATGAGATAGAGGAAAGCTTAACACTAGGGATCAAGGTACTAATGGCTGAAAAGCTGCAATTCCTAAAACATTTCTGAAGGAAAGACGAAGTTACAAATTGTCTCCATTCACTAGTGTTGAAAGACATATATTATTTCTTTAGAGATACATTAAGAGAAACATATTATTTCTCTAGTCCTTCCACATTTCATGCACATAGAATACTGTTACCAGTTTTCACCTTCAAATACTTTTAATTCATTTTTGCATTTAAAGTACATGTATGAATACATTCAGAGAGTATCATTTGAACATTGGCATACCATTAGCAAAGTTTCGTACTCAGCCTACACATTCAGCAGTTGCTCAGTATTATGAAGCTAACAGGAAAGGCACGTATTTCACTGGAGATGGAACTTGGGAACATATTAATTAATTCATCACTATAAATCACTGGAAGAGAGCATATCTTGTTAGCTTCAGTCACTCAGATACTAATCAGTGGCTCATTAGCTTTAAAAATATCAACCTGGTTGAGATACCATTGCCCTGCACAGTAGACTGATGAGCCACATTAGAGAGAATGCTACATGGGACATAGGAAAGCTACTTTTACCCATTATCCAAGCTACATGCACAAAATCTTATGGGAAAATTAGTGGTAAAGACACTCACTTAGACAATGACAAAAAAAGCACTGTAACTGACCTCATTTTTTTGCCTTATTTTGCTGCTAAGTGCTACTTAGCCCAGTCCTACATGCCTTGTACATGCAATGCTCTGATTTGTTCTAAACAAGGGAGTTCAATTTACTTCAGAAGAAAAAAATTGGGCCCCATCCATCTTTGGTGTTACCAGGAGAAATTATTCACCATTCCCAAAGGTTAGTTTTATATTATCAGATATAGACAAATAGAATTAACCACAAAACCAGTAATATTACATCCTTATAATGTAACAACTTAAAAATTCTCTGATGTCAAAGAACACTTTCGAAGTGTGAGTAATAATACCTTCATCACTAAATGAATCTCCTGTAATTAATATGGTCACATTAGTGTAAACATTAGCTCGTTCAAGTTGCTTTTTGTGCTCCAAAAGGACTGCAATTTTACAGTGAAACAATGTTTATTCGCAGTCATTTCTGCAGAAGTTTCCAGGTACCTAAATAAATTAAATCAGGAGAGCACAAGCAGAGTTAAGTAGGGGCTCAGCATTCATAAAAGGTACTCTGAAGCGTCAGTATAATCTGCCAAATGCAATAGATGTAGTTTTCTGAAAGACACAATTATGCCAAGACTGTAAATGTAGGCGTAAGAGCAACGAGCTTTCACTAGTTTCTCAGCACTGAGCATCAAGTTGACTTTAACAGAGCAAACATGTAAAAGAGGTATACACTTCTAAATTCAGGGGGATTTACAGAGTGGGAGAGGTAGTTAAATGTCTAGCTCTGTTCACACAATTTTCAGGCTTGTCAAGTCATAGACTGAGGACATTTGCTGGGCCTCTATCTCATGTTTCCTCGCATGGTGCTTGGAATGAAATGTAGCCATGAGCATGGCATTTGCAACAGAGGAAAAGGAAGGCAATCAGCAGAAAGAAAATCTGTAGCAGCAACCTAGTACTTTGACATATGTGGTTGACCTGGTGTGCCCCCAGGCTCACCCAACAGAAATCTCTATGTACAGTCCCATCCACCAAGATCTGCATGTGTCCATCCATCTGCGTATAATGTCCTTCAAGGCATGAATTTCGCACATTAAGTTTCTGTAAACTCAAAAGTCCATATTTTTAAATCAAGTTAATTTATACTGCTATCATTAAGCAGCTATAGATAAATGTTTAATGTTCAAACAACTTTACCTGAGTTATTGAAATTTTGATGATTTAAGTACACACCATTGCAGTGAGAATCTTGGTGTCTTAGCAGTGCTTCTGGTCTTAGGGAAGCATTGCAATTTTTCAAGGTAATTATGGCATATTTTCTGACGGCTTAAACTACTCTTCAAATTGAATGTAAAGCCACCATCATCAAAATAGATCTGCTAACCTCTCCTAGAATGTATGCCAGCAGACTATCACTGCTCATTTTTAATTATCAGATTGTTTTTAATTACTAAAATAGGGAAAAAGATTATTTTATAATTGAGTACTTGTGGTAGTATTCAGAATAGCTTTCAAAAAAAATTAAAATATTCAAGGAAATTAATGCTTAGGTTAGTTGCCTTCTCTTTGATTGTATTTAGAAAATTTAAAATGTGTTTTTTTTCCTTTGATTAGCTTCGATTAGATTTGGTGGAGTGTTCCTTTGATCCCAAACATTCAGTGCTGAACTGTGGAACCTGAACATAAAAAATGTCTGGGTTAAACTTCTCCAAGGCCAGAGTGCAGGCTGAGTGGAGAGTCCCACAGACCTTCAGTTCAATGCTTCATGCAAAGGTTAACCTTTCCCTTTTGTAATTTTTTGTTTTTCTGTTTCACTATCAGGACACCAGAACTGGTCATTTTTCTCCTAGGCTATAATCTTTATCTCCCTGGAGTTAGATGAAGATACTCACAAGACATTTAGGCTCTTACTTCAGATTTGTCAACCTGTAATCACAGCTTTTGATGTCACCTGACTTTCAGTGCTGCTCCTACTGTTGTTAAAGACTGTTTTGTAGTTCAGAAAGTGTTCTTCATCTGTGTTTAATACTGCACTTTTCATGCAATGAGAACCCAGTGTTTGCAGGAAATGTGAGTGAGGTGAAAGCAGAAACCACGGGCCCTGCAGATTGGTGCTCATTATAGGATGCAGGGCAAGAGCATGCTGGCATTGTGCAAGGCTTATTATAGGGTGCTTAAGGTAGAAACAAATGTTGGGGAAAGGGAGGGATTAAAATAAAACGGGACAGAGAAAGAGTGAGACAACAGAGGGATAAGGAGGTAAAAGGTACCAGTTTGCTGGTCTACATGTTGGTCTGGCCTTGCCTGTGCCTCATCAGCATGGTCTGTCCTGTCATCTCATTAAACTCCATTTCTAACTCTTCCTGGGGGAGGTACACTCTATTCTGTGTGCATGTGTGCATCTCAGGACAAGAGGCAACAGGCACAATCTGGAACATGGCAAATTCTGTCTGAACATAAGGGAAAATTTCTTTACTTTGAGGGTGGCAGAGCACTGGAACAGGCTGCCCAGAGAGGTGGTGGAGTCTCCAACTCTGGAGACATTCAAAACCCACTCGGACGTCCAACCTGCTCTAGGTGAACCTGCTTTAGCAGGGGGGTTGGACTAGACAATCTCCAGAGGTCCCTTCCAACCCCTACCATTCTGTGACTGTGATTCTGTGATGTGTGTGTTTGGGGTCTGAGTGCAGTAAACTGGAGTTTGCATGTGGTGGGCAGTGAATATCAAGCAGGACTAGCCAGTGGGTAGGGTAAAAGCCAGATACCAAAGCTGGATCCTGGAGATACCAGAGGGTCTGTGTGCTGACTACTGGAGGGGACAGAAGGTCTCAAACAGCTGCCAGAAACAGTGTGGAGTCTGGAGGTTGATTGAGAGACCATTTGTGCATGTGTGTATGTGTGCTAGAGCATCCCTGTGGCTAGAGGTGTAGCTAGAGCATCCTTGCTGGGAAAGCACCAGCGCCTGAGCCCGGCTGCTTGGGGGATCCGTGTGTGTGCTACATCTCTGACAGCAACCAGCGTGGGGCTGCAGCCTCAGGGGCTTTTATGTGCAGGTGCCAGCAACTGGGGAGACTGGAATCCTGGGGCTGATCCTGGGCAGACTAGGTGTTTGAGTCCAGCTGCTGGAGGCATCCACCTTGTACATGTGTATATACATTTTCCCAATAATGGACCTCTATCTTGCTCAGCCATAGAGGGGAGCAGGATCAGACCATTGTCACAGTATACGTTCATGTGGGAGCTGCATTTTCTGTCTATGTTGGTCTGTGCTGCCAGCTGAGTGTATATTTATATATGTACAGGGTGCATGTGTGCCTCCTGGCGACACATGCTCAGCCTTGCTACTGGCTGGACCTGGGGACAAGGAGCAGCAGCCTTACCTCTGCTGAGCTACAGGATTTGGCAGCTACTAACAAACGTTAAATAAATCTGACATATGCGGTGAGAAAGGATGAATGTGTCAGTGGGAAAATTTCAGGCTCTTCTCTTTGCTGTACCAATGTCTTAGGTGCAGGCAATAAATCTGACATCTTCCACCTCAAAGTCTAAGGGTATCACCTTTGTGAAATCTCTAGGTCCTAATCAGGGGGTATGACTCATGTCATGCTTGCCACAGCACAGCTTACACCTCTAGCAAGCCCAGTGACAGAATCTGGATCTGTATGCAATCAGGCAATAACACCGAAGGCTCACAGGAACCCAGACCTTGGCCTCTTCCCCACTGTTAAAATGTGCGAACTCATAAAAGAAAGTGTCATCCTCTGTGCTTACTGCCACACTGAGAATAAATGAGGTAAAGCTACAGCAGTATCAGGTTCTACTGCTACCTTTTGCTTGTGTAAGTTGTTTTGTTTTGCAGTGGAATTATTTGAAATTATAATGATGCAGGATGTATATGTCTGTCAATAGGATTATGCACAATCATGCTAGGGTTAATGTGTTTAGCCAGAGTGTTAGAAGGATGGGCTCCTAATGAGATGCTCATGTATCTGCTGCTTTTTCTGTTTGCTCACATGTATTGTACTGCAAAATGATGCTTAGTGTGGTAGGATTTTTGTTTTTTCATATAAGACACAGATTTTGTTTCCTGCCTATGTAAACACAGACTACAGGAATCTGGCAGGATGAAAGAAGGGGATTCAGGGATTTGTACATTGAAGTAAATGAAGAATTCTGTAAAATATGCCTGTTTCATTGATCCTAGGAGACCAAAAGTGTAGCAATGCATTATTCTGGCATGAAGCTATGCTGTATGGTGCAAAAAGTTTCAAGAGAAGCAAGTTTTAAGTGCAGTCACAGCCTTTCCTCCAAGCTACATTTGGCAAAGAAAAGCAAAGATCTATGTGAACATTCTCTCAAATACTTGTCATTTTATTATAAGAATTATACTCCCCGGGCCAGTTATACCCTCCACATTTTTACACGGTTCTCAGAGATTTTGTGAAAAGTATCCTTATCAGATTAGAATTTCTGTAATGCTGGGCCATGTTATGTAAGTCAAAAGAGATATAAAAAAAAACCAACAAAAAACCACCTAAATATATAAATGATGAGTAAATCAAAAATAACCACTGAAAGCAAAGCCAAAATTAAAAAATGTGCTATTGATTAGACTTACAAGTATATGCAATGTATTGCATTAATTACGCTTTTTGAGGCAAAAAATGTTTAGGCATGGTAGATAAAAACCGAAAATGAACACTGTGGCAGAAAAAGAACAGAGCCATCTGCCTGCTTACTGCTGTGAAATGGGCACTTAGGCAGTTAAATGGAAGATAAGAGTTTAAAATTTTTACTGGAACTGTAGCACTTTGAAATGGGTTGTTTCGCTGAGTTCCAGTGGGAGTGATAGTTTTTAGTACTTTTTTAGAGTACTGAAAATAGTGCATAGGAAACTGTGTATATAGGGATCTCTATTCTTTAGATAGTGAACTTCTATTTATAGGAATAATACAGGGGGAAAATTAGAGTAATTTGTAGTACACCAAAGACTTGTGCCCCAGTTCCAGCTCCATTTAAAACACACGGGCTTGAATCATATGACTCATAGCAAACCATCTGGGAAAGGAGAAAATAGAAAAACCTAATTATCATTTCCCCCAAATTTGAGGTCGAAGGCCCAATTAAATAATTATCCCTTCAGATAGGAAGTACCATCATGGCTCATGCATTTCATGTAGGAGAAATAATTATCATTCTAAGACAAAACGATGCTGGTTCTTTAATTGCAAATGTTTATGATGTCTCGCAAATGTTTATGTCTCTCGAAAAGCACCTATGAGTACTAAGTAGTTTTTAAGATCCATAATCATTACCCCATGCCATTACTTCCAGGTTAGGGACTCCACAGTAATAGTGCCATAATTCAGATCAGGGTTACTTGTGTAAAATTCTGCCACATCACCTACCTCTAGACTTCTGTAACAGCAGAGATCTGTATGTGAGGCAGTCGCCCAAACTCCCTTTATAGTCAGAGGAGAGCAAGAGCACTTCTCGAGGGAAATTCATCTGGACTGTTTTAGATGTCAGCCTTGGGAGGAGAAGAAACACACTTTGCAAGTGCCTCTTTCTTCTGACCAAAAAGGGAGTTTAGATAATTAGCTCAGATGTGGATGTTTCCACTGCAAATGCACAAAGTCTGGGGAGATGAATCCCACTCCTAGTCTGGTAATGAGTAGTATCTCCTTTCCTGAATTGTCCCATTGAAATCAATGGTAAATAACAAAACAAAAAACCCTAACGTGCAGAGCCTTTATTTCTGCAGAATTTACAGGAGCTATATAAACTTTGATTAAATGTACCAAAGCTCCAGGAAGTAGGGGGAAAAAAACTATGTATGGTTGCAGGGAAACTGCAGGGAAATCATGGTAAGCAAACAAATAGTTGTATTGAAACTGGAATTAATGAAGCTTAGGTTCCTATGGATTTGTGTTTCATGGTTGATTTATTTTGTAAGTGAATTTTAATAAGGCTGCTGTTGAAACTCACTTCATATTAGATGTCAGAGATACTGCAAAGGCAAGAACTATTTTGACTACCTCAACCAGAGGAAAAGCTTCAGTGAGAAGACATGCATTATTGACACTGGAGCAACCATGTAGGAAAGAAGTCCTGCCTGAAAAGTTGATTCTCTGGCGTCTAGCGAGACACACGTGCTTTTCTCTGTGCTTTGGCTTTGTTCAGGTATTGATGGGATCTCTCTTCCTTACCTGGACACCTACTAACATGAAATGCATGGGGATTTTGAGACCTCTCCTGCTCTGTCAAATCTAACCAAAATTTGGGAGCATGTATTGTCAGAAGTTATTGGGATAAACACACAAGGAGAGACAGGGCTTTGCACAGATGCACCTGTGCATTTACATAGTAAATCAAGGGAAAATCACAGGAGGCAATTTGTTTAGGCCATTCTTAAGACCCTTTCAGAAATCTAATTGCCCAGGACATCAGTTTTACATCTTATTTGAAAGAGCACCCCTCCAGTTATTTTATGTTCCCTAATACCATGCGGAGGCCATTAGTTCAGCACTAACAAAGCGAAGTGCCACCTGCTGCTCTTTAGATGTCTCATATCAAAGTTGTGAAATGACCTGACCCAGGATGTTTATCCAGGAAAGTATTTAACCACTTGAATTCCCAAAGGTCTGGGGAAAAATATATTCCTCTCAGTACCACTGTGTTCTCAAATTAAACTAGTTTTCCAGCCCAACCTCCATCCCTTCTGTCCATGAGCATTCAGATATGTATTCGGGGTTTGTTTTTTTTAATGTTTGACAACTATTTTCACAGCATCTCATTTCTTTGACTGCAAAAGTACAGAAATGGATCCATTTTGTCATGGTTTATTCAATGTTTCCGAGAAAACAGGCTGAATGTATTTTTCTCTTCTCTTCACAGCTCCTTGTTCTCCCTTTTCTTAATCAGGGACATGACATGTGGTAGCTGTGATAGTCTAATTGCTGGAATAAATTCAAGATGAAGCTGTTACTCCATGCTGCAACTCTCAGCCTTTGTCAGAGTCTATGACAGCCTATGTGATAAACTCCAACCACAATTTCAGGCACCTATCTGTGTATCTCGGTATTTTCCCTACATGCTTCACTAAGGTGGCAGAGCACTTAGACTGAAGTAGCAGTGCAAGGAACAGCTCAGAGATTCATGCATTAAGCAGATTGCTTTCTCATGATGCATGGAGCTGAAAAAAATTTTGAGTAAGGAAGAAGTTTGAGTCCTGAAAAAAACAGGAAAGCTACTGGCAAAGTACACAATTGCTCTTGAAGCTTTACAGCTATAAAATGTTACAAATATTGTACTATATAAAAGTGTTGTGTGAGAGATCCACATTATGACCTTCCAGTCTTTAGGCTTATTTGTTGATCTGATGCAAAATAAAAGGAGGATCTATAACATTAGGAAAAAAAGTCATTGCTGTGGAGGAATGTTCAAGAACTAAAATCAATTTCAACAAATCAAACTCAGTACTTCACAGTCTAAACCCTCTTAGCTGTAATGATCCATACTTATTCCACATCAATCAGAACATAAAAATAAAAAGTATAAAAATGAAAAGCAAGTGCACATAAGCTGAAGAGAGAAATACCTTCTGTAAGTGCAGCCTACAAGTTACTATTTCCTCTGTCTTTTCCTTCAGGGGGACAATATTGTTTTTACGTCGATGTAAAAATCGGTAAAGAATTATTAAACTTTTTCCTAGATTTGTTATGGAGTATTATGTTTGTTCAGGAATTTGTTTTGTGTTCTGTCTTCAGAGTTCATTAACCGCCACATTCTTTGACACCAGAATCCTGTGCTTTTAGTTTCCACTGAAATCCTTATAATAGAATTTACTGAAATGCAGTTACTAGATTGTTGGTTTTATGGACCAAGACTGGCACCTTCTGGTGGATGAATTTAAATTCACTACAGAAATATAATATCCTCAACTGTATCCTAACAGACTGTGCTTTTAACAAGATGGTATTTAGAGATATTCCAGTATCCTAGATTTTATTTACCCAGTGACCGTAAACTTATAAATTCATAGTATTTCACGATACATGTACATGAGTAGATATACATGTAGATACATGAGGATTTATCTGAAATTTTATTACTTTATTAATTAATGGTCCTCAAATTATTTTGCATAGATTGATTTTTGACTCTGACACTAGCAAGCTTGCTAATGTGCTAGATTGGTAAAAGATAATGAAAGTTATTTGAGCTTATTAAAAAACAGAAATAGGATTTAAGCTTGACAAATAGTTAGTGAAAACATGTACTATTTATTTCAGGTATTTTTACCATTATGTTCTATGACAGTACAGATATGTTCACCAAAGCTGGATTGCTGGTTATTTTTATAAGCAGGGGGTGACAAAGCAGAGTATATTGTACATACATTTGGGGTTTGTTTGTTTGAATTGGTGCCACAATTAGACATGTGTCTGTCACACTTTCTCAGTTACCAGCAGGTCCTGAGATAAACCTTGGTATTTTGCTGTCCACACCAGAATAACTCATTAAATCTCCATGACAGCAAATAGAAACTCTTCTGTGGAGTTATTTTGATGGATTTTTTAATATATAAGCTATAAATGTCACAAAGAGGGAAAGAATAAACTTTTCTTGGTTTTAGGTCAGACAGTTTAGCTTTTCACATTCGGTAGCCATTGAAAATGGGAGGAAGAGACAGATCCAGTCTCCTTGAAAAGTTGTACTTGTTGTCTAGCAGAAGCAGCTTTCTAACATTTCAGGCAGAGATTGATTTGTGTCCTCTAATCAACCCCTACTGCACTATACTATAGGCAGAAGATGACTTGCATTAAAAATGGAAAGTGTCTGGGGAATGTTTTCAGGATCCTAGAGTATACTTGATTCCTCCCCGATGTTTTTTTGTGGGACTGATATTCCTGCATGACCTAGCATGCTGGAAAAGTTGTGTAGGTTATTTCCATTCATTAATTCATTAATCAAAATTAGATTTTTTTTTTAATCATAAACTTAATTTAGTACTATTAAATTTATGAAAGTAAATAATATGGTTGTGCAAGATACTAGTCAACATTGGCTCATTGAGTTCCTTCTAATCTAACATACCTAAACTGGTAGAAATTTAAGTTTTGTCCTTCCCCCAGGCACCAGCATCAGCCACTCACCTTAAAGGTGATTTGGATTAACTCAGTTCTGAAAATTGGGTCACCCTCCAAAACCATTTTACTTTTATCCTACTTTAGTGCCAATTCCACCATTGTTTTTAGGGCTTCAGATAGTTACTTGTGCAATGGAAAATGTTACCAAGTCCACCAGATTCTTTCACATAGGTGAAGGAACAGTCATCTCTGCAATTATCTTTGATGACAACAGGCCAAATTAAACAGTCTAAATGGTTCCGTGTCCTATTTTCTTATCCCTTGTGTCACTCAGTCCCATTAGATTTCTGCTGAGTTGCATCCCATGCTCACTTGGATGTTTACTCTCAGCATCTCTCGTTCCTGCTATGCCTGCTCTCCACATCTTTTCCTAGCCAGGTCAGAATAGAGAGATAAAGAAAACAGTACACCAATTTGTGGTTTTTCAGTCTCTTTCAGGCAGTACCTGGCTGGATGCCATTCACATCAAGAATAAGGCAACTTGCTGTCCTTGAAATAATAGCGTAAAAGCTGCCAACCATTTGTGCTTGATGGGACATTATCACTGGATAAATTGTTTTCCTACAGCAGCACAATTCACTTTTAGGATTTACTGCAGATAACTATAATGGGAAGGTTGTGATAGTAAAAAGGAAGAAGAGTCTCATAGTTCTAATTTGAAATATTTCTATTTTATTAACATAAAAATGCTTGGTAGAGATCATACCCTGGGGTACGCTATATATTTTGATGGCAAGAACTCTAGTAAAATTAAACCATGCCTCTAGAGGTGATTAGGTAGGAGATAGTTTTGTCCACCCTCTTCTGTACCATTGTCTACATTTTTTAATATTACTGTTATGAAAACTTACAAGACGCAACATTTATACTGTGGAATAGTACACAAAAATTATCATAAAGTACCGTCGTGACAGTAGTCAGTATTTGTGGTTTCTTTTCAAAGATTACAGACCCATCATTCCAAAGAAGGTATCATTTTATTCTGAAAATATGACTTTGTACATCTTTTTATGTCTTATTAAGAGATCCTCTAGGACTTAAAAATAAACATCTCCAGAAAGATTTCATGCTGTTAGAAGGTGAAATAACAATGAGTGATAAGCTTTTTTTGCTCCCTAGACATTGCTTAAGAACCTTGTGCCATAATTGCCTGCAGCAAGAAATGAAGGTTTGCCTCTATTTCTTCAAGCAACAGTCAAAAACCATCACAGACAAGTTACTAAGTATTTTCCACAACCAATTAACCAAGGTTTTAACATTCATAATGAGAAAAGTAGGATGTTTTCAAGAGGAATATCTGTTTTGAAGGTTTCAGTTGGTTAACAGACATGCCGTACCATTCTGGCTGCCGTGCACAATTATTTTTTAAAATACTAAAGGAAATAGAAGTTGTTCCAGGTGTTTCCTCCTTAATTCTGGAGCCACACGGGACATGTCATTGGCACGGTGTCCATGCAAACATTCCAGATATCTAGGACGAGATAAAAAAAAAAAAAAGAATTGCCCTTCCAAGTAAAGGAATAGTGAGGAGTGAAATGGGGGGAAAAAGGGAGCAGGAGGGACTTGCTGTTGTGAATTTTGATGTTACATAAGCATTGGCAGCCCTGAAGACGACAGTTCTCTGTCCGCAAAACAAATATAGCACAGGCAGCACTAGCATATGTTTTGTACATGCTTCCTTAGAGACTACACATACCGGAGAGAGTAGGAGAGCTGTCATTAAGCAAGGTAACATGTTCTAGTGAACGGGACATGGGGCTGCGAGACCAGAAGCTGATTCTCACATGATATAAATTATTGCAACTCCATTACACTTCAGCTGTCTCTGTGGGACTACACAAATTTACAGTGGTTGAAAACTGATCCAAGAGACCTAATTTTGTTCCTGGCAATACTTTTGAACTGCCACATGTGAATTTGTACAGTTCAGCTTTCCACCTAAAAGCTTTGCTTTGCAAAATATGAAAAGATATGAAAGGAACTGTGAGAGAAAGAGATTAGCATTGCTAGTTAAAGTAAACACATTCCAGTCCTAACTGTGGGTATCTGCCATTTTTGTTATCAAGGAAAACTTAGAGCTGCAAAGTGAATTTACTTGTACTCTCCTCACATGAGTCTAATGGAAGCTCAGTTACAGCATCGCCCTGGCCATGCCCAGATTCTCCCTTCTCCATTCCTACCACGTCCTTGTCCTATCCAGGCCACAAGTCTATCACAGAGTTTTGGGAAGTATTTTGTGAGTGGTAAGTAGGGAGCCTGGAGCAGATGTTTTGTGCATTTTCCTGAACGAACTATCTTTTTTACAGTTGTTTGCAATCGTGGGAAGTGGACTGGATTTGATAGCTCAGCTAGTCCTCCTCCAAAACCATGTATTTATTTTGCAAAGTACATCTTTATGACTCACAATCAGATGCCTTGCACATGAAAGCTCTGTGACTGTTGTGAAAAAGTGATGAAGAAATTTTCATTTAAATAGTCACAGTAAAGATTTTTGTAAACCCTGACTTAATTTTCTATCTCCAAAAAACTACGTAAGGAATATCTGCCTCAGGGGAAAGGTGAGGATACTCCATGCACAAGAAACAAAGAATTTTGGTATTCTTTTTCCATGTTCCTACTGCAGGAATTTAGAGTTATTTTTATGACAAGAAAAACACAGAAAGTAATAGATAGCCATCAAAACCTTAACAAAACCACTTTATTTTAAACAATAGATTCTGTGAATAGATTCTGATCAGCTTGTTTTACAGAGGTAATTTTGCAGACTGACACAGAACAGTCATTTATTTATGCCAGTGTAATTTATAATATAAACATGAATTATGTAACTCTTAAGCCATTCAATCTGTTTCTTTGCCAGAGTGTTCTCCATTGTATATGCACAAACATTTTGTCCAATTTCATTTAATTTTTTCCTAGCTATAGAGCTTCTATCGCTTGTTTTGTGAGATCATTCCCAAGGAAAATAAATCTCTCTGTCAAGAACACTTCTTTGATTATTAATTCTAAATTTTCCCTTTCATATTTTCATCCCTCTGCTCCTTTTTACACCTCTTTTCATTATGCTGTAAAATTTGACTGTGCTCCTGGTTGACCGCAACCTTCAATAACAGTCTACTAGCACATTCCCTCCTCTTTAACCAAGCTATAATACTTAGCCTTTCTCATAAACTAGTCCCTCACTGCTGCTGTTGCCCACCACTGAACATTCTGGTGTCCATCTGTATTTTATATCAATTAGGTGCCTTGAGATATGTTCATTAATACAGATATTGCACTATGTGTATATATTACAATACATACCAAAACCCCTAAAGAAAGGAATTTTTTAGCGTGTTCTAGTAATATTTCTTTGCCTATAAAGATCACTGTTCCTTGGACCTACACCTAATTTGATGGCCTCAATTGATTCAAGAATTTTCCTGACACTGCAGTTCCTAGGTGTCTCCCCTCTGTATCTTGGATTATATTTTCTCCCAAAGCTACTAATTTGAGCCTCCCTACTTTTAATGCTTACTGATCCTTTGCATTTACTGCTGCTATTGATGCTACACTGCCAAGCATTATGACAGCATCTCAAGACGTTTTAAAATCTTTATTTGTTGTCTTTGTATCATTAATGAGATAGCTTCTATTACTCCCTTAGTGGTCCCTATCTTCCCTATTTGGGAATTCTGTAGCGTGATGGCAGGGGAGGTTGGAATTGGATGATCTCTAAGATCTCTTCCAACTCAAACCATTCTATGATTCTATGATTTTGTAGTATTTATCCCATAGGAGACCACCTATATGTAATTGAAATTGTATTTTGTCTAAGATATGACCTCTACTAAATACATCATTTTCATTATTTATTGCACATATTACTTTTATTTTATCCATGTTGGTGTTTTTTTTTTAATTCTGTATTTAAAAAACCCAAGTACAATTCGTCTCCAGATCTTTTCTTTAAAAACCATGCTGTTTATTCAGTGTGGACACATTACTTTCCAGGAGCCAGAAAGTGTGTGACTTCTGTTGGGAGAGGGACAACACTTTTCCCAGGATGAAAACAACCAGCCACATGTACTATACCCAGATTCTCTTGGTACAAGAAGTTAGCGTTGAGGTTTTACTTAGACATTCACCCTTAGGAACAACCAAAGAAAAAGATTCAATTGTAAGCCAAGTAAATACCACCAGAATATTTCTTGATAATATGCTAAGAATTATTGTATTTCTATAAGTGATGTATCATGGAATAACAAAATCGTAAGCAATAATTGTTTAATACATTGCAGAAGGATGAGCTTTAAGGAAAAATTGAGTTGCACAGCAATTCCTGTAGGTAAGATCATCTGGTTGTTAACACAGTTATTTTGAATTTTTTGATAGAGTAGGGCATTTTTACACATCTTACATTTTCAGGCCTGTTCTGATGCAAAGAGATTGTGAGACAGAAAGGCAGAAAGGAGGATCCAGGAAACTATAGGCCTGTCAGTCTGACCTCGGTAGCAGGGAAGGTCATAGAGCAGATCATCTTGAGTGCCAGTACAACTCATATAATGGACAAGCAGGGGATCAGGCCTAGTCAGCATGGGCTTATGAAAAGCAGGTCCTGCCTGACGAACCTGATCTCCTTCTATGACAAGATGACCTGATTATTGGATGAGGGAAAGGCTGTGGATATTATCTACCTAGACTTTTGAAAAGCATTTGACACTGTCCCCCATAGAATTCTCATGGAAAAACTGGTGGCTCATGGCCTGGATGAGCATACGATCTGCTGGATCAAGCACTGGCTGGATGGGCGGTCCCAAAGAGTGGTGGTCAATGGAGTTAAATCCAGGTGGCGGCCAGTCACAAGTGGTGTTCCCCAGGGCTTGGTGTTGGGACCATTTCTGTTTAACATCTTTATTGATGACCTTGATAAGGACATAGCGTATATCATCAGCAAGTTTGCAGACGATGCCAAGTTAAGCAGTAGTGTTGATCTACACGAGGATAGGGAGGCTCTACAGAAAGACTTGGATAGATTGGACCAATGGGCCAACGCTAACGGAATGAGGTTCAACAAGGCCAAGTACCAGGTCTTGCACTTGGGCCACAACAACCCCATGCATCGCTACAGGCTTGGGGAAGTGTGGCTGGAGAGCTGCCTGCCAGAAAAGGACCTGGGGGTTCTAATGGACAAGCGGCTGAACATGAGCCAGCAGTGTGCCCAGGTGGCCAAGAGGGCCAATGGCACCCTGGCTTGTATTAGAAATAGTGTGACCAGCAGAAGGAGGGAGGTGATTGTCCCCCTCTACTCAGCACTGGTGAGGCCACACCTTGAGTATTGTGTCCAGTTCTGGGCACCTCAATATGAGAGAGATATCGAGGTGCTGGAGCGAGTGCAGAGGAGGGCAATGAAGCTGGTGAAGGGCCTGGAGAATAAATCTTATGAGGAGCGATTGAAGGAGCTGGGACTATTTAGTTTGAGGAAGAGGAAGTTGAGGGGATACCTCATCACTCTCTACAACTACATGAAAGGCCATTGTAGAGAGGTTGGTGCTGGTCTCTTCTCACAGGTCATTAGCGATAGAACAAGAGAGAATGGCTTCAAGCTGCAGCAGGGTAGGTTTAGGCTGGACATTAGGAAAAAATTCTTCACAGAAAGAGTGGTCAGACACTGGATTAGGCTGCCCAGGGAGGTGGTGGAGTCACCATCCCTGAATGTGTTTAAGACTTGGTTAGATGTGGTGTTAGGGGATATGGTGTAAGGGAGAACTTTGTAGAGTGGAGATGATGGTTGGACTCGATGATGCCAAGGGTCTTTTCCAACCTAAATGATACTATGATTCTATGATTCTATGATTCTAAGAATATTCGCAGCATCTGAAATCTGGAACAGGCAGAAAAAAGACTGGGAACATTTTGAAACAATAAATTGTGATCTCATAATTAATATTGTCTATATGAGGTCATTTCCTTATTGTCGGCTGCAGAATCTGTCCCTCATTCAGTGCCTGTGAAAGTCGATGGGCATGTTCTTTGCTGCATGAGTCATCCTGACTTCATGGAAGTCAGTGGAGACACGGTAGTCGATACCAGATATATATCACTTCATTAAAAATACTCCACTTCTTACTGCAACAGGCTTTGGATCAATACCAGAGTTAATAAGTGAGCACATTACACTTGGAGCCAAAATTAGAAAGAAATCTTTGATTAAAATAATGTATTTGATCATAGGTGCATTAGAATTCATTGTCAATAATGGTAATAGACTTAATGAGCACACGTTTTACTTCACATTAGTGGAGATGTAGGTTACTTGCTGTTATTTGGAAGCTGTTGCTCTTTGATCTCCAGGTCAAAAACGCAGAGGGGGGGAAGTGACTACCAGATTTAAATATTGAAATGTTAAGAAATGTTGCTCATTTCAGCAGTTTCAGCTAGATAAACTACAGCATCAAACGAAGCTGAAATTCAGATGAACTCCTTCAACTTGCTAAAGAAAGAATGGTCCAAGTACAAATGAAAATCTAGCAACTGATTTGCCAGTGTAATCAATCTGCTGCTTTGCCATGGCAGTGCTCTACTTCTCAGTCCTTTAGTAGGAAGTAGCAATGCAGCCTACAGCTATCTGCAAGAGAGTCAGTCACTTCAATTTAACTTTAAAAAAATCTGCCTGGCAGAGAGGGAGCTGGTCTCCACAATGGTGATTTTATAACAAAATGCAAGTGTCAGGTAAAATTATATCTGGCAACTAGACTTCTACCACCTTATTCATCCAGTCAGCCAAATTGAAATATTACCTACAGTCCCTTCATTAGAGGGTATTCATCTGCAATACACAGTAATTTTTCATCTGTTTCATATAGTTTACGGCATTCTGCCACACACTGTGATATTTCTGTGCTTTTAATTTCAAAAATCCCATTAAGAAATGTTTGTTCCATGTTCTTTTTATTTCTTTGTTAAAGGAAATCTATTAAGATTATTGTAGCTATTATCCCAAACTACAAAAATGCCATCTGACAGAACTGAAACCTTTGATCACTACCCTCATCCCCTTAAAAACCTGTGCCTGGGTGATGACGCTACTCCTCGTAAGCTCAGTCATAAACAGGCCCACAGCAGCTTCTAACAAATTAGATGGCTGCTTGCTTTGCAGGGCACCGAAGGATCCCACTAGAGACAACAGGGTGTACAAAATTAATGAAAGCAAATGCATTTAGCAGATAATAAGGACATTCTCAACCCACAGTGGGTTTTATCTTGCCAAGTTTAGAAATCTGAAATTGTACATTGAAATCTAAGATGGTGGTCTTGAATCCTTTTGTAGTCAATAAAGAGAAACAGGCTTCTTGCTAAAGACGAATAGGCATGTCTGTCTGTAGTCATCTCATCCTAAGGGATTTCTGAAAATGCCAGATAATTGCCCACAATAGGTGTTTTATTATGGTTGGAGTAGAGGGATGTTGCTTGGTGTCTTTAGTGAGCAGAAGTCTGCAATGACAGTTTAAGAATAATCTGTTATTCAGGAATAAATTTGAGAAGAAATTATGAGGAGGGGGTTATAAAGCGTTAGGGGTGGAAAAACTGAGACACAGGAAACACCAGGAGCAAGAACATCTAATTACCATGCTGGGGTAGAAATATAAAACAAAAATATCTATAAAGTACAGGATTGCATTAGTTCTGCTGCTCAGGGAACAACAAACATCAAAATGGTTTCAACATAGGTTCCCCCTACACTTTTGAATATTCAGCAGAATAATAGGTCCTTTACGGACTTCACAGAATCAAATTCTTTCAGCAGTACAATATAATATGCCAACCTTTCAACACTTGGCACTGACTTGCGCGAAACTGAGCTGTCTGAAGCCCTGCAGCAGCGCTGAATCAATGGCAAAAAGCCTTAGTGAACAAAGCAGGCACAGCTGCCCCTGCTGACACTCTCAGCTTTTTCCACCACCATTTCACTTTTCATCGTCCTCACAACATGCACATTGGGTCACATGCTGCTGGGTCACCTCTGCTGGGTTAACAAGCTCTCTTTACCTCTCTCCTGTTTGTATACGCTCTCAAAAGAACGTGTCAGAGGAACTGACAGACCAATGACCTGGTCAACAACTGAAAGAACAACCACAGTTTTCCCAACAGGAACTTTTCGAAGCAGCAATAAAGAAGAAACAGCAAAAAGATCTGACATGGCCCAGCTCCATATACAATAGCAAGAATAGCTCAAATTAAAAATAAAAAATAAAAGCCATATATGTCTGGGGAACAGGAACTTGAGCACAACCCCCATTCCCTGTCCCCCTGCACTGCGCAGGGGGAGAAGGTAGAGAAGTCAGGAGTGAAGCAGAGCCCAGGAAGAAGGGAGGGGTGGGTGGGAGGTATTTTAAGATTTGTTCTTATTTCTCATTATCATGCTCTGATTTGATTGGCAATAAATTTAATTTAATTTCCCCAATTCAAGTCTGTTTTGCCCATGGTGATAACTGCTGAGTGATTTCCCTATCCTCATCTCATTCCATGAGCCTTTTGTCATATTTTCTTCCCCTGTCCAGTTGAGGAGGGGAGGGACAGACTGGCTTGGTAGGCACCTGGCATCCAACCAAGGTCAAACCACCACACTTACCATTTACCCCAAAGTGCAATTCATGACATACCTTATGGGATCCCTTTTAGGACAAAAATTATAATCTGCCTCCTTATACAGTAGGCATTCTGGGCAGTTCTCATCCAGTGCTAATTGAAGCACCCCTTGGAGAGTTCTGCAATGATCAACCTTTGGATTAAGATGTGGGCAGAACAGTGCAAAATAACTGCTCTGTAAACCACAAATGCCATCCATTTGCCAGAGGAATACTTGAACTGCAAGCATTTGAACTACTTGAACCACTAACTACTCAGAAGAGGCTACAATATAACAGCAGGAAAATGTTCTTCCTTTCACTTGATCCCCTACCAGCATTAATAAGTTCCTCATTCTCCTGATTTTTATCTTAAAATCCTCTGAAGAAGTTGATTACAGAGTTATCATCTCATCTAAGATCCCTGGCATATCCTAGGAGATACTGTGTCATACTGTCAAGGGGCCTCTCCAAACTGTCCTCCAGAAATAGTCTTCTCCAATGAACTGCCAGAATATAAATGTCCCCAGAAAGATGTATATACCAGGAAGCTAAGTCTGGTTCTTGCTGAGTGTATGATTGCACTTGACACTACCAAATGCTGGAACAGTCACGATGCTGACCAATATCTAGGAAGAAAAGTAGTAAGACACAACCTGACTAAGACAACCATACGTACCCCCATTAGGATAAGAAAGAAACCTTTGATTCTAAGGTGCACCTAGTACATCACAGTCACTTTAAGCCATCCTGTAGCAAGTGAATATCCACAGTCCAGTCTTCTCCTCACTAGCAGATGATGCAACCATTCATGTATGCAAAGGCAAGGAAGGATGAATGGCAGTGCTGGACACTAACACCTGCATACATACATACTGTTCTTACCTGCTCTTATAGATATACTTTTCTGTTTGGGTGTGAAACAGGAGAATGAGCTAGAGGAAGGTATGTACCAGGGAGGTTTATGTTGTTGAGATGCCAAGGGCTGTGGGATAGCTCTCCTGCCATGGTGTGTACCTAGTGTTTTATTGAAAAACACTATGGACATAGCATAAATACTGCGACACATGATCAGTTTAAGCGTGAGCTTGTGGGTTCACTTGGTCTGACAACTGCAAAATACTGTTCAGGATAATTACTACAAACAATTATGACAGGAGGAGTCACAGAGTAGCATAGGAACATTCCTGTTCCCATGAGTAGCACATTTTTTTTTATAGTTTTTACTTGAAAAGTTATGTTCCTTGTTTAATTCACTGCAACCTCCCAGTCTTTCCAGACATCTCTATCATGAACTTGTCAGATTAGCTTTATTTCTGTCTGCCTTCTCTCCCATATTTCCTTTCTTTTTTTTCCTTTCCTATCTCTCCTTCATGGTCAGTTTCCTCTTTTTCTCTATCTAAAATATTTTCATCTTATTTCCTTCTTTCACCATTGCCTCAGCCAAATGCCCTGAGGAACTAATATGACATTAGTAGGATATCATTCAATTTATGGCTTTGCTATGTTTTATATCTTTCTCCAGCTTTGCAGATGTTGTTTAGATTGTTTAGATGATACATTCTTGAGACAGGGACTCCCCTAATTTTATCTTGGTATAGTGCTTACTTTTGTGGAACCCTGTTCTCCATTTGCCCTACATGTTTATGAACAGTAAAGAACAAGTTTATGAACAATAAATAATGTTATTAGGAAGATTAGGTCTAAAGAAAAGATAGAAAGCCTGTCATCCAAAGAAAAATATAGGGTCAGATCTTGAGTCTACTACAGACTTCTGTGACAGTGCGACCAAGCTACAAAGGCTGGAAAAGTACCCAGTTCTCAAACTCTGGCTGGCCACACACTGCGAAAACCGTCGTTCTTAAGACTGACATCAGTATCATTACAGAAAACCAAAGGACATCAGCGTCCTACAGTATGGAATTTATTTGAATAATTTAGGACAGTCAAGTGTGAGACTTTGTAAAGGAGGAAAACAACATTTAGATTTACCCACTGTGGGGCTTTAGGAGGGCAGGTAAGCTGGTGAGTTTAGAAAAATGGGAAGCGTGTTGGTTGGATGAACATCAGCGGAGGTCTATTGACACACAGGAAATTACCATGATGAGGCCAGAGGTTACAAATACCAGTTAAAGGAGAGATCTGACATGATTTCACTAAGTCATTTGATTTCAAAAATGGTCTGCTTTGTTTCTGGCTCTTCACCAGTAGGTAACAAGAAGTGGCAAGGAATCAACAGTGCTGCTAGGGTAGCAAACTGTATTAATGATTTGTAGCCAGATGTCTTCAGTGGAAGGAAGAAGGAAAATGACAAGTTTTCCCATCATCATTTATGTTTAATCTAAAATTTTCATGCAGCTACTGGTTGCATGCCAGAGGGATTTTTTTAACCAGTAGAAGCTACGAGGATCAAAACCCAGCCTAGATAGTTCACTATAAATATGGATAATCTACAGAATTTCATCCTTACAATGTTAGAATGATTTTTTTTTCCCCAAACAAAAAATGTGAAACAGCCCATTCACAATCTATAGCAGAATTATCATGCAAAGGTAGATTGTTCTGTCTGGACAAAATTTTAGACCTGCTCTAACACAGGTGTTGGTTAAGTATTATTTAATATCTGACTATGTACCTAGCTATCTTGCTATAAAGTGTGAATAACACATACTGTTCTAATGTTCTAACAGGAAACCTACAGGAGTATTTTCTTTTCATTGACTCTGTATAACATTATAAATAATCAAATTATGTGCTGCTATAAAGTGTTCCAATGCAAGATGCTCTAACTATAAATCAGTCTTAAGGTGATACAATATCACACACTGGCCAGAGAAAGACATATTTTTAACAGTTGAAAAGCAGCTCTTAGAAGTTAACTACTTTTATTTTTAATACCGTTAGAAAGTATATAACTTTCCGTAGCACGTAACTTTTCCAATTATAAACAGCTGCAGACTAAAGCTAGTCAAAGTTTTATAGAAACTCATGATTCTACAAAATCAAAACATTTCTTAGAAATTACTTCTTTTACCAACATTTCTGATGGGAAAGAATTAAATTTTTTATTCAGTTTTTTGTTTGTTTTATTTTACTGTATTATTTCATCTTGATTTTCTGAGATATTATGGGAAAATATATAAGAAAAACATAAAGCATCATAAAATACCTCAACAAAGAACTAGTATAAAGTTCAAATGAAATTATTTGGAATATTTTGTCCTACTTCATATGAAATTATTTGAAATTTCATTTCAATTTCAATTTGAAATCATGCAATTCCACCAGAAATACACATTTCTTTACTTCTTCTATGTGGACTATCTAAATATTTACATATTTATCTGCTCTGTTGCTATTTGATTGCTTCCAAAATATGTCTTTGTTTACATGACAAGTTAAGAGCCTTACTCTGGACAGATATTAGTCAAATGCAATCCTTTGATGTAAGTTCAAAAAAAATGGTTTCACGACAATGAAATCAAGCAATCAGAACGCCCCTCATAATAACATACACCATTGCAAGTTTTGCTATGGAACAGGTCAGTCACATAATTCATTGTTATTTGACAGTGACATTTTCTCAGCACTGTAGTGAAACATTTTGAGCTGTGCATTTAACAGAGTCCTGATAAACAGTCTTAGGGTCAAGAAAAACTCTTTTTTTTTCCTTTTTCTTTTTTTTTTTTCCCCCCAGCTTTAGCTCTCTGTCAGTGAGGCATTTAGAACTTGTTTCAAAGCTCAACGTCAAAGAGGCTATACTGACTTGAAACACTTTTGTGGAATTGTTTTTAGAGGGGTGCTATAAATACATATCTTGTAGGATCAGTGTGTGACAAATGTGAACTAGCACCATAGTGTGTTTTTACACTACTTTTTAGAATTTATTTGATTGGAATGTTAAAGTATTTTTCATTGTGAAGATAGTGTACTAGCACTGGCAATTGTATAACAAGGATTAAATCTGATATAACATAGCCTGATTATCAACTAGCCTTTTATCACTTCCTATTTGAAATAACATAGTAGCACTGTGGATACGAGGACACGAGTGAATCCAAAATATCCCTCTGATTTAGCCCAGGAGATATTTCAACAGAAGATGCTCTTGAAAGCTTTCTGATTTAACATGAGAGCAATGCCAGAATTTGTTTTGTTTCTGTTGATGTATATAAGCCATGGTTGGTAGTGTTGAAAGGCATATGTGGAGTCAAAAGCAGCACAGTTGTAATCACTGATGAGTGCACTGATTTGCCTGAGGCAAATAAGGGCTTTGGTGCATGTTCTTTAGGGAGACGCGAAGGCGGAGGTGTTAGGCCATGCCTGAAGGTAGACCCAAAGGAGCAGGGAAGCAGAAGAGGATGCTGGATGTGTGGGCCTGCAAAGGAATACAAAACCCGTACCATCCATGAGGAAAAATGAACTAGTAAGCTACTTTTTGATGGCACTTAACAGTGAAATATCTTTCTACATTAATTCAAGCATGGTAAGTCTTGATTTATCAGTATCCTAATTAAGTACAATGATACAATCATCAAAAAGCTGCATGTGCCTACTTCTAAAAAAAGAGAAAAAAAAAAAGGCCGCCTAATGCCATTATAATTAGCATGTGTGTGTGCATAATTAAAGCACATGAGACAAAGGCACCAATCAAAAACAAAAACCTGAGAGAGATATATTAATGATTTCTGATAATGGTTTCAGACATCTGAAGATACCTGATAAAATATCATTATTTGAGTATTACACAGTGTCAGTGCAACAGCTCGTCCCTGTATGAGAAATACATCATATTCAGATTTTTCCACTGGATCTGGAAAGAAAAATCAACACAAAAATTTACAGCCATCAAAATGCTTACACAGATGCATGCTTTTCTTCATCTTTCTTTAGCAGCAAATCCTCATCTATGTGTGATTTCATATCTTTGTTCTTCACAAGGCCTGACCTAGAAAAAACATGACCAAAAGATACAGAGATCCTCTTTCAGGTCTGTGAGTTACAATCTTCTTGGGTCAAAAGTATTGACCTGAAATGCATCTTCCCCTTATGAGTACAAAAATGAAAGTGTTCTGCAATTATTTTTCTACCACTGCTGCCACACAACCCCCAAAGTGGCACTGGCATCAAACATCTCCTTCTCTACAACTCTTTACAGGTCAAGATTTTTCTCTGCTATAAAATGTAACTATATGAAAGGAAGTCCAAGTAAAAATGTCTTCACGCTCATACAAATAATTTTCTTTGCACAATTCCCAATCATTTCCTTGTCCACAAGTATCTTTAGTCTTCCCTCTGAGGAAAGACAGAAAAAAAACAGAAATCTGTAAGGCAAATTTAAAATTACATTTAATCAAGGAATTTAACTTGTATTTCGCCTTGGTGGACAAAAAATTGGACATAAGCAGGCAATGTGTGCTTGCAGCCCAGAAAGCTAAACATATCCTGGGCTGCATCAAAAGAAGCATGGCCAGCAGGCCGAGGGAGGTGATTCTGCCCCTCTGCTCTGGTGAGACCCCACCTGGAGTACTGCCTCCAGCTCTGGGGCCCCCAACATAAGAAGGACATGGACCTGTTGGAGTGGGTCCAGCAGAGGGCCGCAAAGATGATCAGAGGGCTGGAGCACCTCTGCTATGAGGGCAGGCTGAGAGAGTTGGGGTTGTTCAGCCTGGAGAAGACAAGGCTCTGTGGAGATCTTCCTTATAAAGGAGGCTTATAAAAAAGATGGAGGAAGACTTTTTACCAGAGACTGTAGTGACAGGGCAAGGGACAATGGTTTTAAACTGAAAGAGGGTAGATTTAGATTGGACATAAGGAAGAATTTTTTTACAATGAGGTTGGTGAGACACTAGGTTCTAGGTTGCCCAAAGAAGTTGTGGATTCCCCATCAAGTATCCAAGGTCAGGTTGGATGGGACTTTGAGTAACCTGATCTAGTGAAAGATGTCCCTGCCAATGGCAGGGGTGTTAACCAAATGATCTTAAAAGGTCCCTTCCAACCCAAAACCATTCTATGGTTCTATAATATTTAAAGTCACTTGGTCCCGCTGGAGATTATTTGTTTTCTTTTCTTTTTATTCCGTATAGCAAGTCACACTCTTCTTTATACAGCAGAAAAATTGTAAACACATTCCACAGCTCTACGGCAAATAAACATTTCAGCCAGCAAATAAACATTTCAGCAAGAACTTAATCATAGTGAGAAGGAATTTTTCTGTTTAGAGTTACAGCAAAATAACAATGTCAAGTAAGGATTAATAAACCTCACAGAAATACAAAGAGGTCTTGGTAAGCCTACAGAAGCAAATAAAAATAAAAAAAGGAAGAAATCAAAAGACTATGCAACATAGAATCCTTTCTTGGTAGTTTTGTTTTTTAACAAAAATTGCTTAATAAAAAAAAATACATAAACTGACTAAAGACATAATGACTGAATACAAGATGTAACATTTTAACAGTAATATTGACTAACCCTTTGAGCAACCTGTTAAAAGATTGACAAATACTTGTGATCTAGATATTTAAATTATCCATTAGATATGTTTTTAAACATACATACTTCAGCTTCTGGGCACAGTATTGTTGCTGTGTATGGTAGGGTGGAAGACACTCCAAAGCATGAGCACCGGCAGAATTCTCTGGTCTATCTTGCCAAACTTTATGTTTTTTTTCTTTCATTCAGTGATTTCTCTTTGAGAACAGTGTATTCTGTTTGGAAAGAGGTCCAAACAGCTCCCAGAAAGGTGTCCCAGCTCAAGGGGAGATGACCACCATGCAGCCATGCTGCCTAGCAGGGAGACCTCAAAGAAGGCTCAATTAGGCTGTCATATTTGTGGGATAAAGTGGTTGGCTCATAATCAAATTACATACAATGGAAAAGGTATGCATGAGACACCTTTATTTGTTTTCTGATAAAAGAATTTTAGAAAACCCACCTGTTATTTATGTGCAAATCGTATGATTGGTATTCCAAACTCATCCGTATTGATGGTTATTGTATCCTTTGTGGGTTTTCAGAAAACAGGTTGAACTAGAGAAGTTCTTGGGCCCTCTGAGCTTTCTAAGGCTCAGGACTTTACCCGCTTTGGAGCCTGTACCAAACTACTGCTAGTTTGGTTATGGGGTTGAGTACATCCATCACATATGATAAATAAAAGGACTATAGTGAGAACAAAAAAACAACCCAAAAAAACCCAAACCACATTATTTAATTGCCTGATTAATCATGAATAAAAAACTGAATAATTTACCAAAATAAAGTGGCTTAGAATAGGCATATCCTGACTAAATTTGCCCATTAAAAAAGACAACAGAAAACATAGTCTAAATGAGACAGAGCTAAATGAGACATTAAAACTTAGATCATATGAAAGGATGGAAAGAGAGAAATGAGACTAAATAAACCATTAGAAATTACAATTTCATGAATGTAAAGAGTGTTGAAAAGATATTTTACTGTCACTGAGGGATCATCACATTAAGGCACAAGAGAAACACCTCACATGCTAACCAGTCATGCAATGACTGTGATCTATCACTGCGACAACCAGATAAGGGAAAATTCAATCAAAATAATGCATCAAGTGTGAAATCTTTGTATCAATAGGCATTTGTAAAGGAAAGACTGTATCTGAAAACCTGTGTACAGCTGCGGTCATCGTCTTTCAAGAAAGATGAATTCCATTAAAAACAGTAAAGATCAGGATGGCCACGTTGATCAGAAGAGCCTTGGCTGATATCGCTAAGGTGTTTCAGGCTACATGGAATAGCAAAATATTGAGCAATGAATCTGCCTACTAGCTTAGTAGTTAGGGTGGTCAGAGGTGAACTGGTTTTTACTGGGAGAGAGTTAATTTTCTTCATAGTAGCTTGTACGGTACTATGTTTTGGATTTGTGCTGAAAACAGCATTGGTAACACACCGATGTTTTAATTATTGCTGAGCAGCACTTACAGAACACCAAGGCCTTTTCTGCTCTTCACACTGCCCCACCAGTCAGTAGGCTGGGAGTAGACAAGAAGCTGGGAGGGGACACAGCTGGGACAGATGACCTCAACTGACCAAAGGGATACCACATACCATATGGCATCATGCTCAGCAATAAAAGCTGAGGGAAGAATAAGGGCTGGGGGGGACATTCGAAGTTATGACTTTTGTCTTCCCAAGTAATGGTTACGCATGATGGAGCCCTGCTTTCCTGGAGATGGCTGAACACTTGCCTGTCCCTTGGGAGTAGTGAATTAATTCCTTGTTTTGCTTTGCTTGCACACTCAGCTTTTTCTTCACCTGTTAAACTTAAACTGTCTTTATCTGAACCCATGAGTTTTATCACTTTTGCTTTCTGATTCTCATCCCCGTTCCACTGGCTGGGAGTGAGCAGGCGAGCAGCTGCATGTGTCTGAGCTGCCCATTGTGTTTAAGCCACAAGAGGGAAGGAGAGAAAATCTTGGGTTTGGTCCTCTCTCACAGGACTGCCTGCACATGTTATTTTGGAAAAAAATGGACAAGAGAAAAGAAAAACAAAAAAAAAATCAGAATAACCCAGGAAGCCGGTGTCCTGCTTCCCTTTTTAAGACAAATGTTCTGATCATCGGATGAAAAAATCAGGTTCCTGCTTGCCTGCCTTTCCTCTGGCATCGGTTGATAGGACAAGTCCTCTTCTCCACTCCCAATCTGTCCTCCCTCTACAATATTGTATGGTCTTTTGAGAAGGACATTCCAGGTTTGAATACCTGGAGTACAGTGTCCAGGTCTGGAACCCTCAGCACAAGAAGGACATGGACCTGTTGGAGAGGGTCCAGAGGAGGGCCATGAAGATCATCAGAGGGCTGGAGCACCTCTCCTATGAAGACAGGCTGAGAGAGCTGGGGTTGTTCAGCCTGGGGAAGAGAAGGCTCCAGGGAGACCTTATAGCAGCCTTCCAGTACCTGAAAGGGGCCTCCAGGAAAGATGGGGAGGGGCTGTTTGCAAGGGCAAGTAGCAATAGGATAAGGGGCAACGGTTTTAAACTAGAGCAGGGTAGGTTTAGATGAGACATTAGGAAGAAGTTGTTTACTGTGAGGGTGGTGAGACACTGGAACAGGTTGCCCAGAGAGGTGGTAGAGGTCCCCATCCCTGGAGACATTCGAGGCCAGGCTTGATGAGGCTCTGAGCAACCTGATCTACTTAAAGATGTCCCTGCTTACTGCAGGGGGGTTGGACTAGATGACCTTTAAAGGTCCCTTCCAACCCAACACATTCTATGATTCTATGATTCTAATAGCCTGAGACTTAAACAAAAAAAATAAGCAAAACTTCCAGATTTCTAGAGGGATACTATAACTGCTTTATATAAATACTATTTAAATAAAACAGTGTTTCATCTAAAAAGAGATAAGGAGAAGCAGCAATTAGTGGACAGGCTCATCTTAAATGTTCCTCTGCCTCAGCTGGCAATCTTACCATAGCTTAGGTGGGAAGCTGGCACGCAGCTTCTCGGGCTGAAATACTTCCTTTACGCATGCAGATATCAAAGCAAATTTCAGTCTGAAAGGAGAGTGTTTAGTGAATATGAACATCACCTTCTTCAACACAGAAGCGTATCACATCACGTCCCATTTAAAGTAACACAGTTGACACACTGAATCTCCCCATGAGTCTTATAAGGAGATACTGCATTATATTTTGTGAAAAGAAGTTCCAATTAACCTTCATTCACATCAGTTACAGCATGATTATGTTTCAGTGATTTGGTATTTGTTTTCATCTTTTTGCCAATGGGAAAAAAATAAAATGTTTAAATTAAGGGAAAGAGGAATACAAATTCACAAATTCATAATGATGTAATGTCATAGCTAACTGAAGACATGATTAATTTATTAATGTAGCAACTATTCCTAGTCACAGAGACTTCCTTGACAGATCTGAATGCCAGAATACTACAATACCATGGATGACTAATTTCACCTAAAAATGCTCTGATTATAATTGGTGTAGGTGGTTTGGAGCACAATTCTCTTCTAACTTACACAAAGAACCATTTTTATTAGTGCAAGTTGAAAGAAATTCCTGACCGTGAATACTGAGAGAAAGATTTCTAGTGCTAAATTATGATCTGCACTGAGTATGCTCTACGGCTTGGTTTGAAAAAAACAACCCTAAAATGAGTTCAGCGCTTCTAGAGTTCCTGTGTAGAGCAGCTGTGTTAATTACTTTGCTTTCCACTGTCTTTTAGATGCTAGGAGAGCTCCTGTAGGCCCCTGACAGGCACAAATTACAATAGCTTTTAGAGCACTCTGTATTATAACAGGTACTAACAAGCCAGAAGTGTATTGGAAAGCAGCATTATTCTTATTTTCATCAGCTCCTTTAACATTACAACAATTGTGAGCTGTGGACCAAGAGGAGTTCAAGTGGTTTGCCCCAAATAAATAAGCACTGAGTTAAAAATTTTACTGAAAATTCTATATCATAGAATCATAGGATGGTTTGCGTTGGAAGGAAACTTTAAAGGTCTCCTAGTCCAATCCCCCTGCAATGAACAGGGGCATCTTCAACTCGATCAGGTTGCTCAGAGCCCCATGAACCTGACCTTCAGTGTTTGCAGGGATGGGACATTTACAGCCTCTCTGGGCAACCTATTCCAGTGTTTCGCCACGGTCATTGTAAAAAATGTCTTCCTTATATCTAGTCTAAATCTTCCCTCTTTTACTTTAAAGCTATTACCCCTTGTCCTATCACAACAGGTCCTGTTAAAAAGTTTGTCCTCATCTTTCCTGTAGGTCCCCTCTAAGTACTGGAAGGCTGCAATAAGGTCTCCCTGGAGCCTTCTCTTCTCCAAGCTGAACAACACCAACTCTCTCAGCCTGTCTTCATAGGAGAGGTGTTCCATCGCTCTGATCATTTTTGTGTCCCTCCTCTGGACCCGCTCCAACAGGTCCACGTCTTTCCTGTGCTGAGGACTCCAGAGCTAGACACAGTACTCCACATGGGGTCTCATGAGAGTGGAGTAAGGGGACAGAATCACCTCCCTTGACCTCCTGGCCACGCTTCTTTTGATGCAGCCCAGGACACTTGTCTTTCTGGTCCTGCTCATGTCCAGCTTTTCATCCACCAGTACCCCCGAGTGCTTCTCAGCAGGGCTGCTTTCAATTTCAATCCCTTCATCCCCCAGCCTGTGTTGATACCGAGATTGCCCTGACTCAGTTGCAGGGCCTTGCACTTGGCCTTGTTGAACCTCAGGAGGTTCAGAAGGGCCCACTTCTTGAGTCTGTCTCAGTCCGCCTAGGGAGGACCCGTATATGAGATGGCAGCAAATAAATTCAGAAAATTAAGTACTATATATAAGAAATGTACTCACTACCATATGTATAAACTTAACAGAAAGAAAATAATGCATATACATAAGTTCTAAGATTTATTTCTTTTTTTAATCTAGCAGATTTTGACAGATAAATCTAATCTGAACCTCTCACTAAACAGCACCAGAGAGTAGCACCTTCAGCATGAAGAGATGTTGAGCACCAGGGAAACTCAACTCTCTCAGTAAGAGTGTTTTTACCTTCTAATTACTGATCTACAGCTGCATTAATACAAACACAGCACATTGATAACCATAATTATGTCCCCTGTCTTTGGGTTGACTTCATTAAACTCCCGTCTTGTTTTCCTGTGCTGCAGGTTGGCTGAATAAGGTTTATTTTGTAGCTAGTGGTTAAAACCAGAACCAAGCAGCACAGGTGGAAACTTCATTGATTTACACTAATTCTCATCTATGAACACTTCCTTTGAATCTTCTTGTTCTCAATGCCTCATTTTGGCATCTGTACACAAAAGGAATTCTGCTTTTAAAACATAAAACTTCTACAGCCTAATTTTTTTCTCCTACAAGTCATGCTGGCAGCTATTACAATGTCAACAGACATTCATAGGCAATGCAACATATACACTTGCAATACTGTATATCATAGGAGCACTTCTTGCTCTTATTGTGCAGCAAACAGCGCTATCAATGCCAACATCCACCACTAGGCTCACGGGTACTGTAGCAGTGCAGATATGCAGAGAGCAGAATTGTTGGATCACACTGAACAGGAGATCGCTTGCTTATTAACATAAGAAGACTCAAGAAAGGAAAGTAACTCAGACTAAGTTAAGTTTTCAACAATTTCAGTAACTTTTTTTTTTTTATCTTAGTGTATTCACAATAAATTAATGTCCACACATCTATTCCTATATATTTGGTTGTACTAGTAACTTGAAGTTATTTGGTAAAGGTCAGCCAGGGACTTGCTCTTGCACAGTGCTCTCCAGCACTAACATCTGTTCACTAGTCTTCCTTTTAGCTGGCCAATTCTGTTCAGACAGTTCGTTACAGAAGACAGAAATTTTAGTCAAAATCAAACTTCCTTAATGTGGGAGGTTAGTCCTGTTCTTCTCAAGGTGAACAATTCTAATTCTGTCACTCCAAATTAGATGATGTGCAATAAAAAGATATTTGGAGGGCATGATCAAGGAAACAAAGATGGATAGTACTTGCTCATAATAGCTGTAGAAAGTCAGTTTTAGACTGGAAGTAATAACTAAAGTAAATGTAGAATACAAAATTATTAATCAGAACTGTCTCTTACAGACATCATGTTTTCCTGCTGAAAATAAACTTATTTACAATAACAATGGAGAGGATGACTAAGGCGTTAGAATTTTTACTCGCTCAACAAGAAGGCACTGAGCAGAGCTATGGCAGCATGAATACAGAATATTTATTCCTTATAAAGAGAATTAACTTTTAAACTTTTCCTTTCCTAGCCAACTGCATAGCCTTAGTCTGAGTGATCAGTGTTAATGTTAGCACATAAATAGAGCAATAATATCACAGGCAGGGATTGGGTTTCAAATCCTTGTAAATATCTCAGTTTCATATGACAGGATCTGAAGCTTCAGTTTGTACACTGGGTAAAATGTTAGCAAATACATACAAGGAGTGTGGTTATTTCTCATGTTCTGTGTTTCACCACCATTCATAGTTACAGGCTAGTAATTGAAGTGACGTACCCTTCTGAAGTTGTACTATGGAGAGCTGTGCTATCTCCCACAGCCTAATCTCCACAAGAACTCCAAATCCTTTTATCCTCGTACTTTTTATCCAGAGGCTTCCTGTCTTCCTGTGAAACAAACTTTAAGGGATGCTACTACTGGTCTCTGTTCTCGTGTTTCAGCCCATTTCTAGTTGGGTTTCGTTTCATACTGCCCAGTTCTAGCACAATACTGGAGTTAGTCTAAGAGAACGCATATGTGTCTAAACGGATTATTAAAAAAAAAAAACAGAAAGAAATCCCTATCAGTCACGGCCATCACAGATACTTACCAGCAGTACAGAAAACTACTTTTTCAGTTGAACTCAATCTGATAATGTTTTCCGTAAGGTTCTGCGTAATTGCTTATAGAATGAGATTATTTTCATCTAAATTACAGCTGCAAAGGCATAATTTCTATGTGCTGCAGCCTGGATATTTATGCAGAACAACAGAATAGCATTGTGATTCTGCAAAATATCATCATATACATCATTAGCTTTATTTTACAATTTTAAGAATTAATCAGAAAATTATATTCTTATTACATAAAACAGAGTAACAAATTTCCGATTATCCTCTTTCTGAAAAATATTATACAATATTTTTCCACATGGAATTCTTATTATCCAAAATGACATTAAAATCAATGTTGCAAGAATTCTGTTAATACAATGGCACTTTGCTGCTTAATAGAAACATGAAAAGTAAATACTTCACCTAATAATGTTTATTAAACAGGAGAAATAAAATATTTTAACAAAGCCCAATAGGCTATGTATGTTCTCTTACATCAAACAATGTCAGGGAATGTTTCCAGACACTGGAGTTTGATTTGTGCTCTTAAACTGCTGGAATGATCGCTGACACAATTTGACCCAACTTAACTAGCAATCTTGCAAAGCAAGATCTCAGGCACGGTTTGGGAGTCAGCACGAACCAGGGACTGTTCTCAGCGGGCACAACATAGGAATTAGTACTAGGGAACTTAACACCACATACACAGCTGCTCCACACCACTTGGCCTCAGTGCCAGAGAACAGTTCCAGATACACTGGGGCTACAACTTCAGTAGTAATTAAACACAGCTGGGATTTTTTCTAACCATATTGGATGTAATATTCAAAGAATTTTTCTCTCAGTGAAATTCCGTGTGGTGCTTGTGTATGGACCTCATGGGCCAACTCTCATCTTTTACTTGCTCTTTCCACTACAGCTCTTCTTCTTCAGACTTTAAATAAGAATTGGGAAGCCAGTGGGCAAGGTGCAGGCTACCTTTTTGTAGCTTGCAGGAGAGTCAATAGAATGGTTTTCCCTGAGTTCAGGTGAATAACACTTTAAGGCACTAAAAGGTTAGGAGAGAGAAATGAGGATAGAATTTCCCCTCTTCAAAAGACACGTAAGTCAAAGACTCTGTAAAATCATATCCTTCCTTTTCTTCACTGTGTATAACATGGAACACTGTAGAAGTAAATAAATAAGAGTTAACTGAAAAAAATCTTACTTATATAATTTTTAAATTAAAATGGCTAATAAATAATACATATCAGTTTTCTTTTTAAACAAAGGACTATTTTTGAAAAGTGTGGGGTTTTTTCTTCTTACCAGAAACTTTAAGCTTTTTTATTTAGTTATTTTGAGGGAGAGAAAAAAAAAATCCCCAAAATGCAATTGTTTAAGTCTCTTAGAAAATAATTGGCAGTTTTCTACCAACTCAAGACTCAAGCCCTATTACTAAAGCAGCATTAGTACAATGAGAAAATTAGTATCCTTGTCAATAGACACTCTAATAGGTTAATAATTTTACCACATCACAGACAGAATTGTCCGACTTAAAAGACTGGGGAAACTAGGCCTTATTTTTTTTCCCCTTTCAGCAGTTCTGAACATCCATTAACCCTTAGGGAACAATCAGATAGATCCTTGCTTTAGCTGTATCCTTTTGTTTCCACTACATTTTTTAAATGGTTAAGCTATTTTCTCAAGTGATTGCTTGTACAGATAAGAGCCTGACTCAGTTCTCTGTGAAGTCCCCTGTAGAGAACATCTCTGAAGCTGAAGTTTGAAATGAAGCAAAGAGCCTGAAATCACTCAGCAGACACGAGATTGGACAGGGCTGAGAGCTACGGGAGGGAAAGACCTAATGGAAATATCCTAGACAATAATGAAACATTTTATCTGAATCAACTTTCTTAAGTGATTTCATTGTCTGTAATATTTTCTGGTTTTACAAGTTACTCTTTATATGTTATTTACTGAAATTTTCCATACAGCACCTACATAATATTTTCCAGTAATTGCTCACACCTCACCGAAAACAATCCAGGTCTAAGGCTGCTGGCATTTCAGGGTGGAATGTCTGAGGAACAGGGAGAAAGAAATTTCCATGAAACATTTATTAGAAATAAGTTCTTAGGGTGCTGTTTTCTGATTTCAGTGAGGTATGTAATGATTATCTCAATTTATGGCTTGGTCCACAAAAGATGCATGAGTGCCTAAATTCCTCCAACACCAATGTGAGTGGGACAACTACATGTCTTTTGGGGGATGGGCCTCGGTTTTCTGAGGAGCAGGATGCAAAGATTTACCATTCCTTGCAGAATCTTAGGAACACAAGTAATTACAATCCACAGGAGCCCATGCACTGTCTTGTCTTGAACAGCAGCTAGAACAAGGCAGTTCAGGAGGCTAAAAGGACCACGGCAAGTACAGTGCTTGGGTGCCCAAACTGCACAGTATTTGTCATGGCACACGGAAATTACGGAGTCTGTGTGGTACCCCAAATAACATGTAGCAAGCTTCAGACATTTGAGGAAGGTTATTGTGCCGGGGCTCAAAAAAAGTGTAGAAGGGGAAAAATGCACTTGTAACTGGACTGAAATCCATCACCACTGTTTCTTGACCACTATGCATTCTGGCTGGTATGAGGGAAGAGGCAGGTGACAAACGGGTCAGGAGCCCAAAGAGGCATTCTCTGCCTTATGTGCTCCATCTAGATCGCACCCATTCTCTGGCCTGATCCCACACATTTCAAACCGGGACACTGTGGAGCATAACCTCCTTTTTAGGTGCACAGGAAACAATCCTAACTGGTGGGCTGCCATCAGCACCAAACAGCCTTCTTATTTGGAAGGCAGCAGTCAGCAGCTCAGCAGCTGACCAAACGTCCCTTGAAGTAAATGCAACTCTTTCCACTGTTTTCTTTGAGTTTTGGATCAGTATCAGTCAACACAAGTACTGAGCAAGTCAAATCTGTGTACTGCTTGTGTGCCTGAAGTACACGTTAGCATTTGCACTGCAGTGAACATGAATGATGATTGGAAGGGAGGCCACAATGTGGGTCAGATTTTATGTTTTTGTTCCGAGCTTTGTAGTGAAGTTTCCTTATAGTTCTACACATTGAATCGTATAAAACTATGCACCTGGCTCCATAATTTCACAAACTTTATACTGTCATGCAGAAAATAAAGAACAAGCAATATGAAAATGAAAAATAGATTTTGCTCTTACAATTTTGTTTTTATTATTGAGTAGCAAGATGGCTTTGTAATGAAGAATACTTGCAAATTGAAAAGTCCCATGCAGCCTTCTTGTACCCCATTTATCTACAGGTTGCTGCTTCACTAATCAAATGATTTCATTTAAAAATATCCATTTTCTCCATTACACACTGTATGTGATGATAGGTCACTGACCTACCTCTGTGCTATTGAATTTCAGCATAATGCTTCATTTACCTTGGACAACCCACGCACATACTCAGAATGTTAGCTTATATCCACTTTGTAGCACTACCCTTTGTTCACCAAGCTTTTATCCAGGAAGCAAACTGATACTATAAACTTTAATTTATCATTTTCTTATGGTTCCTGGTGAGATAGAGTCCCTTGAGTGGATAAAAATAGTTGAAGGTAATGATCTGGGGAGATGGAACTTCCTAGGGAGAATCAAAACGCGTAAGTCAGAAATGAAGATGTGTCAATATTTTGTTATTTAGAAGCTTTCTTTCTCACATATTTCACACAATTCCCCCAAAAATCACAGTTAAAGAGATAATAAACTTACCACCATGTATACTCTTTAATCAGAATTTTTGTAGAGACAACAGAGAACCATAGAGTCATTTAAGTTCGAAAAGACCCTTGGGATCTTGAGTCCAACCATCAACCCCACTCTACAAAGTTCTCCCCTACACCGTATCCCCTAACACCACGTCTAAATGATTCTTAAACACATTCAGGGATGGTGACTCCACCACCTCCCTGGGCAGCCTATTACAGTGTCTGACCACTCTTTCTGTGAAAAATTTTTTCCTAATGTCCAGCCTAAACCTACCCTGCTGCAGCTTGAACCCATTCCCTCTTGTTCTATCGCTAATGACCTGTGAGAAGAGACCAGCACCAACCTCTCTACAATGTCCTTTCAAGTAGTTGTAGAGGGTGATGAGGTCTCCCCTCAGCCTCCTCTTCCTCAAACTAAACAGTCCCAGCTCCTTCAATCGCTCCTCATAAGATTTATTCTCCAGGCCCTTCACCAGCTTCGTTGCCCTCCTCTGCACTCGCTCCAGCACCTCGATATCTCTCTCATATTGAGGTGCCCAGAACTGGACACAATACTCAAGGCGTGGCCTCACCAGTGCTGAGTGGTGGTGGTGGTGGGGAGACAATCACCTCCCTCCTTCTGCTGGTCACACTATTTCTAATACAAGCCAGGGTGCCATTGGCCCTCTTGGCCACCTGGGCACACTGCTGGCTCATGTTCAGCCGCTTGTCCATTAGAACCCCCAGGTCCTTTTCTGGTAGGCAGCTCTCCAGCCACACTTCCCCAAGCCTGTAGCAATGCATGGGGTTGTTGTGGCCCAAGTGCAAGACCTGGTACTTGGCCTTGTTGAACCTCATTCCATTAGTATTGGCCCATCGATCCAATCTATCCAAGTCTCTCTGTAGAGCCTCCCTATCCTCGTGTCGATCAACACTACTGCTTAACTTGGCATCGTCTGCAAACTTGCTGATGATACACTCTATGTCCTTATCAAGGTCATCAATAAAGATGTTAAACAGAAGTGGTCCCAACACCGAGCCCTGAGGAACACCACTTGTGACCGGCCGCCAGCTGGATTTAACTCCATTGACCACCACTCTTTGGGACCGCCCATCCAGCCAGTGCTTGATCCAGCAGATCGTATGCTCATCCAGGCCATGAACAGCCAGAATTCTATGGGGGACAGTGTCAAATGCTTTTCAAAAGTCTAGGTAGATAATATCCACAGCCTTTCCCTCATCCAATAATCGGGTCATCTTGTCATAGAAGGAGATCAGGTTCGTCAGGCAGGACCTGCCTTTCATAAGCCCATGCTGACTAGGCCTGATCCCCTGCTTGTCCTTTATATGACTTGTACTGGCACTCAAGATGATCTGCTCCATGACCTTCCCTGCTACCGAGGTCAGACTGACAGACCTATAGTTTCCTGGATCCTCCTTTCTGCCTTTCATGTAGATGGGTGCTACATTTGCTACCCTCCAGTCCATTGGGACCTCCCCAGTTAGCCATGACTTCAGGTAAATAATGGAAAGTGGCTTGGCGAGCACATCTGCCAACTCTTTCAGTACTCTTGGATGTAACCCATCTGGTCCCATAGACTTGTGCGCATCCAAGTGGTGTAGCAGGTCACTGATCACTTCCTCTTTAATTGTGATGACCTCGTTCAGCTTGCCCTCCCTGTCTCCCAGCTCATGAGGCTGGGTGCCCAGGGAACAGCTAGTTCCACTGCTAAAGACTGAGGCAAAGTAGGCATTGAGCACCTCAGCCTTTTCCTCTTCCTTTGTGACTATGTTTCCTTCTGCATCCAGTGAGGGAGGGAGATTTTCCTGAATCCTCCTTTTGTTGTTAATGAATTTGTAGAAACATTTTTTGTTACCCTTAACAGCTGTAGCTAGGTTGAGCTCTAGCTGCGCTTTGGCTCGCCTAATTTTATCCCTGCATAGCTTCACAACATCTTTATAGCCTTCATGAGAGACCTGCCCCCTCTTCCAGGGGTGATAGACTCTCCTTTTGTTCTTGAGGTCCAGCCAAAGGTCCCTATTTAGCCAGGCTGGTCTTCTTCCCCACCTACTTGTTTTTCAGCACACAGGGACAGCTTCCTCCTGTGCCTTTAAGACTTCTCTCTTGAAGTATGTCCAGCCTTCCTGGGCTCCTATATCCTTCAGGGCAGCCTCCCAAGGGATTTTGTCCAGTAGTCTTCTGAACAAGTCAAAGTTTGGCCTCTGGAGGTCTAAGGTGGCAGTTTTACTAACCCATCTCCTTGTTTCCCCAAGAATCAGAAATTCAATCCTCTCATGATCACTGTGCCCTAGATGGCCACCAACCTTTACTTCCCCAACAAGTTCTTCCCTCTTCACAAGAAGCAGGTCCAGGAGGGCACCTTCCCTGGTCGGCTCACTTACCAGCTGTGTGAGGAAGTTATGTTCCACACATTCCAGGAACTTCCTGGATTGTTCCCTCTCTGCTGTGTTGTATTCCCAGCAGATATCCAGGAGGTTAAAGTCTCCCACAAGAACAAAGGCAAGTGACCGCGAGATTTCCGCCAGCTGCTTATAGAAAGCTTCATCCACCTCACTGCTTTGGTTGGGAGGTCTATAGCAGACTCCCACAGCGATATCAGCTTTATTGGCCTTTAACCTAATCCAAATACTCTCCACCCCTTCATCAGTATACTTGATTTCGGAGCTCTCATAGCATTCTCTAACATACAGGGCCACTCCACCACCTCTCCTTTCCTGTCTATCCTTCCTGAAGAGCTTGTAGCCATCGATTGTGGCACTCCAGTCGTGTGAGGCATCCCACCACGTTTCTGTGATAGCCACTATGTCATAGTTTTCCTGGTGCATCATGGCTTCAAGCACCCCCTGTTTGTTGCGCATACTGCGTACATTGGTATAGATGCACTTCAGATGTGCTAATGACTCCAGCATCTTTTTCTGAGTGTGGGCCCCATTTCCTACCAGACCCTTCTCAGGTGCTTCCATGATTTCTAAACTTCTGTCCCTTCTCTCAAATGAAATGGCAGAGTGAGTGTCCTCACTAGTCCACCATCCTGCAAGCCCTGGCATGCCTCCCTTGGGTTTATTCCTGATGGGCCCAGTTATCTCCCCTTCCCCCCCCATATCTAGTTTAAAGCCCTGTCAATGAGCCCTGCTAACTCCTGCCCCAAAATTCTTTTCCCCTTCTGGGACAGGTGTATCCCACTTGCCACCAGCAGGCCAGGTGTCTCATATAGCAGCCTATGATCAAAAAATCCAAAGCCCTGCTGATAACACCAGTCCTGGAGACAGGAGTTGACCTGTTGCCTCTTCCTGTTAATTTCCTCATTCGTGATTGCCACTGAAGGGATAGAGGAGAACACATCTTGTGTTCCTGATCCCTTAAGCTGCCGCCCCAAGGCTCTAAAATCTCTTTTAGTTGATTTTGGGCTCCTTCTACCCACTTCATCACTACCCACCTGAAATACTAAAAGGAGGTAATAGTCAGAGGGGTTTATTAGGGCAGGAAGTTTGTTCAACACATCCCTGACCCATGCCCCAGGGAGGCAGCAGACTTCCCTGTGAAGTGAGTCAAGACGGCATATTGGCCCCTCCGCCCCCCTCAGTAGAGAGTCACCCACAACAGTGACCCGTCTGCCTCTCCTTTTGGAGCCAGTTGTGATGCTGGGTCCATAGCAACTTGGTCTTTCTGACATTTCTGGCCTGGGTGTACCATCCTCCTCTCCAACAGCCAGTTCCTCCTGCATGATTCCATACCTGTTCTGCAAGGGCAACTGGGAAGGTGGGAGGGGCCGGGAGGGGATTCGCCTGCTTCCCTGAGCAGGGACCTGTTTCCATTCCCCCTCTTCTCTTCGATCCCCTCCTACTGCCTGGTGACGAGAGGGGAGGGGGTCCTCTGACTTGTGTGGGGCCTCACCCTGTTCCCTCTCTCTCAGGGAGTGGGTCCACCAGTCAATCCCTCTCTCACATTCCCTGATACTCCACAACCTCTCCACTTCATCCTTCGGCTCAGCCACCTGGCTGAGCAGATCATTCACCTGTTCACGTCTGACACAGGTGTTGTCTCCGCTACCCTCCATTGCAAGTGCCAGGCTCCGGCACTCTCTGCAGCCAGAGGCCTGGACACCCATATGTTTGCGTGCCCACAGCTTTTCTAGCAACAGCCTTCGACCAGGTAGCAACCATCGCTGGATCTCTACAAGCAACTGACACCTTGCGACTCGAGGGTCAGTTGGGGTGAGCGCCCCAGTCCTCTGACTACTTAGAGGGATTGAACTTACCTCGTGCGCTGGCAGAGGCTCAGCGCCCTGCCGTACAAGCTGCAGCCAGCTGAGGCACCCACCGGGGCGCACACACGACCACTGGTTGCTCGCTCTGTGCTCTGAGGGCAGGGTCCCTGCCCTCCCTGAGGCTTCTTATAACCTGGTGGCTTGATCAGCCGGGGGTGGTGCTGTCCGTGCCCAGGCTCACTCAGCAGCCCGCCCACCAACTGACTGCCCCCAGCACAAGCCGAGGGCTTTTCCCGGCTTCAAAAAGCCCCCAGAAGAGCTTTTTGTCAGCCCTTTTTGCTGCAGATCCCTTCCCCAGTGCAGTCTTACCTGCCCTGAAGCTGCTCTCCATCTTTTTAAAGCCTAAACTTTCTGTCCTTATTAACTCTCTTTTTCATAGCAGTGAAAGGTAGAATTCTGGCCCTGGTGAAGTGATTGAAAGTCAAAAGGGCCAAAGTTCACATCCTCAGATTTGCACTGAGAGTGATGCCACAAAAGTGGTATTTGAGAAAAGAAGGATTATATAAAATAGGCATGACTAACCATGAAAAGAAAAAAAATGCACTAGCAAGTGTTCATAAATATCAATTTGTATGTATATCCTGGAATCACATTGGTATATTTTATGTAACTAATACCCAAATTTTGCTTTAAAAATTGCAATAAAATGTCAACATAATAAATCACAGAATGGTTCGGGTTGGGAGGGACCTTAAAGATCATCTAGTTCCAACCCCCTGCCATGGGCAGGGACACCTCCCACTAGACCAGGCTGCTCAAAGCCTCATCCAGCACCGCCTTGAACACTTCCAGGGATTGGGCGTCCACAGCTTCTCTAGGCAACCTGTTCCAGTGCCTCACCACCCTCACAGTAAAGAATTTCTCCCTCATATCCAATCTAAATCTGCCCTCTTTCAGTTTGAGGCCATTACCCCATGTCTTATCATTATACTCCCTGATCAAGAGTCCCTCCCCATCCTTCCTGTAGGTCCCCTTTAGGTACTAGAAGGCCACTATAAGGTCTCCTTGGAGCCTTCTCTTCTCCAGACTGAACAACCCTAACTCTCTCAGCCTGTCCTCATAGGAGAGGTGCTCCAGCCATCTGGTCGTCTTCATGGCCCTCTGCTGGACCCACTCCAACAGATCCATGTCCTTCTTGTGCTGAGGACTCCAGAACTGGAGGCAGTACTCCAGGTGAGGTCTCACCAGAGCAGAGTAGAGGGGCAGAATCACCTCCCTCGATCTGCTGGCCAGGATATGGTTGGCTTTCTGGGCTGCAAGTGTGCATTGCCTGCTCATGTTGAGCCCAAGTCCTTCTCCTCAGGGCTGCTCTCAAGCCATTCTCCATCCAACCTGTATTTGTGCCTGGGATTGCCACGACCGAGGTGCAGGATGTTGCACTTGGCCTGGTTGAACTTCATGATGTTCGCACAGGCCCACCTCTCAAGCCTGTCAAGGTCCTTCTGGATGGCATCCCTTCGCTCCAGCGTGTCGGCCATGCCACACAGCTTGGTGTCATCAGCAAACTTGCTGAGGGTGCACTCAGTCCCACTGTCCATGTCACCAACAAAGATGTTAAACAGCACTGGTCCCAGTACTGACCCCTGAGGAACACCACTCGTCATCAGTTTCCATGTGGACATTGAGCCATTGACTGCAACCCTTTGAGTGCAGCCATCTAGCCAGTTCCTTATCCACTGAATGGTCCATCCATCAAATCCATGCTTTTCCAATTTAGAGACCAAGATGTCATGCAGGACAGTGTCAAATGCTTTGCATGAGTCCAGGTAGTTGACGTCAGTTGCTCTCCCCCTATCTACCAATGCTGTGGCAATATCATAGAAGGCCACCAAATTTGTCAGGCACGATTTGCCTTTGGTGAAGCCATGTTGGCTATCACCAATCATCTCCTTATTTTCCATGTGCCTTAGCAGAGTTTCCAGGAGGATCTGCTCCATGATCTTATCAGGCACAGAGGTGACACTGACTGGTCTGTAGTTCCCTGAGTCATCCTTTTTTCCCTTTTTGAAAATGGGGGTTATGTTTCCCCTTTTCCAATCTGCGGGAACTTCACCAGACTGCCACGACTTTTCAAATATAATGGAAAGCAGCTTGGCGACTTCATCTGCCAGCTCCCTCAGGACCCATGGATGAATTTCATCTGGTCCCATGGACTTATGCACCTTCAGGTTCCTCAGGTGGTCTCGAACCTGATCTTCTCCTACAGTGGGCGGTTCTTCATTCTCATAGACCCTGCCTTTCCATCCTGCAACTTGGGTGGTGTGGTTGGAGCCCTTGCAAGTGAAGACTGAGGCTAAATAGTCATTCAGCACCTCAGCCTTCTCCATATCCTGGGTGACCAGGTCTCCTGTCTCCTTCCTGAGAGGGCCCACACCTTCCCTAGTCTTGCCTTTACCCCTGACATACTTACAGAAGTTTTTCTTGTTATCCTTCATGTCCCTGGCCAGATTTAATTCTATCTGGGCTTTAGCTTGCCTAATCTGGTTCCTGGTCGCTTGGACAGTTTCTCTGTATTCCATCCAGTCAACCCGTCCTTGCTTACACCCTCTGTAGGCCTCTTTTTTGCTTTTGAGCTTGTCCAGGAGCTCTTTGTTAATCCACACAGGCGTCCTGGCATTTTTGCCTGACTTCCTCATTCTTGGGATGCATTGCTCCTGAGCTTGGAGGAGGTGATCCTTGAATACTAACCAGGTCTCTTGGGCCCCTCTTCCCTCCAGTACTTTTTCCCATGTTACCCTGCCAAGCAGACCCCTTAAAAGGCCAAAGTCTGCTCTCTTGAAGTCCAGGGTAGTGAGCTTGCTGCGTGCTCTCCTCGCTGCCTGAAGGATCTTGAATTCTACCATTTCATGATCACTGCAGCTGAGGCTACCCTTGATATAAGGGTATAAATATGATATAAATAATATAAGAATGAGTAACTCACAGCATTGAAAAGATGTATAATATTCATGGCTATAAAAACTGGATTTGAGAAAGCCATTACATGGCAATATTCAAAATCCTTTATCTGGTTTTAAATATATATCACAAAATATTCTTGTTGGCAAAGATGCAGAGTGAAGTAGGTGTCTAACCATCCAGAAATGATTAATGCCTCTTTCTCTGTTTGAAAGTAGTTAATCTGGATTTCTGATTCTACCTCTCCCATCTCCTCAGAAGTATGAAGTGATAGAACATCTTAACCCTACAGTAAATTCTCTACAAAATCAAATAAATTTTTATTTCTCCATCTTATTTATGTGAATCATCTGTCTTTCATTTAGAAGCCTTTGTGGATGGTACTGCAGTTCTCATACAACTTCATTTCCTTCCTTTACTCATCACACATTATTTCCCACAGAAGGTACCACTTTTTGCTTCAATTTACAGAGCAACGGTGGGTTTTTTTGCATAAAAATACTAGTCAAATCTCTTGATTTGCAAATCATAAGAACACATCTTTCTAACTGCACAGTTTTTATAGACTTCTGTATTGGGTGTCCATGACACTGTTTTGGTAATGGTAGGGCCTGCAGGGGTGGCCTCTGTGAGAAGAAACTAGGGGCTGCCCCATGGAACACAGCCAGTTCCAGCTGGCTCTGCAATGGACCCACCACAGGACACAGCTGTGCCTATCAGCAAAGCTGGTGGTGCCTCTGGGAAAACATATTTAAGAAATTGAGAAAACACCATGGTGGGAAGAACAGTAAGACAGAGGTAGCACTAAGAAAGAGGTGCTCTGTGGCAGAGTCCCTGAAGGGATGGCAGCCTGTGTATAAAGCAACGCTGGAACAGATACTTCCTGACAGGGACTGTGGCCCATGGAGGACCCATGTCAGAGCACAGGAAAAGAGTAAGAAGGAAGCAGCAGCAGAGAGAAACTGCTGACCCTGACCTTTTCCACTGCTGTTACCTCTCTGAAGGGGCTGAGTGTAACCTGTGATGATAACAAGGTGGGATGAGAGAGGTCTGGAGTGAAGTATGAACTGAATGGGTATTAGGAAGGAGGGAGGAGAGGAGTCTGAAGTGAAGTTGAGGCCAGGAAAGGAGGAGGAAAAGTGTTTTTACTTTAGTGTTTGTCTTTTTCAATGTTTGTCTTTCTAGTTTGTTTGATTGCTTCCCAATACCCAAATCAGTAATTAAATATTTATGCTAATTGGCAATGAACTAAGTTAGTCCCTAAATCAAGTCTGTTTTACCCACAACAGTATAATACTTGGTAAGTGATTTCCCTGTCTTTTATCTTGACCCATGAGTTTTGTCACCCTCATTCTTCCTATTCTCTCCCCCATCCTGTTGTGGGATGGGTGTGAGTGAGCAGCTGGGTGGGTGCTTGGCTGCCAGCCAGGGCCAACCCACTACAGTTTCCAGTAAGCAAATATTTCACTTATTCCTCACTTTCTCCTATTGGTGCACATGAATTTATCATCCTCTGAGCTCCTCCTTATCAGTTCTTTTTTCTCTTTCAATACATAAAGTGCATGAGAGATCTTAAGACAACTACCTGCACTGTCTTAATAATAGAACAGTACGTTTCCTCTCTAGCTCAAGCCCTACCTGCCATTACTCTGAATGCTAGTTTATTGTCTTAAAGGAGGGTATAGAGATAAAATATATTGGAGATAATATAATCTTTCTCTTCAATGGCACGGAGAAGCTCTTCCAATGTTGATCTACTGGACTCAGAGGATATATTTATGCCTTAAAACAGCTATCAGGACAGGCAAAATGCCTAGGCATTGATCCCATTAAAGTGATTAGGAGCTTGTCTTAAAACAACTGTTCCTTGGGTTCCATATCTGCAGGAAAAGTGTAAGATGGGGATTGAGAACAAGAGTGAGCAAGAGAAATATTGAATATAGTTTTGTTTGCCTAGAAAACTAAATGTACATACACATTAAAAAAACAACTATGAAAAACTGTTTTAATTTTAGAAGTATTTGTTATTCTTCCAAACAGTCATTTTTGCTGTTTTAATAGAAAAGAGAGAAAACTGTCGTCTCACTTCTAGTTCTCTGCTTTTTTTCCCCTTAAATACTGGAGGCAAATTTTAATGTTATAAAAATAAGGATTAATAAATCCACAAAATGATAGAAATTACTTTCTAATATTAGGACATAAGAAAAAACCTTTGATTAATTATCATCTTTATATTTTAATGTGAATTATATCTTAAACAAAATCAGCTATGATATCCAAGGGAAAACATATTTGCATTTCTACTATTATTTGTCTTTTTGATATTAGTATTTGCTTTGTGCACTGGTCTATAATTGACTAAAATACATATTTATTCTTCTGGGATCTGAAAACCCCAGGAACACAATTATCCACTACAGCTGGGTAGCCTGCAACACCCTGTGAATAGAATGAACCCTTAAAAAAGGATATAAATCTAAATTTATTTTAAGTTTAGAATAAATTTTCAATTTGCATTATAACGTGTCATTATTGAGGTCATGATTTTAAATTTATATACATCTACACAGTTTAATGAGATTGCTGCATTTATTAGACCATGTTCACTGGTGTAACAGGAATGTTATACACATTTTGGAGATTTGCTCTTTCAGTATTTGGTGGTTTTATTTTCACTACAGTGTTGTTATTGATCTGAATAGCATTTTAGATTCTCATATCTTGTTATATCTTCCTCATGAAAGATGCTTGATGTGTTAAAAAGAGTTAAATGACAATGTTTTCTCCAGGAGAAACTGGATCTCAAATTAGTGGCTGAGTACTTGGCCCCACTTTAATACACTGAAATTATTTTATTGAAAGGCCTAAAGAAAATTCCTAAGTCGTCTTCTGTTCCATGTTCCACTCATATTTTTCAAGACCTGTTCTTGAGAAACAGGCTTTCTATGGCTCTAATAAGATTGAAAGCAGTTCTCTTGTATCTAACCAAAGTCTTTCTACTAAAATCAGGTCTGTTGTTTACTGTTGTTTCTCTACAACTATGTAACAATAAGGAGCTTATGGAATTTAAAGAATAACGCAGTGTGGAAAATATTCAGTGAACATAAGGACTAAAACAATATTAAAGACCTAGGCATCATGATTTTTAGTTCTACATAGCATTTGCCACTTTGGAACAGAGGAAGATCCATTTTTATCTCATATCCTGCTTACAGAAGTGGCGCAACAGACTCTGAGAGACCATCTTATAGAACAGACCCATCAGAGATTTATCATTTGCCAAGTAAACCTTCCTAGTGTCTGTCAGCCAGGTTAAAGGGCTCCAAATATAAAGTGGATGAACTCCATTAGATTGGGCATAAATGGCAGGGTTTAAGTCAAAGGAGGATGCAGTGTTGAAGTGTTGGCCTGTGTGGGGAAGGCCATGAATTGCTGGGTGCTGCTCACAGCCAATTCCAGCTCATGGGTGATCCACAGGCAGGGACACCCTTGATAGACTGTAGCCATGGGTCACCCACACTGGGGCAGGGACACTAAGATGAATGGATCGGGGAGGAAGAGAAGAAAGAAACAGCGGCAGAAAGAAGACCCCAATCTCCAGTGCTTACCCAAGAAACTGGAATGAAGTGAGTGAAAGCAAGGCAAGTTGAGACTGCGATAAGTTTCTGGCTGAAGCTGAGCATTGGGAATCAAATGTAAAAAGGTTTACATAAATGTTTGAGTTTTTATTTTTTCTTTTTGTCAGTATCTGAATCAGTGATCTGAATTTTCTGTTAATTTGCAGTAAAAATAAATAAAGCAAAAATTCCTGCTAGTTAAGACTGTTTCCACACTATATCTATGCAAACACATTTCTCTTTAGCTTACTAAAAAGTCTGATAAGCATATTGGAGAGGATAGCCATTTTGTGCACTTCACAGCCCCTTTCCACTTGCATGTCTAAATAGCAGTTTTAGAAGTCTTATGGAAAGCCCATTCTGCACTAATAATAGCAGACAGAGGAGATTAAAGAATCAGGAAGAATACTTGGGGAAATACATGTCTTAAAGACAGTATTACACTTTTGCTGATACTAAGTAAACAATTTACACTTAACAGAAATGTTGGGTTTGAGTTAATAGATATTAATATGTAAGATTATTTTTTTTTAATAGTCATCTATTACTTTACAGGAGAGGTGGTTATAAAAGCTTATAAGTGTGTAAATGTCAATAACTTGGCAAAAGTATCAAGATCTTGTAAATTTGCAGCACTGCCACACCATGAGAGGCATTCGGATGACAACCTAACTTTAAGAAATAGCCTGTTTATTAACAGCCTGTAAGCTGAGACTCTGTGCTCTAAGACACATGAAAAAGCCTATGCACCTTAGGTATGTTTCTAATGATATGACATCAGCCAAAAAAAAAAAAAAGTCCTTAATGCAAGAATTAACAGGAAGGATAACAATGGTGGTTCTTAGTCTTTCTGAATGGTAATATTTGAACCATCCTGCTCTGAAATGATATAAAGTCATTCAAAATTCTAGTCTCATATCCTGCCTTTAGGAAGGGGTTAATTTCATGCAGCACAGATTGAACAGCTGTATGTTTCTTGTAATGTACTGTGGCATTTAGCTGCTATCTGTCTTTCAGTCACAGAAATCACTGCCTGGTCATTTTGCAAGTAGCCCTTTACAGACACTATCCTGGAAAAAATGCTCACGTACCTACTCATTATACGCACTCAACTCTAGTTTGGTCTGTATTAAGGCATAATGGGTTTAGCCTTTAGGACTGTGAATTTAATTTCACTTAATACCATACCCAATGCTATACAATTCTTTAAATCAGTTGAGCTATGCTGATTTGTACTACTTGACTGCTGGGAGAGGAGCATGTTGTAACATGGCATCAGTCGCACACCTATTTAGGGTATTCCGCTCTGCAGGCGCAGTAGTGACACATGGACATAAACCAGGACAGCTTTAAATTAGCCATCAGGACAGTACTGATAACACAAGACCCTAGGGTTATTTTACCTGTTTGTCCCTTAGCCCTTGAAAGTATCTGTTAAGTAGGACGTCAGGTAGAATGTAACACAGAAAGGTCTCCAATCCGACCTGCATTATACACATCTTAACAACATCCTTTCCTCTCTGAGGTGTTATTATGAACCCATTCTCACATGTAGATAATGTCATTGACTACAGCCACATATTTCAGTAATTCCCTTCTTAAAGTGGTGATTTGAAAATAGTAGATCTGGGTATTTTTTCCCCTTGGAAATGCCCTTCTGAATATTATTTTTATACGAAATGGCAAAACAAATCTTCCAAAGTCAGCCACTTAACCACTTTGTTTAGCTCACAGCATTCTCTTTCACACAGTAAATTTATATATTTTTTAATAATGCTAATAGGACAATAAAATATCCTTCAAATCTATGTCTGAATGTGTTTTGAGATGGACAAGACATAAGTTTAAAATCTTTGACCAGTCTCAATGTCAGTGGCTCTACTGAGAGGTTACACAAAACAACACCTGCCCCAGGAGGGCAGAATTCTCACCATCAATCAGTTGCTAATGTGCATGCAGAGAGGATTACATTCCCTTCCGCTTTTGTGTGTTTGGTTATTAAAATTTATAATTTAGGGTCATGTTATCATATATGGCAATTCAGCTTCTGTAAGGGTGTTTGTTGTTTTTTTTTATTAATCTTCTATGGTTATATTGAGGATTTTTTCTATGTTTTTATCTCTCTAATATATCCCAGTCTTTTTGCTCTGTCTCTTTTGGTATGTCTGTGTTCTTAAAATAATGTCAATAATTCCTCATAAACAGAACTGCCTTGCACAGTAATTACCATTCCTTTATAACCCTTGCCAGCTGTGCACCTCAGTCTCAACACATAATTAGATCAAAGTAGCTCAGCAAACTTTCACATTTATATATGTGTTACAACCACTACTTTTTCTGACAGGAGAAACCCAGCAACTATTACTTGTAATTTCCTTTCTCTGTTTTGACATGAAAATACATTAACTCTTACAGAACTTTGAAAGAGAAAATTCAACTGTCCCTCAGTTCAGCTTCTCCACAGAATTCAGACCTGTGGAGTTAAGCTAGCTCAGACATCTGTCCCTGATTAAAAAAAAAAAAGGTCGTATGATATAATTTTTCAGATAAAACATTTCTGATTTCTTCTTGCTCTGTTCTTCTGTTTATGCAATATGCTACATAAAATCATTAAGGAAGTTCTAGTCATTAATCTGTAGGTAATGTAAAATAGGATGAAATGTCTAAATGCCTGGTGAACTGGTCTTTTAATAGGAAATTGTGAAAAAATTAAGGGGGATGGAAGGGTTGGCTGTTGTGTTGTGTATTGGTTTGGGGGTTTTTGTTGACTTTGGGGTTTTTTTTGACTGTATTTTCTCTTCATTTCATAGCAATTCATGATTTGAATGTGTACTCTCAGACCTCAGTAGAGTGCCTTCGCCACTGTAATTTTATCTGTTCTGATCTTTCTCTGCCTTTTATTCCTCCCTAACAATTTCAGATGATCTACCCAAGAAGGCATGTGAGGAACATGAGGAATACTAGCAATTTCTGTGAGACAGAAGAACCATTCCCACCTATCTGTCATTTAGCTTTGATCCTGCAAACCAAGTGTGTGGGCTGCACATGATATCTGCGCCAGTCGTAACTCATTACAGGATTAAAATGGAAATGCTGACTGAAAAGGACTGCCTGAGACCTGGCAGTCAGTAAAAGAGCTCAAGTATTTTCCACAGAAGGCAGATGAAATATATTCTGCTTGATAAAATCAGAGAGCTGTCCATTCATTTAGAAATTTAATAGAAGAGAAAATGAGGCACATGTAATTTTTTATTAAAGGGCTAGAAGCAAAACATTGATAATTACCTACCCTAGAAAACGAATTACATTTTAAGGAGAAGTAATTTCATTATTTTGGGAGCTTCTGTGGCTATCTTTATATTAAATATAAAACATTATGTACTATAAATGTCAAATTCTGCAAGACATCAGTTTAGCAAATGCAGAACTTAGATTTGTTGAAGTTAATTAAATCAAAGTAATCTAAAAATGCCCATGGAAAAGAGCCTGAGGTCTGACATCCTTCTCCGAAAATATGCAAAAATATTTTTTGTTGCCTTGCTGGATGCATTTCCAAAATCTATTTATTTGTTATACTGTATGATGCAGAGTGCACATCTTTCAAACTCCGTGAAAGAAATGCACGAACCAGTCATTCTTACTTACATCTTGTATTGCACAGCACCTAGAAATCAAGTCATATTCCAAAATGTCTTGCTATTACTGTTATATAAAGATAGAAAAAGATAACCTGTGACTCAAGGGTGACCTATCAATAAAACAAAAGAATGCAGATTGGAAGCTTCCAGACAGTTGGAAGCAAGTAAGTAAATAAGAGTAGAAACAGAGATTTCAATGTACCAGGCATAACCTGTAACATCAGAGAACAGATATCCAACAGTTTGGGGCTTCTTGCACACAAATCTGTCTTTAAAACGGACGTCAAAGTTCCGTTAAGGTGCTAATCTGCATGCTAAAGTGTTTATTGTCATTAACAGGTCAAGATTATGTCATCCTTATTTATAGTGGCCACACTTGTAGACCAGTCCCACTGATTTTATTTTCATGTCTAACAAAAACAAAACAGAAAAGTCCACTTCAAATGAGAATAGATTGTTTTCAGTGACAGTGCCTGAGCAGTAAAATCTGGTTCATTGTTAACAAGCCTGGAAATTTACAGAATAAGGAGGACATTGTTAGAAAGATCCTGTTAAGGAGCACAAGATACTGAGTAAGAACAGAGTCCATCTTGTCCATTTAGAGTCAGTCCTATACAGTGCCTTTGTTCAACACAGAGATGTGAAATACAGGACTGTTAATCAGGGCATGATGATACTGAAAAAGGGTGCATAAGAAGAAAATGGTAATGGACTGTATTTTAGCAAATCTTACCTGGGAGAAGAGTAAAGAGGTGGAAGTTACATTTGCAGGACAGAAAAAAAAAGTGAAGGAAAAAAGGAAAAAATAAAATAGCTCTCCTGAAAATAGGAGATACTCAGAAGAAGAGATACATAACAGCTCCCTTTTAGATGAAAATCAAGAATAAAGATTATGATAAGCTACACAACACAAATGACATTTCAGAAAGTGTCAAGATCAATTGGCAAGCTAATTAGGAAATGGCTGAAAAAAACAATTAATTATGTACTCATTAAATTAGAAGTCAACAAATAATGCAATCAGTTGTTAGGACAAAAGAAAATCAATTAAGCAAGGAGAAATCTAAAGAGTTTGGAACTCACCAGCCAGAGACCCCAGGGTTCCACACACCATGGTGCTTAGGACTGAGGCATGAGGAACACTTGAACTATACCTTCACAGCCAGGTGACTTACTCTCCCTGAAGCTTGCTTCTTCCATATTCTGGTCTTTAGGGCACCAAAGTCTACTATTTGTGGAGTTTTGAACCAGAAGAGGATTTTGAGAGTGGGGCTGTAATGGTCAATGGTAGGTAGAGTGCTTGATTATGTCTCCTTTCTAAGTAATATTAATGAGATACAATCAGCCACTTGTTACTGAATAATACTAATGAATGACTGTGGGAAAACTTTACTAAAAGATCTTTTTTATGCCTGTAGCTAAATATTACTAGTGGGAAGAACAAGATCAAGGTAGAAATGGAACAGTGTGTCCTTCAGCCAAAAGAAGATCAGTTACGTCCTGGTTTGTCTTAACAAGAGAGCAACTAGCTGTTCGAGGCAAGTGATTATTCCCCTCCCCTCAGCACTGTGGAGCCACACTTGGAGGGCTGTGCCCAGCTTGGGGCACCCCACTACAAGAAAAGCTTTGACAAACTGGGTGAGTTCAGTGATAGTCACCACAATGATCAGATGACAGAAGCACGTGTCATACAACGAGATGCTGAAAGAGTTGGGCCTGGAGAAGAGGAGGGGCAGAGGATACAGATACATCTTCCAATAGGGGAAACTCCATCAGAGTTTAGGAAAAAATTGTCAGTTTGAATGTAGTCCAAAATCAGAACAGACCAACCTTGGAGATAATCAAAACTCAACTGGACAAGGCAATGAACAAGATCCAAACAATTGTGAACTGTCCTGATTGGGGATTTGGACAGGAATACTTCCGGAGGCCACTTCCAATCTAAATTATGTTGAGAATATATTTCTATGCAAATGACAGCTGGCTTTGCAGCTTTCAAACCTGAAGTATTAAAGAAAATAAAAAGAACAATATTTTAAACACTAATGCCAATTTTTTGCAAACATATGGAAGGTAGAATTGAGAGAAGAAAATTTGTAGCATCTTTCTTTTAAAAATCATGTAATGGGATGGGAGGAGAATCTGAGCAATCCAATATATGGGAATGTATTGGAAAACATCTAAATGCAGTGAGTCTGCAAATAGCTTGAAGAAAAATGTGCTATATAAAACAGACAACCTGGAGCTGTCAAAGCCATATCCTGTAAATAAGTCTGTTTTCTTCTTTGGACCAAGATAACTAACACAGTAGGTAAAGGGAAAAGCTGTAGATATAATAAATTCAGAACTTTTATGACTGCTGTGCATAGTCTCATTAGAAAACAAGTTTGATTTAAAAGTAGTAGGTGTACCTCTGAAAACTACAGTCAAAGAATGCTTTTTAATTATTCATCACCAAACTGTGAGTTCACTGAACATGGCATCCCATAGAGGTCTGTCTTTGTCCCACTAGTATTTTCATTAATGACTTGCATCATGAAAGAGGAAGAGCCCTGTAAAATCTGCAGGGGCAGAGTGCAAGGAATCCATACAATACAATCAAAATTCAAAATTATCTTAACAAACTGAATAGATGGTTTGAGCCCAGTTAGATGAAATTCAGTAAAAGCAAATGTAAGAACTACTCTGATGTGTCTGTATTCACAAATACAGATGAGGGATACACAAAAAGGGACCAAAAAAAAGTGAAATAAGTGTCTTGGCAGCAGTATAGTACATTTAGGGAATTATACTGAGTCACAAACTAAATGTAGTAGCATGATGCATTTTCAAAAAGGATGACTTTCACTCTGAAATTAATTGTTCTAGTTTATTTAGAATTGGTGAGGCCTTGGCTGAAGTAACAAAGTTTATAGAACAAACATTAGGAATCATAGTAGCAAGCTGGAGAGAAACCACAGGAAATAAGAAAGAATGCTAAAAGATCAGAAATTAAGGACTGCTGGCAAAGAAAGATTAAAGCTGCTGGGTTCCTTTAGTCTTAGAAAAGAGATGGTTGAGTGCAGATATGATAAGCAGTATAACATGTAAAATGCCAGCAGAAAGATGATGATAATCATTTTTTCTTTACTGACAACGCGGAAAAAAACAAGGAGTTGTTAACTTAATCTGCAGAAAATGTAGGTTGAATATTAAGGAAAGACGACTTTGTAGGAACCTTATGGATTATTCTTCCTTTGTGGTTTTAAAAATAAACTGGATCTTTCAGCATTTAACTACAAAAATTTGATCCTACCTCCATATTGAGGATAAACTGGAACAGCAGCGGTGCACCTAAAGCCTCAGACCTGGATAGGGCTTGTGTCTTCAGTTCACACAGTCCACGTCTGCAGGGCAGCACGTGTTAGATAGTGATAGGAAGTGTGTTTGTACAGAGCCTACCAAGTGATCGCAGGAGTTTAGTTTGGTTGTCGGCAATGAAAAAGGTTCTTCACTCCCCAGGTTTCTTTACTGTCCTATTTTTCTCTATTTTTAAATTCTGCAAAGTGTGACTAGAGCTATAAATAGATGGTCTTTAATTTTATTTTTTTTTTATCTTCCCATGAGTTTAAGGTTCAGCTTGGTGGGGTAAAACTCAGGGAAGCAAGGAAATCATTTAGGAGTGAATTACACAGATTACATGGTTAAGAAATGAATTAAGAATATTTTTAATAGAGGAAAATTAGACCAGTAGGTAAAGTGACTCAAAATTAGCCCAGCAATTAATCTGATCAGTAGACAAGCCATTGAAGAATGGATTAATTAAACTAGCAGAAAATTAATTAAGTTATGAAATGAGTCAGATAGGAATTATTAATGAATTAATTAAGTAGTCAGTCCTGTGGCCCGTGTAGGAGAGAGCAAGGGTGATCTGCTATGAACAGGATATATAGTTACCAGGATAGAAAGTTAAGTTATCAAGTTATGCAAGGAAAACAGATTTATTACTAGCAACACTAGCCGTTGGAGCGACAGAGATGGAAGGTAGGAAGAACTGATTTTTTATTCTACTGTAAATTTAAAAAAAAAAAACCACAAAGACTCCAATATTTTGGCTTGGGGAGGCCACAATGCTTTGCCATTATTAAAGTATCTGTTATTACACCACATAAAAATATTTAGGGTTTTTGTTTTGGTTTGTTGGGGTTTTTTTTTTCAAATAAGGTCTTTTCAGTTTAAAAGTGTTGTTTTCCTGACTAAAAAAGATATTTACAAAATTAAATATTTTGGAGGAAAGCCGAGAGGAACTAATGGCTGTGCAGTGGTTAGAGCACTCTCTTGTGGTATCAAATCTTCTCTGTTGTTCAGGAATTGTTTGGGGGATTTTTGTTGGGTTTGGTTTTGTTTTTTTTTCCAAAGACAAGATTTAGGAAGAAAAAGCTCCAAATCCCAAAATAACACTCTACCCTCAGAATCCAGAATATTTATGCTGGATCTCTGTCATTGACACCTTCTGGAGCTATTTTAGTTTCTGTAAATTATACAAATATTTCTTGTGGCCAGAGGGACAAACATTTCTACAGCCTGATGTTGAGGGTACTCTCTATTAATGTAGAATCATAAAATAGTTTGGGTTGGAAGGAACCTTCAAAGGTCATCTTAGTCCAACCTCGCCTGCAATGAGCAGGGACATTTTCAACTCGACCAGGTTGCTCAGAGCCCAGTCCAACCTGACCTTCAATGTTTCCAGGTATGGGACATCTTCCACCTCTCTGGGCAACCTGTTCTGGTGTTTCACCACCTTCATTGTAAAAAGCCTTACCTCTTTTAATTTAAAGCCATTACCCCTTGTCCTATCACAACAGGCCCTACTAAAAAGTCTGTTCCCATCTTTCTTACATGCCCCCTTTAAATACCTGAAGGCTGCAATAAGTCATAGTACCTTATCAAAAGTATTCTGCTTCTTGAGTATAGAGGAGGTATTTTTCCAATTTGCCAAAATTCTTCCTCTTTTGGGATATCATTTGCAATGTATAACCATCCAGCCTGCAGACTTCTTCAGAGAACAATCCAGACAAGGAGTAGATACTTAGCTCTGCCTCCAGCTTCTAGTACTTCCCTTGCATGCATAGACTTGTCTTCTCTGAACTAAATCTAAAAAACCACATATAGCTGAGGTACCTTTCACTTGCTCAGACCCTTGTTCCCACTGGAGCCTAGTCATCTGGTACAGGTTGCAGAGCAACCTGGGAAAATGATAGAGCTGCAAAATCAGGAGGCACAGAAGCTGCCTAACACAATAAGAAAATTAAGACAGCCTAGAAACAATACAACTATAGAAGTGCCACAAAAGTCCGCACCCAGCCTGGGAGTAGGTGATTAAATCAGAAAGTTGCGTTCAGTTGTGACATCTGATTTCCAGCTTTTACAGACACTCATATTCAGTGGAAAGGGACTCAAACAATAAGGAAACAAAGCATGTTGAAGAATGACTTCTGTGATGGTTTGGAAATCCTCTAGGTTATCTTGCAAAATTTTAGCATTAGAAGTATTTTGCTTCTTTGACTTCTTCACTATATCGTGCTACTTAATTTAAATTTACTGTTGATAAAAAGTGCCCAGAGTGCAATGTTCTAAGAGAACATTGCTGGTTTAAGACAGGTGCGTGTAAACTGTTTGCCTTGTACAGCAAAAAACTTTTATCAAAGACCTGTTTGGTATGGAAGAATTCTTGTTTCATTCAGTATGTATATCTCTTTTCCAATAAGCATCCATCAATCACCTTTTCCTTGGACTGGGACAGGTCTGGGACTTAGCTCAACTTTTACTCCAACCTTAACTGCTCCTCAGGGACTGAGCTGATGCTTCTCCATCAACGAGACTGGTTTTCTGGAGTTCATGCTGGATGTTCACAGAGCATTCAGTGGTAACTTTGTTCATGGACTGCATTTTGTCAACTTGAAATGAATTTGATATTTTAACATTTGAGAAAAGCCTTATTACATGGGGCCGATACTACTTTTACAGTGTTCAAGGCATTTGAGTACACATTTTAAAGATTTACCTTGAAGACTTCTGCAAATCTGCAGTTTCAAATTTAGTATTTGAATAAAACTGACATAAAAAAGAATTAATGAAAATATTAAGCTTTTGTTCTGAATTTGTTTTCAGTTCAGCTCTTAGACCATCTATAATAACTCCTGGAATGCATAAGACTGATTCAATGTCATACGGAAAGCGTTGTGCTCTTCTGTAGGGATACTTCTTCAAATGTATTACAAAGGCACCAGTGGCAGATTTCTGCTCTCCACATAATAGAAAAGTATGAAGAAAAGGTCTTCAGATGTCACAATGATGGCTACAGAGTAGTGCCTGTTTAGTCCCAGGCTGTATCAGCCCTTTTCCATTCTGTTGTGAATTAGAAACTGTTGCAAAATTTCAACAGACCAGTCAGGGATGGAACCGACATTTCTCATGAAAGCAAGAACCAACAAGACATTTTCTGCTAACTCTTGGCAATGATGCTCCAAGCTCTAGTGAGCATACACATTCGGTGTTAATTTGAATTGCTGTCTCCACCCTTAAAGCCAAAAATTTTTGCTTTTGCAGTTCTAGAGAGAGAGCTATTTTTTCAGCTTCTACTTGTTGTGTTTCAGTTCTGTCTTAAAGTTGACAAAACATTTACAATGCTCTACAATGGTTACCTATGAGTGGTTTGACAGCTACTTTTTTAATCCTACCTCAGGTGCTCTGTTGTTACTGAGATTTTTGTTCATTTTTACCCTCATTTTTCTCAGCATGTTTTACATAATTGTTCCAATTTTTATCTGATTATGGAATTTGATTATGCAGACACAACACACAGATAACAGCTGTAGAAATTCATTCATATTTTTATATGATTACTTGCAACACAAATACATTGGTATCCAGATCACCTTTCATGAATTATTCATGTCAGCCCCTGATGTGCTTTTTTTAGGAACACACATGTAAACAAACGCAGAGGAAAACAGTGCAAGGGGATAAGAAGCTACTGCTCCATTTCTTTCAACTTCTCTTCACTTGTTCAGTCCTTTTACCTGGCTGCTTGCCAGTTCCTAACCTTTGCACCTCAATTTTTGTCCCTTGATGCATAAACCCCACAGCAGTCCATGCAGGGGTCAAACAAAGCACAGTCCCTTGGTGCCTCAGGCCATATTAGACTCAAAGTTACCTTATATTTGGTTTAATAATTCCTTTAATTTGAAGATTGTTTTCCTCTCCTGGAAGAACTGTATAATAAAACTGGAAAAACTTACTTTTATGCTATGTGATCTTGAAGGTCCCTTCCAACCCTAACAATTCTATGATTCTGTGATTCTATATACACATATATATTACTATACCCTATCCAGTAGTATTAGAAGGAACAGATATATTAAAAATATACACAAAAAAACCCCATGTTATTGTCAACATTCTGTAAATCAAATGTGATCAATATTAATACTCTTGACATTTGTAAACTCAGCCTAAACTTAAATCTCATGTATTTTTGTTTTATTAGGTCAACACTATTTATTTTATTTCTGAAATGAGACCTGCCACATTTATGGTTTTAAAAGATCATAGAATTGATGAAAAGCTTTAAAAATTTAGATCATCAATAGTATATCTGACTTGATCATTGCTTTGTTTTTCTGCATGTAGAGTTATGTAACAAGCAAAATTATGGATTTTAGAAATATGTAGATTCCAATGTTATTACCTTTTTATCTGTGTTCAATTGCTCCACTTTTTCAAACGTGCACTATATAGAACAAAAACACTCAAATCATTTAGATGTCTGAAAAATTAGGAAAGTGTGCTAGAAGTAAAAATTGCTCTCATATCTCTAACCTTTTTTTTTGTGTCCATGCATTTAAAATGTAATCCTTTAAACACTTATCGTGTACATTTGTAGTATCATCAAATACAGCACATGCATTCTTAGTTGCAGGATTCCTATAGGCTCCAAAAGCCATTGAAAATTATACAGCACATGCATTCTTAGTTGCAGGATTCCTATAGGCTCCAAAAGCCATTGAAAATTATTGAAATGCTCCTATTCATTTCAGTGGCGATTAGATTATGCTCACAATAATTATTGCAATATTTATCTTCTGAAGAATTAAGCTACAAAGTAACAACAACAAGAGCTGTTGCTCAGAGCTTAATACATATGGTTAATTCCAATTCAATATATGCTATGTGTATAATTTAGAAGCAGAATGATACATGTTAAAATTGCTATTACAGGCATGCCACCAGGACATTTATTTAAATATTAATGTTGATATGTGTTTGATAACTACAGAAAAAATTGCTGCCTTATGCTGTTAAAATATTTGTTAAATTTCAAACTGGAAGATGGTAGATTTAGGTTGACTATCAGGAAGAAGTTTTTCACTATGAGGGTGGTGAGGCAGTGGAACAGGTTGCCCAGAGAAGCTGTGGATGCCCCATCCCTGGAAGTGTTCAAGGCCAGGCTGGATGGGGCTTTGAGCAGCCTGGTCTAGTGGGAGGTGTCCCTGCCCATGGCAGGGGGTTGGAACTAGGTGATCTTTAAGGTCCCTTCCAACTCTAACCATTCTATGATTCTATGACTCTAAGTTTCAGTTTCAGCAGATTCTTTCAATTTTCATTAGAATGAGAAAAATCTACCAATTCTTATGTGGATATCAAGATATATTCCTACCTCTCACAAAGAACAAGCAACAATAAAAATTTCTGGTTTTGTTCCCTGGCGCTTACGACTTTGCCTCACCAGTGACAACTCAGATGGTAGTTTGGAAAGATGTGACTCCAAGGTGGTACCATGCTGTTGCCCTGCATGTCATGGACAGCCACGTGAAAGTTGCTAAGCACTGCTGTCCCAGACGTGCAAAGAAAGACATCGAGATTAGAAAAATTCAACACTTCTAGTGAACACTGAACACTTCTAGTTTGTCAGATAAAGTGAGAGTACCAGGTACACACAAAGTAACATACGATCAACCTCAGTTAAATGCAAAACCTCTGTGTCAAATCCGTGTTGAATGTCAGAAAGGTAGTTGTGTCTGTCAGCTTGCATGAAGTGTGAGTTTGGAATATCAAAAATCATTATATTAAAATAAGAGCTTTTTTGTATCCTCCGAACAGTTTGCTGCCTTTCCTGTAATATTGTCTGGTAGCTGATAAGTAGGTTTTGTAAGTAAAACACAATCTCTGAAGTTAATCTTTTCAAGCATCTTTTTTACAAAGAACTATCAAAATGTTTCTCATCTCTTTCAGCAGGTAAATAATAGCACTATAAAGGTATTGAGAAGTAGGGATGGTATGCCTGTCACAAATATTATGAATTCATCTACCCCTATGATTAATATTTCATGCAAGCAATTTCAGACTACTGATTAGCTCTATTAATAATTAATATAATGTTATTGTGGATGATTAAGGCTATTTCTTTTAATGGCATTCTCAAACCACTTCTAACACCTCACTATAAATTCTTTATGATATCTATCCATGCATGTGTTCCAGCAAACCTGCTATGGAAAGCTTTGTAATTACAGTGCAACCAACCCTGCAATATCAACAAACAGAAATTGTATTCCAAGTGCTGTATAAGAAACAGTTGCAGAAGAATACTTTAGGCAGCTGAATATTGTTTTTCTTTCTTTTTTTTTAGCTGGCAGCATTAACTTTATTTCATGAACTTTCCTTTCTTTTGCCGACTTCGCTGCATTTCCACTTAAGTGTAGTAAAATCTTGGCTAAAATTAGTAAGCAACAAAGAAAACAAATTTTCAATTCAATAGGCAAGGTATTTAAAAACATGAAAATGACAGCAAAAATCAAACCGTGAAGAAAATACCTGTCATATACTCCATTGAAAAGATATCAGAAAAGTAAATTCAACCTGAAAACTTTGCTTTTATCTCAGCTCAGATTGGTAAAAAGGCCATTTTTCTTGCAGTTATTATATGTAAGAACCATAGAAATAAATGAACAGTTATTTCAACCCAGATCAGGCAGAAGGTTTGCAGGTAAAGTGAAGAAATAAGTGAAGCAGGAAATATAAAGTATTGTTTTACTCATTCATACTCTGTCTATTATTTCATGATTTCTTACTTCGGATTCTCGGTGTTAAAGAGGAAACATGACATTCTAAATGAAGGCAGGTAACCACTAATTCAAAGGAATTAAATCTCTAAAAACCTAATTATAGATGGAGGTCCTGAAACTCATGTTGTTTATCAGTTAAAAATGCAGAAATAGCAGTGGATTTATCAGTCAGTCTAATAACAGACCCAGCTTTTGAATGGTTTCCAGCTTCACAACAGCTTAAGCCCCTTCATACTCATTTTTACCACTCTCATTTTAGAATATAAGCTTTTTTTGATTCATTCTTCATCATACAAATTAATCTTATGTCAATACATGTTCAACTGACTTAAATACATTTTTGAAGAGCTGTTACAGTTTGGTCAAAAAGAGAGAGCCTCAAAATGGCCTGACCATCTCAATACCATCCACTATCAGTGGAACTGGTAAACTGCTGTACGAAAATTTATCATAGAGTTCAACACTTCTCAAGAAACATTAAAAATAAATAAATAAATAGCGGTATTTGTTACAGCAGTGTCATATCTCTTTGCAACAACTCACAAAAAAATTTACGTTTCTTTTTAGGTTAAGATTCTGATAACCAGAAATACTATAGTCAGCATTGGTTATGCTAGTCCTGAGCAAGTATATCTTGGTTTTATACTCATTTAGTGACTTTTATTTTCATTACTGAATTTGATATTTTGCAATAAACTATTCTAATGAATGCAGTTCCAGAGGTATTAGAACCTAATATACGCTCTAAATAGATTTATACTGCAAATACCTAGGATAAATGCACAGCAAAATGGGGAGATACTGCATTTTTTTTCAGCCTACACAGGTTATTTCCATAGCACATGACACTTTTTTTTTATCCCTTGAAAGGGTAAGAAAACAAAACCTAACAGGAAAGGAGACCAACAAATCAACAAGCAAGATATGGGCAGGGGATTTACAGGACACAATTAGATATATGTATTCATTACAAAAGGTTAATGCAGATTGTAAAAAGAAGTTGCAAACTTACAAGTGCCCAAAGGCAACTGTAACTTCTGCACTGAACATTTAGATGGATTTTTACGTGTCCATTAAATCTATTCTGAAGTGTGCACATATTTTAGTGGCTTTCCCTTCATTTGAGCGATTGGCAATCTCAAAGGCACAGAATTTCTTTTTACATCTACTCGTACCACAGATGTCACTTTTCTTTTTGCATTTTCTTCAATAACTGAACAGGCTTCTCACATTAATTGCACATGACTATTTTCTGTGCTAAACTTGGTTAAGACATTTTTATTTTCCTTTCTGAGACAAGGGACCAGTGAATACTTACCCCCCAAAAAAAAAAGAGAAAGGAGAATGGAAAAAAATAATTAAGGGAACATACAGATTTGTGTGTGTTTTTCTGGAATAATATCTCTTCCGGTACTCACAAATCTTATGCACGGCATTAGTTCAAATTCACACAGACATCAGCACTTAGTGAATTAAAACTGGATCAAAGACTGTGAGGAGGAGGTGGTAATGAATCCCGTCAAATGGAGAATGTGTCTGGCAGGTTTGGAATTAAGTCATGTCTTTCTTATTTAGTATTGATGGTCTGGAAAAGAATGAAAAGCATGTTCGTATTAGTTGAAAATGTCTTTAAAGGAGAAAAAAACCACATTTGCTAGTAGGGGCAGAATCAATTTAAACAGTGAAATTTGGCAAATATGCAAATTAAAAACTAGCATACTGTCTGGAAAATAACCTGAATCGATGATACCAAATTAGGGTTCTGGCAAGCAGCCATATGGAAAGATCCTGATGTGCTCTGAGAGCTCCGTGATCAAATACAATCTGCAGAAGATTGAGCAGCAGAGACAGCTGAGAAGTGGACTGCTCAAGAATATCTGGCAGATAACGGAGTATAATCATTTAGTATGTACGTATCTTTACCAAAAATATTAGAAGGATATCAAAGATCTGCACAAGGGACTCCGATTTGATCAATTAATTAATCACTAGGCTAGCATTCTTTGGAGCCTTACTGCAGGGCTGGTGGCCATCTGAACACAAGGATAGCAGGTGTCTCACATACTGGTGTCAATACTGTCATTAAGAATACCCTGGGCAAATCACTTAGTACATCAGTTGGTTGAAACACATGCTAAAATTGTGAAGGTTCTCTATTTAGACTGATCTTCAAATTACTACCTGAAATACAACAGAGCAGCAGATATCTCTAGAGCGAATACATCTGAGAAGGAAAGAATACCTGAAACGTGTTTAAAGGTCAGAAAACAACAAACCGGCTCACCAGCTCAGATGTAAGTTCTACTTAAAAAAAAAAAAAAAAAAAAAAAAAAAAAAGAATAGGAACCTTTGAAAGAGGAACAATAAAAAACACAAATTCAGTGAGAACACTTCAAGAAAAAATCAGAAAGAAATCAGTTCTTAGATGGTGGTAAGAGGGCTATTAATTTAAAGGGAGGAGAATGACAGATACTATGGAAATTAACAACAATTTGCCATTTTTCTTTCATAAACTGTCTCCAGAAGATGAATGTTCCAGACATATTAATGACTATGAAAGCTAAATCCATGTGTTCTTTTCCAGAACACAGGTCCTTTAAATTCACATTCTGCAAATTGCTAAACAATATTTATTAAATATGGTCCTGATTAAAACACTGTAGTAATATAAACATTCCATCAAATTATTTTCAGCCTGCTTCTGTAAACTGAAAATAAACACAATTATATATGTACTAGAAAAAGACGATATATTTTTTTGACAACTCCATTTCGATTATTAGACTCTGCTTTCATCCTTCACACAGCTCCAAGACTGTTTTTGCAAAGCTACTTCTGATGACCTTCATGTAAAGAAAAATTTTCAGTCCCTCTGTTTATTAGCCTGTCTTTAAATAAAAATATTTCTAACATATATAGATAGAGTTCATCATGATTTATAACATTTGATTGTGCATTAGTAAATGCTTTGTTACATCTAATTGTATTTAAATATCCTACTCATGAAAATAATAGTTATAAAAATTTCCTGGTACTTGTGCAGAGGTTGTTTAAGAAATTTAAAAGTCATAAGCTATGATGATTGCTTTTAAAACTTTCCCTTCCTTTAAAAATTAAGGTGCCATATATATGACATTTACCATGAAAGTCAAAGGAATCTAGTCTCCTACAGAATACACAAATTAGGCACCATCAGTAAAAGCTTCATTTTGTTGTCCTATCAAAAAGCTGCCTTCCCACCACCAAGGACTACATTTCAGAGCAAGAGAGGAAGTGTGCATCCATGACTGATGCATTCTTAAGTCACATCATCAGAAAAACAGCAAGAGTGCTTTTTAACTGGCATTGCCATATATTGAATCAAGTATCTGCTGTCCAAGTAAATCTGAAACCTTGCAAATGAGAGAAGTTCAGGCGAGTAGCCTGTAACAAGATCTTTGTTGCTGTACAGCAGTACAGTAGAGACGCATGACCCCTGAGACATGTCGCAGCCATGTCAGGAACTGAAAAAATCAAGGTGAGAAACAAGGTGTTCTACCAAGCCAATTTACCTTCCTTTTTGCCGTACATAGCATGCTTTTGATGATTGAATTAAGTAGGTGTGTCTACATTCACTGCTGTTATCTAAAAACAGTGCTTTTGGTGCCTTCACCGTAGGCATAATCTCCAGCTTCTACCCCAACCTTCTTCATCTGAATAGATTAATTTGCCTGAACACTCATGCGTGAGTAGACGTCTTGCCCCATTGTTAACCTCTACAGTAAGAGCTGTGAGATCTGTTTCTGTTTGTGCACAGGATTGAAACATTTTATCATCCTCTTCTCTTTACAATATTTTTGTGGGGTCACTTTTAGGAGAAAAAGAAAAATGCATCTTTTTAACAGGTTCTCAAAAAGCTCTTCTCCTGGATGGAGAAAAAAATTAAGAAAGACAGATTCCAAATAATAGCAATGGGCTTTTTTGATCAACCTCCTTTTATGGGGGAGAGGGGAGACAACGGACTGTTTTCAGCAATCATTACATATTAATACAAAAAAGATTCATCTTAAGAGAGCTGCTTAATATGGGACAACATTTTACTATTTTTATACCCAGTTTACAACTATGTCATATGATGGTTTGCCAAGAGACACTTGAAGTATATCCCTTTGAGGCAATACCTTTATATTATAAGTGAACTGTGTCCTCTCTACAGAAAAAAAAATCACTTAACTGTATGTTGTTAATGGATCTCATTTTGCAGCTAGCTACGGTCAGTGATTAAACATATATTTTCCTCAAGAAGTTCTTTGTAATGATGCTGTACACAGGTTGAATGGTCTTGTATTATGCTGTAGGGTAATTATTTCAATCTGGTACATTAAAGAGATTTAATAGTTTGTGATTAATACATTTTTTTTCCTAGATTTGTATTCCTTCATTGTAGTTCAATGTTCTAAAAATGAATTTAAGACCAATGATTGTATATAGTTTACCATAATAATAAATATTGAACTTTGTCTCTCATTTTATTTTCAACATTCTTTATCGGGTGCCTTGCTAAAACATACCTTTTTCAGAGATTTCATTTAAGTTACCAAAGCTTGTTTCTGACAGATATTGTTCATTTTAGTGCACAAGTTTGCAACCTCATAATTAAAATACAGCCTCTACATATGTTGCAAAAAAAAAATACACAGCTATCGAAGAAGGAATATACTTCATCCTGTTGCTCTCACTATCCTACAAACACTGAAAATGTTGTGTATTCCACAGAGCTGCATTTCAGGATGTCCCCAAACTGGAGGTCTGCTCAATCTAAAATTGTAAGTTCAAACTCCTATAAAGATGGAGGAGTTTGGTACTGTACCACCATTTAAATTTGTTTTTCTACCAAAATTAGTTCTAGTTATTTTTATTAACAGTTAACCAATGAAAGACTTTTCTAGATGCCTCCAAAATAAATATTGATCAAAGTTTGATGCAAGAAGAAGGAAATAATATAAACACAATTTGTGGGACACATTTGAAACAAAGCTCTAGCCATGATTCATAGGGCACTTGGAACTCAAAAAAAAAAATTCAAGAGAGAGCACATCTCAAAATCGCCTTCCTGTTCTAATTTTACCCAAATTTTCTAATTTCAGTAGGCAGGAAATCGAATCAATAGAATCAACAGAAGTCGTACAGCTTTTCAATTAATATCTTAAGTTGAACTCTGAATTCATTATATTTTATTTGTTGATAGAGGCATTTAATCATATTTCATTAGATATTTAGGTCTACTAGACTTAGATGAGGCGCCGATAAAAATCAATGAAAAAGCTTAAATGTAAATGAAAACAGAATCTGGTCACGAGTCTAGCAAATATAAGCCATGAAGTTTGAAACAACTAAAACTTAGACTTTGTACTTTGTATAAAGCCTACTTTGTATGAAAACAAATCTCACAGTATGAAAGAAAAACAAATTATTTACAGGAATGATTAAGAAGCACTGCCTTATTCCATTCTATATTTTATAAGCCTGTTTTGTAAACAGGAGATGGAAAGCAATTTTATTTTCAAAACTGAAATATTATACACATTAACCTTTGAAGAAAGCTAAACCATTGAGAATGTGATAATGGGGAAAAACCCACTATATTTCAAATGGATAACTAGCTACTTGTCCTGCATTTAGTATATTGCTCTGTTTTCTATCTTCAGTAGTTTCATATGATTCACTATGTATTTTTAATGAATATATTTTGTCTTGTCTTTAATCTCCTAAACTCTGTAACAACCTTAGTGTGAAATCAGCATTTATCAATATCGATCTCTTTAAACTAAGAATTGTCTTCCTGCTTGCCCAGAAAATAAAAGACTAATAATTCACTTGCCAGTTCGTCCCCCAAGGTATTGCTGACTAATATTGTCCAGCTTTTTTCAACAGCGTCAGAGATGGTGAGTAATAGCAGTCACTGCCTTCTCTGGTTTGGGCAATTATCTTTCCAGCCACATGGAAAGGTTCATAATTGAAGATTTGGAAAGTATTGAAGATTATTATTTTTTTTTGTTCGCTTGGTGATTCTTTGATGTTACTTTAAGATAATTTCAGCAATTTCTTTTCTCAGATAATAAAAGCATAATATATCATGCCTATTGAACCAAACTTCAATCAACACAGGCAAAGTTTTATTTGAAAACATGTAATCTAAGTGTGTGATACCAAGCAGAATCCCTTAAAGTATCACAGAAAGTGAGATCTCCAGAAGGCTTCTGTCTGCGTGGGCAACTGTGCCTAGCGGTCCTCTAGCAGTCCTCTGGCACTCAGGGTCAAGGGGATCTACTTCATTCAACTGCTGATACCCAGCTGGCCCTGCTGAGCTGCAGAGACTAAAAGGTGTGATTCTCCACCTCTGGGACACATCAGCTTTGCAGCTCCCCTTATGGCTGACTCTAGACAGACAAATACCCTGGAAGGTATTCAGAATTTGCCCTGAAGACAACCCTGCTCATGTTTTCTCAAAGTGGGGAAGGAGGTAAACTTTAAGGTAATGCACCCCCCTTCCCTTTCCAAGGGATGCTTAGCTTTCCATTTAACCCCATCCCTGTTATCTGCTCAAACCTCTAAGGCCATGTTGCTTCACATTAAAGAGCACAAAGAGACCACTTGTAAGGAATCCAAGCCTCTGTCCGTGACTCTCCAAAGGGCAATAGTTGGACTGGCGCTGGAAAGAAAACCCACAGCTGCGTGTGTAGATGCATGTCTGAATTAAATAAATTTCACATTAAAATCAAAACAGTTTTAAGCCCCCTCTTCGCTGTGATAAGATGCAAACCCACATTTTTTATTGCTTTTGTTGATGACTAGAGGAAAAATAATTTACAGTTCATTTGCTAAGCTGTCTCATAGCTCTGTGATTCCCATTGGTAGCCTCAGGTACACTTTCCAAAGCCTCCAGCTGCCTTTCCCTTTACGGAGTCATTCTCTTTAGTAACTGCACTTACTCCTCTAATGACTGCGGATGGGCAGCCAAGCAGGCAGCAGATGTATCAGCATGTACAGATAAAGCCTGTGAAATCACTCACAGGGTTGATTAGAGCAACTCCAACAATCATCTCGGTGGTAGGAAAAGACGTAAAATACAAAAAGTTGCACATCATTTTTTTCTAGCTTTTGAAGGCCAAAAATCTACAAACACATTCTGTATTCGTCCCTCTCTGCCCCCTGAACTAACAACGCACAAACTTTTTTCTTCAGAGGAAGTGTTAAATCAGTGTTTCAAATGACGACATGATAAACAGTGTGATGAGACCCAGTATAGTGTTTTCACAATCAAAATGGACCTTACATGCTTGTTGTCCCTAATCCAGGGCCTTCAAATTGCACCCAGCAGTAAACATTTAGGGTTGAGAAAGTGGTTCTGTAGAATTTAAAATTTAGAATCCACGTCTGTAGAAGCTGCTGGATCAAAATATGAGAAAAGAGCAAAAAATACCACTGACAGTATATTTTCTGAAGAAAGATAAAGCAATGCCAGTGAATCTCTGGACAGAAGCACAAGTGTTTTATTTTGAGTAATAACTAAATAGATACATGAGTTCAAGAAAAAGTATAGCCTATTGCTAAGGATAAGAAAAAGAAAGTTTGAAAAATATGGCAGGTCAAATGTAAACAGGAAATTAAGAGAGATAAAAAAGAAATAGAAAAACACCTTAAAAAGGAGCCTCAAACTGAGCAAAAAATTCTTTAACTACATCAAATGCAAAAAGATTATTAAGGACAATGGCTGATTACAAACTTTTAAAAATTTTGCTCAGGTGTGATAAGGCTTTAGCACAGAAGCTCAAGGATTTTTTTTTTCTTTGTGCAGGTTTTTAACTGATCTGTTGAACAGATTTCTCCATGCAATGCATGGAGACAACTTGAAGAACATATACAGGAATTGCAAAATAAAACAAAACAAAAAGGTCATAAATCCCCATAACTGGATAGCATTTATTTAAGGTCTAAGTAACTCAAGTATGAAATTGCAAATCTGCTGGCCAAAGTATGTAACCTGCCATTGCAAACCGTCACTGTGCCAGGTTACTGGGAGGTTCCTCTATAATTCCCACCTACGCAGAGGGCTGAAGGGGTGACCCTGGGAACTACAACACAGTGACTCTGGCTTCCGTCCCTGATAAAACAGCAGAAAAACATAGGGAGTTATCAAGCACGGTACTGAGAACAAGACAGACGGTGCAATTTTTCCACTGTGGAAAACTTTGTGTTCCCACATTTTTGCTATTGTGTACAATTCTCATCCCTACACCTCAAAAAAGAGCAAATATGATAAAAGGGCTGGAGCAGTTATCTGAGAGGAGAGAACCAGAAAGGGCTGGGGTGACTCAGTTTGTAGAGGACATAGCTGTGGGGTCACATGGTCAGGACTTTAAAAAAGAAGCTGGAATAAACACTACTGTTATTTATCAAATCCCACAGTATGTGGACTGGGGGCACTTGAGAAAATGAGAAGGAGGTAATTTTAAAACAGATCAAACAGAGCACTTCCTTACACGGTGAGTAGGGAACCTCTGTAACCTGCTGCTGTAAGTGGCAAACAGCAGCTGCCGGTTCAAAAAGGATAAGGTGGATGTATGGACTAACCATAAACACAGGGTGGAAGGTCTGGATGAGAGATTCACCCACTAGCAGCCCAGCTACATCCCTGCTGGTTGCAGGGGCAGCAAGAAGAGGCAGGGCGTAGGAAGTGGCCAAGCTTTGTGCTTTCCCTAAACAACATCTTCTTCTGCCACCATCAGAGACAGAATATTGGGCTAGAAGAATCACACTGCTTGCCCAGAACGTCTCCTAAATTCGTATGTAGATTTGTAAAATTCCAACTGCACAAAGTCTGAACGTTAAAAATCAATGACTATAGGCAAACTTTGTGAAGATGACTAATAAACTTTGTGAAGATGACTAATATGTAATGAGAAAGTAAAACAAAAATGTAATCACTTATCTTTTTGCTTTAATTTTGAAGAGTTAACTTTTGTGAGGTGATTATTACTTCTCACTAAAACATAATTCAGAAGTTAATAACACTGTAGTGTTAAAACCACCATCAGTTCAGCTCTGTGAAATATTGTAAAACTCCACAAGATTCCCAACCCATTGTCTCTTGGACAAGTTAATCTTCTCTCATTCATAGTCTTTGAATGGAGGACATTTATAAAAGACATTCAATTGCACGTTACGTTGTGAGTAGTCTTATTGTTGCTCCTAAGTTATTAAAAATGAAATAGTAGTCTGCATTTTTCCATTAATTTTTCATTTTTTAATTATAATTTCATTCATTTTAGTTTTTGAAATGATCTTGATCCTTCAGAGACAGCAGAGACATGTTCTTTAGCTGAGCGGTCCCATCTTACTTCAGGAAAATAAAAGGTGAAATTGCATTAAAAACAACTTCTCAGTCCTTTAAGGAATAATCCTAAAATTGCTATTTCTTTTCTTCCTATACTACAAGTGTCATCTAATTTATTTATTTTTATTTTACTCCAAAAATTTAATTTCCAGTTAAATTTCTGTATAAACTGGTCAGAAATTAGAATTCTCAACTGTACAAAAATAAGAAAATAAATAAAAAGCAAACTCAAATGTTTTTATTGTTATTTAGGTGAAGGATTATTATTCTAAAATGAGCTATTTTTCTCTTTTTGTTTGTTTGGTTTTTAGTTGCACAATAGTGCAAAGGGACCTCAAGGTGAACTTTACTATTTATTTGGACAATTAGATACTAACATCTCGTTATTTTTCAATTTAGTCCTATACCCAGTCTGAAAGAATAGCTTCTAATGCTGTCAAACCGCTAAATTCAATAGTTTTAGTGCTACATTATTAGCATTGCTGCACCTGGGACTGAACAGTGGGGTTTTTTTCTTCGATAATATCACATTTACGAAAATGGGTATTTTATGTCTGAGATTAGGACATCTTTTATTGTAAAATAATCATAGGGTCCATAAAGGGAGCATTTCTGTTATTCAGTTTAACCCTGTCTAAGCATATTTGTTCACAATATAGCACTTTGCACTTTAGGTAATTGCAGTCATCTGAAGTTTAATAGCTTAAAGTCAGATCCTGAAAACTCTTGACCTAGGGATGCTGGTTGACAGCTGGCTGAATATGAGCCAGCAGTGTGCCCAGATGGCCAAGGCAGCCAACAGCATCCTGGCTTGTAACAGGAATAACATGGGCCAGCAGGACAAGGGAAGCGACCATCCCCCTGTACTCAGCACTGGTGAGGCCTCACCTCAAATACCGTGTCCAGTTTTGGGCCCCTCACTACAGGAAAGACACTGGGGTGCTGGAGCAAGTCCAAAGAAGAGTAATGATTCTGTTGAAGGGTCTAGAGCACAAGTCTTATGAGGAGTGGCTGAGGGAACTGGGGCTGTTTAGCCTGGAGAAAAGGAGGGTGAGGGAGACCTTATCGCTCTCTACAACTACCTGAAAGGAGGCTGTAGAGAGGTGGGGGTCGGTCTCTTTTCCCAAGTAAGAAGTGATAGGACAACAGGAAATGGCCTCAAGTTGTACCAGGGGAGGCTTAGATTGGATATTAGACAAAATTTCTCCACCAAAAGAGTTATCAAGCATTGGGGCAGGCTGCCCAGGGAAGTCGTTGAGTCACCATCCCTGGAGGTATTTAAAAGATGTGTAGATGTGGCACTTAGGGACATGGTTTAGTAGTGGACTTGGCAATATTAGGTTAACGGTTGGACTCAGTATTCTTAAAGGTCTTTCCCAACCTAAATGATTCTACAATTCCATGTTTCTTATTTGTTAGAGCAGTATTTGTTTGGAAAAAATAATTCCTAAAATCCACGATATTATGGTTTACATTAGGGAGGTTTGGAAGGGTAGCTTTTCTTGAACTCATTGCACCCAGTATTGCCCAAAAATTCCAGGGTGATGGTAATGTTTATTTTGTTTGCCCCATCTATAAAAATGTTATACATTTTTAAAGAGTTAGATCAATTATAGATTTCTCAAAAAGTTCTTAAAGGAAAAGTAAAGATGTCTGTGTATCCTGAAGGAAGAAGAATATCAAGGAATTTCTTTTCAGACAGTGGTACTACTGCAGTGCAGGGTGGGGAACCAGTCAGGCATGTTATACCATCTTGAAGTCAAAAAGGAAGCTTTCAAGATCTTGGGAAAGACCTCTACCAAACACGCAGAAAGAAATGGACAAGGCACGATGCCGAGTGGGTAATTTATTGCAGAAATAAGACTATTTTTTTGAAGTAAAACCACACAAAAAAATATTTAATTCTTTAGATAAAAATATTAGAAATTATATTTACAAAAATAGTTCTTGTTCCTTAGAGGGCTGCAGATTTTCTTTTCTCTTTATCTCTGCATTTATTTATTTTTGGTGAAAATTCATTTGTCACTTCTGGAAAAAGAAGTTCTCTGTAAACCTATAAACCAGGTTGGATGGAAGCTGCAACAGCTCATATATTACTTCCATTCAAAGGCCTAATTTTACTGAAGACAGACAGGCCTAATCCTTTTATAAGGTTTGCAACCAATGTGATTTGATTCAAAATGCACAGATAAAGAGATCTAAAAGGAGACATCTAACTAAACTTGGGCCACATATTAGATTGGATACTTAAGCCCCATAAGTAAATCAGTATAGATCATTCCTATCTAAATTACTGTAGCTTCAATGAAATCAGTCAAAGGAATACAAATAGTCCAGTTTGACAGTAGTGTCTGTACTCACTACAGCCAGCGTATTTCAAAGTTATAGTTACGATTTCAGAGTGGACAGCAGCAGTAAATGCACTCTCTTTTGTTACTGATATTGCTATAAAACATGAAACAAAATAAAGGTTTAATTTAATCATGAAAAAAAGCAGCCCAAAATGTAAATTTTACTTTGTTTTTCCTTTCCAAAGAATTACTTTAATAAAATAAGTGCCTGAGTTGTTTAAAGAGTTTCCACAACATTTACCGGATGCAGCCAGAATTTCCATCCAGCTTGTAAAGCAGATCCCAGATCCAGAGCCTTTTCCTCTCCTCAGGCTTCTGGTAGGGTCCCAGAGGCTGAGACTCAAATCACAGAATCACAGAATCACAGAATCTTAGTGGTTGGAAGGGACCTCTGAGATCATCGAGTCCAACCACATTAAAAAAAAAAAAAAAAAAAAAAAAACGCACACAAAAAAAAACCCAACACACCACACCAAAAAAAAAAAAAAAAAAGCACCCACCTACTAAACTCCACACCCACAACCCCACACACAACACCCCACCACAGACCAATAATCTTGGGCACTAGAGCATGCCCTGAAGAGCCATGTCTACACGTTTCTTAAATACCTCCAGGGATGGTGACTCCACCACCTCCCTGGGCAGGCTGTTCCAGTGCCTGACCACTCTTTCAGTAAAGTAAGTCTTCCTAATATCCAATCTAAATCTCCCTTGCTGCAGCTTCATACCATTTCCTCTTGTCCTGTCGTTATTCCCTTGGGAGAAGAGGCCAACCCCTGCCTCTCTACAGCCTCCTTTCAGGTAGTTGTAGAGGGCAATGAGGTCTCCCCTCAGCCTCCTCTTCTCCAAACTAAACATGCCCAGTTCCCTCAGCGTCACCTCATAGGACTTGTTCTCCAGACCCCTCACCAGCTTGGTGGCTCTCCTCTGGACACGCTCCAGCACTTCAATGTCTTTCCTGTAGTAAGGGGCCCAAAACTAAACACAGTACTCGAGGTGAGGCCCTTCAGGAGCCCTTGCTCTGAGGAATGTGGCTGGTGAACCAATAGCTAAAAGGCAAGTTCTTGTCCTTTTGCCTAACCATTAAGCAAATGCGAAAGAGATTTAAAGATAGAGACAGATAGATATTTAAAGAGCAAGTGTGAATTTGGGAGCCAAGAGAGTTCCTTGCTAGGCAACTACATAAGGAAACAATATGGAACTTCACAAGAGATGGGGAAAGAGTGAAGGAATAAAAGGATATAATACAGATGATGACTTTGTTGATGGGCCTGATGTAAGCTCTGGGATGCAAAGAACAATAGAAATGATGGGGAGAAAAAACCCCAAGCCGTTACACTTGACTAGGGAACAACTATCAGCATACAGTCATCTGTTAGAAAAATCTATTCTCTCAAGTCATTTCATTTTAAATATCTGACTAATTAACAGGTTTGGGAAAGGATGAAAGATGTCATAAAAATGTGTCTTTTACTGTATGTTATAGATCTTATTTATTTCACTCACTTAAATCTAGGAGGGAGTAACAATATAGTATTGCTAATTACCTTTCTTCTTAAAATTTAGGTGATTATTGCTTAAAAGAGCTTCCTAAAAAAATCTAGAAATCAAAATTATATTGCAGACCCTGTAAATTAAAAACAAATAAACAAACAAAAAAACCACCCCAAGTTCATATTTGAATTCACATAGCCTCTGAAATGTATCCATTTCTCAGAAGAACTCGGGTGGATTTCTGCCTCAGTGAGACAAGATAGCTCCAAGGATGTAATACATCAGAGCAAAGGACAAACAGGCTGTGACTGCAGAACTGAAAGATATTAACAGATCTACAGAGATTTTGGCCTGAGGACTGAGAGCGGTTGGAGACTAAAGAGTCCCAAAGATCTGCGTGTTTCCCCATAGTCAGCCTGAGAGCAGGAATGGAGGAACCGAGCAAAAAGAAGAGCTGTCTGAAATGGAAAGCTTTAGAAAGGAAAGAGAACTTCTAAATAAAAAATAAGATAAAATGAGTAAAAAATCAATAGGAGAGTGGGAAAAGCTTTATTTATAAAAAAGTATTTGTTTTTATTATTTTGAGGCACTTACAGCAGATGCCTTAGAAGAGGCCTTTAACTTGAGGTGAGCAATGAGAATTTTCAGAAAATCAAATCCTTTACTATACTGCAAAGAAAGACCCTAAACTGAGCCGTTACTTTGGAAAATATTTCTGACAGTTTAAGTATGTAGTAGAGAATTTCAGTAAATCTGGTTGGCTTTTTGTCTTTTTTAAAAAGGAAAGGAGCCAGGCACAAGTCCTTCTGGGGGCTGTAGCTCTCCAGGAACACTTCCCTGTACCAGGTGGCCAGGAGCATGACTGCTTGTTCTAGCTTTACAGCTGTACCCAGACTGGGAGATAGAGAATACTGGGATATACATAGAAAGGAGGAAATTAATGCGTCATCAAAAAGAATACCAAAAACACAGCTTCACATTGATTTCCTGGATAATTTGGGCTGTCTATATTTTCTCAATTAATTTACACAAGCTAAACTCTATATGCAAATTTGTGTATAAGTTACGAATATTCCACATCTCAGCAGCCATTTAAGAAAAACTGATGCTAAGAGCAACCAGGCATATGATTATATGAATGACAGCACAATTGTATTGGCACAGTTGATAATCTGCCTGATCTCCCAATAAAACTATTTATTTTCTAAATCAAGTTTTCCTATAGCATATCAGTGATGGGAGAAAACTTGCAGCCATCAGCACGGTAATACAACTGAAAGAATAAAGTTTTTTCTTTTAATTGGGAGACTGAGCTTTCTTCATTTTTCTGATGCTATTTCCATCATGTATTGATTGGCTTTGCAGCTTGTGGAATAAATTACATGAAGTAGATGAGCATCATCATCTCCTGTGAAAATGAGTGAAAATTTTAACAACCCCTTTAGAGTGAGAGGATGGACCCCAAGGTCTGGATTCAGACTATGTATTTCCTGTTCATTACCAAAGTAGGGAGAAAGGGGTAATGCTAAGGACGATTCAGGTCTGATGAGTCTGATGTGACGCCGGGAACACACTGACACCAGCTTGGCATTGTCTGCAAATGGTTTTGCATCAGCTAGAATCTTGATTTAATATCCTCAAGTTAAGTGTCAAAAGTTAGGTTGAAATCCTGGGATCAATCCAAGTTTTATATTTTTAGAGACCAAAAAAAGTACTAATTTCAGCAGAGTAAATGTTTCATATGTTTGAAGATCTTCCATGTATATGAAATAATAATGATGGGTTAGAATTTCATTTCCTTGCGTTCATTAGCCACTGCTCCTGGCAATACTTTAAAAGTGAAAAAAGGGAAATTTCATTCAAAATTCCATATCACCTTAAGGTTTTTGGCTTGACTAGTAGGGTAAATGATGGCTTTTCCTGAAACCTTCATCTGTGCTGAGTAAGTTACTATGGGCTTATTTTTGCTTCATCTCTATGGGAAAAACAAAACAAAACAAAACAAACAAACCCTAAGCTGTTGTTATCTCATTTCACAGATGGAAAGTTGTGATGAATGACATTCAAGTAACTTGCCCCATCCCTGGAAGTGTTCAAGGCCAGGCTGGATGGGGCTTTGAGCAGCCTGGTCTAGTGGGAGGTGTCCCTGCCCATGGCAGGGGGTGGGAACAAGATGATCTTTAAGGTCCCTTCCAAACCAAACCATTCTGTGATTCTGTGAATTTGTCCAAAGTCACAGAGAAAGCACGTAGCAGATCTGGGACACAGCCAAAATACCTGGATCTTAAGCCTATTCCTAAGCCCTATGTAGCTTTTCTTTTAGCAGTCATATTGCCAGGGTAGTTCTAGAACTCAGAATAAGGATGCTAATGCTTTAATAAGAATATTAGCAATGCAAATTATATATCATTCTTTTTCAGATCTTATTCTGTGGCAAGAATTGCAAGACATTATCATGCCCAGCCTTGCAGCCAGTATCATGGGAATTGTGTATCTGGGAGGTTTTGCAGGTGCTTTGCATTCATATGGCATTATGTATGCATTTGCATGATTAAATTATTATGAATTAGACACAGTTTATCACTTGTGGATATTTACACCTTCAGGGTCCAAAAGGTCCTTCAGGCCACCTTGTTCAATCTCCAGTATAACATGGGTCAGCACCTACCAGGTCTTACCATTGACAGATCGTTACTGCTCATTATATGTGCCTTTTTAACTACAGGAAACATTTCAACTATGGTCCTAACACAAGCATGTATTCCATCTTGCTTGCCTTTGTCATGTTTTAATGTTTATGACCTCTAAACATGAGATTTTTGAGCAATTTAAAAGCTCACAAGATAAAAGAGGAGTTTGAGCGGACAGTTCTCAGTATATACTTGAACATTTATTTGATTTCCTGGATGTTGAACAAAGATTGTCAAATATTTATAAAAGTTAATGAAATGTAGATAGGCCAAACATAGTATAATACTCTAATCTGCCATCCTGACATTGCACTAATTAGATTTAGTAGAATTATTGCAAAATTAAAAAGCTTTGCAAAGAATACATTCTAAATGTCATCAGACTTATCACAGATTTCAATCCCTGTCCATTCACACAGATTCACAACTCTCTGGCCCTCATTACCATAAAATCTATATCGAACTGATAAATAAAATTGCTGTAAGAGATACACACCTACCATCTGACCTTTATAGAAGGAACACCAGTTGGCACAGACAGTATAACAAAGCAGGACTGAGGACTCTCAGGTTAAAATCTAGCTGAAAGTGATTATACTATAAGCACTTATTCTATATCTTCAATAGTACATATATTTTATATACTAAAATAAACATAAAGTCTATGTATTTTTACTTGATATACTACATTTTGCATTACAGTATATTTTAGTAATAATTAGTTAGAAAAATTAATCTTACTATGTCATATTATATGTTTCCTTATGACAGCTAATCACTCAGGTATTATGCTGGAAGCACATATAGCCTCCAACGATTATAAACTGGAATATTACACTGTGTTAAATAGAATAGAGTAAGAGGGAAACCTCTCTTTTAATTTTTTTTCTACTTAATACTGAGTACAATAATAGCTTTCATGTCTGTCACACTGTTGCTCCAAGAATTCAAAACACTGTTAACAGATAGCTTTTTTTTTTTTTTTAACACAGCAGTGTGCAAAAAAACCTGGATAACACCTCTGAGGTTGCACAATGTGCAACATATGCAACACAGTTGCACTAAATACAAGACAATGTTATGTGACTTGATAAGTGTCCTTATATATTTCTTATTGTGAAGACAAGGCAAAATTCACAACTCCTCAGCTCACACTCTCAATGAAATGCCATCAAAGTCTACAGCCTTCGTGCCAGCTGAAAATATTTAGTTTCCCACAATTTACATTGCATTATACATTTTATAGATGAAGATTATTCTTCTTATTTTTTCTTACAACAGATCCAAAACATTAGACTCCAAGCATAAATTTGGGGGTAGTTAAATCTCAGCACAACATTAGAGTGGTATTTACAGGTGATCTGTATGTTTGTGCAGTACTGAAAGGTCAAAGAATTTGTGGACACACAACTATTGCCAAAAGGGCTTTGAGAGCAGAGGTCAGCTCAGGTAAGGTTATAATATGATTTTCTTGCTGCTAGGAAATTTACTTATTAAAGTGAATATTGACTGTGTATCTGTGCTCACAGCCTCCAGCAATATCAACTAAAGAAGCCAAGTGATCAAAGACATAGTCTGTGCCTGGCAAAAGCAGACAAAGTTGACTACATGAAATAAAGCCTCGTTCTGCAACAAGCTTAAAGTGCCTATAGCTCATATCAGAGCATGCAACTCTGATTTTCACAATTTTAACACTGAAAGAAATGAGTGAGGCTACAGAGGCTGTGAAGAGTGATTTTTTTTTTTCCTTCTCACACCAGCTCCAGCAGTGTGAGTATATTCTTTCTCCTGCAGCATGGGTTGTTCATGTGCATCAGGTACAGTCCTTTGGTATTTTGCATCTACTTTCTGATTTCCTCTCATCAAAGTAATTATCAAATGCATGGTATTAATAGAAATTCTTTCAAAATATTTTATTTACAATCATACCTGAAATACTGTATGCATTACTTTCAGCACCATTGGCTCAAGACTTTGCTACTGCTGTTTAAATTCAGGAAGGTGGCAGGTGTGAAAGGACACGGGGGAACAGCTTTTGTGGTGGGTATAAACTGGGTAGCAATTTGACCCTAATTCCTCCCCACTTGAAGGCAACAAACCACAGAGAGAAAGGAGCAAGCAGTTAGCAGTTCCAGTAGTATCCCAGTCCGATGCCTTGCTGTTGTCTCATGGTCAATATGGCCATCCCAACTGACAGCTGAGGCACAGCTTTCTTTTTGTTTAATGAGCCACAGTGTAATTACCTCGTATCTCTACTCATGCTCGCAGTATAGTGGCTTTTTGTATTCTAAAGTTATCAGAAGGATAATAGTTAAATAAATAAATAATTATCCCTAAATCCATCTTCCTCTTTAGAAAAGTAAAACTCTACAAAAATTACAATATTCTGAAAAATTTCAATCCGTCTGCATTTTTATGACAAGAAAACTCCTCCAAGAACTTTTTTGACCAATCCTATAAGGTACACAAATTAAGTGAACTACAAAAAATAAAAACAAAGTAACATGAAGTTGCTATTCCTGCTAAATTGCTTTTGCCTTCCTTTTGTTTCAATATGAAAAATCATTATCTTTTTAAAGGCAAAAACAGAAACTGTGTTTGTAACCATGGAAACTACCTTTAGTCACAAGTAAAATAAATTTAAAACTATACTGCATAAATTCTGAAAATATTGCAAGCTATTAGTGTGCAAATATGACAAACATGAATGCAATTGTCTCTTTAAATAAACTGAGTTGGGAATGTAATCACACTTGTTAAAAGACTCACCATATGAAGTGCAAGTCCTAAATCTTTCTGCAACAACAAAAACACAAATACCTGTCTTCTTTGCACCCTCCTTTGCACTGCATGGCAGAAACATGACATCCCAAATTCGTAGGAGCTGACATTTGAAAGGAGGCATCCTTCAGGTTACTCGCCCTTGACACCAAGTGGTGCTTTGAATTTGATACATGGTTTTTCTTCTTTAGATTATAATGAACAGTGTTTGAACACTAATGGCAGAATGTGCAAGTATTCTTTGGTGAAAAAGTATACAATACGGATTTTAAAAATGAATTATTTGGGTGTCATGGAGCCAAGGTCATGACTCACGAGACTAAATAAGTATTTAAAATATTGTCTTGTTGTCATTTACACTCTTCTGCCCTACAACTTCTTTCAGTTCACAATGGTTTCTTCTTAAATCATGAACAATTTGCATGTTTCTCATTTCAGTTACATAATCTTTTTCTGCAATGATTGTGGTTTTCTGTATGTTCATTTTATATTAGTATTTCCTTAGTTCATGCGATTGAGCTAGTAGAAGAGATGGGAGCCAATAGCAATAAGCATCAGAATGATTGGGAGTTTCAGTCGCTTCTCCTCCTTGTATATCTAATATATTCTCTGCTCCATCTCTGCTCTCTTCAACCTTTATTCAAGCTCTGCTTATATGCCTACCTTGTTCTTTTATCAGTTACGATAACATACATACACGATCCCAGCACTTCTCTGCTGGGTATTTCCATAACCTTCCTAAGTTTCCTAGCTCCATTTATCCTCTCACACTTGCTGTTTTTCAGAGGTGCCACAAATACACCTTCTGCCACCTCAGTGTCTCCTTCCCACAGGACCATTTTTTGTACCAGGCATCCTACAGACCACTTCAGCTTTCTTGTGGGGCTCTGAAACTCTTCTTAGGAAAGTCAGAAAGGGAACACATGTCGGACAGGAGGAAGAAAGCCCCTCTAAAACCCTCAGCTTTAGAGACAAGAAGAGAACTGGTTTATGCTTTCCTCCACTAAACTGTCAAACTACAGGAAACCATAATTTGCCAGAATGAAATGCATACTTTTTCTTCCTCTTCCTTTACCAGCAGCTTACATCTAAACACCAGTGAAATACAACTGGCTGAGGCTGGGAGCACTTTCCCTGAAAGGGGGCCTCAAAAACATGGGGAGCCAGGTTTCATCAGCCTTACCTTCTAAGTAGCAGACCTGTGCAAGAAGAGGTATGCTGTAAGCCTGGAAAGAATACATCATCCACTTGCCCCTGCCTACCCATCCAAATCTCTGTGCAGAAAAATGTGCTGCAGACCATGCTTCTTATGGAGCATTATTCATTGTCCTTGCTTGTAGGCAAAGTGCTACATCTTTACACTGGAGACAGTAGGATTTGTGCCTCTGGCAACAAAAAGTACTCAGCCAGGCCCTTAGACAGTAAGTAAGCATTACAGGGAAATGAAATGTTGTTTCTTCTCTTCCTGAGTTTCTTCCTTTTCAGGTTTGGAGCCCACTGAGCTATGTAAGCTCCCATAGCTGTTAACCATTTCAACATTAATGGAACTAATCTTCCTTATTTATAGTTAACCAGAGAGGGATCAGCCAAGTATTAACACGACTGAAAATCTCACTAATGCTTTTGGAGGTCAGTGACGAATGGTGTTCCCCAGGGGTCAGTACTGGGTCCAGTCCTCTTCAATATATTCATCAATGACCTGGATGAGGGGATAGAGTGCACCCTCAGCAAGTTTGCTGATGACACAAAGCTGGGGGGGGTGGCTGACACACCGGAAGGCTGTGCCGCCATACAGAGAGACCTGGACAGGCTAGAGAGTTGGGCAAAGAGGAACCTTATGAAATTCAATAAGGGCAAGTGTAGGGTGCTGCACCTGGGGAGGAATAACCCCATGCACCAGTACAGGTTGGGGGCTGACCTGCTGGAGAGCAGCTCATCTGAAAGAGACCTGGGAGTCCTGGTGGACAACAGGATGACCATGAGCCAGCAATGTGCCCTTGTGGCCAAAAAGGCCAAGGGCATCCTGGGGTGCATCAAGAAGAGTGTGGCCAGCAGGTCGAGGGATGTCATCCTTCCCTCTACTTTGCCCTGGTGAGGCCGCACCCAGAGTACTGTGTCCAGTTCTGGGCTCCCCGGCTCAAGAAGGACAGGGAACTGCTGGAGAGGGTACAGCAAAGGGCTATGAAGATGATTAGGGGACTGGAACACCTCTCTTATGAAGAAAGACTGAGGGATTTGGGTCTCTTCAGTCTGGAAAAAAGATGACTGAGGAGGGACCTTATCAACACTTCTAAATGCTTAAAGGGTGGGTGTCAGGAGGATGGGGCCAGGCTCTTTTCAGTGGTGCCCAGGGACAGGACAAGAGGTAATGGGCACAAACTTGAGCATAGAAAGTTCCACCTAAACATGAGGAGGAACTTCTTTACTTTGAGGGTGGCAGAGCACTGGCAGAGGCTGCCCAGAGAGGTGGTGGAGTCTCCGTCTCTGGAGACATTCAAAACCCGCCTGGATGCGTTCCTGTGCCACCTGCTGTAGATGACCCTGCTCTGGCAGGGGGGTTGGACTAGATGATCTCCAGAGGTCCCTTCCAACCCTACGATTCTATGATTCTATGACTGTAAGTACCATTTAATGCGTTTGTGGGATAGACCTAAACTGCTATATTCAGTAGCTGAGCAAGGAACCTCTATGGCATTTATCTTCCACTATTCTTTACTCCCCACAAAGTCTTAAAATTCCACTTTTGCTGCTCCAGTCATTCATTAACAGAATAGAAAATATTAAAATTTTGAACAGAGATGGGTAAATTTTGCATTTTGTCCAAATTTAGACAAACATTCTCTCAGGAATAGCTTGAAACAAGCTCACTGGACAACCGGGGAGGTCCCAGCTGACTGGAGGTTAGCAAATGTGACACCCATCCACAAGAAGGGCCGGAAGGAGGATCCGGGGAACTACAGGCCAGTCAGTCTGACCTCGGTGCCTGGGAAGGTCATGGAACAGATCCTCCTCAGTGCCATTACACGGCACATGCAGGAGAACAGGGTGATCAGGCCCAGTCAGCATGGGTTTGTGAAGGGCAGGTCATGCCTATCAAACCTAATATCCTTCTATGATAAGGTGACCCACTTAGTGGATGAGGGAAAAGCTGTGGATGTTATCTACTTGGATTTTTGCAAAGCTTTTGGCACTGTTTCCCACAGCATTCTCCTGGAGAAACTGGCTGCTCATGGCCTGGACAGGTGTACTCTTCGCTGGGTAAAAAACTGGCTGGATGGCCGTGCCCAGAGAGTGGTGGTAAATGGAGTTAAATCCAGTTGGTGTCCAGTCACAAGTGGTGTCCCTCAGGGTTCGGTGCTGGGGCCGGTTCTCTTTAATATCTTTATCAATGATCTGGATGAAGGGATTGAATGCACCCTCAGTAAGTTCACAGATGACACTAAGCTGGGCGGGCGTGTTGATCTGCTTGAGGGTAGGTTGGCTCTGCAGAGGGATCTGGACAGGCTGGACCGATGGGCTGAGACCAATGGTATGAGGTTCAACAAGGCCAAGTGCCGGGTCCTGCACTTGGGTCACAACAACCCCATGCAGCGCTACAGGATTGGGGCAGAATGGCTTGAAAGCAGCTCGACAGAAAAGGACTTGGGAGTGTTGGTTGACAGCCGGCTGAATATGAGCCAGCAGTGTGCCCAGGTGGCCAAGAAGGCCAACAGCATCCTAGCCTGTATCAGGAATAGTGTGGTGAGCCGGACTAGGGAAGTGATCATCCCCCTGTACTCGGCACTGGTGAGGCCCCACCTTGAGTACTGCGTTCAGTTTTGGGCCCCTCGCTACAAGAGGGACATTGAGGTGTTGGAGCGTGTCCAGAGAAGGGCTACAAAGCTGGTGAGGGGCCTGGAGGACAAACCTTATGAAGAACGACTGAGGGAGCTGGGGTTGTTTAGCCTGGAAAAGAGGAGGCTGAGGGGAGACCTTATCACCCTCTACAACAACCTGAAAGGAGGTTGTAGAGAGATGGGGGCTGACCTCTTCTCCCTGGTGACAAGTGATAGGACGAGGGGAAACGGGTTCAAGTTACGTCAGGGGAGGTTTAGATTAGATATTAGGAGACATTTTTTCACTGAAAGGGTTATTAAACATTGGAATAGGCTGCCCAGGGAGGTGGTGGATTCACCATCTCTGGAGGTGTTTAAAAAAAGGGTAGATGGGGCACTGAGGGACATGGTTTAGAAGTGGCTCTTGTCAGGGTAGGCTAAAGGTTGGACTCGATGATCTTAAAGGTCCCTTACAACCTCAACAATTCTATGATTCTATGATCTCAGAGAGGACATGGGGTACCTGGATCACAAGCAAAGAAGGCGGAAAGAATGTACAACTTTGAGAGAAACCTAAATAGGTTAGGAGGTGGAAAAGGAGGTGGAAAGGGTGCCTATGTACCTGTATGGAGTATTAACATAGGTGATAATTTTTCTAGATTTGCAAATGTACTGTAAAATATGTGACACATCTCAAAACATTCATTAAATAGTTTTAACTGGATTACAAAGATGACTTATCTCTCAAACCTTAGGTCATTAAAAGGAAAAGAGAGACTTGGAAAAGCAGACCCTACGGAAGAAGAAATTGTCAGGTTTTATCTTAATTTCCAAATCATAAAAGTGGATCTTGTATGCAAAAAAACATGGGTTACTGTATAGCATAAAACATAATTAAAAAATTAATATTAGACACTGTATCCATTCATATTGTTGACATTGAAAATGAGATATTTTACTGGTTTATATTCTTATGTTAATAAGCAAGTTTGGATTTTTAGATTAGATTTCGCTTTTTCCTCTTCTGCACCTTTTCACATCAGAGCAATCACTTGTAGGCTATTAATCTTGTCTTTGAATAAAAACTAGATATCCAAGAGATAGTGATGAAACATTAATCTTAAAATGCTCAAGCAGAACATCGTACACGTGCATTTTACTTCATACTAATGGGCTTGGTGTGGGACAAATTCTGTAGCTTCAGTGGGCTGCCCGAGAACTGCAAGTGTTTCATTCCCACAGCACAAAGATGAGCAGGGCAGCGCCGTAGGTGACGCAGTCTTGCCCCAAAGTGACTGACTGTGCAACAGCAGGGAGAAGGCAGGAGGAAGCAAGACAAAACCAAGAAGAAAGAGAGGAGGAGAAGGGAGGAAGAAGGCAGGCACACAGGCGGGTCAGAGGATCCAACACTATTCCTAGAAGACTTGGAGGATTTTCCAGATCCTCAGGCCCAGGAGAAAGACAACTGTTGCCCAGTCATCCACAGAGTAGCTACCCCGCTTGGCACCTTGCTCCACTGTATTACCGAGTTGCACGATGAATGTGAAATAAACCTCCTCCTGGGGAGCAAGAGAAATTCATGTTTCTTATTGTGGTATTTTCCTAACTTTTCTTTGCATGTTGCTAAAATGAAAACATAAGCATTGAGATGTCATTATATAACTACTCTTTTCATATAATAATGTGCCTGTTTTCTTTTTCTTCCGTTACCCACAGAGGCTAAAAAATTGATGAAGTATTTTAAAGTGGTCAGCCTCATCAGTCAGTATTATGCCTAACTGAAAGAGTTTTCTTCAAATGGTGGATTAATCTATTGTTCTATGACAATCTGAATTCCTAAACCACATTGGGTTTAGGGAATGCATTTACTTCTGAATTTCAGTACATTGTCTAAGTTCCTGCTGCTCTTTTTATTTGGTTTTGATTGTTCGGGGTCTTTTCCTACAAAATTCTTTTCGTAAGTTTTCATAGGATCAAAATTCCACAGCTTAGTTTAAAGATAAATACAGTAAAATTAAACAGCCTCCAGCAAAATACTATTGTGTGTTTATTTATTTTTTCATCTTTTCAATCTCAAAGAGCTAACCGCTCTGTCTTTCTGTTTTGCAACATTGCAATCAACCCATACTACCAATTTTACCACTTGAAAAATCAGATGAGGCTGACTACATGTGATTAGCTTGCCTGGATGTCAGCATTCCCGTGTTATCTGAGATGCCCTAAAGTCTCCAAAATACTTGCATTAGGCAAGCAAATCACCTGCAGGTAATATGCCTTCTTCTACAGCAGTACTTGTAGACCAGGTAGGTGATTTTAGGGAACATTTTACAGCATTAGATGCCCTTACACAGGAATACACCAGGTTAAGGAAACACCCATCTCAAAGATTATAAAATCTAGATGTTCTATGGACACTCAAGCCAGAGCTGGACACTGCTGCCTGGCTGTGAATAAGTGATGCGAGTGTGTTGCCACTGCCTGTTCTGGACATTGTGCCCTCACTCATTGTCCTCAGTGACAAAAAAAAAATAATAAAAAATTAAAAGGGAATAGTATTGGTTTCATTTCCGTGTAAGAGGGGAGAAATTATGATATATTTTGTTAAGCAGTGGTCAAATATCCCTCTGTCAAGAGTTCTGATTTCTGAACTCTACTCATAATTTGAAGTACATTTTCTTCCAGCTTTATTAGAAAAAAATATTTTCCTGCTCATAGAAATTTAATAGAGGAAAATCAGTTTAAAAGCAAAAAATAGCGTGCTGGTGTCTTCTCAATGATGTTTATAGGGAACATCACATTTAAATATTCATTGCCAAAGTTTTATGCGTCAGCCTTAGTGTTACTGATTTAATATAACAAAATTGAAAATTAACAGTAAAATAAATAAACCAAAATTGCTTAGATGAAAATAATTTACACTTTTAATACCTTATGCAGTCTCTTATTAAAAAATGTATATAACAATGATTAAAAGTTGTGGCTTCAGGCAAATAAATAAAAATTGCATGCTGACAATAGTGAAAGTTCAGTTTATGTTGAAAGAAATTTATATATGTTTTTTGTAATGAGGAGTGGTAATAAATCTTTCTTCTTTTCATTCCATGTACAAAAAAACCCACATGAGTTAATCAGAAAGGAAACTTTTTTTCACATGCATTTTTCATGTTGATCTTCACGACCATATGTCATTCAGCATTAAAACAATGGAATGGTAATTTTTTGCCCTCCTTGTTCCAGCATTTTGAAAAATGTACACTGTGGATCTCTATTTTCAGATCCAATTTTTCCTGCTTCTGTGCAACACGCTGGCTTCTTGTTTATTAATCTTCATGTTTGTTAGATCCTGAAGAGAACTATAAAAATGTGAAAACTCTCCTACTTTGGTGTTGGTCTACAGGCTTTTCTGTGAATCTGCAGCAGAAAGCACTCACACCTGGAGTAGGCATGTGAGGGGCATGCAAAGCACTGACACATAAGGTTAAATTTTTATGGAAGCCATTACGTGTTCAGATCTTGCCAGTGTTATGAACTCTGACTTCAACATGGCATGTGCTTATTTCAGCACCCAGTAATCCTCTCTATTCACATCTGAAAGCAAAGGAGCCCTTTTGTAAATTTTTGAATGGCTCCATTTGGACAACCACAAATCTTTTGTCTGTTTTCGGATGAAATATGAAGCATCTGCCACTCAGAGAGAATCAGGACATGTGCTATGGAAATGCCAAATTAATTAATTAAATGCTACACCAAAGGTGCAATAAAAGTTCTAAGTGCTTTATATAAATAACGACCCCTAGGAATTTACAGCTGTTAAATTAGCTACAACCTTTGCTTGAATTATATAGCCCTGATCTTCAGGTTTTAATTAAGTTTTTCCTTGTGCAACAGTTTTCAATATGCTTCTGTTGAATTCAAGAATCAGTTGAAATACTGTACAAAGGAAAAAATGTAATTTAAATTGGAAGATTGGGGCTACATAACTCAAACAAAGGCTATTCTCTGGATAGTACAATGAGCCCAATCACTTGCTAAGCTGGGCTCTTTCAAAGAAAATGATTTTTAAATGCAAATTCACATACCTAAGAGTAAGGAATACGTACAAAACTGTCAAATACACCCTAGAATGAGTGAATCCAGAGAGGTGTTAGCATCTTAATTAAAAACTACCAGAACATGGTCCTTTGGGATGCTCTTCTGACAAAAAGGCCGACTTAAAGCCCAGATTCATCCTTGGTAGGTCTAGGCCTTCTCTCTGAATTGCCAAAATTTAAAGTTTTTTCTCTCAGTCTTTATATAGGCAGTGCCAGGAGGCAGGCATCTCCAGAGGGTGATGCAGATATTCAAGAAACTGAGTTACCCACTGAGTACCTCTGTCTTTCCCTGTTCATTATTGAGCTCCCAGATTTGGCACGTCAATTAAGTTTCCTAAAATGAGTCAGATAAATCCTGGCCCATGTCTTTAACAGGGAGGCTGACCATCAGAGGAGATGTCTGCCACAGAAAATGGTGGATTTTTGACCTGGTGTCTTCAGAGTAAGACGGGATGGTTTCACAAGATGCACCTAGAAGCAACTTACACATTGGTCAAGGACAAGTCACTGGATTCACTACAGAGCTGAGGGATGAGATATGGCCTGTGGCCTTGGTGACCTATGAAACAGTAAACTGTGATCAGAATGGTGTGGATTTCTCCAAATTCTTTGCTTGTTCTGGCCAGTACCTTATGCATCAACCCAACACTGATCTCACTGTTCTGCCTCAGCAATGTCCTCTCTCCCCCACGCCAGTGAAATTCACATATCGCTTCTAAGCAACATTCAAACCTAGAAAATAACAGCTCAAACCCTGGTGGTTTACAATGGTAAGTCTCCTTGAAAACAGAAATCTGGGCAAGAAATCTTCTGTGTTAGTCTGACTGGCTCCAGCCACTGCACTGCTGCTGTGTGTCATCTCTGCGGTGAGATGCAGCACAGTCACACAGTGCACAGGATGGCGAGACAAGAACAAACCTGTCAGCAGGTTATCTCCTTTGGAAACACTGTCCTACCAACACTGACCTTAATGTAGCGCTAAGAAATTTGACCAAGGACTCCTCCTTATGTAATTTTTTACATTACCTTAGTTTAGATTCACATATTTTACACTGAATTTATCTTGGGGTCTCAGTCTGACTGATAATAATCTCTCTATTTTTAGGATTACATTCTTTTCCTATTCATGGGCTTCTCTAATCTTTACCACAAACTCATGAAAGAAATGCTAGACATCGGTTACCCTAAACTCATTCCTACCTCCAAGAGTCTGTCTCAGTCAGGAAACAATAATGAGCTACATACAGTTAGCATATTCATGTGGTTATTCCAGGTGTGCTTTTAACATTCAGCTAGAAATATAAAGCAAGGTCCACTGAAAGACATGTTGCACAATGACCCAAGACAAACAGCAACCAAGGTACATGGCAAAGTGGATTCTACCTTTTAAGGAAAAGAATAGTTCACTAGCCAGTTAAGTTGGGATAAGATTCTTGGTCTAAAGCAAAGTGAGGTCTGACAGCTTTTCAGCTCAGGAGGGAATAAATGGCTTCTGAGGAGAAAGGCTGATGCAGACTCTAAATCTGTCTGATGGTGTGATTGCAGAGCTCTGATGGAAGCTCTTTTACACAGGTGAACTCCTTGGTGAAAAATGTCTCTTCATGCTTCAGATGCATCTTGAAATATACGGCAAGCACAAAGCCATACCTCTTTGTCAGAAGAGAAGAAGTCAGCAGAATTTTTAACTGCTTTGGTGCTGCAAATTAAGTATTGTATTTAGATTTTACCTGGCTGTCATAGGCAAAAAATAGCTTAAATTGTCAATGCTAACAGGCAGATAATTGTGTATACTTCTGTCTTCAAGTCAATGTTTGAGTGTGAACTTTTGCACTCCCAAGCAAAAGACTGATACCTACTAGATACAATGGGTATTGCCTGGTTGTAAATTTTGATAATGTCTGGACTAAAGAAAAGTGGCACATCCTGAATCCTCCTATTAATAGAGATGAGACAGAAGCACCAGTTAGGAGGCTGATCAGAGACTGAGCTTCTGCACATAAGCTACTTAAACTGGGAAAAGCAGGGGCTTAGGGCTGAGAGAAGGGTTCCTGAAAAGAAGACATGGTCTCAGAAAGAAGAAAGGGGCCCAAAGGTGGCGAAGATGCTGGCTGGAGGAAAGATCGTGAAGCTGGGGAAGATCCTAAAGATGGGGAGATAGAATGAGACATAAGCAGGGAGATCTCACAGGACCTTGGCCGGTAACACCCAGTGCTAACCACGAGCAGCAGCACAGCATGAACAAACACGACTTTGTCCCTAGCATTCCCGGACCAGCAGTGGCGTCCTGGCTGGGAAGGGAAGTTGAGACAACTAGGGTGAAAACTCCAGTCTTGCTGGTTCTTGAATAAACCCCAGTACCCAGATCCACTACAGGCTGCTGTTTACACTGTGTTGCCCATGACACCTACCCCAGCTTGAGTCAAGTGTGATTTGAATAACGAAATAATAACCAGCCAAGCACCTGGCAGATCTACAAACCAGGGTCCATGGACACCTTAAAACATAACACAGGTCCTCAGTAGCTCCTTCACTATAGCCAAAGAGTGTATCGCCATCTGAGATGGATGGGCCAGCCTGCACAGGGTGGGAAAAGCAGGGCCACTCTCCACTGTCGGTGACTCCAAAGGCTCCCTGGGACACCGTAAGATAGTGGAACACACAACTCAACTCTGAAGGACACAAGAAGAGCTTCACAGCAATAGAAAGGTGAAGGGTCTTCCTTTTCTAAATTACTAATAACACAGCCCTGCATTTAGGGGAATATAATATTGCTGTTGTAGTTCCAAAACTATAGCACTAAAGCAAATTACGGACAACCTTTTTTAGACTTTGTAATGAATCCATTAGGGATCCATTTGCTTATCAGAAGTGGATAACAGAACTGCTGGTTGGTGTCATTATAATACCTATAATACCTGAATTTTGGCAACATTTTGTTCAAACCTTTCGGTCTGTGCAAATTCTACATTGCCTATTGTGAGGAGTCCAAAGTTGGCCATGTGGCCACAAGCTGACATTCAGCACTCCTAGTGTGTAAGAAGAGACAGTGAATTCTCAGTGAACCCAGGTGCCACGAACTACACTTGGGAAACCATTTTTACAGTGTTCAAAAGCCTCAGCTGTACATGTCCAACACAGCAGCACATCTTAAAGCTTTGAACTCCGCAGTTCTCCAGTTCTACAGGCTTTGATATGCAATGAGGTCATAATATGTGTTCATGACAACAGTTCTTACCGAGCTGAGAACTGTGATATCAAAGTTGAAATATTTTGACTTCACTGCATGATTAAATGTCTTGAGGAAAAAACAGAGTTATACAGGACTATCATGAACCTTTACAGCCTATTTCTCACATAAAGATAAAGGTTACCTCTAGTATGTTGCCTCTGGAAATGTTCTGCCAGGTTGCTATAGCAACGTCTGCAATGTAAATTAGCAAGTGCTTTATCACAAGATTTTTAGATTGTTGGATTTAGAAAAAAAAAAAAATTGGGGATAAGAGTTGAACTGAAAAATAAGCTAGAGAACCATCTAAAGGGACCAATTAGTAGTTAGTCGTGGTCCACTGGCAACTAGATACTAAATTATTTTTTAAACTGCTGCCCTAAAGTGTCTGTCCTCTGTGGAGAGATAGAGTTTTCAACATGATTTTATTTTCCTGTTACACAGTCTATACTGGCAAAGGTGGTGGCATTTAGGATGAAGAAATTCCCTTTTAGGCTTAAAGCCACTTTAAACAACACACTTATACCACAGAAGAAAGTACAGTATCAGTAAACTTAAGACATATAAGAAACTAAAAGACCTAATGAGGAACCACAGAGGGGAAATTTGTAATTCTAAGAGTATCCCAAAGTTGTCGAATGCTCTGGACTTGTGAAAAACACCGGAAGGTCATTTTTAACGCTCTGCTCTGCTTACAGATTGCTCATTGAAATAGCAATGCGACTGTCAGGGGATTATTTTTCTAATCAGCCTCTCCATTTCAAAATGGAACACATGAATTCCTGAATTTTCAGTGTCTGATCCAAATTATATTGAAAAGCACATGCTGACCTTAGTTGGTTTTGGATTATTCCCTGGTAAATTTAGGGATGATCAGTTAGTTTACACATAGTGACGACCTACTGGGTCAGAGATCCCAAGCCTCATTAGTGTTTCTCAGCGAAATTATTAGGTGTACAGATGGCATAAGGTAAAATGTCATATCTATGTTTCCAGGAAAGAGACAGACCAGGTAGAAAGCAAGATAAAATGTCAGGAAAAAAAAGACCAGTTTTCTCTTTTTCTATATAAAAGCAATATGTCTGTAGTTCCCTGATGGTAATTTCCCATGTTAGCTGTTACTGTAATTGACACCAGGATATTACACAGCAGTAAATGGAAAAGAACATATCCATCCTCCTGAATGGGTTAGCAAGTGACATGGGCACCATCAGCAAAATCTTAGGTGATTCAACGGACTATCCATCTGATAATATGTGTCCATTTACAAATGTTTGAAAACTCCTATATTAAGATCATTTGAGGGCACAATGAGATTTTTCCCAAGAGAAAACATTTCAGATGGAAAGCTTATGCTGAACTAGATCTTTCACAAAAGTCTGGTTTTCATTGATAATAGACCGTTTAAAGGTATGCTTCAGTGTTTTTGCTGGGAATTAAAAAATATGATGAAAAAACCCACAAGGGAGAGGAAAAATGAAATATAACAACAAACTTTCTAGTAAATCAATTTGAAAAAAAATAAACTTCTCTTCAGTGAGGACTGGAACACAAAATAAAAGCTTTGATGTGTATGTATCCATCTTAATGAAGCATGACAAACCATTCAGATATGCAGTTTTGGGTTACGTCATGATAAACACTAGGTTGCTTTTTACAGAGAACTTCATAATAAATTAATTTTTTAATTTTGTTTTTCTACTACATATACACAGTTTGCCTACATCATTTTTTCCCCCCTGAAATACAGTGTGATTTAGACTATACACTAAAAAAAATGAGATTACGAGGGCAAATGCAAGCAGTCCTTCCAAACAAAATTTCATTTATTTATTTATTTTCTTTAACTTATATGTTCGGTCCGCTTGGTAGAAAGATCATGTATATTAAAGATCTTTCCTGCTGTTTTAATTGGAGGTTGAAAACAACATTTTCTCTTTGATTATTTTATACTACCAGGGAGACTTGTAGGAAGGGAAAATTGATATTCATGATATTTTAAGCTAAGAAAAAAAAATCATATTTTTTATTGATCAGGAAGGCACAAAAATTTACAGTGAAACTTTTTATTTTTAATCAGATCATATATAAAAGAAATTTTCATCTTAAATAAAAGCTTTATCAACATTTATCTATTACTATTATCTATTATCATTCTCCCTTTTGCAGCTATTGTTTCTTGTTTCCTACAGGACCTGAATATATGCCATTTGCATAGTACTAACCTAATAAATTCTGAGTCCAATCAGTAAAGATTTCTTCTATTTTTAGATATGGAAGTTAAATTTAATTTTGCCTTTTTCATTAAAAAGATTATCCAAAAAGTACTCTTTTATCCAAGAAATGACAAGACTGGATAGAAAAGAAGTGAGATGAGGATACTATCTGTTGTCTGATAGGAAATCCTAATTTTGTAGTCTACTGCTGTGTTTGTATACTGGACATAAAGAAGAAGAGGGGAATAATCAAAAAGTAAAGAAGCTTTTTACGGAAAAAGATAACAGAAGACATTCTTCTTATTTTCTACTAGAAGTGTAATAATGAAGAGGAGGCACGTTTTGAATTGGGCACTTTTTCAATTAGGCGCTTAGATGAAAGGGCAGAACAGAGAACTTTGATGCTTCAAATCTTTGTCACGTAGGGCTCCAGAACTGGAAAGAACAGGCCAGGAAAAAGGCAAGAAAGTCAGGGGACTTGTTGGTATCAAGACTGAAGTTGCCAGCCAGCAAGATGAGTGAGAGTCTGGAGAAGGAACTTTGAGATTTATTGTGGCTCTTTGTAATACTAGCATACAGAAGCCTTGCATCGTAAATCATGAAAATCACATTTCTGAGCACGTCAAAACTACATTTATGTTTCAGCCAGCAGCAAATCAAGGATGATGACATTTGTCGTCATCCATGTCATCATTCATGACATCTGATGACATTTGCTAGGTTATAGCATTTGACATTGGTTTGATAAGCCACAAGCTGAAACCCAGGCGGTCTGTTCATCTGAGTTCAGGAAAATGACTGGTCACAAAGTATCAGGCACCGTCCCAGGATTTCAGTGACACACTGCAACTTCCCAGGTATCCTGTTGGATCTAAAACGTCCTGAAGGTACAGGTCAACATACATTTGACATGACTGAGGTCATCAAACTTCGAGCATGCTCCACTGCGGATTCAGATCATATTGAAGAGAAATTCTGGTACTTTTCCATGCAAAGCTTCTAAAGCATCTAATTTCTTACATTCACTTAAGATCCACAGTACAGTTTTGGTGCCAATCACACTGGAGCTCTGTCCTGGCACAGGTGTTAGGTTCACTGGATCCCACTTTAATATGTGAAGTCTCTACATTTTACTCCTCTCTTCCCATTTCCCCATCTGTGCCACGGCATACATAATCACCTCAGATATGTGATAGCTACCCTGAATCTCATTACAAAGTCAGGTAAAGAGGAAATCATGGCATACCATAATGTTAATAAGCTAAAGCAGGCTCTGACTACATCTCCATTCTCTTTGCTTTTCAGATATGCAAGTAAGAGATGTTCTCAGCTAATTATTTAAAAGCCATAGCTTGCTCTATTACTCAAGGTTCTCACTGAGCCAAAGCCCAGAGCAATCAAATAAAGGCAGTGCTAATAAACGCGGCACTAATTCCTGCTTCCACGCTTTTAAGAACACTTCCCGTCAGCTTCATATCCTGCATGTTGCCAGTCATAATCTCCTCTTGCGTATGGCCCCATAATCGATTTCGATTTAATGCGATCAGTGATCCTCTGCAGGATGGGCTCCTGACGTGTGAGTGTGTGTCGCTTATTAGCAGAGGTCCTTATGCAGGATGGGAAGCTGAGAGAGGTCAGTGCTGTGCTCAGTTGATTTAAATATTAAACGCTCTGTTCGTGACATCCTCTTCTCAGACTGGAAATCAATGGAGCTTTACTGCTGCAAAATGGAAAGGCTATCTTGACAAATCAAGTCCTTTCTGTGTGCAATTCAATTAAAACTGTACAATGAATTATACATAACCGGTGAACAAGATGTTTGACATGGTCATAGAGCTGCAGATGAGATTTGGTAGGTGACCTACAGGCTCAGATCCTCCTCAGTGCGTAGAACTCCAGCTCTTATTATAGATTATGATATCCAGCAGACCTCATATCTCTCCTTGGATCAGGCCCCTGAAAGCCCTCCCTCTGCGTTCATAATTAATATGTTCTATATGTAACAAAGCAACATGTAGGATTAGCAGCTCCTTTTTTATATACATAATTGCCTAACAACTAAACAAAACATTTATTACACCAGTAAAAGGGTAGAGCTGATAGCAAAGTATTATTTTCTCTCCTTGTTTCTGCTTTGATACAACAAAGATAATTTCTTTACTTAAAGATAAAAAATAAGTACATTTAATTGCATTCCAATTCAATGTCCCATGATTTAACATGCAAACTGAATCATGCCATCTTTGTTTTTATACAAGTAGGGGAGAGAACTCTGACCTTATGTCCCACTCTGCAAAGTCAAATTCAAACGTACAATTAGAAACTGCCGTGGCACAAAGTGCTAAATATCAAAGGCAGGAGCACAAAAGAGAAGCTAGAAGGGATTATTATTAACCCCTGGTTAGAGTTTGAAATCTGAGACATGAAAAATTATCCAAGGGTTTGCAAGGTTTTTTTTATACCCAGATACTCAAACCAGACAGAGAAGGCTCAGAATTACGCAATAAGCAACTGAATAAGTCTCTGTCTTAATCACAAAATACTTCTAGTTCTGATCTGCTGCATGGTAACTATTTTCCCATCTTTTTCTAGAAATCTAATTTTATACTTAACAGAAATGATTCAAGGTCTGGACAGATATGATGTTAGCCCTTCCAATTCAGGCAACAAATGATGCAGGTGATTTTATTATCATCTACCCAGGGGTGACTGCTTATGTGTGTTGACTCCAGATTTCACATGATCCGTGTTACTTTTACAGTAAACAGACATAAAAAAAAAGCACTAATCTTTCAGATGTACACATGTTCTATACCTAACACAATACATCTCAGGACTTGATGAAGTTATATGCATTCTTACAATAGAAGTAATAAATAATATTATATTATCAGTATAAATTGGGGAATAGAAGAATGGAATCCCATAAAACATTCTTTTTTTTTTTTCCAGGACACTAACATTTATCCTTCCATAACTCCGAATTCATAATATATGTTATATAATTTGCTACATCAAACCACTTCTGCAGCAGAATGCCTAGCTATGCTCTTTAAAAAAAAAAGGTTTCATAGGGAAAGAGTGCTCTCCAGTGATCAAAGAAAGGAACTGTTTTAGTTGTAAAACAGGTAATTATGCTCTCCATTATTTTCTGAGCTTTACCTTCTTTTTTCCACAGTGATTAGTAGGATTATCTTCTACATATAATATTCACATTTTCACTTCAAGGATTTTTTCCCTTTTTGTAATGAAATATGTATTACAAGGGTAATTGTTTTATACACATAGTTCTCCTTAAAATTCCCACAGCTCTTTTTTTAACACGTATAAAAACACAGATTTATGAAAACTGAAAGCATTTCTTGGCTAAATCACATGAGTATTAGCAAAGGTTTATTTGCAAAACCAGTGATCCTTTACGTTCATGAAAATTGTAAACCTATGACTCTAATTAATCATGACAGTTATTGGAAGTACCCAGTGTAGTTTGTTTTACATTTTATTGAGAAATAAATTCCTGAAGGATTTTCAGCCAAAGAACTACAGAGAATCTCATACGATTTTTTTTGCTAATCACATACACTTAAAACGTAAGAGAAAAGAAAAAGGATAAAACTTCATTTTCATGTTATTCTAATCTCTTTGTAAGAAATATTAAGAATGTGTTATACCTTCATTGCTTTATGTCAGTACACTTTTACTTAAACCAGTAGAGAGATGGGACGAGACTCACCTTACCATTTTATCCATCTATCAGATAGATGTTTGATGACCTCAGGCTTCTGCTGCACTCAATGGAGACAAATAGGTACATCATCCCTTTCGAAGAGAGATGAGATGAATCATCTTCCAGAGATGACTGTTAGCTCCACTGAATACAGAATGAGCCTAGAGTACTAGTGCAAATGTCCGTCCTGTAGGTGATGATGACTAGCTGAGATGAGTCCACACCGTGCTGATAGATATGAATCAAGATCCTAGATTCTGGATCAACAAAATAACCTATCAAGGGAGGAAAAATCCTCACCAATACCAGATTCCATTTTGTAAAATGTGGTTCAAACACTGAAATAGAATAGATCCATTTTTGTACTCTTTTCTTAAAAATCTCTGTTGACACACAGACATGAATCAGTATGCATGTGCTAAGGTTCAGTGTTAATAATGACACAACATTACAGCCTACAGTGAGGCAGTTCTGCAGAAACAGGCAAGTGTTCCAAGCAGAAGTTGTCTTTTGGTGACCTTCAGTGTCTCTGAGCTAACGAGCCAATTCCTTTCATATCTTTAGTCTCTTGGAAGCACAAACATCTACTTGACAAGTTGTGGTTGTCTTCTAAATAGCAATAGCTGCATCATTTTCTTCTTTCTTTGGATCAGAACCCAAATGCCGTGTCTGCATTAGTACAGCAAACTAAGGGTGGATCTGTAGGATGAAACAGCTGGTGTTGAGGGCTCAAAGTCCTTGTCATATGCTCTTCAGAAAGGTTTATCTTGGTCTAGTACCTCTCTGGCCCTACAAACTGAATGACCATCAGTGACCAGATTGCATTAGCTGTGCTACTGTCACACTTTGTCTGGCTTAGCTTCATCCAAAATAAATCCAATTTGAGTACCACAATGCAAACTCTCCATTGAAACTGCTCTGCAATGCAAGCCAAAATGAAGTAAAAGAAGATGATTAGGAGATCTGTTCCTGATCTGGACTAAATAAACACTAATGTGGGAACACTTGATGTTGCATGGTATTGTTATCATTTGTCTTCAAATTGCCGATGGGACATTTGGAACCCATCAAAATTTTCAGAATGGTGATACTCCTCTTAGTTCATACAAACATCTATTCAAACACCTTTTAAGAATCAAGATTAGAATTGAAAAATAACATCCACCTCCATGTATGTGTATTACACAATACCTTTGCTTTGCAGAGGGTATTTCTATGGAAAAGATACAGTTAAAGATCTTATGTGCATCTGTTATTTTTCCAACTTATCTTTTCTAAGATGATTTGAAACATGTTAAAAACAGGCCTTGTGATATCTGCCTTCAAAGATATTAGATGGTTATTCACATCACAGAGAATAACTAACAGGTCATATATTCATTTTCTGTTTGCTTTATGATGTTACATACAATGTCATCTAGAAAATATGATTAACGTCTAAAATGGGCACTGCCAGTTTCAATAACTCTGGGTATATTTTTCAAAAAACCCCTTGCCTACTTCGCTCCAAATTAGAAATGTTCCACAATACTCATAAGAATAATATATGGCAACAAGCTTGTGTTCTGCAGATCTACTGCATTTTAGTTGACAGAAGTGTATTTCAAATGTCTTTGTATACACAATAATGCTTGATGGCTTGAATTCTAGTAAAAAGATTTTGTGTGATCTGTCTGCAGACCTAGAGAAGATCTTGTAGGACTAACAAAATTATACCTTAGAATCATAGAATCATGGAATTGTTAGGGTTGGAAGGGACCTTAAAGATCATCTAGTTCCAACCCCCCTGCCATGGGCAGGGACATCTCCCACTAGATCAGGTTGCTCAGAGCCCCATCCAGCCTGGCCTTAAAAACTTCCAGGGGTGAGGCTTCCACCACCTCTCTGGGCAACATGTTTCAGTGTCTCACCACCCTCATGGTGAAGAACTTCTTCCTAACATCCAGTCTGAATCATCCCACCTCTAGTCTTAATCCATTCCCTCTAGCCCTACCATTACCTGACATCCTAGAAAGTCCCTCACCAGATTTCTTGTAGGCCCCCTTAAGATACTGGCAGGCCACTGTAAGGTCTCCTCAGAGCCTTCTTTTCTGCAGACTGAACAACCCCAACTCTCTCAGTCTGTCCTCATAGGAGAGGTGCACCAGCCCCCTGGTCATCCTCATGGCCCTTCTCTGGACATATTCCAGCATGTCCATATCTTTCTTGTAGTAGGGGCTCCAGAATTGGACGCAGTACTCCAGGTGGGGTCTCACGAGAGTGGAGTAGAGGGGGAGAATCACCTCCCTCAACACGCTTCTCCTGATGCAGCCCAGGATACGATTGTCTTTCTGGGCCTCTGGTGCACACTGACGGCTCATGTTGAGCCTCTCATCTACCAGCACCCCCAAGTCCTTTTCTTCAGGGCTGCTCTCAAGCCAGTCACTGCCCAGCCTATATCGGTGCTTGGGATTGCCCCGACCTGGATGGAAGACCCTGCACTTGGTCTTGTTGAACTTCATGATGTTGTCATGGGCCCACCTCTCCAGCCTGTCAAGGTCCCTCTGGATGGCATCCCTTCCCTACAGCGTGTCAGCCGCCCCACACAGCTTGGTGTTGTCGGCAAATTTGCTGAGGGTGCCCTCTATGCCACTGTCCATGTCGCTAATGAAGATGTTAAACAAGACCAGTCCCAGTACTGATCCTTGAAGGACTCCACTTGTCACTGGCCTCCACTTGGACATGGACCCATTGACAGCCACTCTCTGGGTGCAGCCGTCAAGCCAGTTCTTTATCCACTGAATTGCCAGTCCATCAAAGCCATATTTTGCCAGCTTGGAGACCAGGATGTCATGCGGGACAGTGTCAAAGGCTTTGCTCAGGTCCAGGTAAATGACCTCAGTTGCTCTCCCCTTGTCTGTTGATGCTGTGACCTTCTCATAGAAGGCCATCAGGTTTGTCAGGCACAATTTGCCCTTGGTGAATCCATGTTGATTGTACCCAGTCACCTCTTTGTTATTCTTCTGCCTCAGCAGTGCCTCCAGGAGGATCTGCTCCATAATCTTACCAGGCACGGAGGTGAGACTGACTGGCCTATAATTCCCTGGTTCCTCCTCCTTTCCCTTTTTGAAAATGGGGATTATGTTTCCCCTTTTCCAGTCAGTGGGGACTTCACCAGACTGCCATGACTTTTGGAATATAATAGAGAGTGGCTTAGCAACCTCATCTGCCAGTTCCTTCAGTACCCATGGGTGTATCCCATCAGGTCCCATGGACTTATTCGCTTTCAGGTTCAATCAGATGGTCATGATCTTCACTTACAATGGGCAGTTCTGTCCAACCCCTGCCATTGTCTTCGGTGACTCTGGGAGTGTGGCTGGAGAGATTGCCAGTGAAGACTGAGGAAAATAAGTCGTTGAGAACTTCAGCCTTCTCCATATCACTTGCCACCAGCTCCCCCGTTTCCTTTCTGAGGGGGTCCACACTCTCCCTAGTCTTCTTCTTACCATTAATGTACCTATAGAAATTTTTGTTTGTTCCTAACTTATTAGTTATGAAGAATGACTTTTAATTGCAAAGTCAAGATTGTATTTCCAGATATTATAAAGATGGCATTTAGAAAAGTAAAGTTGTTTTAGCCATGATGTTCAAAGGACAGAAGAGAAGGAAGATTTATGGGGTGTTGTAAGTATATAAGAGGCAACAAATACGATCAGTACACCTATACTTGTAGCGTTCACACCTATTTTCTGCCCCAGATTAACTGGCATAGTCTAGCTACCTTCATGCTTCTACCCTCCAGCTCCGTGGCCACAACCACTCTTTTCTTTGAGAAAAATCCTTAGCCCCTGCAAACTCCCACGTTGTATCTGGGTATTGTGTAGGGAAATGATCAAGAGTCCGTGGCCAAAAGTGTTCCAGGATTCATTCTAACAATTTAACAGAAAATGCAATCACATGGCAAAGACCAGGTCCACATCTGGCACTGTTTAACTTTTGAGTCTAGACTTATCTGCACAGTAATACAAAAGTTTTAATTTCTGCACAGTAGTGTCAATCTAGATACCATATACATATATATGGAAAACCACTTTGAAGAACAAGTGCATAGTTTCAGAAGATCTTGTTATTTCTGTCATCTCCTTAGCATAATAGCAATAGGCTTTCTCTTTAGATATGAAATCTAGAATAAATGTCATAATTGCGCCAGTAGCCCAATCTACTGAGATGCCTTCAGCTGAGAAATCTTTCTTCCTGAATATTCAGCTGCTTGAAAACTATTGACAAAACAAACCAGGAAAGCTGTTCAGACTGATTCAGAGACTTTTTCTCTAAAATTTCTTATCTTCTCCTCTCTCCCTCTCCCTCTCCATCTCCTTCTTTTTCCCTCTTCTGTGAATATTCCAGTGAGTTTAGTTCAGTCTTCTTCATTCCTGCTTTCACCCCCTTGGTGGGAATTATGGAATCATGGAATTTCAGAGTTGGAAGGGACCTCTAGAGATCATCTAGTCCAACTCCCCTGCTAAAGCAGGATTGCCTAAAGCACATCCCTCAGGGCTGCATCCAGGCGGGTCTTGAAAATCTCCAGAGAAGGGGACTCCACAACCTCCCTGGGCACCCTGTTCCAGTGCTCTGTCACCCTCACCGTAAAGAAGTTTTTCCTCATATTTCATCAGAGCTTCCTATGTTGCAGCTTGTGCCCGTTACCCCTCGTCCTGTTACTGGCAACCACTGAAAAGAGTCTGGCTCCATCCTCCTTAAACCCACCCTTTAGATACTTGTAAACATTAATAAGGTCTCCCCTCAGCCTTCTGTTCTCCAGGCTAAAGAGTCCCAGCTCTCTCAGCCTTTCCTCCTAAGGGAGATGCTCCAATCCCTCAGTCATCTTTGTTGCCCTTCGCTGGACTCTCTCCAGTAGTTCCCTGTCTCTCTTGAACTGGGGAGCCCAGAACCGGACACAGTATTCCTGTTGCGGCCTCACCAGTGCAGAGTAGAGGAGGAGAATGACCTCCCTAGACCTGCTGGCCACACTCTTCCCTATGCAGCACAGAATTCCTTCTTGGCGAGAAGGGAACATTGCTTGTTCGTGGATAATTTACTGTCTGCCAAGACACCCAGTTCCTTTTCTTCAGAGCTGCTTTCCAGCAGGTCCACCCCTAACCCATACTGGTGCCTGACATTCTTCCTCCCCAGGTGTGGGACCCTACACTTGTCCTTGTTGAACCTCATTAGGTTCTTCTCTGCCCAGCTCTCCAGCCTGACTAGGTCACACTGGATGGCAGCACGGCCCTCTGGGGTGTCAGCCACCCCACCCAGTTTGGTATCATCAGCGAACTTGCTGAGGATGCACTCTGTCCCCTCGTCCAGGTCGTTGATGAATACATTAAACAATACTGGTCCAAGTATTGACCCCTGGGGGACAGCATTGGTTACAGGCCTCCAACTTGACCCTGCTCCATTAATCACAACCCTCTGAGTCCTGTCACACAGCCAGCTCTCAATCCACCTCACTGTCCCCTTGGCTAGTCCACACTTCCTCAGCTTCCTAAGGAGGATGTTATGAGAGAAAATGTCAAAAGCCTTGCTGAAGTCAAGGTAGATGACATCTGCTTCTCTGCCCTCATCCAGCCTACCAGTTATAACATCATAGAAGGCTATGAGATTGGTCAAGCATGATTTACCCTTGGTAAATCCATGTTGACCACTTCCAATAACTTCCTGCTCCTGAACGTGCTTGGATATGACATCCATAATGAGTCGCTCCATTACCTTCCCAGGGACACAGGTGAGACTAGCCAGTCTGTAGTTCCCTGGGTCCTCCTTCCTGCCCTTTTTGAAGACTGGAGTGATATTGGCCTTCCTCCAGTCCTCAGGCACCTCTCCTGTTCCCCATGACCTTTCAAAGATGATGGAGAGTGGCCAAGCAATAATATCTGACAGCTCTCTCAGCACCCACAGGTGCATCTCGTCAGGGCCTATGGACTTATGGATGTACAGTTTGGCCAAGTGGTCTCTAACCTGATCTTTGTCTACTGGGGAAAACTCTTCTTCTCTCCAGACCTTCCCCCTTGCCTCCAGGGCCTGGGATTCATGAGGGACAGCTTTAGCAGTGAAGACTGAAGCAAAGAAGGCATTCAGTAGGTCTGCCTTCTCGGTGTCTTCCACCACTAGGGCACCCATCTCATTTGTTAGTGGGCCTACATTTTCCCTAGTCTTCCTTTTTCGATTGATATACTGAAAGAACCTCTTCTTGTTATCTTTAACTGTGGTGGCCAAGATGAGTTCTGCTTGAGCTTTGGCCCTTCTAATTTTCACCCTACATAGCTTCACTACATCTTGATATTTTTCATAGGTAGCCAACACCCTTTTCCAAAGATCATAAACTTTCCCTTTTTTCCTGATGTCCAGCCAAAGCTCTCTATTTAGCCAGGCTGGTCTTCTTCCCTGTCTGCCCTTTTTTTGGAACTTGGGGACAACCTTCTCCTGTGCTTTTGAGTTCCTCGTTGAAGTAAGACCAGCCTTCCTGGGCACCTTTGCCCTTCAGAACTCTCCCACAAGGGATGCTCTCAACCATGCTCCTAAAGCAGGCCAAAGTTCGCCCTTTAGAAATCTAAGGTGGCAGTTCTGCTGGCTCCCCACCTTGCTTCACCAAGAATCGAAAATTCTATCATTTCACGATCACTCTGCCCAAGATGACCTCCAATCTTTACATCCCCTACAAAACCTTCTGTGTTAACAAGCAGCAGGTCCAGTAGGGCACTTTGCCTAGTTGGCTCCCTCACCAGCTGTGTTAGGAAGTTGTCTTCCACACACTCCAGGAACCTCCGGGACTGTTCCTTCTCTGCTGTGTTATATTTCCAGCAGATATCTGGGAAGTTGAAGTCCCCCACAAGAACAAGGGTGAGTGATCGCGAGACCTCTGCCAGCTGCTTATAGAATATTTCATCGGCCTCTACATCCTGGTTGGGGGGTCTATAACAAACTCCCACTACGATGTCCGGCTTGTTGGCCTTCCCCTTGATTCTTATCCATAAACACTCAACAATGTCGTCATGCACATTGTTAAGTTCTTGGCATTCAAAACTGTCCCTGTCATAGAGGGCCACCCCACCACCTCTCCTTCCTTGCCTGTCCCTTCTGAAGAATTGGTAGCCATCAATCACCGCACTCCATTTGCGCATGTCTTCCCACCGCGTTTCTGTGATGGCAACTATGTCAGTACAATGGCCTCCAACTCTTCCTGTTTGTTGCCCATGCTGCTTGCATTCGTGTAGATGCACTTCAGCTGGGCTAATTGCCTTGCCACTTTACTGGGGGGACAAGCCATTATTCCCACCTGACTGTGCTCAGACATTTCTGCAGTTGCCAACCTATCACTACTCCTCATGTCTTTGCTAGCACATGGGTCATCATCTCCCACCTCCACTGCGATAACAGGCTGCAACACCTTGCTAGCGCTTTTACCCACCAGCGCTGTCATGCTGCTCCCAGGCACCACTTTAGTCACTCCGGTTACATCCCCGTCCCCCTTCAAACCTAGTTTAAAGCCCTTTCAATGAGTCCTGCTAACTCCTGTCCCAGAATCCTTCTTCCCCTTTGGGTTAGGCTTTCCCCACTTGTTGCCAGCATGCCTGGTGTCCTGTATATCAATCCATGATAAAAGTAACCAAAGTTCTGCCAGTTGCACCAGTCTCTGCGCCAGGAGTTAATCTACTGACTCTTCCCATTTATCCCCTCATCAATCCCTGAAAATGGTGGGATAGAGGAGAGCACTACTTGTGCTCCTGATCCCTTAACCAGCCATCCCAGGGCTCACCGGGGCAGGATCTGTTTCCATTCCCCCCGTCCCTTAAGTCTGCACCTTCTGCCTGATGACAGGAGGGGAGGGGATCATCTACTTCTATTGGAGCTTCTTCCTGCAGCCCTTTCCTCAGGGTATGGCTCCACCAACCTATTTCACACCAACGTATTATCACAGTTCATCTCTAAAGTTTGGTAACACATGTGTATAAAATGCTTTTCTCTAAATAGTGGTTCCAACATCAAAAAAGAGAAAGGTCTTTCTCATTCACAAAGAAGTAGAATAGCAAGAATACCACCTTAGGACTGTGGCATAATTTATGTATCATTTAACAGTATCTTAGAAACATGTACCAGAAAAAAAGGAAAAAAAATAATACAAGAATCCAGACTGGGGTGTTCTTTGCAGATCTTATTCTCTGAATGTCTGCTGATTCTTTCGTAGTATTATGAAAATAAATACCATTTCTTTGAAGGAAGCCACACTAAAGAGATTTCCTGGATCTCTACTGAGAGTTCAGAAATCTGCATCCTTGATTCCCATAAGAGATTAGCTGATCTTAAAGCATGGTATGTTTTTTCAGCACAAAATCAATCATTGTGGAGATTCACTAGTGTTCAGAATCAATCACTTTGATTTTGTTGCCAACATAAGAATGTAGTTGCATGTCACCTATAATTTTTAGCCAAAAAATGCTACAGAACTAACTTGTTCCCATCTAATATATTCATATATGTTGAATTAAAGCAAGATGGCTGATGGTTATTTTTTTCATTTTCCGGGTACTGTGACAATATCAAACAAGTGTTGCATCAAACTAAACAGTAATTATATTCAAGTCTTGTTTTGCATCGGGTTTGTTCATGGACAAAATATTGACCATCTAGCCTTTGAATACATGTAATATGGATTTAGACACATCTGCAGGACCCTTTGTCCTACTTAAGTGTAAATTATAAAAATAATCCATTAGAAACAATAGGCTGCAAGGCTGAGACTCTTTACTCCCCCTTAGTCATTTGTGTGAAAGATGGGTGGTCTAACCTTGGTAAGTTTAGTCTCTTACTCAAAAAGTGGCATCTCCTTTTAAAGTGAGTTATTACAGTGCCCAGGAATATTCTTAGTACTTGCTCTTCAATTTGGTGAGGTCAGAGCTTGCCTTGTAAGTCACCGTTGACCTTTCATTGCCCTGTGAGTCATGTTTGGGCAATCATTTTGGTAAAATCCTAATTTCAGAATTTTTAACCACTTTCAGTTTTCCATATCCCTTCCCCAGATGAAGTCGTTCAGTTATCTGATTCATCTCTCTAGCTGAGTTTCTTTCCCCTGACCAACACAGGCTGACATCTCACAGGTAACAGCTCAGCTCTGGGACCATCCTTGCAACGGTTTCCCAAGTTCTTAAAGGGCTTGCAGATCATAATCACCCTTCTGCCTGTCTTCATGCTCCATATCCATATATATCTAAGTGGTCCATTTGTCCTTAGCCTAATCCAAGTTTGAAATTCCGTAAGTCTTTACTCACACGGTTGGTGTCCTTCCACTACCCCTTTACTCCTTCCTGTACATTCTGCATTTCAATTTTCTGCCTGTACTGTCTTTCCCAATCTTAGTTGTCTTAGCTTTCAAGGTTTATAGCACCTGATAGCTACTGGTAGCTGTGAGTGACACAAAATTTTTGATGTTATTGAGAATTTTTGCTTATGCTTCATAGTGGCTGGCAATATAGAGAATTTTCCTTCTTTTTTTCTTTTCCCAGTCACTCCTCATGGTAGTAATACCAGCAAAGTTCTCTGCTATGGCATTTTCTAGGAGTTTTCTGCATACCTGAAACTGTCACTGACAGACTATTACGCAGATACACAAAAATCAATAGCATTTTGAAAATTCTGTTTCTAATCTTACAGCCAGAGGTTACACAAGTTTTGTTCTTTGGGATACTCTGTATACTGAAAATCACATGACCTGTACTGAGGTTCAAGTTATCATTCCTTTACATTTTGTTTTGATTACTAATTTATATACACTTTTTATTTTTCTTGCATGTCTACTTTTTACACCTACTGTGTTTTGTATATTTTCATACAGTTCTCTTTTTTCTGACTAGTTCAATTTCAGTTCTGTTTGGCTTTATTTTGATTTTCAGCCTTGATATTCATGTTCATATTTTTGTGCCAAAGGCTAAAAAACTCTTTAGTTAGAAGATTTTAACAGTAAGCCAAAATTATTACAGAAAGTTTTTCCATTTTCAAGTATTCTGAGAAGGTTTTGTTAAGGGTAACACTGAAATATGTATCAGATTCAGATTTTAAAGTACTTCAGTACTTGCAATATCAAATCCCATTGTCTTCCAATTAGAACAAGTTGCTGAAGTGCCTGCAGCAGTTTTAAAAATTCAGCACAGGCTCCAGAGTCACTTAGTAAATGTCTGTACTGCAGATGAACTATTCGCGCCCTGAAAGCTGCACAGACATCCAGCGAGGCTCATTTATCCCCTGTCTATTAAACTAGCCTTTGTAGACCACCGTGCTGCTATGGTTTAACTGTTTACACCCATTCACATTTATATTGCATCACAGTCTGAAGTGCAGGTGACACTTCATCTGTAGTAGATCGGAATAGATGCTGTGGTCAAAGCAACTGAGAAGTATGTTCTGCATAAATTCTTTACTTCTCACAGTTAAGAGGTGATGTTTTCAAAGAGCTGAGAGCTAAATGTCCTTTGACAGGAGCAATTCTCTTTGTGCACACATAATGTTCACACAAAATGAAATTCACAGATGAGCAGTGTTAGACTTCTGCAGCAGTTGGATCCCACAATTTAGGGACCGCACCTGGCCATGCATACAATGCTGAACTGTAGTTTTAATTTTTTAAAGATACATTTAGGTAATTGCAGCAAGAAATATTCGTACTGGTTGGACTCCTGAAGACAGAAGTATCTCATTGTCCCATAGCCAATAGAGCTAATCAAACTTGATTTCTTATATATTTGAGTCCTATTTCCTTTATGTCACCAACATAACCCTGGTAAAATCACCTCTGCTCCTCACCAGATGATCCCTCATGAAATACACATAAAACAAGAGAAAAACATGAACTAGTCTTGAACTACATGCATAAGAAGTGTCTGCCTGCTACCAAAGAGAATGTGTAATGGCTGATTTCACTCTCCTTTGGCCTCAAGAGAGGCACTATTTTGGGCCTTTCTTCTTCGGTCAGTCACTCTTCCAGTAAATTTGTAGGGACATAATTATCTTAAGAAATTCTACCCATCTCTCAATGAGACTAAAATCAACCAATGTATTTCAAAGTTACCAAGAAGGGACTGCCATACAAATAAAGTGGAATAGAGTTCAAATTAACCTTATTTGATCAGGAAAAAATACTAAATTTTCCATTCATATTAATGGCCATCAGGAATTCTCTTGAGTATAAACATGGTGTAAAATGTTGTAGCAAATTGCAGTCCTCGGTCCTCAGTTTATGGGGAATGAATACTACATTTATCTATAAAGTTATAACTTTAAAAACAAACAAACAAAAAAAGGCAAAAAAACTTGAGTCTGTTCCAGGGTGTGCTCAATTTCCCTTCTCTATTTTTTGAGCTCCTGAATAAGTTATTCACCCATAGTTCCCAAAGTGCAATATTTTCCTGCCAACAAAACAATAAAATAACACCAGAACAGTTGGGGATTTTTTCTTGTTCTTTTACCTAAAAGCCCTTCGTATGTTTTATTTATGTTTTTGCCATCCTAAGCAACACAAAATCAAGCATTCATTATGTGCGCTTCCAAACAGGAAACTGAAGATGCAGTTCCCAGAAGCCTCTGTGTTAGCATTTAAAAATGGAAAAACCATAGATACAACGGAGACTATTGAGAGCTTCCTCTTCTTGTTCTGTTGAGAGAAATATCATGAACATTTGGCTGGAAGTTCTCTGATAGAAAAAAAAAAAAGCTAAAAAAGAAAATCATGCCACATATTACAACAGAATACTTTGCATTTAGTATCTCCTAGTCATCTTTGCCTTTAGCCATTTGGGATTTCTGAGGGCAACAGAGCAAACTGAGCTCTCCTTGCTGGTAAGAGAGGTTCCTGTTTATAGACGTAGAGTGATGTGTGGCATGTATTACAAATAAATATATGAAATTAGCATGAAATCATAAATTTCCAATCAAAACCAAAGTTTAGTCAGAACTTTTTTCAGGCTCGTGTCCATTTTGACAGCATTTGGAAATACTGCTTTTGTAATTCCTTAGGTAGCTGAGGATGTTGAAATACACAACTTTAACAGGTTTATTTTTAGTACTTTTTATTTTATTTCAACCTTTATGTTGTTTTTAAAGTTTAACATGTTTGCATCATATTTGCATCATCAAGATTAAGCATTTTGATATTGTCAACATTAAATGATGCATGCTTTCAAAGCAATATTATTTTGTAAAATCGCATTCCTTGAAAATGTTACTTAAAAACCTGTTGGGTTTTCCTTCTTCTTTCAGCAAGTTGGGTTTTGGAATGTAAAAATTCCCATCAAGCACAAATGTTGAGTTTTGGCAGATTCTAAGCCTGAATATCTGTGGTTCTGTTGCAGAGGACAGTGATAGGCAGTTACAACATCCAGGACATTACACTACCCCTAGAGGAAACAACGTAGACTACACGGAGTCCTCCTGGAGAAAGAAGGGTGCTAACACAACTCTGAAAATAGTAAAGTGAAAGCACGTGGGATGAGGTGATGGAGGGAAGAAAGGGGTAGAAAAGAGAGAAATGGAGATACCGGGTTGAAAACACACAGAAAGGAAGAAAATCATTTTCAGGTGAGAAAAAGGTGAAACATGAGAAACCTCAAGCTGAGCCTAAAAAAAAATGCATAGATCAACTTGGCTGGCACAAGGAGAGGACAAAATGTGGAAGGTGGCAACAAATAATTACCAGAAGAAAAAAAAAGAGGACAAAGTGCCCTGGAAGTGCTGATTACACACAGCGCTTGCTAAACCCGGCACAGGGCTTTTTATAAAGCCTTGCTACAGGAGAGGTGGAGCAGCAGCTGAAATTAAGCTTTTGCAATAGGCTTGGAGTTAGAGGTCAAGTAGTAATGTGCTTTTCTCCACTATCAGCATTTTTCACAAGTGCAGTTAGTTAATTTACTGGGAGGCTCATTCAGGCTGCCCTCACCACCACGAGTTCAAATAGCCAATATGCCACAGGCATTTTATTTTACATGGTTTTTGTGACTAACTTGAAAACAGCCAAGTGCAGGACTGCTAATTGTGGATGCTATAATGACAACCATCCCTCAAGGTCACAGTGTGAAACTGAGCAAGCTGACAATGATATACCCGCTGTCCTGGTAACTGCCCTCACCACAGTGTGGGCACTAAAGCACCCACTTCTCTGGAAGCTGGAGTGAAGAAGATGAGGAAACTTCCAGTAAAATACTTATCATTAGAATGTGATAATTTTTTAATATTTAACCTGAACAGTTTAATATTCAAACCCTTTCAGCCCCAATTTACCCCATACAATGAGGGTGTTAACTAAACTGCCTGAGTTAGGAAACTGTTTTCTCTAACTCCCCACACAACCAATGGAGTTCAATTCGCTTTTGGTCTTTTGGGGGTGCCTGTATTTCCCCATTGTATATGAAAGGTAACCAAGGGCCCCTCAGCTGGTGGTGGGACACTTTTATGTCCACACTTAGGTGAGCAGAAGCTCTGCAATCCCCTCCAGTTCGAGTTGAGCTTGCTTATATTTCCACGAGATTAATTCCTATAAACATGTGAGCAACCACAAGAACTTTATTAAAAATGTGTAATGATCACAGTTATTTCAGAATGTAGCATGAAGCACAGCCCATCAGAAGACATGTCTATTAATAATCTGATGTAGCACAAAGGTAGTTTCTTTTTAAAAAATCCTGTGACTCTTAAAATCTAGTGTGCCTTCTTTCTTTTTCTGTTAATTTCTTCCATACTCACAAGATTTGCAGCAGATAGATAGATAAAAACATGTGTCTGCATTTGAACACTTTGTACTTGGGCCTTAAGAAATACTTCAAAACTCAGAGTAATTTTGTTCATTATTGATGAACACCAAGAAGTCTTTGATTCGTTTTTTTCTGATAAAACTCCTTATCTTTGTAGATATTTATGGACATAATATTAAAAAGGTTTTTTACCACTATGGGACTTGGATCTCTCAAACTGATGAGCAAATTATAGGGATGTGATATTCACCATTCAAATGGATGAATATTCACCAAGTCTCAGATTTATCTAGCAAAAAGAATCTGCTTAGGCTTTCTCTAAAGATAAAGAGAAAAGACAAGTGGAGGGGAAATTCTAATTGTAACTGCTCAGAAGTGCTAATTTGTGACGGAGGAATGATCTGGCGTGGAGGGCAGGAAAGCCCAGCTACAAGAAAGGGTTAAACTGGCAGGAAGCAGGAATGCCAGAGACAGAACAGACTCCTTGCAGGGGATTGAAGTTTCCCTCAGTGATGAGATAAAAAACAGCTTCACCCTTGTCTTGTAGACATCCTGGAATAGAAGTGCGCAGGGACCCAAGCTCAGGGACAACCTTTGGGCAGCAGAGCTGGGCCAGGGGATGGACCCATGGATGGAACCCATGATGGACCCATGCATGGGTGCCCCATGCAACCACTCTTGGGATTGGTGCTGGTGCAAGTGCATATAAAGAATCTGCTTCCAACACATCTTTGCAAACTCCATGTAGGACTGTGTACTGTGGTAGGACTCTGACCAATGCATTATTCATTGCATTTTTGTTTTATATTTAAGCACAAACGTGTTTAATTTCCCACAAGGGGTACCACAAAAATTCCCCAACACAAGCTTCTCCAAAAGGAAGTTTTATTCAGAGGAGGACTTTCAGCTGATTTTGGTTTTAGCTGTTTGCTGGCTGGAGAAAAAGTCCAGTTCATTAGCCTGCGAGGAGAGACTTAGCATTTGAGAATCCCCCATCTAAATTCATGGAAGGTCTGTTTAGCCTTACTATATAAATAAATGGCAAAATCATGTTTTAGTTAAGTGCAGGTAAGTTGAAAATGACAATTTTTCAAATAAAAGCAGGACTACCCTGCAAGTAGCAGGGAGTAGCTTGGGAGCCACGTATCAAAGCTGGATACTAGAGAGACCAGAGGGTCTGTGAGTTGGCTACTGAATGGGCCAGGAGGTCCCAGGCAGCTGTTGCAGAGACCATGGAGCCTGGGGGTCGACTGAGAGACCTATTTGTGTGATATGTCTGGGCATGAAGCAAGGGAGGCCAGGGCACCCGGGACCAGGTGCCAGGGAAGCCTAAAAGTATAAGGCTAGTTCCTGGAGGGACCCATAATGTGACATTGGACCACATGGTCGTGTAACATGTCCCATGTAATATCATGGTGACGGTCATGGTCATGTAACATCTGTGATATTTCTACTCCTCACGTAAAGGTATTTCATGTACTAGATTACATTTTTTTTTTCCATTCAGTTTTTCAATAAGTGTTTCTAACTATTGGAACAGTTCCAGTTCAGTCAACTCCAGAATTTTTCCCCATGTTGCACAGCTCCTTTGCATATGGAATACAGAATAAGTAAATTTCCCCTAACGGAGGACTATACTGATGCCTTTTAGGGAAAGCCAATGCTTTCCCATTCCTCCTCCATTCTCATCTCCCATGTGTCTCAAAAGTATCTAGGTCTCCAAACATGCCCATTTTCCACCATCCTCAGTTGTAAAGGAAAAGTTCTGTGTGGGCAAAAGCTTCCCAGGGATTCCTAAGAAATAACTAAAACAGCCATAGATCAACATGTATTTTGTTATTTAAAGCAAAGTAAAATATGGCAACATGCGAGAAAGGTTATTCAACTTTTGAAGTTTGAAATGCACTAGCCCATGAAAGGGGCTCTAAAGGAGAAAATAAGTATTTTAACTTGCTTATCCTATACAATGGTAGCAGCTATGCTTGGCAACTGTTTTTTGGGGACTGCATTATCATAGTAGTGCAGATACAGCACTGCTTACAGCCCCATTTATTTTTAATGCCAGTATTATTTCTCTCAGCAGAAAGAAAAAAAAAGTGTTTAAAAATGTGGATAAAATTCTTTTTCATTTGAATCAATGATAGCTATAACATATACATCCATTATAGAATAGAAATGAAGTAGCAGTGTAAAGCACTTGGCAGCATTGCCTTCATGTGGTTGAAAAGCAGCAGCCTGAGTAATTTGCTACTTTCCTTCTTGTCATCAGGCCAAAAGTAACTGTTGCATCCTTCTTGCTGCCAACTTTACACTGAAAATACATTTTTCATTTTATCTGACAGGGTCATCTCTCATGGATTGTCAAAGTCTGTCTGTGTCCTTTTCAGAGTGACAATCTACTACCCTACTGTCAGCACGCTCTACTCCCACCAACGTCTAATTAAGATTACCCTGTCTGAATACTTCCTTTCACCCCTACTAAATTTGAAATAAACTACTTCTAAATGAAAAGAAAAGTGTTCACAGAGGAATATAATTAAATCCTTTAATTATAATCCCTTTATTTAAGTCAGTGCAATTTCTTATGTGGACCAGACCTGCAGTTCACAATTTGAAGAGTCTTGGTAATTACTCTGTGCAGGAAAACCACTGTGCCCAAGCAAAGCCTTCTCCAAGATGGAAACACATGCAACGATTTGGCCTGATCAGCACTTGAACAGGACACGTGAGAGAACACTGACTGCACTTGCATCGGGGATTGATGCACTGAATTGATTTCTACATCAGCTAAGCCTTAAAACGGTGTTTCAGGGTATGGTGTTCTTGAAGATGCTGCATTCAGACAACCAGCTTTTATTAAAGACAAGAGATATTAGCAAAAGAGACAAAGTGAGATTTTTTTGTCTAACTTTCCACAACCTAAATAACCTCAGGTCTGTTGATCTCCGTTTACCTCCTTACAGTCTCTCTGTATTTTCCCTTGCATGCAGGATCCTGCCCTGGTCCCACTCCTACACAGATCTGCAATGCTATTTTCCCTGGTAAATAGCTGTCACATTGCACTGTAGAACAGACTACTCCTCTTTGGTGGACACCGTGCTATTTCTGTATGAAGTTTGATGACTGTTGTATGATTCTCCAGGGTGAAATGAGATATATAGACAAAAAACATCAAACAGAATATATTCACTGGAAAAGAGCTTTGATAATTTTCTGTAGTGAATGCCTTAACTTCTGGTTGCCAAAATCTTCCTTAGGAGACGTGATTATAAATTCCATACAGTCCTTCCAATATTCCTCTTACTACTCCTGAGACCTCTACACTAGTAAATGAATAACGCCAAGGCAGAGCTGGGAACTGAAAGGCTATCATTTGTAGTACTGTTAAGTTGTTATAGTTGTTCCTGGCCCACTCTTAGCCTAGGTGAATTAGCACTCTTTCCAAACAATTGACAGGCACAGTTTGTGAATTAGCCCATTCAAGGTCTATTTCCAATACACAGTTTGGATGTAGCCACCTTGAATTGGAAGCAGAGTTTAATAGCAAGGGGGTAGACAGATTTTACCGGCTGGTCTCAGAATCAGAGCCAGTGACCTGCCTTTGCATATCTCCCAGCATAAATGTTACCTTAGCACCAAGGGATCATTTTAGCCCATAGCCATGCACAATGTAACAGTCAAAAATGGCCATAAGTCAATTGTCTTATCTACAGAAGCAATAAAAAGTATTTGGCTATAGACGCCTCTAATCATCCCAGAAATGTATCATTTATACAAGCGGTAGATTAGATTTTAGTTGACAAATCCCTCATGCATGGGGGTGCCTTCCAGTATGCCTAAGATGTCAGGTAGATTAGTTGTTGGTCTCCTTGAAATCCAGATAGAATATAGGTGCCATCTTCACCCAGGACTAGGTACGAATGAGTACAAGCAAGTTTTTACCCCTCAGTTATGCACCGCTAAGATAAAATGAGGCTTTCTGTAGTAAAGTAGGAAAAGAGAGATCTTTAACAGATCTAGAAGAATCTTTGAGCGGGTGAGTTTGAGGATGAGATTCAGCTCCAAATTAAGACATTTACATTTAGGTGTCTACATGGAGTTGAAGGAGACAATCATAGAATCATAGAATGGTTTAGGTTGGAAGAGATCTTAAAAATCATCTAGTTCCAACCCCCATGCCATGGGCAGGGACACCTCCCACTAGACCAGGCTGCTCAAAGCCCCATCTAGCTTGGTCTTGAACACTTCCAGGGATTGGACATCCACATCTTCTCTGGGCAACCTGATCCAGTGTCTCACCACCCTCATAGTGAAAAATTTCTTCCCGATATGCAATCTAAATCTACCCTTTTCCAGTTTGAAGCCATTAGCCCTCATCCTATCACTACATAAAAAGTCCCTTGTAAAAAGTCCCTCTCCAGCTTTCCTGTAGGTCCCCATCAGATATTGGAAGGCTGCTATAAGGTGTACCTGGAGATGTTATATCAATATCCCATTATTGTCAGTAAAGAGCTGAGTTCAATTCCCATGCCCAAACATATCTGCCTATTTTCATGTGAAATAGACAAAAATATCCAAGATCTCAAGCTGGACTGGCACAAATGGCACAGGACCTATGGGAGATGCCTTTTCTATCTGGATGAGTAACTGGGAGCCAAGAATATCTAAGCAAGTAGGGATCCATGCTCTGGCAACTGCATCAAAATCCACATATTTTTCCATATGTAGTGCTTTCTATGATCTTAAAATAAATGAAGTCAAATACATGAGTTAAGAGTAACTGGACTGTATTCTTTCATATTCCATATAGTCTTCAAACATCCACCCAGGACATTTTTCCCCTCATTAGTTTACAGAACAAATAAGAGAATAGACATGACCCCTAGAGCGCTGGTTTATACTAGTCAGACCGTACAAATGTATTATATGGCCCATGGAAAAATATGTTGGCCTTCAGCATGCTACTGACCAAACTGCAGGTCTCAGAGCCCAAAATGGAGGCAAAATTATGCTTTACAATTCCAACAAAGGTTTTTTTCCCTTTTTCTTCTAGTTTCAGATCTCAGTCGGAGAATATGGTAACTTCTATCAAAGGCACTGAACAATGAGCAGAAAGAATTTCAAAAGACTTTTCTTACTATTTTCTTAAATTTTTAATGTTCAAACTCCAGTGTCAGTAATGGTGGAGGGAAAGTGTTTGTGTGAGAAAAAGCTACAAAGGCAGATAGTTACTGTTGAAAATAAATATGGCAAAAAAGATGAAAGTCTCATTTTTGCAAAAGAAAAAAACTTTTAACAGTCATTCACTTCTAATTATTTTCCAGTAATAAATGAATAGAATAATGGAAGTTGTTAGTGTAATTTCCTATTCATCAGGAATATCAAGTAGGAAGGATCACTTACTATTTGCATATCATTGAAGTTAATGCCACTTTCATGTTTTACTGAATACAATAAAAAGTTAAACAAAAATAGAATTTAAGATATCATTGGCAATATATTAGCAGTTTTCTCATCATCTTAAAAAGTCAGAAAGGCACATGACAAGAAGACTGAATTGCAGGATTTTTGAAAATCAATTACTTTTCAAGACAAAAGTAACTGCTGTCCACACTCATTCTACAAAGGAGAGTACAGACTGACCCGAGCCAAGTGTCATTTTACTTTCAACTCACCATGTGCTATCTAGTCTTTTGGAATAGTGATTTAATTTACATCATTATGGATGGACAAGCATGTCCAGATTTAACCTTGAGCTACCCTGGACTGCTTCTGATACCCTGAGGATTTCTATTGACCTTAGTGGAAATATAATGATGAAGAAAAATGGATAAACTGCTGTTAGAATGGACTGCTTCCCAAGGGAAGGCAAAGGTGACAATGGGGCAGGCAAGGTACCATCCCCTTTGACAGGGGGACGGCTCCACAGAACTCAAAAAGAAGAACAGAGCAGGCCAGTGACAGAAACCAGAGTCAACCAGCAGCTCAGTGACAGCCCTCCTAGCTTGTCTCCCAACAAGTTGGTATAGATTACAGCTGCACTTGGAGCACAGGCAGCCAGACTCCTCAGAGGTGGGTGTTGCAGAAGTTGTAGGTGCACTAAGAGCCCTGACATCATTTTCTAGAATATGTGTCATAAGAGAAAGAAAAATTCAGCACGTAACAATAGCCAGAAAACAAGTTACAGTATATTTTTGAAGTCTGAAAGACTAAAAAACTGGATCTTTGAAATCATTCATCTGATGTTTCTGTGGATTGATCCAATGAGATTGCTCCCTATATTGCTTCAATGAAACCGTGACACAATCATTAATAAATAGAAGTGACAGACAGTGAGCACTTCAGCAAATCGCTTTTCTCCCTCTGAGCCCTTCCTCCCTAAGGACAGGCAGCCTTCTCCTACTAAGTGTGTTGAAAATCGATGTTCCTCCACTGATGAAGTCAAGGAAGTTTAGAATTTGTAACCTGGAGCTGCAAAGTACCTTGCAGCTGTATTCATTCCAGGACAATATTACATAATGAACAATTTTGTGAAACGCTATTTTACATCACAATTACACTGAAAGGAAAGAGGTTCTCTAACATCTTTGATTGAATGTAATTGTTTGAGAAAGACATGTAGAAACTACAAGACACCTGTAATGGCCAGAATGTTCTGCAGGGCACCCCTGACAAATGAAGCACTCAAAAGTTTGAATTAAACTATTTCTGTGACTTAAATATCAAATTATTAAAATGCCAAGTTACATTGCTGGGTTCTGTCAGATTAATTTATCGAAAAATGCAAAGAAAGGAAATGCTTCAGATGAGAGTCTCCTGTCAAAGACTCAAAGTGAAAAAGCCCTAACAAGTATGATGGGGTAAACTCAGCAGTTTTAAAACTGATAGTAAGAAAGCTGGAAAAAAATCTCTAGGGGAATCCAATTTATTCTCATAGACGCAACAAATTTAGTCTTAAGAGGAGGATAGTTACTTAGTTAATGGAGGATAGTTACTTAGAAAGTGGAAATCACTTCATTCCCATAAAGGGGAAAAAAAACACAATAAAAACTGCCTTAGCAATGAAAACGGCTAAGCAAGTATAGAAGAAAATAAATCAGCCTAGAGTTATTTAAGAACACAGAGGATGTTGCAAGACTCTTCAGAAGCCAGTTCTTTCCAGAATTATCCATTGTAGAGTTTAAATTTCCTTCTAAATTATTAAAGAAATGTGAGTGAGCTATCTCACCCTGCTGAGAAAACAAAAACTATCACTGATAGAAAAACAAAAGGACTCTTATCTGTAATAAGTTGCATTTTCACAACAAAATAGTCCTAAAAGCCAGAATGGTTGGCTTTGAAAATTCTTTTCCATTTAACCATCATACATTCAGTTTTCTCTAACAGGAGAGAAAAGAGAAGCAATTCCCATCCTAGTTCAAGAGAATTTATCTTTGAAGTTATGATCACAATGTTTATCGTTCAGCCAAGCCCCCAACTTTTAAAGTGGAGGTTGCACTGCAGCCACTGGAGACAGAAAAATTGAACATGAGAACAACTATCATTGGAAAGTGCTTTGAAGTATTCCATTGAAAACTGGTGATTTTTTGATATAACTGTATGCCTACAATGACGCACCCTGTGCATGTCTGCAGAACTCAGTTTTCCCAGTTTCCGTACTGCTGCCTAGCTTGCAGAAATGCACACTCCAGCAATTTGCAGCACATAGGTAGCCCTAAGGACACAACAAAAATATTAAATAGAATACACATTAAGTAACATAAATTTGTGCCATTTCATTGGCATAATGCCTCAGATTAAATCTATTCCAAAATGTGCCTCTAACAATGATTTTTTTAATATTTTTAAATAAAGCAGAGAGATATAAAAAGCAGTTCCAATGGAGTGAAATTTTCTAATCCAAATTTTATTGCAAATGTATTGTGCATTTTGGAGGCTAAATATTTTGTTTCTTCACGGAACTCTGTATAAAAATATGCAATCCTTGGATGAATCTTAGATGTCTGTTCCTCGAGAATAAGAGTGTGTTAGGCTGACTTGATGTAAATCTGGTCTAAACTACTTGAAAGCTTCATGTTTATCTGGGGTAGCGAGGTATTTCTGACACTCACATACCTCATAGTAGGGGCCAATGGGGGAAAAATAAATTATTCCGGGCATAGGCAAATTTTTAGTGATGTGATTAACTACAAAGCTGAAAGAGGTAAAAAAATTACTTCATTGCCTTTTTTTTTAACCAGAAATGTTTTTTGGCTGCCACTGCTGTGGTCAAAAAAATAGAAAAGGAAGTCAGGGAGCAGCACAGGATGGCAGGGGGATGGGGATGGGGTGGTCTGCCATTAGCAGGAAAAGGCACTATCCCTGTCTTCTGTTACTGATACTAATATCAGTAACAAGCTTATCTCCCTATCATCTTCTACCCCTTATCCTAACACCCTGAAGTTTCATTACCTGTGACGGGATTGACAGCCCAGGGTCAGTTTCCTCCTCTCTGCTGTAGCATTGCAAAATTCAGGTTTGATCATAATGCTGAGGCAGCTTGACCTGGTTCTGAAGGAAAACAGTGAAAGAAACCATCCATGTCATTTCAACATCAGTGTATGCGGAAATAATGTCACCTGAGATGTCTCAGATTCAAAAAAACAGGCATAGCGTCTTAGCTTCAGACATTCAGTATGTGCATTAAATTAAATGCAAATGTAATGGTGACATTAATTAGGAATAGAAGCTTAGCTCAAGAGCATTTTTATTTTAATGTCCTTGCTACAAAACTAAACTTAAACATCTAAAACAAATAATCAAGTGCTAAAAATATTCACTAGATTCCTTTATCATTTTAAGCATCAAGTCACTTTCAAAAAAGCTCTGCACTTTACCAGCATCTCTGAAAGTCAGGCTGTGTATTAAAATATGCATGAAGGTGCTTACTCTTAGTTATCTGCTTACCTAAATGTTGGGGTCAGTACTCCTTTGAAGGAGAGAACAACCCCACATGTCTTCCCACCAGAGCCTCAGGCTGAGGCACCAGCGCAGTGGTGGTGGTGTTTCTTTGGGAGCCCAAGTCCATTTCTCGCCTTATGCACCACATGTCTTATGCACACTTTCTCGCTTTCTTGTGCTGCTTCACTTCTTCTTGATGGTCTTCCATACGTCTTGTCCTCTACTACTGCATCTCTCCACCCACAGTCTCACAGCCTTTTTGCTCCAGGCACTCAAATCAGACCGTCAGTATCTGGTTACCTCCCTCACAGCCAATGCTCTCCCCCTCAATTTACAGCCCTATTGACCACCACGTTTTTTGGTGTATTGATCCATAAACCCGGACAGAGAGGGTTATTAGTTCATAAACCCCAATACGGCTATGCTTATGATAACCCTAATGCATCTGTCCCTAAAGCCAATACATTTGTTAGTCTAGAAAAGTTACATGAAAGCTTTGCATCACACACAAAAATCTTCTCCAAAAAGAATTTATGTCAAATTTACAAAGTATTGGTCACTCTTCCCGTGGAAAACTCAATGCAAAAAACACTACTTAAAGTTGATCAATCTCTAAACTAAATCCATGCTAATAATAAAATTCTTTAGTTATGACCTAGAAACCCAAAACATATATTGGGAGCTTTTTCTTCTTGGTTCAATGGTAACACTAATGGGAAAAAAAACAATATGAATCCCTTGCAAGAAGTACAAATCCCTACGACTAATGAAGTGCTTACAAACTCCTCTAGTCTCCCCAGACCTACACCCCCAACACAGAGAAAGAGAAAATTAGGGGTCAGAGAAATTTCAAGAAATCATTCAAACCACAGACAGGAGCAGACCGATTACCAAGGCAAATGGAGGGAGTTTGTCTCTGGTGATCATGAAAAGTGGTTAATCAAAATTATTTTAACGACTGTGTTTTATGCATTAGAATATTATAATTTCATTCCTTCACATGTTTTCTCTTGCCTAGGTTAAACTACTGCAACTGCTTCAAGATTTCTTCACAGATCATGTTTTTGCTAGAAATTTTATTTTTTGTTGATGTCTTTCAGACTGCCAAAGTTGTTTCTCAGAAGTTAAAGTATGGTACGCAGAAACTGGACACAGCACTTCAGGTCATCTTTTTCTAATTCTCCCACCTCCCACACGTCAGCTCACCTGTCAATACTTACCAGAAGAAGACAAACTATTTTTTATGATACCATTGCACTGATGACTCATATTTAGTTGGCATTTCAATGCAACCCTGAGATCCTTCACAGCTGCTGCCTCACCAGTCATGTCTCCTTCCTAGACCTAGAGCATAAATACGCAGGTAGTTCCACCCTTCCTCTGAGCCGATCTACACTACATGGCTCGTTTGTGGCATTACAGACCACCCACTTTCTACTTCATATACACATATCCAAGGCTGTAATTAAAATTTTCATGCTCTGGATGCTTTCCTCCATTGTGGGATGCTGAGCACTGCTGCCCACTTTGGGCAGACTGTAGCTAAGTTGTAGGTGTGACCACGCACAACAAGTCTTACAGTCTTCTATGCCTAGTGTTTAGTCTTAAAGCCTTCTTCAGGGTAAGAGAGCACATAGCTTGGAACAAATGATAAAAATTAAGTGTGATGGAACATTATATCAAAATATGTATGTCTTCTCTGAAGTCTTTGTCTCCTTACGGTCTTCTGCGTGGACCTGACCAGTCCCACAATCATTTTCTTCTATTTAGCTTTTAGTACATGTGTATATTCTTATAGTATGTAGAAGGCTAGTTGTGTCGACAGGAATCCCAGCATGCATTTAAAGAACAAACAACGAAAGGAAACAAATCCACCTGTGTTTGCCAAATGAATAATGTGAGTGAATGAAAAAAACAACAGTAAAGATAGAGACAGAATGGAAATACTGGAGCTAAGTAAGGTATACCTAAAATCTCCCTGGGATGCTTAATTCATGGGACATTCTACATGGGCATTTCATATTTGGGTCCCTCTCTGAATTGCCCTTTGAGAAACCTGTATGTCTCCCAGTAACTCCTTGGGGAAGCCAAGCAGAAGCAGGAGTTCAGCAATGTGAATACTCGACGAGAAAAGTGCGGTCAGAGTGACAGGCTGGTGTCGGCAACACAGGTGCCTAACCACTGTCAGTCCTCTTTTAAATATCACTGTCTGCTTATCTGAGCTCTGAGCATAATCTTAACAGACTCAACTGAAATAAATAGGATCCTTCTGAATATTTAAGCCATGTAGCATCAGACCCAAATGGAACATCGGAATTTCTCCATAGTATGCGCAGAATGCAGATGCCATTAACCAGATTTCACAACGTATGCACATTTCAGTGCACATCTTTATGTACATTTAATTGAACGCTTCTGCACAGATAAATAATGAGCAGATCAAGATCTGATCTGTGTTGTACACACTTCAGCCATTTTGCATCTTTACAAATCTGATTCTGTATCTGGGAACAAGTTTATTATTTTAAACATAGCTGTCTCATTCACATTGCCAACGTACTCGCTAACTTCAGAAGTTCCTCAAAGGCAACCTCCAAATAGTGTGAGATTGATTGATCGTCATTTCTTCCACCTAAGAAACAAATTCTACCTTGGTTATTTAATATCAGTTGGAGTGAAATTTGCATTTACTTTTATGGAACAACAGGCTTTCCTACCTCCAAATAAAAAAAGGCAGAGGAATTTATTGGCACTCACTGAAATTGTTATGAACTCCACAGAAAAAGTCTGGGTTAATCTGTGTGCATGCATGTAATAGGCAAGGTACAACTGGCTTGTGCTACACAGGAAGCCATCCAACTATCTAACATTTTTGTCAGTCTTTTAGATACTTAATGTTACATTAATATAGAGTTTTCTCTTTAATCCCACTGGGTATCATCTCATGATGGTGCACACAGAAAAAAATCCAGTCTTTAAATTCTAATGTCACCCATTTGGCATGTAATTATTACAAATGGCATTCATATAAGATTGCAGACAGGTAAAAATTTTGTGAAACTTTAAGGGAATAAATGATGGAATGAAGGGGGAGTGAGGGGAAAACATCAAGTGTATTCAATCAAACCATTGGGAAACTGCTATACTTTAAGAGGCATGTTAACTTAAATAAGAGGCACAGATGCTTAAGGAAAAGTATAGCTCAACTTTTCTTTTTCTCTCCTATTCCTACATACAGGAATATTTTCTTTTCTGAACCAATAAAGAAGGTGCATTTTAAATCAATATTATCCTGATAAAATCTAGAGAGCACTTCCGTTTCTAAAGGTATTTTATCAGTAGACACAGCTGCATTGCAAAACATCTTTCAAGACTACTGCCCAGACTATTTTATGCAGAACACCACTGTCTAGACTGCTTCGTGCAGCCTAAGACATTTACAGTCCCAAGTGGTAAATGCCTGTTTCACTAACTATGCAACGATATGTTAGGCATTATGCTCTTCATGCTGCTGCTTTAGAGGCTGAATCTGAAATTATTTATATTATGCTCTTGGTTAACAGTTAGGCTCATGGAAAGGAACTGAGTGGCAGGGAGTCTGTTTAATCATAACTTAGCATCAGACCACGCTTAGTTTATGTTTTTAGGGTGGAAGGTACCCACAAAACAACCACAAAAAAGAGATAAAAGTATTGAGCTTTCCTAGCACATATGTGCTGAGCTTTGGCTAAGGAGGAGAAAGATATGATTCTGAGCTGAGTTTCCACATTCTAGAAATACAGCATCAAAAAGAAATGGTAGTTGTGTTCAAAAGTGCCTCGCCACGACAAAGCAGAGGACAGCTTCCTTCTTCCATCACCAAAAAAGGCATTATGGACTTGGCCCAGCCTCACTGAACTCCATTTCCACTTAGTGCAGTGGGGTTTCAATGAGGTCTCCTGCACTTAGCTGCACTGGGGATGTCCCTGAGTTCATCTGCTCTCCTTTCTGCCACATGACAGCTGGGCTTTTTCACTTTCAGAGATTAATATCCCAACTGTGCTGAGACGCGTGGGTAGAGGGAACACAGAGAGCATGTTGTGACACTCTCTCTGCCTGTGCAGGGCTGAGTCTGGTCCATCTGGAGATCATTGCTCTGACCACATCCACAGATGCTAAATGAAACAAACCCAGACAAATAGGAACATATCAAACATAAGGAACAAAAGACCATAATAACTGTATAGAATACTGGGGCCCTCAGTAAAACAGGGATGAAAGACCTTCCACAAATCATCCAGTCCTTCCCTCCACTCTGAGGCAGAGGCATCTGTATTGTCTGTACTGCTGGGCAGACACTTGTCTGTATTCTTCAACCTCATCAGTACAACAATTGCGCACACATTCAGATCTTAGTGCTCACCAAACTTACTGTTAGAAAATTTTTCCTAATGTCACATCTGAATCCCCTTTGCTACAGAGCTGATGATTCCTCCTTATTCTTCCACAGCAGACATGGAAAATAGATTATTCTCATTTTCTTTGCCTGGTTCCATGTTTTTAGCCAACCCTTTTCTACAGTCTCAAGACTGAAAAATTGCAATTCATTTGAGTTCTTTTATCATTCTGAATGCTTCCTGTATGATCACTTTCCTACAGTTATGCTTCATAGGTTCACAGATTCTTAGTGCATGAGGCCCAGAAATGTTTAAGTATTCCACCCGATGCCTTACCAATGTTGAGTAGAGACTCTCTTAAGGCTCTACGTCTGTTTATATGTCCTTCCTTCATGTTTAGGTGTTTCGGCAATAGCTTGAAATATTTCACTCGTCATCTGGTGGTGTACTGCAGACAAGCAGCCCATTAAATATCACCCCGCAGTTGATTTCTACATTAGGGCAGAACCTTGCTTTTGTCCTCTATAAGTATATGAATAAAATAGTTTCTTTCTGTTATGTTTAGAACGAGTGAGTTTCAGAGAAAACTCATGAAACTTTCACTATGCATTTTCTATTAGAGCCTCATTTTACGAGTTTAACTGGAGCTTTAGAGAAGCAGTCTTCTGCAGTGTTTTCTTGCCCTAAGATGAATTTTACCTAGTGGTTTCTTTCCTCAGCTACTCTAATGTCCTGGCTACCCTATGTATATATTTATACATTTTACCACCATTTCTATCAGTATAGCTATATTTGCTAGAGGTACTGTAATTTAAACAACTTTACTATCTCCATAAATGGCCTAATGTATGTGTAATTGCATCAATATATCCATACTTCTACTGTTATTAGTCACCTTGACATCTGAAACTGGCATAGTATTATACAGTATTCTACTCTCTCAAAATACTGTACTGAGAAAAGACATACAAACAAACCAGAAGCGCATCTCTTCATATGACTGCTCCACCCACATCAGCACCTGCCATTGTTCAACCTTGCAGAATATTTATGCTGGATAGCAGAATATGGTGCAGGGATTCATCAGCAAGCAATGAATGACTTGCTTCAAAAACAGAGGTTAATCGGCCATTCTCAGAGTGATTCTGTGTCCAAGTTAACAAACCTGCTGAGACACCAAACGCAAGATTAAAGAGAAGCACTGATGGCAGACAGCAATGAGCCATAATTTCTGGCAGGGAAGCAACAAGAAGCTGGAAGCAATAATTTCCTAATCTGTAACCACTCTAGAAAGAGCAGTTCATCTGATCCAATTTTCTGCACCTTTCTGAAACACTATAAAACATTTTAGATACGTAGGAACAAAAGCCCTCTATTATTTTCACAGAACTTTATCATTTCCTTCATCTCTCTCTTGAGTTATATTCCACCTATTAACTTGAAAAAAAAAAAAACAACCAAAAAGAAGTGGCAAAAGCATTATGATCTTGATCCATTTCCACAGAAAAAATATATATCAGTATTTGTTCAAGGAAATTGTTCTAGATCTTGTTGTTGTGAGGCACAATTAAAAAGTAAATGTTCCTTTCCAGCAAAATTACTACTTCATTTATGAACACATAAAATGGACTTTAAAACTACAGGATTTTATACCTATTTGTAAGATTTTAGTGATGTTCTTATAAAAACAATCACAAAAGGCTTGTTCTCTCAATGTTCTTCTTTTTTCTCTCCCTTTCTCCATCAATCCCAGCAAATTTCAAGGTCATACTGAGAGTTAATATAGTTAATGCACAGGAATGTGTACTAATATATCCATTTCCATTTATTTGTCAAGTAGCTAAGAAATTTTTGCTTCAAAGGAAATTTTTCCAGCAATTGGACAGTGTCTCATTAATAATTTTACTCATGTTACTGGCAAGATTCTCTGTCTTTAAAGTAGAGGTTATATTAGTGAAATCTATCCCCATATGATTTAAAACTAACTTAAACTGTTTCCATTAATGGTATCCCCCAGGGAAAGAATTGGAGGACTAATTAATTGTGACGTTGCCAGTTTAAAGGCTAAGAAATAAAAATATGTAAAAAATTATATGAATTAAGCAGAACTAACTAGTGTATCTCAGAAAATATATTTTTTTCTGTGGGGAATCATTGTCAAATATTATTTTCCTATCTGAATTTCTAATTGGATGGTTGTAGGCTCAGTGATCCATGATCTAGAAAGAAATATAAACTTATTTAAGAATTTCCATAGGATGTTAAAGATATACCTGCACAGCAGAATGAAATGCCATCAAAAGATATCAGCTCAAATCCTAGAAGCAGCATATCTGGATTCTCATATATTGCTCCTGAACTAATTACCTTGCATTTCAGCAGAGATTATTAATTTGGGCATACGGTCAGTCTGAGAATGGCTGTTTAGCTTCTGATTTTGAAGCAAGTCATTTGAGGGTAGCTGGGAAATCTCTGCAAAATATTCCATAATGAGGTATAAGTATGCCTGAGGAATTAAGAGTGTCAAAGAGTGATGACAGAGCAGTCACACAGAGTGATCTGAATCTCTTTGTAGGGTAGGCCCAGTTAAGTTGCTTCAATGCAACAAAGTACAAGATTATGAAATGAAAGAATAGAAAGCAGATATTTAAAGGGTTACTAACTTTGAGATGATGTATACATTGCAGTGAGTAAGTGAACTAATACGATCCAGTATCTTGCAGAAGCCAAAAAACTAATGGAATCTTTGAATATAAGCACAGGAGAATAACTGAAAAAGGAAAGGAGATAATGTTTTATCTTCAGAAAAAGTGGCAATCATTGGTGAAGCTAGTATTACAGTTCTGTTCACCATATTTTAACAAAAAAGTGGGAAAATGGAAAAGGTATAAAAGGAAGCCACAGAAAAGAGAAAATTCATTATGATTAAACAACCATGTAGCTTAATCTTGTTATTCTGTTTCATTTCAGCAAATAAGCAATTTCTTAGAAAGTACATACTATATTTGAAATTAATTTTGACCCAGCAGAAAAGGGCTTGCTGACTAAAGCCCATGAAATACAGATTAAAATTTTGTCTTACCTTTTAAGGTAAGGGAAGTGGTTTGATTCTCCATTTTTTGTTCCTGGAAACTGATTACAAGATCCTTCCCAGAAGTCATTCTTCAGCCAGCAACATGCTATTGGTCTCAGCAAAAGAATAACAGAAGAAATTTCTACGGTGAGTGACATATAAGGCATCAAACTAGGTGAATTAGTCATGTCTCCTGGCTTTAAAAATCCATGAATTCATGAGAAAATCTGAATAAATGAGCTGGGAAACTCCATAGTTACATTATAATGCGTTCACTTATGGTTTATTCTGACTAATTCCAGTGCCAAGGGAAAAATAACTATGATAAACTCCTAGGGATGATTGTGCTTCAAGCATGTTCCCCAATACACTGTTGAATGCCAGACAACATTCCTGGTTAGTCGTGTCACGCGTACCCGCTGCTGTGGTACTCAGTACCACCTACACAACCTCTATAGGGCATTTGGAGAATGGGCTAGGGAGCTACAGCACTCACTGTGTGCATCCCCTTGGCCCACATAACATTTCACGCATCAGGGGGAAATGCTTCCTATAGCTGTTATCCGCTCTTAAGTGAGTTTAGAAGCTCATCTTTTGGGAAGTTAATGTGCAGCCAGATATCGTCCTACTGGAGAATGTCTTTCTCCCAAGGACATATTATGGGCAAAGAGAGAAAGAGTTTTCCTTTGGGGAGCGGGACGATGGTGATACCAGATGTGCTCTGCTCCTGGTAGCCTGCCAAACGGCTATAACAAGAAGGATGCTTCTCAGAGCCTGGGCTGCATACGAAGAGGTGGAGAAAGGCAAAGCAAGAGGGGACATGCTGAAACCCAGCGCTGAGAGGGAGAGAAAGGGCAGCTCTGTTCAGGACTGCTGGCTTACAGCTGCTAGGCAGCACTGCAGGAGTGGCAGTGATGATCAATCAAGTAATTTCTCTCCCACTCCTTTCCCCGCAGGAAGAGGATCTCTGTTACTACGTCCTCACTCCTGACTCCAGAAGACTGAGCAGATGCTGGGACCTTGTTAGGTGCAGTAAGAGCTGGGGGTAAGGGGATGGGGAACTCACAAAATTAAACACAGGAAAGGAAAAGAACCATTGATCTAACAAGCAAATTTACAGTGCACAAGCTATTCAGCACTGAGCCCTTGACACACACAGAAGTGCAAGCTAACTGACACTACCTACAGTAATTTTGTGTATATATATATCATTTACACATACATAAAATTTTAGATATAAATTTATAGAGAATCATTAGGTTAGCTAACCACTCATCAACCTAGGGTCCTCATTACTGAGATGTCATGGCAAAAAATTGGCCTGGACATGCAAAATACCTTGCAATTTATTCATGAGGTTTACAAAAAAAGGTCTTGGTAATATAAAATACTGGTTTTTTTCATTGTAGGCATAAAGCTATCCAAATGCAGTTAGAATCTGTTACCATAGACCTCACACTTACAATAATATGGTAAATAACACAGCAAAGTTTGTTTAATATGTGATGTGGGCACACTGTATATCTATAGAAGTTATTTAGTTTTCTTAGACCAGACAAAGAAATAGAGAAATTGATTACACATCAGCATCCTACAGAAAACAAAGACCAAGAATTCTGTCTTTAAGTAAGTAAAATTGAGCAGCACATATTAATTACAATCTTCCACTCAGATTAATTTTGTTTTGCAAGAACCCTCTAGAGTAGCTGAGGATCTTCTCTTGATCAAAACACATTGACTTCTCTAAGATCAATACTCCACACACAAGTGGAATATTTATCTGGATGGTATCTGGGAGACTCTAAGACAGCAAGACCTTACAATAAATTATTGAATATCAATATTTTAATTGTTTCCACATTTTCATGCAGAGGTAATTGAAATTAATGTTTAAATTTAGTAGATAAAAGTGAAATAAAATACACATTTTCCATCATTTTAGCATTGATTTCCATATAGGAGTTACTTGCACTGAAACACACTTTTTCAGGCTGTTACTAAGATTGTTGTTAACGTATTTCTATTTCTTTTTAATGGTAATATAAAATCTAATGGGGGGGATTTCAATTTACAAGGCTGACATTGTAAGTCTATTAAATCATCATACAACTTCTGTCATCTGAGCATATTTTCTTACTTTCTGTAACACTTTCCATAAATCCAGCTTCGTTTCATACATTCATTCCCAGTCCCTTTCAACTGATGAGATGGCAAGACATTCACATACTGGGAGCAAAGAAATTATTGTAGCAAACCTACTTTTGAAAAGCTGGGGTTTAGGCCTATCAAACTGTGCTCACCTATTCTGTGGTCCAATACAGGACCCTCAGTTATGCCAACACAGCCCCTTGTGGGTCCACCTTGCAGCGTACAGCAAGGAACTGATTTGGCTTAAAAAAATAAAACAGAGCCATTCTTCTTCTTTTGCTGCCAGATGACTGTAATTCATACCTGTTTCCCACTGCAGCACCCCATGGTATGGTACTGGAGACAGTTGTAAGGAAGGAACGGGAAGGAGCAGTAGTTCTGGAGGCCAGTATCACTGACCGGTAGCACAATGTATGCAGCAACACTTCAATAAACTCCTCTAAGGAAATAAAACTATACTAAAACTATACTAGGGTGGTGAGGCACTGGAACGGGTTGCCCAGGGAGGCTGTGGATGCCCCATCCCTGGAAGTGTTCAAGGCCAGGCTGGATGGGGCTTTGAGCAACCTGGTCTAGTGGGAGGTGTCCCTGCCCACGGCAGGGGGGTGGAACTAGGTGATCTTTAAGGCCCCTTCCAACCCAAACCATTCTGTGATTCTATGATTAAAACTTCAGCTCTTTGCTATGATCTCCATACCATTTGGCCCTGAATTGTGACATACTTCCAAGTTTTTACTGCTGGTCTGTAGTTTTTATGTGTATTTATTTTTCTACTGTGCCTGGTAAAAAGAGGCTCTGTCTTCACCTTGTCTTCATCATCCTGTTCTGGTCTCCCTCCTCTTCACACCTGGTCAGCATAAGCATTTATGAAGGTGTGCAACTCAAGCACTGTCCCTTCTGAAAAATAACCAAGTATAACCAAGTATCAGCATTAAATATGTTGCGAGAGAGTGAAAATAAAGTCGGGGGCATAAAGCAGGTAAGAATAGACATTTATTTGCAGTGAAAGTGCTGATTTACGTGCACGTCAAAGTACTGCCTCAGAAACTAATTACAGGCAATAATTTTTTCTTCCATCTCTGTATAAGAAAACTCATCTCTCTCACTTTGTGTTAGTACAGCTCTACAGCTTTACACCTCGTGGAGTGATTTACAATGCTCGCTGAACGTAGCATGTTTTTCATTTGTCTTTGCCAACTTTTTCCAAATATTTAGAGGAGGGTGAAAACCATAATGAACAGGAGAAGGATGCCTGTGAAACTGCAGTTAAGAAGAATGAATGCTCTTAGGGCTCACCTGGCTGACTTCTGACCTCTAGAAACAATTTGTTGTTTGGAAGAGACAGTATTTACTTTCAGTAAGTACACATCTGTTATTCAGTGTATGACACCTGCTGCATTCCCATGGAGTTTTTTAAGGCTGCACAAAACACAATTCCTTATTTTTATCCACTGCTAGCAGAAAAAAATTGCACATAGGCATCCAGCACAGACAGGATCTGCCCCTTACTTCCATGCAGAAAGGGAAGATGACAGTTACAAATGATTTTGTAGATTACATATACAGTTGCAATAATATTTTTCTTTTTATTTGTCAGTGCTTCCCTGTTCTTGCGCACACAAACATCAGGAGCTTTATGCTGGTGATCAGTACAGGTCTTGCACCTCACTTCTCCCATTCCACCTTCCAGAATTTAGTTATAAGGGAAAAGTGAAAACATATTTTCGAAACTAATTTTTTATGTAGTAAATTTCCTGCTTTAGGTAATTCCCTATTTTGCTGAAATTTTTCAATTGTTACTGGAAAAGGGAAAAAAAGCGCAACAAACCAATCAATTCATATCAAACCATCTTCCTCCACTGAAATGGCATGACATTTTTGTCACATGTCAATTCCCTTTTAAACCATTAAACCATCCTTTGATATTTTTTGACATGCCCTTATGGGAGTTGAAGACTAAGCACAAAAGAATCCATGTTTTAAACCCCCAGCATTGTCCTTCAGTTAAACTATGTCTCCCACAATTCCAAACAAGTGCAGGACAAGAACCATTCTGTTTGTTTGCTGCCTAGCACAATGTAAGCCCTTATCCTGGCCAGTGTCTAGGGATGCTACTGCTGTGAAAAATATAATTAACAACATTATTAATGCACAATTATGTCAACATCCCCTTATCTATTAGAGAAGGTTTGTTTGTCTTGAGTCATTTGTTGAGCTTTATGTAAGCACAATTAAATATAATAGCTAATTAAGGTACTGAAATCACCTAATAACTAACTGTATGTCTATCCTGAGACTTTCAGCATGAAAAGACATCAAACTAGAAATGTGAGCAAAACTGGTCCCTTTGACATGATGCAAAGTTATCAAAGGAGAAAATAACTCTTCAAAAAATAACAGTAAACTGTGCATTGCTGCTAATTACAGGTAACTGTGTGGAAGGAAACTCATGGTCTCTCATCCAACCCCTTGCAAGCAGGGCAATGAGATCAGTCCAAGTTCCTCAGAGCTTTATCCAGTCAGGTCTTGAAAATCTCCAAGGATGGAGACTGCACTATCTCTCTGGCAACCTGTTCCACTGATTGACTGTCCTCGTGGTCAAAAAGCTTCTCATTCCCAGCTGGAGCCTCTCCTGCATCAATACATGTCCACAGTGTCTCTTCTTCCAATCAGGCAATGCTGTGAAGAGCTTGACTCCATCTTCTTCATGGCCTCCTTGTAGGCACTGACCAGCTGGGTTTAGGTCCCCCATAGCCTTCTCTTCCCTAGCTGAACAAGACAACTTTCCCCAGCAACTCTTCATATGGCAAGTGTTTCAGATCAGACCAGCTCCGTTAAACTTGCTCCAGTTTATCAATATCTTTCATGTGTTGGGGATACCCAATCCTGAATGCAGTATTCTAGGTGTGGTCTAGACAGTGCTGACTACAACAGAAGACAGCCCAGGATGATGCTGACTTTCTTCATTGCAGACTGGTTCCCGTTCAGCTTACTGGGCCCCAGCTCCTTTTCTGCAAAACTGTTACTTCCAGTCCCAGGCTTTCTTTTTGCCAAGGGCTCTTCTTTCTTTCCCAGGTGCAGGACTTTGCATTTGTCCTTGCTGACTTCCAAAATTTTCCTTTTTGGCCCTGTCCTCCAGCCTGTCTAGGTCTCTCTGGATGGCAACCAGGACACTGAGCATATTAGTTGATCCTCCCAGTTCGGTGTCATCTGCAAACTTGATGAGGGCACTTTTCATCGTCATCTCACAGTCATTGGTACCTATTAAATGGGATGTGTCCCAGACAGGCTCCTGTGGTACCCTACTTGTCAGTTCTTTATCAGGTAGAGTCCAGCTCACTAACCGCTACTTTCTGAGCCCAACCACCCAACAATTTAGCTGTCCACCCATCCACTCTGTAACATTCCAACTTGGATATGAGAATATTGTGGGAGAAGATGTTGAAAGTCTTGATAAAATCAAAGGAAATCACATCCACTGCTATGCTGTAATCTGAAAATCCAGGCATTTTGTCATAGAAAGCAGTCATAGAATCCTAGAATGGTTTGGGTTGGAAGGGACCTTAAAGATCATCTTGTTTCAACCCCCCTGCCATGGGAAGGGACAACAGTCAGATCAGTCAGGCCTGATTTACAAATCTTCTGACTATTCCCAACCATTTAACCCACTGCAGATTTTTGTACTAAAAAAATGTCTTCCTACTAGCCATCCCTTTTGTCTGGTGTTTACACTTACAGTATTTATTGGACCCTAACATTGGCAGTTTCATCCTTCCTCATATTGGGGGAGGGATGCGGGGGGGGGGAATTTGAGGTGTATGGTGTTTGAGCAGCATCTTGAGTCCTTTGTTGGGAGGACAACAATGTTCATGGGAGTCTAAGGGTCGACTTGGAAAGCTATCTTTATGTTTTCTTATCGCAGCCTGCTTCCTTCTTATTCTTTGCTAGCTACTTTGAAAATTGCACAATAACCTCCTCCAGCCCCAAATGGCATAAATGTTGTCGTTCATAACACATTAGCTATGTACGTTTGTCAGGCCTGTACCATATGTGATATTTCCAGAGGTTAAGCTCAGACAGGTTAGGCAACAAACACTTGACCACTAGACGATTACTGAAACAGGGTAAAAGCAGACCCCATCAAACCCAGACAAGTCCTAAGACCCTACACTGTCAACACAGATATTTTATTAGGAATGAGGCAAAAAACATACTCATTGGGCTACCAAACATCATGAAACAAATGGTGCAAGAGCAGGCAGTAATGCATAAAGACCTTAGTAAAAAACTAATCTGGGCATCGTATCAGGATGGAAAACTGACTGTGTAATGGAAACTACGCAAAAAATATTTCCTTCAAAAAGGTTTTAGTTGCAGCATACAATCCACTTAGTTACCATGACAAGTGAACATTTCAACTAATGAATAGGCAGCTGAACACACAAAAAGACATAAAGTATCATTGCACTCAGGGTAAAATGCTATCATCTTCCAAAACTCTAATAAAATTGAAACAGGAAACCTAGAAATTGAAAAAATGGTGTTCTTCTCATTGGTATTTTTTCCTGATTGCTGTTTAATCTCAAAAACTGATGATTATCCTTAAATCATATCATAATACCTAAAAGAAAGTGAGATCATTAAGAGGAAATAATGTTCACCTCCTACATTTAAATTAGTTTCTTCTAATCATTCAATTTTTCAATATAAATACACTTTTGTAATTTTTTTGTTCTGGGCAAACCCTGTATTACTAGACAACTTTTTTCCTTCTTCTGATCTTTTAAATCTGTGCTTTATTTTAGTGACCGACTGAAATTAAGCGTATGACATGATACTCATTATTTAATACATTGTCATTACATTTCATAAACCTTTGTAATATACCAGTTCTCTTTGTCCTTACAAAAATAACAGCAGCAATGAAAACAATCTGCTGCTAGATTTCCATCTAATGCCTTCACTGTGTTAACTGCAAAGACTTCTCCTTCCGTCCTCAGAGGCTCTTGCCTTTGGAAAGCAGCTTAGGCCAGTTTCAGACTGCTACACTAAACTTACCCAAGAACGTGCTCCAGTTTTCAAACCATGTGTTTTGACATTTCATTGTTTCAGGTAGTTTTCCTTGGTGTAGAGAAGCATCAATATAATCAATTAAGCATTCAAAAAAACAGGCATTTGTATGACTTAAAATTATCTCCAGAGCCCCTTTTATTTTTTTTTTTTAATTTTTCCTGTTTTCTCAGGAAAAGTCAATGATGGAAGTAAATTGTGCTGTCCTTGACCTACATACTGCCGTACTTAAGACTCATTGAAAGTTCAAGAGTTTTTTATAGTATAAATTGGTAGAAAATTTCTAGCTTTAAATTCAGGGAAGGAAACAGACCATCTTTTTGAGATTGTATACATATAAGTATTGTGCTTCGGCATTTTTTAAGTTGTGAATTTTACTGTAGAGTATTATTGCTACCCCGTTCACATGTAGTGGAGATACTGTGCCATGTAATGGTTATTATGTCAAATGATACATTAATTCCATAAATCACAGATATTTTTAACTTCCTAGTTCCCAATGTACATTAAAATAAATTCAAATTATTTTTAATCTTAGACTAGAGAGACACAACCTAATTATTTAATGGAACAGGACCAAGTTGCTACCAACGTATAAACAATTCTATTCTTTAATTTTCTAAGGTTAGTAATTCTCACTCTGTTTATACTGCTAGGAAAAATCTGACACAGCCTCATCTGAACAGCAAGGTTTAAATAAAGAAATTCCAAACTTTTTAAATTATAAGACAGAACAATTAAAATATAAATTAATCTTGATTTTACAGTAAAGGCAGAAGCATATGCTTTAACTCACGTAGCTGTGCCATGAACTGTGACATAAAACAAAATTTTTAATCTCTAGTTGCTGCAGCTATCCTTTTCTGGAACGGGGATAAAAAATTTACTATCTTCTACTTTCTCATTCTTCCATCTTATGTATCTATATAATAAACTTTTACAGGGAAAAACTTTTGCCTTATTGACATCTTTTCAGTGTGTCTGGGAATAATATCAGTAATGCTCTCTCAGTAATAATGATGCTCCTTGAAATTCTCAATCAGCTCTAAAACAACTATAGCTAGCTGAAACAATATCTCTTTACTTCCGCAAAGGCTTAATGTGCTTTCATTAGCAAAATAATGCTTATTAAAATGATTGCTAAAACATCTCTCCTTAAGGACACAGAATAGAAAGAACAGGAAATTAAGGTACTCACAAAAGAAAGATCTAGACTGGGTTAACAATTTGGATCCTGAAGTGGAATCCAGCTCCAGAAGGAGGTGCTGAAGCTTCCTGGTGGGGGCTGAAGAAAACTACTCAACTAAGAATGGGACAAGACAAGGGAGCACACCTGACCACAAATTTTCTTTGAGTAATAGAAAATTCTAAGCGTGGGAGTGCTTCCTCCTCCAAAATTTCTATTTTTTCTCAGGAAAGTGCCTTTATCCACTCAAGATCAATAATCCTGTATTTTTCCTTGGCAGTAGCTGCCTAAAGCCAGCTCTGAAAGGGCCCACTGAATTCGCTTCATGGGTCTTAGAGGGCCTTTGAATCAAGATCCATAGCAACATAGAGCAGTGTGGAAACTTACCTTTTATGTTGCACTGATTTTCATTCTCTTTTTAAAGTTCTTAATGCATTTTGGCTAATGATAACAAATTCACCCCACAGTTTTTCTCATACATTTGATGCCATTTCACTGCTAGCTGCACATAAATGTGAAGGAGAGTGCTTGGTCCCTGGTCTCATGGAACAGAGCTTTGTGCTCCACTAAGTTTCTGCATGGCAGTTTATTTCACCAACTGGCATTCGCGGTGTTAAATATCTGGTACATGCTTACAGGACAGCTTTTTGGCCAAGTCCTGACAATATATTCAACACTAACACTGCAGATTTCAAACTAACAATTTTAGAAAAAGACTGGCCTGAGGAAATACAAAAGCCTATTAAGTTACTTGCAGGCAGTGATACACCAAGCAAACCTACCGCTTCTGTTGTCATTTAAACACTTTCATCCTGATTAGGGAGAAATGATTCCAAGTATGGCAAAGGCAATGTCAGTGTTTTTATGTAAAAATTACTTATCAAGTTTTAGGGATTTGAGGACACGTTCCAAAACTTGAATCTCTTAAAGAAGCTTTTGTTTGCTTTGTGAGCAGGTACCTATTTGCAACTGACTACATCCCAACTGCCTACAGGAACTCAGGCAACCACACATTAGATGTTGCACTATGGTGTGGTACCACTTAAAACAGGCACGTAATGTCAGTTAGCGTGGTCTTTCAGGGTACTATTTTCTGTTCTTAAGAGTGTTTGATAGCATTACATTCCTGTCCCTTAGTTATTCACATAAGAGAAAGCATATTATTTTACTAACAGCATGAATGGTTTTCTTTAGTTTGATTATTGTAATTATATTCCACTGGTACTTACTGATATCTGCAGCAATTGCTACTAAAACCTACCCTTTTTGTTATTCTCACAGATGTTTTTTCCTTGAATGCTGAAAGACAAATGTTTCACACAGTCCTAATGGGAATTACAGTAAGTTCTATCAGGATTTTCCTTTAACATAATGTAACAAACTTCTATTCCAAGAAACACAGAAAATGTACAGTAAAGTCCAGATGTAATAATTGACATTATTGCATCACCATAGAACAGCACTTACCAAAAAATATTCTAGAGTCTCTTTAAAGAGAAGGGCCCAGAATCACTGTAATGCGGACATCAGTGGAGCTCATCCGTACTAGTGACCTTGACAAGCTGTAGGCTTAGCTATGTCATGATTTGATGGAATGTCAAGGATACAAAGCAACTTAAGCATATTGGCATAGGCTGTGCAAATCCCCATATTAAAGCCCAACAATAATGGCTTCCTAAATTATGTCTCATTTCAGTATCACTGTTTCTGGATGCCTTTAGTTAGGAGCTGAAATGCCACACACTGCAGACAATGTCAGAAATGTCATTAACTCATTTTAGGCAGAATTTTGCTTGAGGAATTCAATTGCCTTTCCTGAAAGAATGTCTTCCATGATCAAGAAGTATCAAACCTCAGTATCCAAGCCTCCTAACTACAGTTTACACACTTCTTGACACTGAAGTAGACACTGAAATTAAAATAATTTAAATTTAATTTAATTTAACTGTTCTCTGAGTGAAATTTCACACTGACCCATGTTGATAGCATTGAGTAGAAGTTTTCTTCCTAAAATAAAATTGATCTTCCTGACAGATGCCTGTGTTTCACAACAGTATCCATGATATAGCTATGGAAACTAACTGAAGAAGGCATTGAAGAAAATGTTCAGTACAGAGTGGATATAATAACTGAGATAAAATATTTTGATAGTTAATTTCCTCCCATATTTAGTAATATTTTCGATAAGTAGGAGACAGCAGAAAGAGGAAGGAAGCAATGTGTCCATGTATCTAAAAACAAAATTAATTTAATTATCATAACAAGAGAGTTTAAGTTATGCATTTGGAAAAAGCTTTTTAGCACAGAGGATAGAAGCAATGGGATGTATTCCTCAAGGACAACATGTAGTTCTTATAGCTGGATTTTAAGCACAAGTGAAGGACACATCTACTGGGAATGCTCTAGGAATAGGTGATTTTGGTTTTGCAGATGAAAACTGTGACTCTAGGTCATATTAAAGCCCCATTTTTCATTAACTTATATGATGCAAAACACTTACACTGATTGCAAATCTAAGCTTCCTTGAACAGCAAGAGCGAAATAAGACTAATGTATTCTAAGGCAAAGTATGTTGAGCTCTCTATGCACAAAAGCACACTACTTGGTGGTATACCAATTTGAAACAGTGCATCAGGAAGTCTCGTGTCTTCTGGGTCAAAAAGCTTCAAGATGATGAAATCTGGAGTGTAACTAATCTGCAGAATAGATTAAAGATGTATTACACATAGTGCTTGTAGCATTGCTAAAGCTGTCTGACGCTGCACATTTGAAGACCATTATTTTCAAAAGCTTTTAAACTAAATCAACATTTACCACTTAAGCACTCCCATCTCACTTAGCTGTGGAAAGTAAGGCACCTAATTTATGGCTCTGCTTTATACTTCCTCTAAAGACAACAGAGGGAGGTAAATGCTTCTGGAAGATTATTTTGTTTTAAGGTGATCGTTCAAGCTGGGTGGTTACCATGAATCTGCAATGACTACCAAGGCAGTCAACAGGAACAGCTAAGACTAGGTACCTCTTCAATAGCTGCAATTGCAGGACCAGAACCCCTCCAAGAGATTGTGAGTTATTTGTACTCTTTCATATGAAAACACATTTAGAATATTTATAAGGTATCTCTGAGGCTATCTGAATTGAAGGCTACTTTTAAGACAGGTGACAAATTCTTCCTAGACTTTAAATTGGAGGAATGTATCTGGGTTTGGATGCTTAAGGAGCCTACTGTTGGTCTCCGAGGTTGTGTTGTATTATTGTCCCTTGCTAAGATCTGCTCTAAAAAATATTTACCTAACGCTGCTCTTCCTTGCCCCTTAAGAGACACCATATGCACAGTGCTCCCTGATTAACTGTATACTCACACTCAATCAGGCTAAAGAATATTCCTTTTCAGGTGATTTCAGTTGTTACATAGAAACTTGTTAAATTAAGTGAGAAAATTTCTTTCAACTGCACTCAAAACTACTGACAGCTGAGACAGATTAAATACTAAACCGAAGCTGAAGTATTTAATCAATCACAAAGTAGTTTTCTGTGGAGCTGGGGTAAAGCAGGAAAGGTGACTACATTCTGTAACTATGATGTATTTGTATGTTTTTATAACATTCTTCCACCAATGATCTTAGAGAACTTTCAGAAAGCTTTTAGAATTCAGAAGTGGTGGTGGAGTCAAAGAAAGATCATCCTTTTCTTTCCTCTTACTGCAGATTTCCTAGAATGTGGTACTTGTTATTTTATAACCCAGGCACATCAGAGACATGGATAATGAATTATTTGGTAGAAATGAAATTCAGTTTTAACTGAAAGTAGGCAAAAACCTTCAGGAAAGAGTAATCTTTTTGGAATATATGCTACAGACCACAGCTAGAAAAATAACATTAACGTCAATGTCAGCAGTGAAAGAACAACAATTGAATTTCCTAAGGAGAAGTTAATAAAAAATGAGATCTCATCAACCTACATTCTGTTTAAATTTGGATTTATATATCCAAAATCCACTTATTATTTGAAGCAGCAGTCTAGTTTGCCTCCTTTACAGGATTATTTGTTCTTTACATACCTACCATACTAAACCCCCTTCTCCTTGGCTTGGAAATCTCTTGAGTCTGTCTGCCGCACACCATCCAGCATTCATAGAGAGAACTTCTCTGGTAAGATAAGAACATTCATCACAATCCAGGCTTGGGGCAAAAAGTACAGAAGCTTCATTTACATTCCTTGAAATACACAAAAGTATAGATCTGTCAGGACTACTGCTAATTTCATTTGACATGGTCGTGATGTTTCCCTTCCATGTAATCATTTTCTGGTTAGGAAATTTACTCATAAGCAAGTTATTTAGCTCTTACTGGACGAGCACACAAAAGACACAGGTCAGCTGGAAGCTGACTTGAGCTTACCATTAATTATTGTCCAGTGCTGATTTATATAGTTATGTATTACTTTTCAGGGAGACAAAAGACGATCTGGGCAGCCCAGCCACCCAAACCTGGATAATTTCACTAGTTTGTATACTATTGTGGAAAAACAATAGTTGTGGAAATATTATAAAAATATTGTGGAAACAGTATCATCATGCCTTTTCAGTTCTCAGAAGAAAATTAAGTATACTGCATCCCAAATGGATATAGGCATTTGTAATATAGTATCAAGTCTCTCATATTCCCTATGGATGTAACATAAACACATTTTAAGTGGGTCATTTTATGGAGACATTCACATTTTCTCTACGATCAACAGGTAGAAAAACACACCTAAATTAATCTGAGAGACCCCTTCAGAATTCCTCAAGCATCAATCCCTTTCCCCTTCCATTCACCTGGACAGCTGCATTTTAGCACAATGCTGTGTGCCATCTCAACAATACATGTCCAGTTTTGATTAACACACATTCACCCAAAAGACCAAAAGCAGCAATATGTTTTTTTTCTGTAGGGGGTGGTGAAAATATAGTCCACACTATTCTATAGCATTGTTTATCCTGTTTTGCCAAAGTGACCACCTATTCCAACATTATAATCATCCCAAATGTGCCCATTATCTTAATCGGCTGGAAGCCGTCACACCGTATGCACACTGAGAGGACATGCCCGTAGGCTTACTGGAGGAGGAGTAAGCGTGGGAAACCGGAGAGAAGGTGGGATAAAAGTGGTGGCCTACATCAAAACAAGCTGTTGCAGTTTATTTTTCTGGTCAAACTGTGCACCTCTGACTGCCCTAGCTTCTTATGGAACTCTGTTCTTGACTGTTTTCCATGTAACCTGACTCTGCTCTGTGATGGGCGTTTGAGGGATGACTCGCTAACAAAGTTCAACCTGGGCCAGCCAGATCAGACAAGCCAGATTCAGGGCTGAAGGATGGACAAATGGGACCCAGGGCCTGGGCAGGGACTGTGGGCAGACATGACCAGGACAGACCACTCTGGAGTTTGAGGGACCCGTGGATGTGCCTGTGCCGATGGATGAAGAGAGGGAGGGGTGAGGTGGGGAGAGAGTAACCACTGGGGAACTCTGGCCCTGGTGAGCGGGAGAGAAGGAAAAACACTTGCTGCCGGTGCTGGCGATGTCTGTGTGAGTGCTGTTGGTGTTTATGTGGGTGCTGGGAATGGCACTGCTTTCTGTGCTGATGTGTGTATTGTGTGTGTGTGTGTGTATCTGTATGGGACGGGAGCACTCTCCTGAGTCTTAAAATCCACTAGATTTGGCTTCCTTTAACATCTCCTCTGGGCTGCGGCTCCACTAATGGGGGTTTCCGCAGTTTCCTTGCTTGTAAGTCAAATGCCTGGTCTCTTTATAACACTGGCAGTCCATCACTGTCCATAGTTATACCGCTACAAGTGCTTATTGTAAATATGTTACACTGACATATATGAAGATTTCCACCTGTACACAAGAGATAATTATACCTTGTTTAAGTTTCATTGTATTAGGTCACCAATTTCAACATCATTATTGTGGTTACACCAACAGGAAAATTGCTTGGAACAGTGCTTGGCTGTGAAGAATCCGTTCCTTAAATTACCAAAAGATTTAATTTGTTCGCCTTTATCATATTAGCTCTGGCCATGTTTCACATTCTCGATGGTATGTAGTTTTGCTGGAGAGAGCTGCAGAAAAGGATGCATGATCTGAATACGTACTTCCATCAGATCATTGTGCAGTAGTCTGGAAACCCATTTGAATTGTTAATTGTCTTTTTTTTTTAATGTGTTGTGCATGTCATGCATTAAATATCTGGCACAGTTTAACTAACAGATGTGGTTTTTAGGTTGCTCGCTCTTTCATTATTTGACTAAGATTAGTTAGAATTATTAATCTTTTTGTAATGCATATGTATTTTCAGCAAAGAAAGAATGAAAAATATTTCTTATAACTGAATGTATATTAATCCTGGATTTCTCACCAGTTGTGAAAAAGGTCAGCTTCATTGTGCCCACAGAAAGGAATATGGCCAGAATTTTCAATATATTCACATGGGAACTGCAATTTCTATTAGGTCTACACAAGAAGTAATACATACATATGAATCACTAAGAGATCTATGCAAATACAGCTTTTCCTTCTACTATTTGAAGATCTCCCACACAACATTTCTCCATATATATCTCTGCACATTACACTGCTAATAGAATACAGATTATGTTTTGCAGGAAGATTATTTATTAAAACAAATATTCACAGTGTTGTACCTTGGTTTGCACTGGAAAATTACAACAGGGTGCTTTGTCACTTTGATATTCAAACATAAGGCTCCTGTCTAAGAAGAACAGAGGCAATCACAATGCTTCCTGCAGCACCCCAGAGAGCAGTGAGGGATGGCAGGGAGAAGGCAAGGCTTGTTACTGTGTGCTATAACCCCATTTTCCTCCTCTCAGCTGCCCTCTGGCAGCTGGCTGGTCCCTCCGCAGCCGTGTGGTCCAGCGCCCCGGCCTCCACTAAAACCAGTTGCAGTGGCTGGGCGCGCTGTGCTGCTGCAGCACTCCTCCCAGCCCTCCAGGGACCGGAATAAAAATGATTCCATAACGCCTCCTTTAATGAAAGGAATCGTGTGTACTGAAATATGCTGTGCTGATTTCACTGTCGTTTGCAGGGTGCTTCGGTATCCCCCAAAAGCAGGTTCAATGGAGCTAGCTGTAAAGTATAATCATCATCATCACCATCATCATTATTTGCCTAAGATGAAGACCTAGTATTAAATGTGTGCAAGCCCTGTTCTTTATGGATAAAATGCTAAACTATATATAGTGTCACCTTCATTTTCCTTTTCCAACACTGCACATATTAGTGGTTAGGCAGCAGGCTGAATTTTTTTAGCACATGTGCACAGTGCCACCCACTGTTCTACAGAAATTTCTCTCTGCTCTGTGCTGTCTCTCTTATGCTGCATTTGTCTGGTGTCTCCATTTCCTCTTCTTTATTTGCTGTACTGCAGGTATATGTCACCAAATGGCGATTTATCTCCTGTGAGTGTTCACCTCACTTGAGCTATCAGGCTAGTTCTTGTTCACACATCTAAGCCAGTAATAAATGTTGCGGCTATTGTAGCTGTGCAGCAAGTCACGAAAGGGCTGTAGAGAGTTTGTGGAACAGAATTTCAAATGGCATTGCTGCCTGTGTTCTAAATATGTAAAGTCTGCTTAATTCTCTTTTTTTCACTGAAAGCCCAAATCCTCTATTCATCTCTGCAGAGGAAACTGTGAGATGATAATGTTTCAGGTTTGTCGGAAATAATCAGTTCCACTAGGTATGATCCAAAATTTACTGAAGGGAGCAGGAGCTTCTAACCTTGAATCCGTCCCTTTCAGAGGGAGAAATCGCTACACAACTATACATCTACTCTTTTCTTCCAAACCTCTGTGTGTGCCAAACAAGAGCTATTCAGTGCTCAGCACGCAGACACCCTACCTTGTTACCACATTTCCTCTTTGTCTTAATGCGTGAAACCATAAAACATTTCTCTTCTTGGGGGTGGAAGGCTGAAGCACACTAATCTACAAGTTCAATACTAGGTTGAGGAGAACTGTTTCTTGGTATCACTTTCATCTTCTTTGGACAGTATCAGAAAAACCTACCCATCTTAACGTGCCAAACAGTGATTTATTCGTCATCTCGTCTCCCACCAGAGCAAGTTTGGCAAAAACAGAAAGCAAGCTACATGATTAAAGAAAAAGCAAAAAATGTTGTCCCACTCCCTCCCTAAGTAATTATCTAGGGGTTGTCTAGACACACACTTTGGTTTTCTCATGATTTGGCTCTCTCACTAGAGTTCATCTCCGCAAAGGGAAATGATTCAGTTCAGAGTCAACCTGCTAAACTGGGGACAAGGCATGAGTAGAAATGAGCAAAGGAAATAAATGACTGGAGAATTAATTTCTGTTTTCAAAAATATCCTTAGCACCTAATGTTGTGGGAACCTAGAAGGAAACTAGTAAGTCTAACAAGACCCTATCACGTTATGATTTTACAGAAATTATTGCTATAAGCTGTAAACAGAATGCATACAACTGGAGTTAATTTAAAATGTAATTTCAGATACTCTGTGTATGCTTGTGTAAGAATTTAGTGTGAGAATTTTACCCAAAGCCCTCTGCAGCTGCTGAGGAGAATTAAAATACTGCTAAGGAAACTTCAGTAGCACAGTATCTGTGAGGACAAGGCTAAGGTAGGTATGCAAGAGCTCCATTAGTCTAAGAGTTTTTAACCCCATCAGTGACATAGGCATGCCAGCAATAAGAATGAGGAATTCTGAAGATTTTACATACTGTTAAACAAATAAATGGGTAGAAAAGAGTTTATCTGCAGAGTCCCAAGAACAGAGGAATATAGACATGAGAAGAGAGGCCAACACCTGCCTTAGTTTGAAAGCACAGGCAGCAAAAAGGAGGGAAATTGGGTATTTTGTGCTTGGAGATGTCCACAATCATGGAAAAAATCTCAGGGAAATTGAATGCATGAGGGTCTCTGAAGTTTCCTCAATGTGTATCATTAATCCCTTCAGTAACAATAGAGTTATTTGACTGTTTGGGCATTAAGAAAATACGTTATTCTCAAAAATGGGTTTTGATAACAGTAAATTTGGTTATGACTATCACAACTGTATTTGGTAAGGAAAGAAAATGTCTTTCTTACATTCATAATTTGAAATGCATCTAGATAGGTGTTGGAAAATGCAGATAAGTGCTTCATTGTATTTTCAGATATACTCATCACCAAAATCCACTGAATTCCAGAAATCTCATTATTGGCATATATTATTTTTGCACAGATGTTGCCATTCCAGGACATAAATGTTGTTGTACTGGTAACAAAGCAGCAATTTATAAAAGATCACTTAAAGTCAAAGCAGATAAATGAATTGGCCATATCAGCTCATAAGACAGAATGTCTAATACAGGTAATAATATCACTACAGTACCACTGCCTGATCAAGTCGATTCATAGAGCTGCTTAAGGCCTACAGATGCCTCAGTTGTAACCTGTACCACCCTGGCACCCCGAGTACCAACAGATCTGCTCTTGCTCTGTCCAGGACTGTCTAATAGTACTATACTAAGCAAGCCAAGGTATGAAGGTTCTTTATCTCCACCACGACCCACAGTCATCCTTCTGCAGACTTTGAACACATGCCAAATACTACAGGCACTGAGAAAGCACATGCACCAGTCGAGGTCCCGAATCAAATGAGAAGGAAATGGTATGGCTTCCATACATTCTGCCAGTGGACTCCACCTTTAACAGGCCATGAAGGGATATGGTTGTTCATCTTTAAGAGGAATTAGTGTGCTTCAGTCCCTCCCAATGAAGTCACTCCATTCTCCCAAATCACGGAATCACGGAATCATGGAATCTTCAGAGTTGGAAGGGACCTCTAGAGATCATCTAGTCCAACTCCCCTGCTAGAGCAGGATTGCCTAAAGCACATCCCTCAGGGCTGCATCCGGGCGGGTCTTGAAAATCTCCAGAGAAGGGGACTCCACAACCTCCCTGGGCAGCCTGTTCCAGTGCTCTGTCACCCTCACCGTAAAGAAGTTTTTCCGTGTATTTGAACGGAACTTCCTATGTTCCAGCTTGTGCCCATTGCCCCTTGTCCTGTCACTGGGAACCACTGAAAAGAGCCTGGCTCCGTCCTCCTTAAACCCACCCTTTAGATACTTGTAAACATTAATCAGGTCCCCCCTCAACCTTCTCTTCTCCAGGCTAAAGAGTCCCAGCTCTCTCAGCCTTTCCTCATAAGGGAGGTGCTCCAGTCCCATAATCATCTTGGTTGCCCTACGCTGGACTCGCTCCAGTAGTTCCCTGTCCCTCTTGAACTGGGGAGCCTAAAACTGGACACAGTATTCCAGTTGTGGCCTCACCAGCGCAGAGTAGAGGGGGAGAATGAAAAATTAATTAAATATAAGAAAGAATAATGTTAACATAGCTCCAAACACCAACCTGAGGCTACCGTCTCAGCATCGCATCTCCAAAGCTTTCCAATGTGTCTATCTTTTGAAAGTGGGAGTAAGCCTCTAAAGTACTTAGAAAATTCTATACCAATTGCATAATGTAACAGCAGGTGGCACTGTCATGTCAAAACTTGTACAATCATCTCGTGCTCATATTTAATCAGGTTTTATTCATAGATAATGGAATGGAAAAGTGAGTGACATGCAAATTTTCACAGAATAATTAAATATGATTTGCTGAATATTCTTCTTCATCTATGATTAACTATTTGAGTTTTGCAATGTTCTAAACCTGGATTTGAAATATTACATTTGCCAATACAGTTGCACTGATTCCTTTTGCTCGGTTCAGCCATCATGACAGTTCTACATTCCCAGAAGAAATAAGCTGACACATACATAATCATTTCTTCTCTTCTATAACTGCTCATCATCACATAGCTAATACGACAATAAAAATGAAATTTCCTCTCCTTTCACATACAGTACTATCTATGAAAGCTGTAACGACAAAGGAAAAACAGCTTTTACTGTATCTTAAAAGCAACAGCTTCTTATTGAAAGATTTACCAAATGGCTGGAAATAATAAGACACTTAATGAGTGAGGAGCAGGAGAAGTCTGGCCATTCGGAAGCACCAATACCTACACACATAACAGCTCATATGTAGAAGTGTCAGCTATAACCACCTCTGGAAAAGGCACCAACCATTGTACTGGTTTTGGCTGGGATAGAGTTAAATTTTGTCATAGTAGCTTGTATGTGGGTTATGTTTTGGATCTGTCCTGAAAACAGAGTTGGTAACACGCTGAGCAATTGTTTTCATTTGCATCACTTGTCTTTCTTGCATTTTATTTTTCTCTTCCTTTGTCTTTTTTTCCTCTTTTCCTTTCAATTATTTATTTATTTATTTATTTATTTATTTAAAAATATTAAACTGTTTTATCTCAACCCATGAGTTTTCTCACTTTTAGCCTTCCAATTCTCTCCCCTCTCCCACCGGGGTCAGGGGTGAGTGAGTGAGAGGCTGCGTTGTTCTTAGTTGCTGTCTGGAGTTAAACCACAACACACATCTTCCCTGTTTTATATCTATGAGATACTTTTGAGTGCTTCTGTCCTTTATATTTGTAATGCAAGCTGATATACAATCACAGAATCATAGATTCTTCATGGTTGGAAAGGACCTTTGAGATCATCGAGTCCAACCATACACACACAAAAAACCCCCTAAAATCTCTGCCACTAAACCATGCCCTGAAGCGTCAAATCTAGATGTTTCTTAAATACCTCTAGGGATGGTGACTCAACCACCTCCCTGGGCAGGCTGTTCCAGTGCCTGACCACTCTTTCAGTAAAGTAATTCCTCCTAATGTCTAATCTAAACCTCCCCTGCTGCAACTTCAGACCATTTCCTCTGGTCCTGTCATTATTCACCTGGGAGAAGAGGCCAACACCCACCTCTCTACAGCCTCCTTTCAGGTAGTTGTAGAGGGCAATGAGGTCTCCCCTCAGCCTCCTCTTCTCCAAGCTAAACATGCCCAGCTCCCTCAGCCTCTCCTCATATGACCTGGTCTCCAGACCCCTCACCAGCCTGGTAGCTCTCCTCTGGACACGCTCCAGCACTTCAATGTCCCTCTGGTACAGCGGGGCCCAGAACTGAACACAGCACTCGAGGTGCGGCCTCACCAGTGCCGAGTACAGAGGCACGATCACTTCCCTGCTCCTGCTGGCCACGCTATTCCTGATACAAGCCAGAAGGCTGTTGGCCTTCTTGGCCACCTGGGCACACTGCTGGCTCATGTTAAGCTGGCCGTCCACCAGCACCCCCAGGTCCTTTTCTGCTGGGCAGCTTTCCAGCCACTCTTCCCCAAACCTGTAACGTTGCTTGGGGTTGTTGTGACCAAAATGGAGGACCCAGCACTTGGCCTTATTAAACCTCATACAGTTGGCCTTGGCCCATCGATCCAGCCTGTCCGGGTCCCTCTGTAGAGCCTTCCTACCCTATGTGTTTTTCAAGCCCTTTATTCCCACACTGAGGACAAATTTCTGAAGCACAAACACTTTACAAGTCACTGGACCATGAGACAAATAACTAACTACAGGTTAGGATTATGAAGCCTAAGCAAACTATGAGAAGAGCAACTGTCTGTTTTACTACCTGTTCCTCTCTGACATGCTAAACCTTTCCATTTCCATTAATCACAAGGTGACCTTCAAGCACAGACTGCCTTCTCAGGGTAGGTGACTTGGACCATAATTTTGAAGACAAAAACAGTCTGTCAGAGATGAGAGCTCGCCCTCCACAGAGCCCTCCTGGCTCAAGGGAAGGTTTTCATATCAAAACTGTATTACCAAATCAAAAGAGTGAGATCCCTGGATGGCAATGGAGGATGTGTTGGTCTATTTTTTATTGTACTGAACTAAGAAAAGCTCAGTTTCATTTTGGGTGAAACATTCGTAAAGCATGAAACAGAGGATGTTACAGCAGCATGTGTTTGTAAATCTGACTGTGATGGTGACTCCTCCCCTTTGCCGTCACACAGAGCAGAGCACCACTCCAGACCACCCTCCACCATGAGGCCCCCTGGAGCAGGGCACCACCCCACCAATTTCTCCACCACAAGGCACCACCATGGAGCAGGGCACCGCACCACCATGGAGCAGGGCACCACTCCACCAAGTCCTCCACCATAAGGCACCATGCAAACACCACAAGAGGCCACAACAGGCTGCTAAGGAGTACCAGGAACACTAAGCAAGAAGGCACCACTGCAACTCTACGTATTATGGTATTTTGTAAAATCTTAGAGGGCCCTTAAAAATTTTCAAAGCAGAAAGCCCAGGGCAAGCCATCTCTTTCTCCTCTTTGAAGCAACGTGTTGACTGCCACCTGGCTTGGTGACAGGGGAGCAGGTGAAGAGGCCTGACACACACCTCTTCCACACCTCATCCTCCAACTTCACCTCCAGTGAAGCCAGACATGGGCTGAACTACTAAACTAAGGCATTCCAATCCCATGAGATCTTGTAAGAAGCATGTCTTTGAATACTAAATATTTTATTCTAATTCTCTCTTTTGGGTTTGGATTACGAACAAAAGATCAACAGTTTCTTAACAAATATGAAAGCCAAGGCTTTTATTTTAGTTTGATTTACAACAAAATATTAGATTATTGGCTAACATCACGGGAGTTATGGAGTCAAGACTACAGAAAACAGAAAAATAATATGAGATTTTAAGGAGAGTTGCAGAACTTGAAGTAAGGATTCATAATAAATGGGTGATTATCCATAAATGGAGTTAACAGAATCTCATCGCAGAGGAAAATTTGATATACATACATTATCTTTGGCCTGCACTGGAAGATACAGATTAATAAAAATAAAATTCAAAATTATTTCACTATTAAAACACTGGAAGAGTCTTACTAAAATATTTGAATTTGGTAATGTAAAAATGTATTTGTGTTTATAGCTGAAAAGCCAAGTTTGTGACTTATCTTGGCTTTCTGGTATAATATCTTACAGTTATATTGCAGGGATCACATTACAAAAGATAAGGCCAGATCCAGTCCCAGTCTAGATTAGGGCCCCTGTGCAGCAGTACATGCTGCATGCCTCAGAAGGCCAAAATAGGGGAGCACAGCTCTGTGCTGCTCCAAGGCAACTCCACCCCAGTGTAGGACACTGAGGAGAAGGTAGGGACTCTCATTTAAATAGAACAGGTGATGTTCTTCCATCAGGAATCCATCTTCTTCTTGCGCTTCAGCATCATCTGTGTGTTCATTACCATGGTTCTACCAGCATCCAGAACATGAAATGAAGTGTAACAAACTGAAGCTGAGCAAGGGGGTTGGACCAGAGGTCTCTTTCAACCTCCATCATCATGTGATTCTGTCATTCCAAGTCTTGTCTGATCAAGATTTGCTAAATGAAATGAACAGACACTAGTGCCCTGCTTATGAACAGCAGGTAAACTTTGGTGCCCTTTTCAAGTGGTTCAACTAGATTAACTTCCCTAGATTAATTTCTCTGTAGTTAATGTGTTATCCCTCCTCTCCGTCTACTATAAGAAACCTAGAGAGGCGCCGTCCAAGCCAGCTGTGACAGTGCAAGGACATGGTGCACAATTTCTTAGCAGTTGCCTGTATTTCTGGACTGTTCAGCATCCCAAATGAACATGCCTCCCGTGGAAAAGCAGTACAGGCAAAACTCTCCCTGTTTGTAAAATATGGAGTGTGCATGTCACTAGCAGTACACATGTTGATGCACAAGTGGTGCACAAGCGAAACACATCCTAGCTGGATCTCCCAGGGAAAGGCCAAATCTCACCTACACTGCTGAGATCTGCAGCTCACAGCTGCAGACCCTTGTTCTTCATCTTTTTTTAGTGAGGGTCAACTCTCTTCCTAGTGCTTCCAAAATTTGCTTTGTACCAAACCTTCTCTCAAAAGTAGGAAGTAAAGGACTACATAGAAACACAGGAAAACAAACCTTTTAACATAAGTACTTAAGTCCGTAAAGCTATGTCACTTAAAAGCCACTTCATGTTGTTTCAGGAGCTTTATGTTTAGGGTATGTTTTAAGCTATTCTGCTGCCATACAAGATTATATTGGAGTAAAAAAAAATAATCTATTGTTCAATTTAAATTTTAGCTAAATTAAATTCAAGCCCATGCTGTTTTAAATTCTTCAAAGGGCATATAAAGTGTTTGGGTGGAACAGCAGAAACAATTATTGCTATCAGCAAGACCTTTCCTTCAACTATTAGCAAGCCATGTTCCCAGATGCATAAAAGCAACACCTCAAGCCAAAGAAGCTTATTCTAATTTATTCCATCTTGTTCCAATTTATTCCAACCAAGAATCTGACCCAATACCTTTAAACTTGTTCATACTACCTTGTCTCACAACTATATTTCAGTGCAGTGATTATGGCATAACTACCTAGTTAGGTGATGTATTTAGCATGTTAGCATATTTTTCTCTTTGACAATGTTGGAAAACACAGGAATACTCTTTCTCTCTTCTGTGCTCCAAAACTTGTACTGCTGTGATGCTCCTTGTCCTCTGAATCATGCCACAATGCTAAAACTGTTGAGAATTATAACTAATCTTGTAACGTGAGAGCAAGACATTGGGCCTGTTTCTGATTTCACTTCCACCAGCATATTTTAGATACCATCTCATTGAAATCAAGAGTCACTGAGGACTTTAGAAGGAGAAACAGAAAATACAGGCCAGAAAAAAAAAAATGAGCATTTGCTTATAACTCTTTTGGTGTGCTGTATTTTAAGAATTCATTAATCATTCACTAGGTGGGGCTGACACCTCACAACCAAGAAAAAGACTGAAAACAACAGGTGCAGAATTGCTTCAGTAAAAGTAATGCTTTTATTTCAAGGAAAATCTTAGGGTAGGATAAAATTAATTACTAGCCTTAGATGAGATTTTTTTTGAGGTTTGACTTTCTATATTTCAAGTTTTACTGTTTTAACAATAAAGTATTTGAATTCTTAAAACATGAATATTTTGTGCTTAACTCACTTTTTAAGTGCAGGTGTCTAGTGCTATTTGATATTCCTAAGGGTACCTGCAATATCTGCTTAGGACTGGCAGATGTGATGCAAAACCTATAGAAGATCTGTGCTTCCCCAAGGAAGAAAGTGGAGGCCAAGAAGCAGAAGCACATTTGTACACGTAAGGTGGTATGAGATGCACACAGGTAAGTGGCCTGTATGGCAAGAAGCAGCTGAGCCAAATATGACATATCAAGTGCAGGAAAACAACAGGGAAAAATAATTTGAGAAAGATCCTTCCCTGACCTGTCCAGACCATAAACCCTTATCTGGACAATTTGAAAGCTCATTTGTAAAACAGGGAGGGAGGCCCTTTTTTAAAAGTCATATACAACATCATAAGCAAAGGCCAGAGACAAAATGTGCTATAAACCACTTTCCAGAAAAATCCTTGTCTTAGATTTAGCTAATGGTGTCCAATCTAGAGACTCCAGCATGGCAGCCAGGATTTAGCCATATACTCCAGTTGGAGCCATAAAAAGGGCATGGTTGTGAAGCAAATAAGTAGCAGAGATTTCCCTTACACAGAGGCAGGGTCTATCCCAGAGCAGTTTAAAGAGGCTGGCAGTTGTACTGTGTTGCTGAAGCAGCTCAAAGCAGTCAGCTCTCATGAATGAATCGAGCCCTGAGTCACCAAGGTTCTGGAAGTCATTAAAATAGCAACAAGAAAGGGGCAGGAAAGAGCTGATTCATACAGTTTAGTGTAGTCATTAAACTTGATGATCTCACGACAAAAATTTGGGAAGGGAAGGGAACAGAAGGCAAGGCAAGGAAAGGCAAGGCAGGGCAAGAAGATGAAAGATGACACAGGGAAGGGGACACAAAAACTGACACAGTGTGCAGTCACTGGCTAGTTTTAAATTATTCGTGCAGAAAGGGATTCAAGTGAAAGCAAAATAAAAACTAAATCTGAACGGATTCCTTAAGATAATACTTGTCCCACAAATGACAGAAATCTAGTTAAAACCGATGAAGTGTACAGAATAATCGTTAGTTGTATGAGTAGAATTTAAAGCAAATGAAATTTAGATGAGATCACTCAGAATGTGCTTTGTGACAAGCAACAATAACGTATAGAGAAGGACCATTCATAATATCTATGAATTCACAGAGAATTCATAGCTCAGTAGCCTTTGCTCAATATTTGTGCCATTTACTTGTAAAACATTTTTATTTGTTAACAAAAAATTATTCCTACTATAAATAATCAACTAAAACACTAATAAAGGCACGTACATTTAATTATGCTTTCAAAGACAAATCAAAAGGGATTATTTTACAGAATCACATACTAAACATCCATCAAGCACACAATCTCTAATTAGGGTTATTATATATGTCCAGTTATGGAAAAGCATATATATGTATGTGCTTGAGTTTAAGGCTTCTCCCTGAAATTACTGAAATTATTTGCATGTTAAGGCAATGCATTTTTTTTCTTGATGAGAAGTTTTACAGCATTCTTAGATGGAGGTCCTTTTGTCAGGAATTTTTCCACTGAGTCAGAAGTTGAGAGCTATCAAAGGCAGCAGCATGATTAAAGGAAATGGAAATCAAAATACAGTGGAAAGGAAAGAAATTACGGAGACAAAGCAGTAGTACAGGAAAGAGAAAGGAACAATATGGCCAACAGTCTTTCAGGCTTTCTATCGTTCCATTTAGGCAAAATCTCAGTACAGCACAAACAGGCTTACTGAAGAGTAGATTTGGATATTACAATTAGATTACCTTCTTTTTCTGGATTCAAATTCCCTTTCAGATGTCAGTATGATTGTAGTTTTTTTATGGTTACTCACTGTTATTTATGGGTTTATTGACATTTAAGGTTATTACTGCTATAATATACATTATTGCTAATGGTTTGTATTACAGCAGTGTTTACAGGGGAATTCAACTGTATTTGCTCCCAGGCAAGCTGAGAACAAGGTTTCCCTTTCAATGCTCTAAATACCAACCTTAGTTCAAGACACAGAAGAGAAGGGCCAAGGGAAGGGGAGACGACTTCCTTTCTATAGCAGTGAGAGGCATATGTGTTCACACAACCAACGTCTGGGCCATGTGTAAAGTCTTTTGAAATCAAAAGAAAATAACCCATTGACTTAAATGGGCATTTAACCAAGGTTTATATATACAATTACCAGACAGAGATCTTGAAAAGTTTAGAAAGGTATTTTAAATGCCTTATAAATATACAAGATCTGTCTAAGAAGTTTCAGATCAAGATAAACCTTCTGTGAAATTAATGCATTTCCTTCCACCTCCACTCGCCCAAAGATCCTCTAATATTTCACAGGCTTTAGAACCCTAAAAGTCGAAATCAAATGAAGCATTAGTCACTGTTGCAAAATTCCTTTGGAAACTGTCTGTGGAACCCAAAACCTGAGCATTTCGACATTTAGGACTGTTGCCTGTGAATTCGTTATTAGCACTATCTAAGAAGACTTCCTGGAGTCTGATAGACTATGAACTCTCTCTTATTTATGACTATTACATGTTTGATCAAAGCTATACCAAGTCTCATGAAGCCTGAAGAATGGAATGAAATCGATCAGCGCACCCATCACCACCCCTAGGAAATTCTGTCTGACAACAATGAAAGATTTAGAAAAATTGGAGACATTAAACAGACTTTTTCTGACAAGCTCATACCCATAAACATACACCTACTGAAATCTATAAAAACATTGCCTGCTGGAGTTTTAATAAGTGAATACCAAAGATATTGACATTGAAGCACTGTAATTGGAATACTGTACATGAGCGGAATCAATACTAACAAATCTAGTTTTATAGATGTTTGAGGTGATTACTTTCATACATTTGCTTATACGCCATTATTTCCTCTTGCTACATGTATTCAACCAAATCAAGAAAAAGTTACTAATGTTGTGTGGGAATCATCTCTGAGATGATTTATTCCTCACAGTAAAACCTACGATAAAGAAGGGCTTTTTAAGCTATTGAACGGAAATTATCATGATTGCTTATTACTGTTCAGATGTAATCAGATGTAATAAGATATGAACGGTTTATTTAAAATCCAGTCTTCTCTTATAGGAAAGAATGTCATGAAACATCATTAGTCCCTACGTCAAGTCAACAAAGACACTTTCCTTTCTGTGCAGCCAGAAGTAGTGATGAGTGTCTCTCCCAGGAAGCTCAGCCCCTTATCATGCAGTCCCTGTACAACCCAGGTCCCTCTAAACATTCAGTCACCTGAAAGCATGAGGTGTCCTGGGGTAGTACAGCTTAATTGCACAAGGCAGCGATTAACTGTCAACATTTAATCGTAATGGTACTTACCTATTTCACAGTGATGTTGCGAGGATTAACCAAATAATGCATTTCTGAAATTATTTATGACATCCAGAACAAATTATATTATTTCAAAAATACAAAGCATTTTCATAGTTATCAAAGTAACTGTGTGAGACACTGAAAATAAATGCTTGTGTTGGTAAGCAAGAACAAATAACTCTACTGATTTAAGTAGTAGAAAATTATTTTGTTTCTACAAAAAAAACCATAAAAAAATACAAAACCAAGTAAAAAACTCTAGAGTCAGATTCCTCTGGGAAACCACAGACATCTACAATGTTGATACCTTATCTCAGCTGTTGTCTAGCCTTCCCTTGCCATCAGGGGAGACAAATGGACCTGTGTAAGGTGTGATTCATCCCATCCTAAAGCAGAGGTGTATAAAAGGAATAATGAATTGCTTCTTTGAGGTTCCTATTTCTCTTCTTTGACTGAAGAGGATAAGGTGACTGGCAGGTCAAAGAAACCTCTGCTTTTCATAGGCAGAAAAAGGTGGTCAATTATGCAGTCAGTCACATACACAGGAAGTCAATTTACACATAATAGCCACTTAAGAACCACAATTCCTCTTACAATATTAATTATTCTTGCTACAGTATATATGTGAGGTTAGCCAATATACCCAAATTAACTTCGTAAATTTAAAGGCTCTTAAGCTACTTTGAATGAATAAAAAGATGGTGAACAGTCACTTTACATACTATGCCACGTACGGGTTTTTTGCATTATTAATTGAAGGAAATTATTCAATACATAAAATGTAAACTGCAGGATTGTGGGGTAAAGAAACCTCACTTAAAGTTGGCAGAGAATGGCAGCAGAGATGAAGCTGCCAGAACATGTTTCTCTTTTGCAGTACATGAAATCATCTAAAGTTATTTCCATGATGATGGTTTTTTCTGTACAAAGACCTGCCTGTTCTGGTTCTCCTGTTTGTTATTGGATGCTCAGCTATTATGCCTGTTCAGTGCTGTAGATGGAATTGTTAAGTATACAGATAGATGGATTGCATCTTTTTCTTTTAGTGCAGCTACATAAGTTATTACAATAAACAAGTTTTATAAATGACTCAATATTTTGAAGTTGCCAGAGGTAACTAGAATGTTGATACTTTGCTGGTCTTATACAAATTCTTAACAAATAATGATTAGTTTTGCCTAAAATAATTATTTTCTACACTAACTATTGCTCAGAGGTTGCTACTGATTTATATGTATAACTAATATTTTTAATTGGCTGGAATTGATCATACCACTTTTAAAGAAGATATTCCTGCTGTTGGCTGTTATACTTTCTATCCTTATATAAGTGGGAAAAATAAAGGCAAAATTAAAGCTTACAAAAAAGACATCATTTTGTTATCCAGTATGCCACCAGAAGATCACAATATGTTGCATAACACAGTGAACATTCACAGAGCAAGGAGCCAATTTCTTTTAAGGGTATGGACTTTATTGCCTGAGATGTCTAAAGTTTAAAAGAACATTGTCTTCCACCTCTGCTAAGATGTACTATTGAGAAAATAACTAATAACAAATTCCTCAAAGAGCCTTCACTTTTGAGAATCCTCAAAGATTCTTCACTTAAAAGATAAGTCAACCACATATTTCATGTAAAAATTAAAGGTTCTGTTTGTTTCCTTTTGTACACTTTACTATGGTATTGTAATATATATTTTAATAATGTTTTTACTATCTGTTATTTATTTACTATACTTAAAGTTACACACAGAATGGTTGAGATTAGAAGGGACTTCTGGAGGATATCTGCTCCAACCTCCCTGCTCAAGCAGAGACAGTTGCCCAGGACCTTGTCTAGGTGTTTTCTTAACTATCTTCAAGGGAAACTCCACAACCTCCCTGGGCAACCCATTCCAGTGCTCAGTCAGCCTCACTGTAAAAAAGCGTTTCCTGATGTTCAGACAGAACCTCTTGTGTTTCAGTTTGTGCCTTTGCCTCTGGTTCTGTCACTGGGCACCAATGGGATGAGTACTGTTCAATGTCTTTATTAGTGACACAGACAGTGGGATTGAGTGCACCCTCAGCAAGTTTGCAAATGACACCAAGGTGAGTGGTGCAGTTGATATCCTAGAGGGAAGGGATGCTAGCCTTGACAGGCTTGAGAACTGGGCCCTTGTGAACCTCATGAAGTTCAACAAGGCCAAGCGTAAGATCTTGCACCTAGATCAGGGCAATCCTCTGTATCAATGCAGACTGGAGGATGAAAGGATTAAAAGCAGCCCTGCAGAGAAGGATTTGGGGATATTGGTGGATGAAAAATTAGGTAAGAGTTGACAATGTGCACTTGCAGCCCAGAAAGCCAGTCGTATCCTAGGCTGCATCAAAAGAAGTGTGGCCAGCAAGTCAAGGGAGGTGATTCTCCCCCTCTACTCTGCTCTTGTGAGACCCCACCTGGAGTACTGAGTCCAGTTCCGGGGTCCCCAGCAAAAGACAGACGTGGACCTGTTCGAGTGGGTCCAGAGGAAGGCCATGAAAATGATCAGAGGGCTGTAATACTTCTCCTATGAAGAAAGGCTGAGAGATTTGGCATTATTTAGCCTGGAGAAGAAAAGGCTTCAGGGAGACCTTACTGCAATCTTGCAATACTTAAAGTGGTCTTATAAGAAAGAAAGATAGAGAACTTTTACCAAGGCCTGTAATGATAGGACAGGGGGTAACAGTTTTAAACGAAAAAAAAAAAAGGACAGATTTAGCTTGGATATAAGGGAGAAATTCCTAATCATAAGGGTTGCCCAGAGAAGTTGTGGATGCTACGCCACTGGAAGTGTTCAAGGTCAAGCAACCTGACCTAGTGAAAGATGTCCCTGCCAATGGCAGGAGGGTTGGACTAGATGATCTTTAAAGGTTCCTTCTACCCTAAACCATTCTATGATTCTATGGTTCTATGACTCTATGAAAAATGCCTGGCTCCATTCTGTTTGCACCCTTAGAAAAGACACAGTCCCTGACCATGTGATTTTTCTGTCTTGAACTCATCCTTTCCCAGCTATTCAACTATCTAAATAGAGGATTATCTTGAAGTTGGACAACAAAGTTCAGAAAGATATGCATAATTCTTTGCAAGATCTTTCTGCTCAGAGTGTCTCTGAATTAACCTACATACAGAGGTGTCTCCAAAAAATGCAGCTTACAGAAATGTTTTTTCTCATCGTAAGAGAACAATGAAGAGTCATGAGAAAATCAATGCTGTGTAAAAAGGAAAGGTAACAGCTGTACAAGTTTTTTATGTTCTGAAGGGAAGAGTGGGTATTATTTATTTCGTATACTTAATTTTACTAACTAAGTACAATGTTGCAGCAGCACATCATGTTATCATATACACTCATCAGTGTTCCTTCCTGTAGTGGGTTGACCCAGATGGCAGCTAAGCCCCCACCCAGATGCTCGCTTATTCCCCCATGGAGGGATAGGGGAGAGAATAGGAAGGGCAAAAGCAAGAAAAATGTATGGGTCAAGATAAAGACAAATTAATGGGGGAGGGGGGGCAAGAAAACAAAAACAAAACCAGAAACAAAAACCAAGTGATGCAAAAGCAATCACTCACGACAGATGCCCAGCCAGTCTCCAAACACCAGTTACTTTCAAAAGACTTTCCCCACCTCAGTTTTACCACTGAGCACAATGTCACACGGTATGGAGTATCTCAGCTTGGGTCAGCTGTCCCAGCTGTGTCCCCTCACAGCCTCTTCCCTATCCCCAGCCTACTCCTTGAGGGGGCAGACAGGAAACAGAGAAGGTCTTGATGCTATGTGAGCTGCATTAGCTAAAACATTGTTGTGTTACCGACACCATTTTGGTCACAAACCTAAAACACAGCACCATATGGGCTGCTATGAAGAACATGAACTCCATCCCAGCCAGACACACTACACTTCCTTTAATTTACAAATGGTACATATTGAGAAAACATGTTGAGATGTTGTTAACATTAACATTAACATGTTGTTAACATGTTAACGTCACTCTGTTAATGTGATGCCAAATTATATATGGGAATGTCGTAACTGTCCATGGAGAAGAGCAGTGAGCACTGATGTTGGTTTGAAATTCCTGAGGGACACAGAAGATGGTCCAGCCAAGTTCTTGCACTGTTGACTAAAGACCAGCAGCTTAGAGTGCGCCAAGGTAAGCACTTGCAACTCAGTTTAGACACAGCTAAAGAAATAACTCAGGTAATAAGGTGTGAGCGGTTTTAAAGGAAAGAAAAAGTTTGTGCAGTAAATTAGCACAGGAGAAAACAGTGAAGAAACAGAAACAGTAAAAAGCAGGCATTGGAACAGACTACAGGAAAGAATGAATATAAAATGGATTTAAAAGCTGCAAAGTTTACCTGAATTGCTAGCAGAAAGGAATTGACACTTGCCAAATTAGAAGAATTCAACTCAGGAATAAGTAATTTCAAGTTTACTTAAGGAGAAGACCAAAAGCCTTGCTACTTCTCTCATCAAGCAGTGAGCTTAGCTGCTGAATAAAATGAGTAAGCCTGGTCAGAAACAGTAGCAGGAGCAGTACATAGCTTGTTGTATGCATTTAATGTCCAAAATTTCAGTCTCTTCTGATGAGGACTGAAAAGGTTTTTCTGTAGAGAAGTTGATTCTGTCTCCGATAACACGGATTTAAATCTCAGTTTGATTGATTTAAATCTTATCCTGTGCTGAATGACTTCACTCTCTCTGATCTATTTTAAAATTTCTTTTGAACAAGGCATTATTTTGGATACCAAGTAATTGGAGCTTTCCTTCAGAGTAACAAACCATGTCCCTATTTAGAGACAAGCGTTCTTCCTCTTGATATTTGTATGTAATCTTCCTTGGCATTGCTAGGTTGTACCTGTTCAGTGATAGGAGAATGGGGTGATAGCTCCTAAAAAATGCATTAAGTAGGTCAACAGTCAGGTCTGACTGCATATCTTGTATTCATCTCTGAGAACTTTTGGGCATTTGGCATAATGCAGCTAAAATTAAAATTTGAAAATTCTTAATAGCCCCCTTCACCAACCTAATAAAAACAAAAGTAGCATTCAGCCTAGCATTACACATACTGTTTACTAAACTCAGTTTTATATATTAAAGTCCATTTCCAATACAATTTCAGCAGAAAATAACAGCAACTTGCTTTCCTATGCAGTTGGTGGATGTAAAGTTAGCCCTTACTTTGAAAATAAAACTGCTCATATGTGTAGGTTGCTCTACAGAGCTACCTCCCCAGCTACTCTTTTTTTACTTCCTACCACATTGTAAAAGTCAAGAAAATAAATAGGGTCTGAAAGTGGGTAGTGTTCAAAGATACTGAAAACAACTTTCTTAACATAGCCCTGATTCCATACTCTCTTAAACTGTTTTCACACAATGTGGACCAAACTGTGTGTCTTCTTCTGATCTGTCTGTTCTATGCAGCTAGCTCAAAGAAAGTGAGATCTGGCTGGTTTCGGCTGGACCATTTCCACAAGAAAAGCAGAATATCCCTGGAGGGAATAAAGCTGTTCTAATAAGCCCTTATTTTACTTGCCAAAGGAAACGGCAGAGACTTGTCTAGAGAATTTCTAGGTTTCATCTTTTCTTACCTGTTAACGCAAGAGGGAGGTTACAGCAGCTCCCAGACTATATGAAAGAAAGACAGGCTTCAGATAACTAGATTGTAAAGGAACCACAGCTGCTCCCTAAGAGCACTGCTTCACACTAACCAAAGGGGAAGATCCAGCAGGGGATCTACCCAGTACCACTGTCATTTTAAGGAAGTGACTCTTGATCCATGTCAAGGGAATTGAGTTTACGATACGGGTTATGTCTGGTGTTGAATGCAATGGAGCTCAGGGCTCAATGGCTTGCACTGAGTCCAAAACATGCCACAGGTAAATGGTGAAATACTGGAACTGCCAAAATCCATTAATTTTAACCCTTGATATGATGTATTACTCAAAAAGCTTAACTTAAAGATACATTATTGAACTGACCACTTCCACAGATACCTGTCACTGTATGGCAGGTATCAGCAAAATCACGATGGGGCTGGCAACATGAGCAGGAGCCCATTATTCAACAGCCACAGCACCAGAACAAAGGAAGGTTCAGCAGAACTGTATGGTGTCTTTCACCCAGTGCACAGTTAAATTGTGGATAACCTTGCACAAAATGTTCTCAACAGCGAAACAGAAATGAGTTCAAAAACTAGCATGAAAGGTTATTAAACATGTTAGGCTCCATGCAACCTCTGGCTCATCAAGTCCCTGTGCTGCTGGTAACTATGACGATGTTCCTGGAGAAAGTTTTCCCTAGATATATCCTACCTATCATACTGTTTTCCAAACCTTTTCCCCCTATTCTACCACATAAAGTCCAGGAGAGCCACTTCGATTTTACGTTCCAAATACAGACTAAGATATGAGATCAAAACACTTGAAAAATTTAAATGTGTCAGAAATCTCAGTCACTTACAATCAGTTGCAATCTCTACTCCTGTGAGATGAGAATCAAGGCTATTTGAAAAGATAAAGCCAAATCTGGGGACCTGCACATCCTGGCTTTTCCCTGTACATCTCAGTATTCCAGCTGGAAAAAGTGACTACACAATTGCCATAAAATCATAGCTTTCAACATGAGAAGTACAGAAGATCAGGAAAATATATTATAAAAGAGGTTTTTGTAACAGCTGGCTTTCTGCTGAAGCAAATTTTTCAACTCCCACAACAGACATACTGGGTTCCAACTCATTTTTCAGCATTCCAGCAAAAAATTTTCTGTACCGTCTCTTGAAATAATGAAATCTGTTTTTTCAGTCAGTGGCATCATACCAGGGAAATATCAGCTGGAGCATTGGTAAAGACAGTAGTTCAGGCAGATGTCACTACCATTCAGTTGTTACAGATATTCCTGACAGGACAAAGCAGGACTGTATAACCCCTTTGGTCTGAACAACATCTCTGAACCATGCAGACGTGGTTCTACCCAACATTACAAATTCCATGCGCCAAACCACCTTGGAAATATCCGTGGTTTCCTTCAGCTGCAGCACTTCACTGGCAGGGTTAAGGCCAAAATCACTCTCTCTTTGTATCTGTTATATTATTTTTTGCCACTTCTCCAGTGGCATAAGAATATGGTTGCCTGAGCGGGTTTGCCAAGGGAATGATAAAATTATGAAAGCTGTTGCTTTGGTTCCTCATGTACAAATGAGCAGGAACAACGAATAGCTGATCCTTTAAGAGTTCCCCAGAAAATGGAAAATGCACCAGTAGTCCCTGTTTCTTGTGTCTCTAGTGGTAGAAAAATAAATCCTCTATTTTTGAGCCTTTCTACTCATAAAACATTTTTCTCATTTCCTTGAAATGTTCCGGCTTTATTTTATTGGTACATTTGAAAATAATTTTCTGAACAGTTTTCTAAACTTTTTTAAATGAAAATCTAAATTTACAACTAGCAGAGAGCCAGAACTCAGAAATAAGATACTATATCATGCCCATATCTCTTGCCTAATTGTGGTGATGTGAATGGACATTATGGAAGTTATGGACACTATGGAACTTTGTTGGTGATGTTGCTTTCCTGCTGTGAGAAGTTAGCGTGCAGAATGCATATTAAGTGCACAAAACTAACGAAGAGCGTAACCTCAACACATGGCTTTCCTATAGCGCTTTGAAGAAAACACTCCAGTTCAAACACTTGATAAGCAGACAAAAAAATAACTTTGAAGTGACGTGTATGCAGTCATCATTCCACAAAGGACACAGATAAACAAAAAACTGAACCTGGCCTCTCAAAGTCTTATATATGTGCTCAAAATGATGCATCCAAGTATTTTCAGAACAGCTTCAATGATGCTGTGAATTAGATTACTCACTTTGACAAGACAATATCAAAACTTTGAGTCAGGTTCTTAGAAACACCGGTGGATCTGGACCCACAGGGGAAGTACCTGTCCTTTGAATCATGGTAATGGGAGGGAAGTGTTTTCAGATCTCCCTTCTAACAGAGAAAATATGTCTGAAAAAAGTATTTCTGGCTGACGGAAAGAATGAGTACTAGAAAGAGAAGTCTGAAAAGAGGTTGAGTGGGTAGTTTTATGACTGAACAATTATGAGCCTATAACACTCAGTAAGGCATCTTGCTGTTCTGAGGTATTTGCTTATCATTGATAGTCTTAATGAAATGGTCTTACCGATGGTCTTAATGAATTTTTTTAATTATTACTTTTAATTAAGCGCTGCCTTAAGTGCTATCCATCAGAGGGACCACACTCCTGAATGGCAAGCCTGGACTAAAAATGGTCTATACCTGAAAGCTGGCTTCGTAACAGCAATTGCTGATGGTTTCAATGGAAAATGAATTCACATTTTTGTGATCCTTCATTTAAATATTATTTTTCAACTTGATTGCTTTAAACAATAAAAAGTAGAATTTCTATGCAAGTAAGTCATTATTTTTTCTTTATGGCACACTTGAAATACAGAATTATAGAGCTGGACAGGGTCTCAGAAGGTCATCTAACCCTTCCAGCCACACCTCCGCTATTTCTGACACATCCTTGTCTAGTCAGTTCTTTGATGACCAGTGACAGAGACCAACGTCCCAGATGACCTTCTCCAGTGCTTCACCAAAATCTTCCTAATGGCTACCCTAAATGTCCTTCCTGACATTCCACCCCATTAGTTCTACACGTGTCCAATGCAGACAAGGAGAACAGAGTACACCCTTCATCTTTGCGAGCAGCCTTTTATGTTTCTGAAGACTGGTATAATACCCATTCCCCTCCACCATAGCTGTCCCACCCTACCTTTTCTTCTTGGGGCATGACTTCCAAACCCCATCCTGGCTGTTCTCCTCTGGATTCTCTCCGATCAGTGAACACTTTTGCCAACAGTCACCTGGAGCAGATTTCTACACCAGCAAGTGCTGAGCAGAGAGATTGCTGCGGGTGTTGCAACACTGCAGTACAGTAAATGTTCAGCTAATCTTCACGTTAAATACGGAAGATTGCCGGTATCCAAAAGATGAGCCGTTATGAGACCTCTGTGAAATAAATGTGAGAAAAGTACACAATGGGAGGCAGTTGCATGCAACAAGTGATGGGGGATCAAAAGCTGGTGGTATGACATGACACACAATGCTGGTGGTACAACATGCTATGTCACATTTGACATGATGCAGGATTTCCCCTCCTGGCAGGGAGTGAGAGGTGGCAGAAAACGCAAATTTGCAAAAGTATTTTAAAATTGTCAGAAATAACTGTTTCATAGGAGAAGAGGAAAAGTAGTTAGGGTGAACGTAACTCTTGCACTGCTTTACTGAGGAGCTACAAAGTCAGCACAGGACGGTGCCAAAGATATTCCAGAGTATTTTAGAAACCGGGCTGACTACAGCTAAGTTAAAATAGGCACTTTCACGTACATCGACTGGCCTTTACAATGATTGTTTCGCTTAAGTGACTTCAGACTTGTGGTTGTGGGAGTAGCGTAAGTGGGGATAACGTTATCTATTTAGAAACATGTTTGCTTTTACGTATATAAAAGGTGGGGGGGCGGCTTCAAAATCGCCCTGTGAACTCGCTCGCAGAAGTCTGCAGGTTCGGTCTGTCGCTGGAGGAAGCCCCCGGAGCCTGCGGGTGCGGTCGGCCGGCACCGGGTCCCGCACCGCCCCTGCCCCGCACTCCTGCCCCGGGCATCCCCCCCCGCCGCCCCCGGGCTCCAGCGGCTGCCGGGGCGGGGCGGGGCGGGGGCGGCGGCGGCTCGGCCCCGCGGCGGGGAGGGCGGTGGCCTGGCCCGGCCCGGCCCCGCGTCCGCGCAGCCCCCTCCAACCCCCCCCCCAGCTCCCGCCTGTCCCCCGCAGCACATGACCCGCAATGGAGCCGCGCCGGCCCTGCCCAGAAGTTTGGAGCCGGGGGAGCGGGCGGAGGCTGGCGGCGAGGGGACGGCTGCAGCCGGCGCCCAGCCGCGGGCGGTGGGCAGGTGAGGCGGGGCGGGGGCGGCGGGGGGCGGACGGGCTGGCCGGGGGGGAGGCAGCCGCGCCGAGCCGTCCCGCTCCGCGGCGGCAGGTGAAGGGGGGGCAGCTTCGGCAGCGCCTCCGGACGAAGCGCGATCGCGGGTGCCCCGGGGCGGAGGGGCCGGGGCGGGCAGCGGCGAAGCCCCTCGGGATGCCGTCGGGGCGGTCCCGGTCTGCCCGGAGCCGCGCTGGAGCCGGGGTTCCGTGTCGCGTTGTCCTGCTCGGTTCCCTCCGCCCTCGACGCCGCAGCTGGAGGTGGGCGCCGGAGCGGAGGGGCCGCGGCGGGCGGGTGGTGCCGGGCGCTCCGCGGGGTCTGCCGGCGGGAGCTGAAGCCGTCTCAGGTACCGTCCTTCCTTCTGTATCCCCGCAGGTGTAGGCGGTGCCGGGCTGTCCAGCGCCCAGCCTGACCTCCGTCTCAGATGGAGGCACCGCTGGGAGGAAGCGGGGACGGTGAGGTGTCCCTGGGACAGTAGCCAAAGCAGAGTGACACGTTTCTAGGCTGGCCCGGCCACCCCCCCGGCGGGGCAGTCTTCTCTGCAGCTTTGTTGCGTTTTCGATCCAGGAGAGTGTGGGCTGCTGCTGGCAGCTACAGGATGAAGTCGCCTCCCTGCTGCATGTCTCTTTCTTCCCAAGCATCCCTGGAGGAACCAGGGAGCAGCACATCCCTGGGCTCCCTGGACTCCAGTGTTTTCTCCAGTGAGGAAGAGCAGGGGCCCCTGCTGCAGAAGGTCATTCCCTCCTTGGACTGCTTTACTATCAATGTAGGAGGCAGCCGCTTTGTGATGTCCCAGCAAACTTTGTCTTGCTACCCTGACACCCGTCTTGGCAAACTGGCCGTAGTGGTCTCTGCTGCCCGGGATGTGGCCTCTGGCCTCCTTGAGCTTTGTGATGATGCCAACCTCGTGGAGAATGAATATTTCTTTGACCGGAGCTCACAGGCGTTTCACTACATCCTGAATTACTACCAGACAGGGAGGCTGCATGTGATGGAGCAGCTTTGTGCGCTCTCCTTCCTGCAGGAGATCCAGTACTGGGGTTTGGATGAGCTCAGCATCGATTCCTGCTGCAGAGACCGGTGAGTTGTGGGAAGATGCACCATGCAGGATTGTGGGCTGGGTGTGCTAAGTGTTGACTCCTGTGCAGGGACGCTCAGGTGAGAGATTCAGCAGTAGGTGAGGTAGCAGAGCATTGGGAAAAGTGTGCTCAAAGCTGGATGAGTTCAGCCCTGAATCCTACTCTAGAGGTGGATGGGTGTAGGAAATGGGAGGTGATGTGTTGGGTGAGGTCACTGTTGACCTTTGCTGAGCAACGGGTTGGCTGTGGGATCAAGATATTGAGACCCTAACAGGAGCAGGGTCTGGGTTGTCCAGTACCAGCTTCGGACTGGCCCTGGAAGCTCAAAATGTTTGAAAGGGACAATGCTGGAGATTAAAAAGTTTGTGAAAGGAGAGATGTCCTTTCAGTCATCCAGTTTGGGCTTATCCTAGTTAGAGGGATTGGATGTGGAGTCAGGCATGGTGCTGAGAGTGTTTGGAGCCTCCCCACTGCGCACTTTTTGTTCTGGAGGATTTCCAGATCCAAGCTGGAGAGGCAGAAGGGGGGGTGGTCACCTGCCAGGCTGAGTGTGGGTGGCATGGCTCCAGGAGGAGCCGTGATGGGAAGCATGGCACATGGATGTAGCAGCTTACAGGGAGGGGGCAGCAACAGCGGGAACATGGCTCACTAGAGACAAATTGTAACAGGCAGCTTAGGAAAAAGGTGGGTTTGGACCGAACCACCCCCAGGACGTTTCTGTTAATTCTATTTGCAGATAATTTTTTTTCCCCACAATTTTTACTGTCTACTGGTCTGTTTGTTAGTATGGAAGAAATGAATTCTCTAAAGAGTGTAACTGCTATTTATCTAAAGGGGTTATATTAAAATTTCTAGAAAGAAACAAAGAGGCAGCCCCACCCCAAAAGGGTACTGAAGTTATCCTACCCTAGCATGGTCCAGTTCTGCAGCTGAGAGAGTTGGATCCTGGTTTTTATCCCTTTCTTTCTTCCCTGGTAGGTTTAACTGAAAGCTCCTACTTTGTTGGTGGTACAAGGAACTACAGACCTCTTTGGCGTATGCAAGAGTCACTGCGTATCAAATGAAGGCAAAATTGCACAGCCCACTAGCCTTTGTCTAAGACTTGAGATTTGCAGCAGTCAAAAAATACAGATATGAAAGAAAAGGATTTTTTTAGTGTACTTTGGGAATGTTTGTGTTTCATGAAATTGTTCTGTAAATATACTCTTGCTCTAACAAAACACTCAGCTATGCATTTACAATCTGTAAGTTTTGCTCAGCACAGATGCTCGTGCACGTTGTTGTGTGAGGACCTATATATTTCAAGAAAGAAAGATAACTTGTTATCATAGCGTGTATTGATCAGAACTACACCCATGAACTGCATGGTCTTTATTATGCCTTCCCTTTTAGTATTGCAGATACACACCAATAATAAAAATGGAATATAATTAATAAAATTGAGGACAATTTAGAAACAGAGGGTCTGGTTGTGCCAGGATTGCTTACAAGAATGCATGTTAGTCATGCAGCAGATCCCACAGTAGTCAACATGATCTGTGTAAATAACATGCTATCAGAATAAAATTACTCTGCACATACAAACTGTCACTGATGTGAAATGAGGGAATAGAAATATCAAGTCAATGGAAACATGCTGCAGGGTCTCAATTAATAAAATCATCAACCATACGCTTGACATCAGGGTTTTCTGAGCTCAAGTAAGGTTTACTACAATGTGTATTCTTATGTCTCACATAGTAGAGGATAAGAAAAATGTACACACATTGGTATTAAAAAATCTTTTGGGGGGGTTTCTGGGCAGGTACTTCAGGAGGAAGGAGCTGAGTGAAGCCTTAGACATCAAGAAAGATGCAGAAGAACTGGATGCCCAAGATGAAGAAGAGGACTTTTCTGGTAGCCTCTGTCCTAGTGTCAGACAGAAACTGTGGGAAGTTTTGGAAAAGCCTGGCTCCTCTGCAGCAGCCAGGACTTTCGGCACTCTGTCCATGGCTTTTGTTGTTGTGTCCATTGCCAACATGGCTTTGATTTCGGTAGAGCTAAGCTGGCTGGCACCACCACTACTGGATGCCCTAGAGTACCTGTGCATTGCGTGGTTCACTGTGGAGTTTGTTTTGAGGTTCCTGTGTGCACGGGATCGGTGTCGCTTCCTAAGGAGTGTGGCAAACATCATAGACCTCCTTGCTATTTTACCTTTCTACATCACCCTGCTGGTGGAGAGCCTGTGTGGTGGGGAGAGCTCCCAAGAACTGGAGAACGTGGGGCGCATTGTCCAAGTGCTCAGACTGCTCAGAGCCCTGCGGATGCTGAAGCTGGGAAGACATTCAACAGGTATTTTTGGCCATGGCAGTGGTACTTCTCGTTTTTGCTGCCTACACCAGTTGTTCCTGGGCACAGCCCCCCATTTTGTGTGCATTTCTGCCTAACCTTTCTACCCAATCTAATGTTAGCAGTAATGGCTTGTGAAAATCTTACTTTTGGACATTGGTAATTGAGTGGCAGGGGCCTTCTCCAGTTAGTTTTAGTTCTTCATAAAGCCAGTGTATATTGTTTGCATAGAATATTTACAAAAACAGGCCCCAAAGTTGGAGGTGGTAAATCATCCCCCAGTCATTCACAGTGTCATAAATTTACAAACATACATTTGAGTTGATTTGGTTAGGGATGAAGCAAGAAAAGCAGCAGACATCATTGACCCACACTTTTTGTATTACCAAAAGCCCATTAATGACAGCTTTAGTACCTGTCAGAATTTATTTTGTTAGGAACTATATGCAAAGAAATATATAGTGATTTTGTGTACAGCACAGATCCTGAAAACAACCAGGATAGAGAGTGTTTCAAGAAAACTGTTAAAACTGAATCCTACAGGGCAGTGGGCTGAGGGTCTCTCTGGCCCTGTTGAAGACACTGATATCTGTGTGATATGTGGAGCACAGCTGGGGGCTGTTTACGGAATGGACCTAGGTGCAGCTCAGAGCAGCAGTGTCAGATGCAGTCAGCATTCACCCATCGGTGTGGGGCCCTTGGTGTCCAAGCTCTTCTGACAGGCCAGCAGACAGATAGATGAACAGCAAGCAGGCTAGGGTGGAAGGTGAGATGCATTTCTGAGAACATTTTTGTCCACTCTTTCTGAGTAGTGAAGGGAAGGCATAAAAGGTAATGTTTTCTAGTGGGAATTTATCAGAGGAAGCTGGAAGTGATTGGGAAGTGTTGCGTTTCTCCATGTGTTTACCCCATCTTTATTCCTACTTCATGACATGTAAATGCCTCGATATATGAAAGAGCAAAAGCCATACTCCCACCACACCATCTCCATGCCATGATGTTACCCAGTGCTTGGCATTTTCAAGGTGCCAATTCAAAGATTTAATCGTGTTCCCACTTAAATCAGCGCTGGATATGGCACCGAATTTGACAGGAGAAATGTTCAGCCAACACTTAGAGCTTTGAAAACTCGGATCCTAACAGTAAATCACGGTCTTTGTCCTGCAATATTAGCCTGTTCTGAAGATGGTGATGGTTGTTCTTACATCGCACTCAACGTACCCTTCCAGGGTTTCTTGCCATGGAGCAGGAAAATTGGTCAATGCTTCTCTTTTTCGGAGACCCACCTCCCCGCTTTTTGTGAACTGACCCTACCCCAGCAGGCATTACAGTGTGCTTGCAGCAGCAGAATTTGTCTCTTTATTTTTGTTCCTACAGAAGGGCAATGAACCTGCCTACCAATGGCAGGGAATAGCTTTAAGGCTGCGGAGCATAATCGTAGTGGTTTGGGAAGTATCTTAATCTTACTCGCCTACCCTGGATTATGCCTATACTGATGCATAGCAGTCCCTTAGAAAGCAGTTGAAAGGAAGTTTATAATGATTCAGTCTGTCAATGAGTTTGTTTTGCTTCATTATATTTTGTGCAGGGTTTGGTGGTGGTTTTTTCGCAAGAAAGGCTGCTACCCACTTCTGATGGTAGCTCTAATGTGAATGCATTCCTCTCTAATTGCATTTTGAAAATAAGAGAAAGATTTTAACTCATCAAGGCACTTTTGTGCTGAATAACAAAACAGTTATCCAGAAATATATTGATTCTAGTTATAAAGTTTCCAGTTTATTGCATTTTACTGTTACAGAATGAATCCATGAAACTCAGTTCTAAGGCTTTTTCTATCAAGTTGAAACCAGATGTTTCAAACACTTGCATAATAACTGTTAACTTCAGATATATTAACTTTCAGGGATGGTCTAAACTTTTGTGTCTATTTATTCTTAAATTTGTTAAAATATTACTACAGTTTATATCACAATATTGAGTGCCGTTAAGAGTTCAGTAATTCCACGTTAGGTAGAAGTGTATTAATTATATCAAAATCTAGTCTCCTAATCTGTAAGTGAGCTATCATCTTGCTACTAAAACCAAAGTACCAGTTTCAAAATATGAGAAGTAACGTATGTTACTTAAACCATGCAGAGCAGCATTACCATCACTGTGCTTGCTTCTTTGGTAGTTCAGAGTTGCTGCCCACTTGGGCCCAGCACACTACATCAAACCTGTATGATTTAAATGTAGAAAGTCACTGTTTTGATCTTCTGTTAGAGGAGATGCTGCTACTAAGACAAAACATAGCCCTAATAAATGAAAATAGAAACATACGCTCTCAGATCTGAAGCCTTGTTTCTGACCGCTAGAGATGTGGGAGGTATGTAGCAGAAGAGAGTTTTGTTAACGTGCATCTAAACACAACCACAGCTGCTAATATAAATGAACCCCATAAGTACCATACACAGAGACCATCTTCATTGCACATACCGAGGCAGTCCTGAAAAATCTCAGTGTTTAGGGATGGCACTCACAACAGTTCTGCTCTCTTGCCCTGGATCTGGCAGCTCAAAGCTGCCTCCCTGTGAAGCTTCTCTCTGCCTCCTGCGCTCTCGGGCCAGACAAAGCTTCATGTGCTGCTCACCTGCTTTGTGTGGCAAGAGGAGTGCGAGATCAGAAGAGATGAGAAAATTCATGGCTGCAGCTCCTCTTTCACCACGGAGGAGTGATCACAATCCCAAGGAGAGCATCTCTGCAGACCCATAGCAAAGCTGGGGTCCCAGCAGCAGCCTGGCTTTGCTGTCAGGGGCAGATATGAGTTAGAAAAAAACATACCATCTCTTTTATTCACTTTCTTTTTAAATAAATGGCAGATTAACCTTTTTGTGGGGAAGGGCAGAGAAAGAAATGGAAGAATCATTTCTGCCCCTTTGAAAGCTGAACCAAGCTAATAGGAGGGATGTGATGCCGAGAAACACTGGAGCTAGATTGGAGTGACTGTGTGATTACTTATGCCGAGTGCTATACTTCGTCAAAGAGCAACTGAGAAATCAGTAGCACCTCTGCCCAGAAAATGTATGTAAGGTGAGACCTTTTGAGATAGCAAAATTATGGATTTGAGTGGCTGCAAGAATAGGTGAGAACTGAACCTGCATTCCTCACATTCTCTGATGCTCCCCAGCTGTTGGATTCCTTCTGGAGCCGTGTTTTGCATGCAACCTTGCTGGTCTTCCTCTGGGAAGCATTTACAGATTGACTCCTTGAGGAGAAGAAGAGCGTGAGCATCTTGCTTCTGATGGCAATAGGCATATACCTGAAAGAAGGCTGCAGTGTATGTCGGGATGAGAAGCCTCTGGATACATGAAAAAGTGAAACTTCAGCACCTGTAGTGCCAAAAGTTTAGGATGATTTAAATGCTGTGTGTAAATTGGAAGTTCCAAACATCAGCTTGTATTGCCATGTCCGTTTGGGCCGTAGAAAGGTGGAACGTGACCTGCCTGGCAGAAACACCGCCCCTTCCTCCTGCTGGCCCCAGGGCTGGGGTGCTTGCCTGCCCCGTGCCAGCACCTCCCAGCACGAGTAACCACGCTGTTACAGCTCTCGGCAAGGAGTTCTCATGGGAAGTCGTAAGACTTGCTGAGGTGTCTGTGCTGGAACAGCCCTAGCTTGGCTGTGTGCTAGGGCACAGAGACATTTTTTAAAGTTACAATATAATATGGCAGAATATATTATTCTTTTTAATACGCCTAACTAATTCCCACTTAGAATGAACTGCGGAGTCCAGTAAGGTGTCTGATTCATAGATCCATCTAAAAATGTCTTCTGACTTCATCTGAAGATGTGAAGAGATGGAGAACCGTTGTTTCACTGATAATTCATTCTAGTGATTATGTACCCTTACCACCTCACCAAATTAATTTTTCTTTTTTTTCATTTCAAGGTCCAGGCACTGGTGTAGTTTCTGGGGGTTTTGTTTCTTTCTTTTTTTTTTTTTTTTGCTTTAACAAATTAAAGGGTTCTGTAGTTATTATTTCCCTTTATGATAACCAAGACAACTCTTCAATACCTGTTTTCCTATTTGATAACTGAGACAGCTTGAGCTCTGTTTTTCCACACACTGAATCATTTCTGTTAAACTCTTCTTCACCTTCTGCAGTTTTTCAGTACCTTTGTTTGAGATGAGGATAATAGAACTGTGAATGCTAAAAAAAAAAATCAGCCTCTCTAACAGTCAGAATAATTAAACATAGGAAGAATATTTTACTGAAGACGTGGAACAAACAGTTAGCAGTTACTGTCCTGTTCCTCCTTATTTTGACCTGGTTTATGGAAGAGTTGCACTGTTTTTTAGCTATAGTGTTCTCAGGATCCATCATAAGGTGCAGACCCTGGCTTTTAGAGTACTCATTTATGCTTTGAAAAGAAATGCTGTAGAAGTAATTTTAAATTGGAGTACCTTCTTCCTAGGTCACCCAAAAGGACTTACTCTTCTACCTTGTTCAGTAGGGGGTTTTACAGGGCAATTGATTATAGTGACTTCCTTGGAAGATGAGAGTTTGATCTGGATCTTTGCAATTGTCTCACACAGCTTTTACACTGCTTATCTTAGTGCATTTTCAAGATGTTGAGGCAGTCATGTTAACAGAGAAAAGATTACACTGGTATATCGTATTACCCTTGCGTTTCAGGTTTAAACTACATCACTGTAATAAGCATTCTAACCAACAGATCATAGTGATAGTAATATAAAACCTGGATATGGACAAGTCCTTAAATGGAGTTCATAGAAGAAAATACTGAAAAAGGAAGCACTCCCTACAAACTCTAGTGTGTACTTACACTGTTTGTTGTACATAAACAAAAACTTTAAAACCCAATAGACCTGAGGGGAAAAAGAAAGAGCCAAAGGCAAGAAGAAATTTTAACACCTTGTAATTTGAGATTGAGGAAAGAAAAGCAAATCAAATTGCTTATTACCCTAATGAGCATATGAAGTCTGCAAGCAGAGGCAGAGCTCCAATGAGCTATTTTGCAAACACTGATTTAGATAGAAGTGTACCCCATGAAGACTAATTCATAAGCATTGTGTTTTTCTCATTTATTAAAGAAAACATAGTACGTTTTTAAAGAACAGTATTAAAAACCGGTCGAAAATCACTTGTGATTCAAAAGAGAATTTCAGCCTCCCATGTGTCTCAGCTGAGTTCATACCCTGTTATCTTCCTTCTTTGTTTATGTGTGCAATATTTACCCATTGCACTATTATTGGATTTACTTTCCTGCTGGCTTTGTCGGGCAGTCTAGCCTTGAGGCAACAGCACTAAAAGGAATGTGGGGGGTTATGGAGAGCGGTCAGCTGTACACGAACTCCCTGTGTTTTGATGTCTACAGATAAAGATATTGATAGGTTTTTTGGGGGAAGGAGGGGTTGGAGAGGCTCTGAGAGCTGTAAAAGGATTAAAAATAGTCCTGAGCAAAGAAAAAGTTACTGAGTGACTGAACCGGGCTCTAAGCACCCACCTGGAACACAGATTTGGTAACTAAGGGTTGCTTGTTCCAAAGTGACCAAAGTGGGGAGTGAGCGAGCAGCCGCGTGGTCCTGGTTGCTGGCTGAGGTTCAACCACAACAACGGTTATTTAGGTAACTTATTAAAAATTGTGCTAGATCTTCTGTTACAGCCAGTTGACTACATCAAGATTGGTTAGCTTTTCTAAACCACAGGCATACATAGTTCAAATGATAAGTAACGAGGCAAATTTATATGCTCTGTCTTAAGGAAACAGAGATGATGTCAGTGGTTCAGTCTAACATTTTAATCCATTTCTTTAAATCATGTTTTCACAGTAGTGTTGAGAGCAGCACCCCTTTTTCTTAAGGCATGTTTACTAGCAGTCGAAGGAAAATATAAGGCTTTCAAATAAGAGATGTTTTGCAAAGTTATGATGGCAGCTACGTGAATCAGCCTACTGACAGCATTTCTTGTCTTTCAGGCTTGCGGTCTCTTGGGATGACTATCGCACAGTGCTACGAGGAGGTTGGCCTTTTGCTGCTTTTCCTCTCTGTAGGAATCTCTATATTTTCCACCGTGGAGTACTTTGTGGAGCAAGGCGTGCCAGGCACCACTTTCACAAGCGTACCTGGTGCTTGGTGGTGGGCAACAACTTCCATGACAACTGTTGGTTATGGTGACATTAGACCAGACACTACCATTGGTAAGGTAGTGGCCTTCATGTGTATACTATCAGGAATACTGGTTTTGGCTTTGCCAATAGCTATAATAAATGACCGGTTTTCTGCCTGTTACTTTACACTGAAGATAAAAGAAGCTGCTCTTCGGCAGCGTGAAGCTTTAAAGAAACTCACGAAGAACTCGTCCAGCGATTCAAATATCAATGTTAATTTGCGAGACATATATGCACGCAGTGTTATGGACATGTTACGGTTAAAAAGCAGAGAGAGAGCAAGTACAAGGAGCAGCGGAGCAGATGATTTTTGGTTTTGACTTTTAAGTTATTTAGCCTTGTATAGCAAATAGACTACTTCAAAAAAGTAGTATTAAGCATCTCTCTTTTTTTTATTATTTGCCACACAGTGTATTTGCTTTTCCAGCTGGAGTTTTACTAACTTGAACAGACAGAGATAATTATTGTATACAAAAGGCAGATTTCATAATGTGGAGTCTCTCAAGCTCTGAAACCTGCCTCCAGAACTGGATCGTGGTGGGTCAGATGGGAAATAATGGGTCCATCAAAGAAAAACAGTGATGCAAACACTTGCCTATGAATCTTATGTCCTTGCTAATGTATAAGAATAAAGACTTAGTGAAAATTGCCACAGTGTTTTGAATTTTGAAGATCTATGAGATTTAGTTTTGCATTGGAGGAACAAAAGTCAAAGACATAAAGAAAAACTGAAAAGGGAAGTCTAAAGAAGTGAAATGTTGAATAAATTTAGGATGACATTCCTATAAGAAGCTTCATCCTGACTGCCTTTCTTATCCCCATCTTCTACTCCATTTTCCTGAAAAAGAGGTTACTAAACCGTGGAGGGGGGAGAATTTCCTCATTTGAAGAGAAGCAAAGGGCTACCAGACACATTGTGGGTATCAGGAGACAGGTGAAAGTATTAAGCAGATGCGAGATCTGCTGCGAAGTATAAAATAGTAATGAAATAGGTGCTGTAATGTAGAGCATCCTCTGGAGTCGCTCTAGAAGTTGCAGGAGCTAATACAGCCTTTCCAGCATAGAAGTCATTTACAAACTTAGTTTGAACTATGCCTTCTTTATGTGTTTTGATTCCCATAACTTACTTGTGTAGCTAAGAAGTTTTTGTGCTCAAGTAGTCACTGATGGATATCGGAAGAAACAGAAATGGTAAAAGATAAACTACTCTTTTCTCTGTCTCCTATTAAAATTAGGTATTCCGAGTGGGACAGATTTTTATAAAAAATTAATAATCTTCACTGACCCATTATTAGAAAAATCCCTCATCAAAGGAAAAATGAACACTTGTTGGACTGCATGCTTAGTCTAATGCAGTAATCAAAGTACAAAATTAAAATAATCAGGGGTATTTTCAGTCAAGTTTCCCACCACTTCAGTGGCCTAATATCATTTTTATCAAACAAAGCTTTTCTTTAATATAATTTCACTGTCCTAGATTATGACATTGCCACAGTATGCATATAACTCAACTAGTAGGTTAAATAAAAAAAAAAAAAAACAAAAAAAAACCTCTCTCACATTTCTTTTGGGCAACGTGAGTACAGACAACATTTACGTTTGACATTAATTCAACATACTCACTAAAAAGAAACACCTTTTAACCGTGGATTATTTAGTTTTATAAGGTATTTATGTATATAGAAGGCTTAAACTGCCTTTGAGGATATATGAACGAGTGAAATAACCTGCTTGTAATAAAAATTGAATAATGCTTGTTTTGAAACTACAGTGTCTTTTCCTCCTATTCCCTATAAATGGTGGTGCAAACATAATACAGCAAGCAAAATTTTCAAAGGCTCCGACGTTGATGCAAACTGAGCATCATTTCAGCATGAAACTTGTGATTTGCCAGCTGGCATCGGTCAACATTTGGATTTGGGACCAGTGCAGCACGTGCAGCTGTCACCAAGGTCAGAAGGAAGCCAAGGGAAAACACTGGAGATGAAAAAAGTGTGTCTTGCTCTACCAGAAATTGTCTAGGTGTGAAAATTCATAGGTCAGCCTCACGATCTGTGTTACACCGAGACCAAACTGTGTTATCACAGTGTTCCCCTCTGCCCAGCTGCTCTATGAATCCATCACAAAACTCTCGTAGATGTCCAGGAGACAAAACGAGTTCTGCAAGGGAGGTTTGATGCAGCCCACTCTGGGTTATTATTTCGTAGCTCCTTGGAGCAGGAAGTCTCTCAGGCTGCACAAATTGTACAGACTGTTTCTCATTCAAAAGTCATTCTAATTATAGGGAATTAGGAAGAAGCTTTCATTGTGGGAAGGCTGTTTTGTAATGTCTTTTGTGCTTTCTTGTACAGCATCTGATCTCTGTTTGAGAAAGGAAATGCAGTTAGATAGCTGATTGATTCTCTTTAGGGAAAGGCTGCTTTTATTGCAGCCTGTGCTTTTTATGGAGGAGTCAAAAGAATGAGAGAAATGTTCTGGGATGTATCAGTTGATTCACTCCTTTCAGCAGCTCTGGAGATAAACTTTCCTAGAAATGCTCGTGGGGAAACGTGGCAGAGAATTTATCCAGTAGCTGCTTTGTCTTCTATTTTCAGACCTCTTGATGTTAAATTCAAAGTCTCCCAAGATGCGTTTACTGATCATGTTGTTTATGCAGCAAGGTTCTCTATCAGATTATGGGCTGAGACTAGCAAATGCTTTTGTAGATGAAGGTCAGTTCTGCTTTCACATCCTACCGATGGAAGGACCAGAGCATTGGTACTGAGCAACAAACACTGCAGGACATATTACAACTCTAAAACATGAAGCTACGCCATGTACTTACTACCACAGATTTGGAAAATAGCTCAGTCACCACCAAGGCACCAAATTAAGGATGTTACCATGCTATCTTTAGACTATCACACGGAAGATAAGAAACTACCTCTTGTCCTCACAGCTGTTCTGCCATTTCCATCCCACAGCAGACTTGGCAGAAAGGATCACATGTTAGAACATCAGTAACATTGGCTGGAAATTCAGCGTTTTAGCTTAAAACACCAAGTAGTTTCAAAAACTGACATCAAAAACTAAGTGTAGCTGCAGCACTTAGAGCAAGCCCACATTAATCTTGGTAATCTGGTGCAACAATCAATAATAGTGAAAATGCAGTGACATAGACTACGGTGCAGACTAACAGTCTGAAAAACCTTGTATATGTGTTTGTAGATGCTGAGGGGCAGCTTGTAGTTGGGGACAGTGTGATTCAAACCCAGCAGTACTTCTTAAACACCACCAAAATTTTTCTGTGTCATTCTTACTTTGAAGAAAGCCAACAGCCTCCTGAGGCACATCAGGCAGACCATTGCCAGCAGGTCAAGGGAGACGGTCCTGCTGGCAATGGTCTGGGTGATGTGTCCAATGCTGGACTCCCCAGTAGAAGAGAGACAGGGACATACAGGAGGTAGTCCAGCGAAATACTGGAGTGCCAGGTAGCAGAAACCAGAACGTCAGGGAACCCCCCCTGTCCAGGAGGGGTGGGTCTGCTGGTAGCTATGGGGGGATTTCACTTCTGGGGGAAAGTTGTAGAAAGGTATTTTGAAAATCGTGTTTGCTAATATTTTACAAGTGTCTAAGATTGTGATTTACCTGTTGTATTACTGGTATTGAGCCTGAATGCATAGTTCACTGGTCACTGGTTAATTATGTGGTGTTAGTAAGTCAATAAACCACTTCAATCTTGATTTGATATAAACTATGTAAATTGAGCAATTTCCCCCCATGAAAGGAGTTTCACTACCAACTCTGAGCTTGTGGGGCTGCTGCATGGCAAATCTGGCAAATCGGGTTGAGCGCAAAAAAGACCAAAAAAGGAAAGGAGAAAGTTACGAGGTCTTTTACAAGGTAATGCCCTTTTTTGTTGTTTTCTGACATAACAAAGTATTCTCATCTTGTTATAATTATTTTGATAATGAGTGAAATGCTTTTCTCATTTTCTCCAGTACTATCCTCTCAACCTCCATTAAGGTATACAGGCATACGCACAGCTCTACCAGACCATACTCTGTTGAGATGCCCACCCTCTAGACTGCACAAGAGCAGCTGTTGCTGATGCCTCTGGTACTTGTCTGTGCTTGTATCACATAGTCTCACTGCAGAAAGGGTAGAGCAGCACAGGCTGTGGTCACGTCTCTGGTTGCAGACAAGGGGTCTCCAGGGGTCTGGACTCTTGAAAACATCATTCACTAAAGAGTGGGGTTGGAGTCAATAATCCCTCTGTGACTGAGATGCATTTTTTAGTTATAGCCTCTTGTCAATTAGGGGTTTGGGGAGTTTCAATGAGTCCTGTAGTCATTACAGGTTTGCCTTTTATTTAAACAGAAATACTTGAAAACACATACCGCTCCAAACAAAAGCAGAGCTGCCACACACTCAGTTTGTGAGAGTGTGATGAGACATTTAAGTTCGGTGTAAAAAGTGAGCTTGACCTGTTGAGTAGTCAGTAACTAAAGCCATTCTTTCAGAAGATGGATTGTCATGAAAGACTAAGCTGAGGCGTTCAGTTATAATTAATGTTTTTGTTCTTTTTGATATACGAAATAGAATCTTTTCCGACAAAACCTTGACTCCGATGTATAGGACTGGTGCTTCTGCTAAAGAATGGCACTCTCAGCAGGAGGGAGAGCAGAGCCCATTTTGCATGTGCCTTTCACAGGCGTGCTTGAAAAACATGAGCGTACACACACCCCTTCTCACAGGAAAACAGGAGGGAAATTTGGTGCTGGTGGGTATTGCAGACTGTCCTGTTAGAGGATTTCTATGTCAAACAAAAAAAATCTAGACTAACAACAAAGCCAATTTAAAGGTATTTGGGCACTGTTACCTATTTTACTTATGCTAAGTTTCTGCTCTGCAGACAGCAGCAACCCCTTTAGCTGGATGAAGAAAAGGAAGGGATCTCACCTAATGTCACAACAGTGACCCTGACACAAGCCCATACAAACATCAGTTGCTCACAGCCTGTCTCAGACCCCCAAGAAGTTGCTGTGAGATGGATTTATAACACACCAAAAAGCGAGAAACCCGGAACGGCCTGAAATTAGGTTGGGTCTTTTAAAAAGTCCAGTTGTGTTCATCTAATTAAAATTATATACAAATGCCTACTATGATGTGAGAAAGCCATGACTTTGTAACAACTTCTGAAAATGAAATCAGCTTCCTTGTCAAGCAAAGCAAGACTCCTGCCGATGTAAGATTTTCTCTAATTATACCTAATTTTTTACAGCTTTTAATAAAACTGAAAGTGCTTGTAACTCATGTAGTATTCCCATGTAGCCCTGTAAGCTGATACATGTTTTATTTCAATGGCTCGACTCAGAAAGGCAGTTCTATTTCCAACTCTGTGCAGCATAGATCGATCCTGGGAAATGGCTAAAGTGTGCATGGCTCTTCACTACCTAACACATGAACCTGTTTCTCAGGAGGACTTGGAAGAGAATTCATAACGGCCTCTTGCAATTGCCATAAAAAACAAGCACAGTGAATTGACTTGCGCTAAACATGTTTTTTCAACACAACTGAAAAAGGCAGTTGGCTTGGAAATGGTTAAAACATAACTGATGATGTCACTTTTTACAGATGGCCCTGTGTTACAGATTACTGAATTGTAACTTTCAGCCTGAGGTATGAAATATATTATGCAATCCAACCATGTTGAATTATGGAAAAATATTCCAAGATGAACATCCCTGCTGAAGAAATGCCGTCCAGTGAAGCAACATTCATAAACTCATAGCTCTTTTGTCCTAAACTAGCAACATCATTACAGCCTTTGGAGCGTGATGTCAGAAACTGCCAGTTATGGGCTCCATGGGATCGCTCCATAGCTTTTGTGATGTATGTTAGATGCTGTCGTGAAAAAAGCTATTACTACTGAAGCCCTAAACAGACAGATTAAGCCATTATTAATGCTGAGTGTATGAGAAGAAAAATAATGAAGGTACAACAGGAAATAGAAAATTAATTTAAATTTAAATTAATTTTAATTTAAAATAGGAAGTTGACATTCTTCGGATGAGATTTACCGGTGACTTTTTGTGACCAGCCTTGTGTGTTTTCTTCTCATATCTTCTCACCAGAAATGAAGAACACATAGTTCAGTGCAGAGGAAGAAATTCTTTTCATCTCACTAACTGACATGCATCATATGTCCATGCCATAAATTAGATCACATACTAATAATTCATACCTCATCCTAGCCATTCAGCCCTGTATATCAGACACACCTCTGCCCTGAACCGTGCATAAGCATGTGGCTTCATATTTGCATTCTTCTTCTATAGATCAACACCAAAAATTTTTTGTAAGAAGTAAACTTCAAGTTAAAGGAATAAGGTATCTGTTTCTAGTTCCTGATATTTGTTTTTTCTGCTGTCAGTCTTCATTTAACCCTCCCATTTTTTCTTCCTGGCAGGAATTTCTGAATAACAGATGGAAGAATTGCCAATCACAGTCTTTCAGTGTCAAAACGTAGACAAACCTACCCCACAAACCTGCATTCTGTTTTCCTATATTAGAAACAAAATCCAAGTCAAAAGAAACAAGTGTGGTGTTTCTCTCACAGCTACAAGGATCGCATTGATTAGGAACCAATGGAACCACAATTTTCCAAATTACTGGAAGCTACAGTTGGTCAAAATGCTTACAACAGTTGGTCAAAACTGACCTGTCATGTAACACATCTATTTATATCACTAGGAAACCAGACTTCAATAACAAGTAAAGAAGAAATACATTCTGAGAAAATATCTATGTTCTGAGTTTAGAGAGTTAATATAATTTGTACTGCAAACACGCCCAGGAGGCAAGATCCCACTGTGCAAGTGTTGCACTAAATCAAAACGCAGTCCTTTCCTAAAGACCCTTCCATCCAAATGTGAAGGACAAAACTAACCCTATATTCATTCAATTTGACAGTATAAGGGAACAAAGCTTGTCCAAAAAGCCTCCATATGGGTTTTTTTTGTAGGAATAATGCAACATGTTCCCCATGGCAAATCTACGGATGGAATGGAATTACACCAGAATGAATATGGCCCACTTTCCAGCAAACACTCCTTAAAAGAGGCTTTATTGTGTGAAAGCTGGATATGTGGTTGGGCCACACAAGGGACGAAAACCAACATTCAAATTATGGCCTCTGTTAGGCAGACTGCCTCCTTCCATACGGAGATGAATCCAGATTGCTTATGCCAAGCATCACAATGGAAATACTGGCAGACTGAGCTAACAAAATGCCACTGGCCATCATTATAATATGGAGGCTGCATTATGCTGCAAATGCTCCCATCAGCTGTCCAGCAGGAGACTTCATTACAACAGATGTGGCAATACACAAGCCAAAAAAAAAAAAATATTGAAAGGGAAAGCTCTTGTCCTCGCCTATCACCAGGATTTCAGTCTAGTTCAGAGCTAGTGCTTTTCACTAGCAATTATTTAATGTTCTTACAGTTCAACACTAGGGTAAGCAAAATATGTAGTTCAAAAATGACAGGTGTTATTTATGCAGTATCTTTCTATATCAAGAATGTCACTTCCTGATGACAATTCAGTACTTCAGTAATCATTGCTTACATTCCCTATTACATACATCATCACAAACTGCAACCTATCTCCAGCTGGTGGATCAAGACTGTGTCGTTTACTCATGGTGTCCTTCCGTTCACATTATCTTTTCAGTTTCTTAAGATCAAGTGTGTGATTCTCACCTGCATTTTTTTCATAAGTCTCAGATCAGAGCTCCATTTGCTGGAGAGACACGGTCCTTTAGATGATTCATGATGTTGAATCAACAATGATTGATTCAGTGACGTTGTCTGTGGTGCAGGCACTAGCAATACCAGTAATAAGCAGGAGAACACAGTACAGGTGCTATAACAGTACAAAAAGTCGCACAAGCGCCTGTTTCACAAGTTGAAGATGCTATATGGGATGCAGTAAGCCACAGCTTTTCACATGGCACCCTGAAACCCAAGTCCAGCATGTGAGGCAAAACTAAGTGGTCACTAAATAAGCCCAGTGAAATGCAGACCCACAAGTTGCGCAGACAGAAGGAGCATCTCTACACATCCTCAGCTCGCTCTCCAGCCTGACGATTTCTCATATTTTTCCCAGCCAGTCCCCCAAAACTGTGGAAGAGGCCCCAGTAGGCCAACTGTATTCAATGATGTATTCAATGCCACTGAACTTGCCCAGGGAACACGTATTCTAGAATTAGAATGTGCTGAGTGATAAAGCAGTATTTGCACATTCGATTCTAGCCAGCACAGTATGGTTTTTTCCAGACAGTTTAATTTCCTCACCTAACTTTCCTGTGTGGAGGTGTTCAATTAGCAAGGTAAAATATAATCTGCTAATTAAAGAGAAGATTTTAGCAAAGACAATTAGGAATCTAAGTAAGGCAGGCAAGCTGAAAATACATGACAGTTTCCTAATGGTAAAAATAATTAAAAGAAAAAGAAAATCTTGAAAGACTGATTTACAGTTTAAACCTGGGCAAAGAAAGGCAGAAAAGTCAGAAACCTGTAGAAGAGAGAAGTCCAGAATATGAGATCCAGTTTCAGACACAAAATATTTCCAGCCACCTAGCATATGGCAGCTCCCATGCAAACTACTAACTGTTTTGAAATGCACGTGATCCTGTACCCTAGGCAAGGATTAGAAATCTGTCACGTAGGATTCTGGCTTCCCAGGTTAGGTTTGTAAACTCGAACACTTAACCTTTTTAGTAGATCTGGACAAGATCTGTCCCTGAGTAAGGAAAAAAGCACTGTAGCTGGATGTATACCTTCCTTGTGGAAACTGAAGAGTTAGTAATCCTTCACACTTCAAAAAACCTTTTTTTTTCCTTTTTGGAATAAAAAGATCTGAAGCATTTGTTTAAAATGCAAAACAGCTGAATGCTCACAACATTGCAGAATCAGGTTAATGCTTTGCCAGGTTCACCTCCCCCATTCCTACCCCAGCGTACACAGAACAAACAGGCTATTTTCCAGGGAAAGGCTCCTGAAAAACCTTGGAGACATTGTAGAAATAATATTTTAAGTTTCTTGCTGCACACTTGGGACAAATTTCACAACAGGGCAAAGGCTATGATGGTACATTCGCATCAGACTTCTGAGAAGTGTTAGTATCTGCAGCACAGTCCCAGCATTATCATTAGGGCATAAGTGAAAAGAAAACAAATAATCACGTTAGTGAACCAGATGATTTTTTTCTGACCTGAGCATAACACAATGCAATCCAGACAGAAAGGACAGGGAAACCGTAAGAGAGCGGCAATTTGCTTGCTCCATTAGTTCCACTCCTCGTCTCTAGCAACCAAACTAAGGGAGGGATTGTAGCATGTGAAATAAATCTCCCATGGTGATTCAAGCTATACAAAAATTGAACCGGTCAGCACTGGTGCTCAAAACGGCTTTGGAGCAGCAGCAGCACTTAACTGCTGCAAGTGGCCTGAATGAATGGCTTGCACTGAGTCACAGGATGCCTACCAGGAAGGTTTATATCCCTTCTAGCAGCTGCAGGGAGATTTCAGAGCTGACACCCAGACCTGAGGCAGTGCAGTCAGTGCTGGGATGCTGAGGAAGGTGTCATTGCTAATGGACCTTGGTTTCTGGCTCAACAAACTCTGCTGATCCTTACTTTCAGGGGTTTCTGGAGTCGCACCAACCCTGGCTCAGGAAGAGGAGCTGCAGGTCTGTGGCTTGTTGAGAGCCCTCTACACACAGATGCGTCTCAGGGCTGCGCTGGGGCCTGGCAAGGAGGGGAAACTCTCCAGCTCCCACCTGTGCAGCTGTAGGGCAGGAGCAGCCATGCCCATCGCCATCCGATTGAGCTGTTTGTTGTGGTTTATTTTATTTTATTTTATTATTTTATTTTTTATTCTGTAACCTGGAATCAGTTTCTCTCCTCTACACAAAAAGGCAATGCTGGAGACTTTCTATGGGTCTGTTCCTATTTTGTTAGGCTGTGTGCTCAGAAAACTATAAAGGATTTTGTAAACAAGCAATTAAAAGCTGCTTGAAAACCAATTCTGCTGCCGGAAGGATTCAGTCTCAATTGCAGTATTCATATGATGCTATCACTACAGCAACCAAGCCTATAAACAATACTGGTGGTCACAGAGAACACATCAGTACTTGGTTTAGCGATTAGAAACTAAACCCTTGTCAGACTGTATTTCTTTCCTGCTATTGCAGGCTTCCTGATGGAAATGCTGTTTCAAGGGCTTTGGTCTGAGGTATAAGTACATTAGTCTTTGGCTGACATAAGATCTGAGAAGAAGGTTAAGCTGCAATGCTCCATCAGGTCATCTGGACTACTTCTACTTTACATTTCATTGTTATGATCTGACACGGTACTCATGCGTTACCAATGCATACCTGCCACCACAACAACAATGCATTTATTAATGCACATGGGTCCCGCTCCTTCTGAAGTAAGACAAATCTATCATCTAACTCCGGTACCTACAGAGTGGGATCAATCTTCTGAGTTCCTCGTGAAAGTCTTCTGCTTTCTGCAGAAGAAGCCTTTCTGCAAGGGAATTCTGCAAAACCCTTGTTTTGTAATGCCATACAGAAATATTTAAATCCCCTGTACCCTAAAAATCAGATAAATCTAAAGAGGTGATCTTTGTAGAGCAAAATTACTAAATCCAGAATAATATGCCCAATATTTGCTTAATAACTTAGAACAAAGAGTTATTTTGGCATTGTCTCCTGCAGGGCATTGATATGCCTGAGGCAGCCACATAGTACTGATGAAAAAGACTCAAAAAGTTGAGGGTCTAATCTGCTGCCTTAAAACTCACAGTAGAACTCCCAGCATGGCTATTAAAACCAGGAGTGAGAGTCATCTAACCTAACCCTAGATAAGCACAGTGTAGAAAACCTTACAGTGAAGCAGGTCATCTTAATGACTCTTTGCAGTCATTTAATCTAAAATAGGATGTCTAAAATAGAATTGTCTATTACTTTCCACTGGCTGAAGGAACCTTTAGAGTGACAAGCTCTGATTTAGACACTTACATCTTAGAACTCAAAATCATGGAGAGATGAGTCATTCCCCTTGAGCCCTTTTTGGTGCCATCAGGTTTATTGAATAAGCACTCAACACACAGATTTCAGGAAAGTTCTTCACTCTGGATCCAGATAGGACTGCTTTGATTCAAGCTAACCAGGGTGCAGCTGGAGAGCTATGCACAACTTGGGTGATGATCCTTTACAGGAAGGTTTATTGCATTGGCAATAATAATCAAATTATTTTCTCCTTCTTTTGCCCAGTGAATCAGTCGAAAATACTTGTGCTCCTCTCCATTAGTGAAAGTAAATCCGAAAATGAAATGCCTGAACTTTGGTGGAACGAATCTGGGCATAATTGTTTTGTATGTCTTATAGGACATCTTTTTAACTCCAGTTCCATGTGGCTCATGTCCTCCAGATGGAGCCATTCGTAGGATAAACCAGATAAAAATCTGAAAGGCTTAAAGAATATAAAGGATTCAACAATGCAAACTTCGAGACCACCCAGAGCAAAACATGTCACCTCTGGATTGTTTGCGGACTAATGATTAAATATTTATGATCTTATTTCTTCAGTCTTGCTTGTTTTCTATGACTATATAAACATACATCAGATAATCTTAAAAAGTTTTTGAAACTTGATGTCTTCATAAATTTTAGTTCTATTTCTTCCACGAATTCAAGAAAGTGAGTTATACATTAGCCATTTTACGTCTTCCTCTCATCGAAGGGGAACAATACCATGTGCTTTGTGTGATCAGCTACAAGACATGAATCACAATTACTGAATCACTGAAGTGAGCATTTCACAAACAGCCTTGAGTCTGAAACTTATTGATCCAAATCTATTCCACAATTTCTTGTGAATAAAAAGTAGTTGAGAAAGATAAAAACTCATCTTTTTAATTGCAAATCAAATGCAAGGCTTCTTTAAAACCGAACCTTAATTGTAATAATGAATTTGGGCAACCACATGAATCTACTGTGGGCTCCCTTCCAGCAGTAAAAAAGATAGTCTTATATTTTAACTGTTGGGTTTTTTCATGATTTGCATGTTAAGCATGTCATTTTAAACACCTGTAAAAGACTGATCATACATACCTGATGTTCATTTTACTTGTAAGAATATATAATCTAGCAAGTTTAAGCAGCATCTGTTACACTTATATCTTACTAAAGGCCATCAACTCAATAACAGAGACTCCTTTTAAATTACCATTCATGTTTCATACATCTGTGCCACAAGCATTATTACTCTTTCTGATCTGAACAGTAAGCAAATGTGACATTCACACAATGACTTTAAAGTTGTCATTCTTAACTTAACGGGGGATGTGAACCAAAAAAGGAAGGATCACACTATAGGAAGGCATGAAATAGTTAATTTGTATTTTTTAGCGATTCCTAACATAATTCTATTCCAGATGGCAGTGAGAGTGCAAATCTGTTCTGTTCTGTGAGGATATGGGTGTTATAATAGGCTCCAACGGATCAGATTTATTTTTTAGTGCTTTTTTCACAGAACAGTTTAACCATTTCAGTCAACTGCTGTTTGGTTTTGCATGCTCAGTCTGAAGCACTCATATAAGATATTGTGTGTCATTAGTCTCCACAAAATGCCATACCGTGGAGATGGTTCTAGACAAATGATTCCTTGACAGGGGCATTTCCTCTTAGAAGTCGATAAGTTGATTAGTCTGCTTCACGGAGGATCTTATCTTAAAACCAGTCCATTTAGGAAACAGACTCTCCCAATTACCATAGCCTTTTCCCTTGTTTGACTTCTTCACTGATGTTCCACATAAAAAAGTGGGGGTTTTTCTATATCAGGACTCCAGTGTCTTCAGACTTATCAAACCAAGAAAGCTTATGGATTACCTCTCCTTCACTCAGTGATGCTTCTCGGTCTCCCTGGCTGGTAGGATCTCTGCAGCTTTACAACTGGGATGTTGGTCTGGCACTCTGCACTTCAACTCTTGGTACCAAAGTCCTAGGGAAATCATAGTCGGGGGCAGATGAGTGTCTCTCCTTGGTTTTCAGCCAGTTCTTTCATGTTTCAGTGCAGAAAAAAACTAAAGGCTGTGAGACCTTGGAGTTTAAAATTTAAGGGGGGTACTGATTTTGACACACAGGGCCCAGCACTCTGCTCTGGGAATCTACAGAGTCCCAAAGCTGATCCCTCAGCACCCGGCACCGTAGGAAGAGTGCTGCTTTCAGAGGCTCTAACAGTCAGCAGTTTCCTCCCAAACCTTCCTGTGTGTCCTCTGTCCTAATTGATGGCAGTTTTCCTTTTAGGAAAGCCCTTTTCAACACAGGACACGGTTTTGCTTGCCTCAGGAGCTTAATGGAGCATCACACAGTGGAATACATTTGACACAGCCTCTGGACTACCTACTTAATTGTAAGAGCCAAGAATCTGACAAATACCTTATATATGTGTTGAAAGGGACAAAGAATAAATGAGAACTGTCTCTACTCCTTCCAGTTAGCTGCACCTCACCACTCAAAAACTATTTTTGAGGTTTCAAAATATCTACATATTTTCCGTCCTTCTTTTCTTTGTTTTATTGAGGTTTTGTATTTGTGTTGTAAGCTAATTGTCCAAAACATACTTTAGATTTGCCTTAAAAAGGGATTTCTCTCATATAGGAAAGAAGAACTGCAGTTTCCATAAGAGTTTGTTCTGCTTTTGAATGGCACCTTAGAGACATAATTTCATACTCCACTGTAAGGTAACTTGAAGAGTCTTCAAGAATACTAGTTGGCTATTTCGTTTCAGCCTATTAGTGTTTGAAATTGAAGACATTGAATTAACAGAATATCTATTCAAGCTAAAAACCAAAAATAAAACTAGTTTGCTTTAAGATAACATCTTGCTCTGATACAAGATGAATAATGATATGAAAAGATGAATAAATGGGTCTGTAAGCACTGTAACTTGGAATCATGGTTTGTGTAAAAACAGAAAAGGTGGGAGTAGAAGACAGAGCTCCCATGCCCTGGACCTGCTTAGTAATAGCTAAGAGCTATTACTTTCCAATAATTGTGATACAATTATATTTGGGTTTATTTTTAAATTTGCCTTTTCTTCATCATTTTCTCAAATTTGCAACATTGCTTAAACATGTATGGATTTTTGTTTAGAAATAAGCTGCCTGTAATGACCAAGACACTAAAGGATTAAAAGATAATGTTCTCACTATACTGAAGCTTGAACAAGGAGATGGACTGTCAAAACAGTGAGAGATCTTGGTCTCCTCTTAGCGAAATTGAAAGAAGGAAAGCACAAACCCACCACCACCCAATTCCCTGCTTAGCACTGTATAACTATGCTGTCAATTTTCATTATAAAATATCAAACAACTTTAATAAGTTTCTTCTTATTAAAAAAAAAAAAAAGACCACTGAAAGTGGGTGGCTGGTACTGTAAATGTACCTATCTTACACAGTTTATGCCATACTACTAAGGATCCTTCACGTCCCTTTAATGAAGTCTTTCAATTGACTTAAAGTGAATTAAATCTTATAAATAATGTTCAGGACATGTCTATGGCATAGCAGTTGTTTACACACTGAATATTCTCATTTGCACGTGGCTATATCTGGAATTTTGGTCTTGAGTCAGACATTGATTTAAATGCTACTTATTCCCTTATAAAGCTGAATTCAGGTAGTAAATCTGACTCTCTGTAGCTGATGAGATAATTTACATTGATTTCTAAATAGGAATATACAAAGCAAGTAGAAAGAAAAGCAGAGACATTTCTCTCAAGTACCAATTGAAATTTCTGACATTCTTCATTGCAAGGAGACCCGAGACACATATTTAATATATTAAAAAATACTATATGTGGCTAGTTTGGATGTAGCATATGCTTTAAAAGGAAGTCAAAATCTTTTTGATAATGGGAATTGTAAGGCAATGTATTGTAACTAACAAACCCATTATTCTGCTTCTCTGCAACTTGTCATTTTATTACACTTCAGAAAACACATCTGCACTTTACTATCTGTTCATCCATTTCATTGCTAAGATGCTCAGATGCCTTCTAAAACACCAGTCATTGTTTACAGAAATAAAAATGATGATTTCTGATGGCTGCCAAGTGGCTAATTAACTACATAAGTATACCCCAATTTTTTTTTTTGTCAAGGGTTCTTTTGTTTATTTTCGTATAATTACTTCTTAAATAGTAATTTGAAAAGAACAAATTCTCACTGTGGAGAAGAGCGTTCTCAGTATACCTTCAGAAGTCTCAACATAGTGTCCTTCCTCTGGGTTTATAACACTGCAGAAATATATCTAAGGGACGAATGTATTATGTTGTGATCAGATAGGATCCTGGAAAACGGTTATTACGGAGAGGGAAAAAACTCTTTCAGAACTAAATATATCTATAAAAAAATGAGAGATGTCATAGAAGACTGATTAGAAGACCTGTTGCTGCATGATGGGAAGTGTTTGCCTCTCCAGGGACACTAAGCAGCACCACACTGAATAATATACCAGGGAACAGTAATCAATAAGGGTGAAAAATCAGTTCTTGCTGGACACGGTGTTAGAGTTGGAATTGATTAACTCAGATGACAGAGACACTATGAGTAGCGGGATTTTACTTTCCCCCATAAAATATAATGTTATTTTAAACATGCATGCAATGTGAGTTGGACTTTCTTGGTAATGGCTTAAAATCATGTTTAAAGTTGTTTAAAATGGAGAAGAGGATTTATCTAATTAATTGAACGTGTTTCTCAGCAAGGCATTCTGAAAAATGAGAACAGTTTTACGGAAAAAGAAAAATCCCCTTTTACTTGCTTACTCTGCTGAGCTCCTGCCTTCTTTTCTTTAACTGAGGATGCATCTCTCATTCTCACCTCACATCACAAGCAGGCAAGTGCAACCAGTGGCAAACGTGGCAAACAGGAAAGATTAGAGAACAAGTATACTTAGACGTTATGGGAAAATCTTGCTATTCTGTTTTTTGCAAATGGATAGCGAGAACGGGGAAAGCAGTGGGAAATAGCACTGAATAGCAATGATTCAGCAGCAGTGAGGAACTATTCTCATAAATTAGAAATTGTGATATATTAATCAGAAAAACAGGACTTAAAACATAATATATAAAGTTGTTCAGCTCCTCTATGTAATATTCCACATACTCAATACATGAAGAATTCAGGGGCTCTAAAGAACTATGAACTAACTGGCTGTTGGGTTTCGGGACTCTCTGTGGACTAGGTGAATTATTCAGGATTGGCAACCTCACGTTTCCATCTGGGCAAAAGAAATAATTTGCAGGGCTTAATGCACCAGCGGTCAGTAGGCTGGAGTTGCAGATGCAGATAGGTGCCTTCAGATGGGATGGCACAGTGGTAAAAGTATTATTGCCATTTGCTCTTTTCTGGCTTCAGTGCTCTTTTGCTGTGCTAGAGCAAGTAATTTTTATTCCAATACCAAAAACTGTGATTTTGATCTACAACACAATAAATAAGTTTGATCCAAACTGGGGCTTCTGGGCATTAGTGTAATGCAAATAAATATTTCTCCACGCACTTCCAAAAATCTCCTGAAAAAAAAAGAAAAAAGATATTAAGGTTGTATATTCAAGCACACAAAAGTTAAGAACAGCTATATTTATGGTTTCTCATGTACTTTTAATTCTACCACATCATATTCCCACCTGGTATAATGGTATAATGAATGAGTTCTTCAGGAGGAAAAAACCAGCTCTGTAAACATGCTGAATTTTATTATCTATCACAAGCTTGACATTACTTGATATTAGTGAGATTGTTTTTCACAACTGAATCATAGTTTTTCAGAGCATTTTAATATCTTGTTGGCCAAAAAAAAAAAAAAGGGGTCAGAACTTATATTTAAAAAGTAATATTCCTTCCCTTTCACAAATCAGCAGTTTGTCTCTTGGCCCTTAATCACCCCAAGACTCCCACAACCTCTAGAGGGTTTACTACTTTTTAACACTTCCATCGGAAAATATCCATTATAAGAAAAAGGGGAAAACCAGCTAGATCCAGAGCAGAGTATGACCCAGTCTTGATGCTGGAACATAATGTCAACTGGTGTGGACTGGACTGAACTGGTGGCAATACTTTAGCATGAGGCAGGGTTACTGACCTGTGGATGGTCATGCACATGCTTCTGGAGGACAAGGGGGACAAGTCCAGACAGAGGACAGATTTCTTCCTCCCCGGGGCCCAGCACAGCTTCACCACCACTCATCCATGGGAAGAAGTCATCAGGACCAGCAGAAGGTACTGCCTATGAAACATGGGAATGTGTGTTGTATGTAAGAAGCTGTTGCTCTCTCACTTTCCTAAATTGCCTGTTACTGTGATCCCAGCTCCAGAGAGTCAGGGAGCTACTTGATCCCTGAGATCAGGAGAGCAAACCACTGAAGGGTTATGTTGCATCCAGCATAAGGTATAGAGGTCTGCTGAGCTCAGGGCCCAGCTCCTCCCAGTCTCTGGCAAGGCTTGGTCTTAGTCGTAGGATTTTCCTGTGTTCAGTTATTTTGCTGATCTGCTAAACCTTTCTAGAGGAATCCTGAGAGAGGAACTTGAGTGGCATATCCCAACAAAAACTGAGTTAAATCTCCAGGCCCCAGGAAAAAGCACTTTCTGGAGTCTGTATTCCCACTTCTCTGTACCAACAGTGGGAATCTTCTCCAAATCAACAGCTATCTTCTCCAAAGAGAGCGATGAGGGAATCTGTTACGGAGGGAAGCGGGTGGTATTTTCGTCAGCGGCATGGACAGTGGCATAGAGGGCACCCTCAGCAAATTTGCCGATGACACAAAGCTGTGTGGGGAGGCTGACACGCTGGAGGGATGGGATGCCATCCAGAGGGACCTTGACAGGCTGGAGAAGTGGGCCCATGACAACATCATGAAGTTCAACAAGACCAAGTGCAAGGTCCTCCATCTGGGTCGGGGCAATCTCAAGCACCGATATAGGCTGGGCAGTGACTGGTTGAGAGCAGCCCTGAAGAAAAGGACTTGGGGGTGCTGGTAGATGAGAGGCTCAACATGAGCCGTCAGTGTGCACCAGAGGCCCAGAAAGACAATCGTATCCTGGGCTGCATCAGGAGAAGCGTGTTGAGGGAGGTGATTCTCCCCCTCTACTCCACTCTCGTGAGACCCCACCTGGAGTACTGCGTCCAATTCTGGAGCCCCTACTACAAGAAAGATATGGACATGCTGGAATATGTCCAGAGAAGGGCCATGAGGATGACCAGGGGGCTGGTGCACCTCTCCTATGAGGACAGACTGAGAGAGTTGGGGTTGTTCAGTCTGGAGAAAAGAAGGCTCTGAGGAGACCTTACAGTGGCCTGCCAGTATCTTAAGGGGGCCTACAAGAAAGCTGGTGAGGAACTTTTTAGGATGTCAGGTAATGGCAGGGCTAGAGGGAATGGATTAAAGCTAGAGATGGGTCGATTCAGACTGGATGTTAGGAAGAAGTTCTTCACCATGAGGGTGGTGAGACACTGGAACAGGTTGCCCAGAGAGGTGGTGGAAGCCCCATCCCTGGAAGTTTTTAAGGCCAGGCTGGATGGGGCTCTGAGCAACCTGATCTAGTGGGAGATGTCCCTGTCCACGGCAGGGGGGTTGGAACTAGATGATCTTTAAGGTCCCTTCCAACCCTAACAATTCTATGATTCTATGGTTTTTAGACAGAGGGTGAGTACTGGCTGTCTACTGAATAAACAGTCCTTATAGTCATGGACTGTTATCATTCCCTGCACAAGCAAGAAGGAAATCTATTGAAATCCGTGGGAGATTACAGTTTCATACAAGTAATTCCGCAAATGAGAATATTGAAATGTTTGTGACTGTTGCTCCCCATTCATCAGAGTCTCAGCATTGTACAGAGCAGTCCAGGACTGAGTTGCAGTGGCTGGTGTACCCTGGGCACATCCACCACATCCACAGAGCTGTCTCTACAGGTCCCTCTACCGAGGGCCTCATGGCGTCGTGGCTACAGGCCAGCACTTGCCACACAGTGGTCACTTGGAAGAGGGCAGAAAAACATTTCACAGTAGATTCAAGGCAAAGCCTTTCCACAGTCACCTGTGCCAGATTTCTGTGATCCACAACCCACTGACTGCCTGTCCCCAAGAAGTCAGGCCAAGAAGAAGTTCCATCCTCTCCATCCTCTGTACCCAATCCTTGCTTAACTTACTATTCACAGAGCCTGGAAGTAATCGGGCTAAGAAGCAGGTGGGAAATCACTTGCAGAAGCAGATCTGTAAGCATGTTGTCACCAAGAAAGGTGCAACATCCAGAACTGCAAAGGTGAAACATCCAGACTGCACCGAACTGTACCATTGCTGTGCACTGATTCATCAAGTCCTTCAACACCTGAGATGGGAGAAAAGCAGTGTGGGTGGGATGGAGTCATGATCCATGTTGTCCTTGTACTGTTCACCCACACAGCAACCCAAGTCCAGAAAGAGCAGCAGAGTACCAGCATAGTGATGAACAAATGAGGGCATCAAGGCTCATACAACATGAGGTGTTCTGTATCCAGATAAAGAATATTTCTATTTGGTATATCGATTTCTATGTTCATTCTATATCGATCAAATCTCTACCAATGTTCTTACACATTGACTGTGGATACAGTCATGTTGTGGATACAGTCACATGTTGTGACCTGGTTAAAAATGGGGCAGCTAGACTGAGTTGTCCTTTTGGAGAAATGGAGGATAAATCAGTCCAGCCACGCACAGGATGGGGCCAAACAGCTTCATATAAATCTCACTGCTCATCTAGATGATCTGCCACTGACCAATACCGTGTCAGCTTGTTCTAGTAAGCTGGACTCAAGAGAAGTCTCAATGAGTTAGTCAATGAGAAAGCCATTAAATGTTTGTAAATATATAGATAATATCTTGGACTGCAAAGCAGAGGCTAGGGAAGTAGAGAGAGAAAATCTTACATACAATTGCCTTGTTATGTAAGAGGTTCTTCCCACTTGGTTACTTTCAGATACAAGACCTTAGGTCTAGCCCAGAGTGGTCACTCTAATATTCCTACAGTGTGGGAGGTTGTTACGTAAAATTTGGTCTTCTGACAATGTTGATCTTGGCATTTGGCTAGCAGTGGTAGAGCAGAAGCCCTCGGCAGAGTACACTGTCTTTATAAATCAAAGGTCTTGAAAAGTGTGAGTGTTGTAGCTATGCTGCCTATCATCCAAGTGGCTCTCAGCTAGCCATTCAAGAGGAAGGTAGGTTCTGGCTGAAGCTATAGTTGTGCAAGTGGTCCTCCCTTATTAAAGTCTTTCAGTGGGATTCCTTTTAGATTCAGGAGAGCAAACCTTCTGGCATACAACTCACTGGTAGAACACCTAGTCCACTGATGAACTAAGAAGGCTAGATGTTCACCACCATGTAGCTGGTGAAGAAACATGTTAGCCCATGCACTCAACTCCATAGGTGATGAGGACGCTGCCATGCCTGGCCTTTTGGTTTACATATTTCAAGGGTGTGCAGTGAATAGCAGTAGCTCTCTGTGAGCTTTCTCAGGGGTTCCAGTTTTCCTAGACCACACATAAGAGGTCCTTGGCATTTCACAGGGCTGAAACAGTCTGGATAGTTGAAGATTTCATCTTCAAGGGGCTTCAACGGGCACTCTTAAATAAAAACGTAGACACAGACTTGTGGAGTATCTCTGCTGAACTGGGAAATATTCAGCAAATTTTACTCCTCTAAGTGCTGAATGGGCCTGGTCTTCAACCTGCTGAAACAAGTGGTGTTAGCTTCCTTCTTTCAAATACGTTCTCTTTAATTTATTGCAAATTAATTGAAATTCTGCATTAGGAAGAGTTCTTTTAAGCATAATATTACAGCTAGCAGCTTTGAAAATTCCCGAATTAAGAAGAGCTGACTCAAAGAGAAAGCTTTTGAAAAGATTGGTGGCTTTCATTGCATGTTTGTTTGCCTGGTTTTTTCCCATTCATAAAACAGTGGATTATTAAAAGTTGCTAAACATAGCCACGAAGTTATTTGATTATATAATCTGAAGCAACAGTTAGCTCTCCTTCTGAGAGCCAAAGATGTTCTAGTAACACGAGGAGCATAACCTAACCAGAAACTGGGTATTTTTTATGTCAATACATATTTGTGATGTTGGCTTTTTTTAATAGGACTTCAGAGATTACAGCATTAAATTAAACACAATAGATAGAAATTTTAATGAGAGCTACAGGGAAATGAAGAAAAGTTATTTCAGAATGTACCACACAAAGAAATATTAAAATATAATACATTTTTCTAGCTATAAAATACATCAAGTATAATAGCATTTCACAGAGAAACTGCTTACAATTATTCATCCAAATGAGTAACATAGCCTTGTCTCGGAAGTAAATAACTTATGTGCAAAAGCTTTCATCAGTGCTGAATTTGTTGATAACACCCTTTTGTCCAATATATATTCAACTTGATATCTCCAGAGTGATGAATGTCTTATGTCCGCGTATATTCTCAGCTTTATGGGTCCTGATGCTCAGATCTCATTATCAAAAAAATTAAACTTCCAAGGATTAAATTCTCCTGTATGCATTCAAGACCGTATCCATTAATATACTGCCATTGGGGGGTAACGGTGATTGCCTTTGGCTCAGTTGCTTACTTGGAGGAGGACTGAATTTTTGGAAAGAAGGTATTGCAGCAAACTGTCAGTGGAGGAATTGCTAGTTCAGTCTTTTGTGACATTAGTGTACCCATTCTGAGATACAAAGGGAAAATAATATCACTAAGATGTAAGAAGATTTCTCATTTACATGTTTTTTCATGAAATAGGGGTCTCAGAAATCACACTACAAAGTTGCAGTTGAGGAATTCATACAGTAAAAATAAGTTGACTCTACTCTGAATGAGACTTTAGAGCATAAGCAAAATAAACTGTCCTCTCAGGTTTTATTCATACTCTGTAGATTTTCGAGACAAAGCCTACCCCTAACATAAAAATCTGTTGGTTTTCTAGCTCCTCCTCTCATAAAAGACTTACCGAGTTATGTGGTGGTGATGGATCACATACAAGTATGATTGCCACCCAAGCTGGGGCAAGGAGAGTCATGAAACTCACTGAGACAATCATAAGGGGAAGGTCTGAGCAGCTCTTCACTGAGTCTGATGAGAATTAGGAATGTCTCAAAATTAGGAGATCTGGCATATGAGGGGAAAGGTCATGGAAACAGTGATGGCTACGGTGAAGACGGATAAAGGAAATACAGGGGAGTATGAGGAACATTAAAGCAGTGGAAATAATGAGCTACTGCAGTGGAAAGAACAAAAGAAGTATGAGCAGTTAGAATGGGAGAAAGGAAAACAGACAATAGAATAAGGAAAAAGGAAAAAAAAAACAAAGAGAAAGGAAGCTGAAATATAGTGAAGAGAATAGGATGGTGTCTCACATCCATAAGAAGGGCAATGTTCACTTGAGAAAAATATGAAGGCACACTTGGGATGGCAGCTCAAGAAAAATTAATGTTTAGACAAGGCCTAGTCTTTTTCCAGGGGGAAATTCTTTTTTTTTTTTTTATGCCACTGATCCAGTAATTACCACACAATCACTTTACAGGAGTCTTCACCTGGGAAGATTAAGCTCAGTGATTTACTAATGGGAGGATCTCATTTAACTCAAGATATTAAACTACCAGCTGGAAACGGGATGAGATGAAGGGAGAAGCTGTTCATGAAACCATAGGAAGAGGACTGGAAAAAACCACTGGGGAAATTCAGCACTACTGTCGTGGCTACCTTTTCTGTCATGGGCTCTCTAGATGCTGGCTCTAACTGCGAGATCTCACAGCTGGATTTAAGAGCAGGCAGTTATTTGATTTTGAAAGCTTTTTGCTTTTAAAAAGAATGTAGGGCACTTCCAGTGCCTTTCAATCCACTTAGCAGACCTTGTTATTTCTCCTTCCTAGACAATCAGAGCAACAAAGTCCGAAATACCAAGTTGCAAGAGCAATTTAACAAACAGAAAAAATGCCAAGCAGTGCAGAACCATTAGCCTTGACAGTTTTAAAGCCATAGATACAACCAGTAATAAAGTTTTAGGAACACAGTAGTTGCATGCAGGCTTGTTTTCAGAAATTACTTTGAATTATAATTACCTTAATGAATGCACTAAGGCAAAGGCATAGCATTATATAAGAAATGCCAGATGGGAACCATAATGAAATTTGCAGATGAAATCATTTAAGAGAGAAAACAATAATCCCAAAGGTGAGTGCACTGAAATAATGACTTGTGTTCATGGAAATGGTACGAATTCTCATATCTTAAATTAAAAAAAGGGTTTTATGACTTTTTATCTGAATGTATCACTGATATGTACTTTAATTGTTTGGAGTAGTGTTTTGGGTTTTTTCAGAAAATATTTTTTTTGTTATAGTATGCATTCTTTGTAGCATCTTACCGTATATTCTGTGGGGTTTTTTTCTCTCAGCTTTGCCTAACTGAGTGTAAACGAAAAAAATTACAGAGCCAGTGAATATTAAGCAAATGCTCAAAGATATTTTGAAAAGGAGATTTTTAATTCACTTACAATTGCATCTTTATCCTTCTATTTACAGTTTAATTTAAGTGAGTAAGAGAAAAATTAACCAAATCACAAGCTGATTGTGAACTAATTAAAGATCAAGAACAATAAAAAAATATTCTATAAATAGATCAAAAGCATTTAAGGAAATCAGAATTAGGTCTTGAACTGTTCACATAAAATGCAATGTGCTATATCCTTCTGCTATGAATTATGCCCACCTTCTTACATTAATATGTCAGAGATATACTTTAAACAGCTACAGCTTTAGGCTTCTTTAATGCATGCAACCCATTGTCTCATAAATCTTACCTTAGAAAGTATTTTAGCATCATTTTGCTATGCAAACAAGGTAAAAGACACAGAAATCAAGAAAAAATTGGCAGCACTGGAGCCTTTAACCTGGCAGTCTCTCTCCCTCAAGCAATGCTTTTTCATTTTTACAAGTTCTTGCAAGATCAGGACCATAGTTTGGGATCTGAAAGAATCTGATTTAACAGGTGTAATTCTGTTTCTCTTTTAACCTCAACTTCCAATTTACCTCATCAAGAGACGAGTGGTTATTACTTGTAGGGCACTCTCTTTGCATAAAAAACAAGACAAAGTACGAAGCAAGAGGGAGTCATCTGCAGTCATCAGATATGTTCCGATTTGTCAGTGTCCTTGAACTTTCCAGCACTCACCACTGTTAGCGAAGCCGAGCACGAAACCATAGACCTTGAGAATTGCAAAGAAAAGCAGGCAGAAAATAGATGTGAAATGCTCTGGAGCTCTAAAAAGAATAGTAAGGTTGTTGCCCATGAAAACTGGATCCACACAGACAAAAAAGACGAGGTTCAGTCGCAGATCATGCTTGCCCCACCCAGGCAACCCGGGTCAGACGTCAGAGGTGGCCGGTCCCAGCCTGATACCCCAGGCACTACATGAGGTCAGTCTGCAAGCTTGCCCAGGGGAAGGGACAGGAGCAGGACACAGATCCTAGCTAAAGAAATTCCTCTCCAGCTGGTCTCCTCCCTTCTGAGGAGCAAACCCCACCTCTGCACAGGGTCTTCCCTAGTTTTTGGTCCCTTCCACTCCCCACCACCACACCAGGTGCAAGAAGCCAGTGGATCCTGGAACCACTGGCTGTTGGACCTGGTGAGAAGGCAGCTGACTATTTGATGGGGAATTGGAAGAGGGGAGTCCTGAGAGGTCTTGCAGCATCCACGGGAAGGGAACATGCAGGTGCAAATCACCAACTTCCATTTAGAAGCGGACACAGGGACGACCCCAGGAGAAGTGCTGAGAGCATCCAAGCACCACACTGATTCAGCATGTGCCATGGCAGGTCTCCCTCCTTCAAAGGGAGACCTGAATCATAGCTTTCTTGGAAGCACACCCAAGAAATGCAACGGCACAAACACCACCTGCTCTACCCAGGAATTGCCTTGGTCAGTGTCAACTGTTATGTTGCCCATATTCTAAATTTTTTTAAACTGCAATTCAGTGACTTAACCTGGATCAGAACAACAGACAAAATGTTATCAAGTGAGAAAGCTTTGTTTACAAAGCCCCACTCTGACCACCAGCAGCCCAGCTGCCCTGACAGTGACTCTGGTCCCATCTCCCTGCCACAATGAGCCTCTGAAACTCTTCCATCCTCAAGGCAGAGGAATCAACTGCAATCACTGCACTTCCTCCTGGTTCATGTGCTTATCACTCTGTTATACTCAAAGTCCTGCTATGGGTAGAAGGGAATACACCACATAGCTCACTGGATGGTCTGGCTTAATATTCACCGTCAATCACATGCTGACACACGTAACCACACACTACGCACACACTCTGGTCTCTCCAGTCACTGGCGCCGTGGACGCAGAAATGCCCCTAACCCATAGTCTGACTCCAGTGTGTTGCATTCAGACCCCAAACATGACAGGCACAGAGAATCAAGACCCCACACCAAGCAAGAGTCAGAAATGGAGTCTAATGAGATGACAGGACAGACCACACTGACCAGGCACAGGGCATGGCCAGATAAACCTATCGACCAGCAAACTGTTTACAGGCTGCTGGCCCCTTTTATCCCCTTATCCCCTTTATCCCCTTATCTATTTGCCCATGCTTGTTCTTCCACAATCCACTTCACAATCCCTTTCCCCACCTTTGGTTCCTCCCTTAAGCATCCTGTAATAAGTCTCACACAATCCCAGAATGTTCCTCTCATCATCCCATAATGAGCCCCCTCCCTCAGGGAAGGGACGCCCCAGTCTGTGCCGTACCCCAGAGAGCCACCCCTGGGGACTCATGGTGCTGGGTCTCATCCAGCCCATGGGGCTGATGGTCTCTGGGACAGCTCTGGGGGGCCAGGGCAGGGGCTTGTGTCTCCAACTCGGGCACTGGGGCTCCTCCGCTGCCCTCTGCCTCTGCACCCCTCTGTGTGCGTGGGGATGAGCCTTTAGCACATACACCGGCATCCCCAGCGGGAAATATTTTGACCCCTAGTGAATCAAAACAGGTAAATGGCTTGTGTTCATTTATTCTTCTGTTCTTATACAGCAGAAAGAAAAAGAAAGGAAAATAAAAAAAAGGGGGGAAAGGCTGACACCACTGTTCTCTGCTACAGAAAATAATGCTTAAAAGTGGAAAAAGGAGGAGGGAGTGGAAGGAGCTGTCGGTGGTCTAGATGCATCCCCACAAACTGGAATCCCTCGGCACTACTTGGCGAGTCAGGCAGCACAGCTAACTACTAGCAACTGCAAGAATGACCCCTGGGTGAAAGGGTCTCATATGGACTCAGGGTACTGGTCCAGCCATGGAGGAAGGTCTTGATCAGTGATGATGAACATCTGCAAGGGTGTCCATGAAAAACTCTTATACCTATTTCCTGTTCCCATTGCCTAACTCAGTCTGGCTCCCCAGCCCATGCTCCTTTACACGGCAGGGTATACCCCCAAGCACCGCCCCTGCTGAGATGCAAAAATGGACCTAAGCCCAACTGTATGGACAGGTAGAAAAGACCAGGTGGCCTCCCTCAACTCTTTTCCAGGAGATATCAGAAGGGACTTGCTCAGGGATTTTGTCCTAATGCTAAAAGAGCACAGAGTGGACCACTGAATCCCAGAAAAAAGGCAAGGAGACTCAGCAGCAGGGCCAGGCCTGCTCTGAGGAACAGAAGTAACATGATTTAGTGAAGACTTGGCTACAGCCTGGCTTTTGAGCCTCAAGGCTTGTTCCTCTACAAACCTTCCTGGTTGTGAAAGGGGCACCCAATGGAAGTCATGCTGCCAGCTGTACTAAAAAGATGCCTCAAATACACATTGGACTGGGAACAAATGTAGAGAATGGCAGCCAGATGATTCAATGCTGGCTGCACATCTTTTCTCAGCTGCCAATAGCAGTCTGAGTCAATGGGCGGCAACAGCCTGTCTTGTAAATAATCCTCCATCTTTTTTCTCTGCTGCAGAACTACTCAAAGCGAAAAAAAAGAGATGGCATAAGACACTCCATAGTCCTCTCTCCCTTGTAACAAACAGGATCATTCTTGCTGTCTCCCGTGTCGTTCCTGATGGTATGTTTTTGTATTGCAGCACTGTGTTGTGGTGTCAATGTCCTCCTGAGTTATTTTTGACAGTTATTTCAGGTATCATGTGATGGATTTCCTTTAGAAGGAAATTTGATTTTTTAATTGAATCATCCACATCTCAGTATTT